>NC_134704.1:88336189-88936189 GCF_043290135.1 Rhipicephalus microplus
TATATTATATTAGTTCATTTTATTCACCCGGGTTCGATTCCGACTGGGAGTTCATTTTATTTCAGCAATGTTGTGTGTGTGTCAGCGTCTCTCGCGTGACGTTGCATATTACCATAAAGGGCCATGCACCAAAATACGGATAGTGTTTTAATAGACATTTCGCTCACTCTACGTACCAGATCGAAGTAGAACGTGATGTGGTGTCAATGAAATTGTTATAGAAAAGCGTTCGATATTTTTATTTGTTTGTGAAATGAGTTTCCGCGTTGAACTCAGCGTCATGCTTAAAGAAGTCCTGCTGCCAGAAATCAGGTACCGCGAAGCTACGCTGTTCACTTTGAGTGGCTGAAAATAAACAATGCATTGTGCATTCTTGCGATGGACACAATGTGAGTACTTTACAAATTCTGAGGTGTTTATTACTCGTTACATCTGCGAAAAAGAAAAGTTGAGCGTAAGTTTCCAGTTATATACAACCGCAGCGCCGGTAGCACTGTTCAATGACCTGCCGTAGTCTAGAGGGATATTATTCTATTACCCTATAGTATTGATTGTGGGCGCGTTTCTCTATCTACCACATTCCATCCGCGTTCCTGCATGGCCATTGTCGCCTTCGTCTTCGTGTGGCATCAGTTTCAGTGGCCTCCGTGGAACCCTAAGGGCCGACTCTTTAAACCTAACAGCTCCATGGTGAGATATGTAGGTAGCAACACAGCAGAGCGTCGTTTTTTAATGGATTAATCACTGTCTGTGGACAGCTCTGTTGTCAGAGGTGAAAAAAAACGAAAAAAAACGCAACCACTGCTGTGTTAAGGATTGCCACAACAAAGAAGGGAACGTCGGTGTCATAATGTATCGCTTCCCATCAAGAACGTGCGAAGCAACTCGGAAGCAGGAGTAGATCATCACTGTTCGGCGCGTCAACTAAGTGTCACTCTTGAGAATTTTCGTTAAACGACATCAGAGCAAAAAACAATAACGGGAAGCCTTCGTGCACCGCACGGTAACGTCACAACTGCTCGCGAGCGTGTGTTAAAACACGCACAGTGGTTGTCACTCGTGAAACCTAACGTCGCAAGAGCTCGGACGCATGGCTCATTTCCCCACGCATTGATTTGTCAACGTGCGGCCTCTTCGTGGTGGTCTAGTGGCTAGGGTACTCGGCTGCTGACCCGCAGGTCGTGGGATCCAATCTCGGCTGCGGCGCCTGCATTTCCGATGGAGGCGGAAATGTTGTAGGGCCGTGTGCTCAGTTTTAGGTGCACGTTAAAGAACCCCAGGTGGTCGAAATTTCCGGAGCCCTCCACTACGGCATTTCTCATAAGCACATGGTGGTTTTGGAACGTTAAACCCCACACATCAAATCAAATCAATCAGGTAAAAACTTTATTTTTCTTTTGTAAAAGAAAGGGGCAATGGGACAGAGATGAGGAAAGGTTGTTACACTCGGTAGTCTTCCGCAATGCTCCCTGCCCAATCCAGTATGGCCTCCTGGACGTCTGGTTTCAAGCTGTGCAAGGCAGCCTCCCACTCCTCCTCATTACTAACTATTTTCGGAGGGACGGTGGAGGGGGTACATAGGGCACCCCCACAAGATATGATTAGGATTCACTTTCCGTGCGTAGCAATATTTACAAGAGGAGGATGGGTAAAGAGAAGGGTACATGAGGTGAAGAATGTAAGGGGAGGGAAAGGTGCGAGTCTGCAGCTGCGGCCACAGTACTTCGCGCCTTCATGGGGATTTCGACATTAGCGGCGGTAAGGTTGAACGGCCGAGGCGGTAGTGATTACAGATGTCGTGAAATGTTAGAAGGCTATCCCGCGCAGCAAATGGTACCGTTGTCGAAACGGAGCTTGGCTCTTCCAGCTTCAGCGCCCGGAACGTAAATCCTCGGGCGCTGGCGTGAGCCGGCACGTTACCGGCAAGGCCCACGTGCGTGGGAGCCCATATTAAAGCAGTGTCGTGTTGCGGGGAATGGGCCATGAGGACGGAGAGGTCTGTTTTAGACATCCAATCCGCTCCCAAATTGTAGGTGACAGTTTTTTAATCGCTAATAATAAGTGAATAATTTGTAACTGTAGCAGGAGCTCATTGTTTCTTGTGTGCTTTGACATCCCACTTGTAGACATAGAATCCTCTCCTAAAGTGTGCGGTGCAGAATCTGTCTAAAAGATAGGATCCGCATGCGGTAGAAAAACCAGCCACCATGTTGAACAACATTCTAGTAGAAAAAAAAGTTGAGTCGTATCTTGAGTGGAAGCAGCCGCAACCAGGCTAGGTGGGTGAAGTTTGGAAGGGTATACGCCAGTTCCCGTCTCCTGATTTTCGGTATGCTCGTCATCTCTCTCTCGACGTCGCGATCGCCGCTCTGGTGTTATTTATGTCAATGCGGACTCATCAAGGTTGAGACCAACGGGATGGTTTTCAGTTCGCGAACACTAAGTGTCGAGTACTGTAAATTGTTAACCCCTCTTAGGGGCGAAGCTATTTAAGCCGTGGGTCATGCGTCGTCGATGTATGTTAGTAGTAGTAGTAGCAGTGGTAGGGTAGTAGTACATAGCCACCTCTAGTTTAGTCCTTGAAATGTCCACTGGATGGCGATACTTGTGCAGTATCAATTTTTGTGAAAGGAAACACGGGAGCGCGTGGCCTGCGTGCTCCGGCGGCTGCTGGCAGCGCGTTCAAGCGGGAACGACAGCAACCACAGTCTCTTTTCGCGTCATCTCGCAGCGAGCAAAACAACTATTCATTGCTGTTGTTAAACCAGTGGCGAGATTTTGACCCCCTCCCCTTTCAAGACGATTAGCGAGAGCTGGTAATCGCCTTGAAGGGGAGGGGGAGTGCACGCTTGCCGTTCTAAATCAGCAATGAATCCTTGTTTTGCTCGCTGCGAGATGACGCGAAAAAAGACTGTGGTTGCTATCGCTCCCGCTTGAACGCACTGCTAGCAGCCGCCGGAGCGCGCAGGCCACGCGTCACCGTGTTCTCTTTCATGAACATTGACACCGTACATGATGAATATGGTATAAAATGATACGAAATCGCGGTATTTGGAGTGTTCACTAGGTGGACGGACATAGAGCCAGAAAGACAGACGCACGAGTAGAAGGACAGACAGACAGACGGACAAACGCACGGACACACACGCGGACGGATGTACGGAGAGATGAGCAGACGCATAAATGGACGCATGGACAGTCGAACGGATGGACAGATGCACGCACGGACGGACGCACGGACGGACGCAAGCACGAACGAACGGACGGGTGGAAGCATGGACGGACTGATGGATGCTTCGCATTACTCATCATCATTCACTCTGCAGATATGCTGCGAGTTTTTTTTCTAAACGCCCTGCAAAAGTTTATTGCTAGATTTGTGTATGGCTAAAACTAACGTAAATCCACTCGGCATTAGTGTAATGAGCGGTCTTTCTTGCCTTTGTTATAAGTGACGCCGTTCCCTAGCTCGCGTACCATTAGCTGCATCGTGAGGGACGTCTTCGCAGCCACAGCGCCGAGCCTGCGCGCAAGATTTTCTCCTGAGACCTCCCTGCCAGAGAGCTTCCTAAAAATACTTAGAGGGCACACTGGCACTGCGATCATTCAACGATCATGGGAATTACGGGCATGACTTGGATTTTCCTAGTCTTCGTGCTTGCGGGAGGCGAACGCACTTGTAGCTTCGTTTACTGCTGTGTTTTGGTTTCGTTTCGAAGGAAAGAACTAACCACTTTACACTTCATGACTCGATTTGAAGTAGTAAGCCTAAAAAATTAAGGAGGAGAAGTGTGACTGCCGAACAATTGCCGATCGTCGTTTCGTGACAAAGCAGCTTCAAGCCACGCGAAGCCAGAACAGGCGTCAAGTACGAAGAGTAGGCGAATCGAAGTCATATTCATTATTCCCATGCTCGCTGATGCGCTGTGCGTTGCAGCTCCCATGGACACTAAGCAACAGAGTTCCTCCAGTGTATTTTAAGAAAACTGTATGTCCCACGCAGAGTTGGCTCGTGATGACAGACGCTTGAAACAATGCGGTGTTGCGGCGTCATTGTGATGATTCCGGGAGTGCGAGAGTTTCTTCAGCGGCACTTTGGCTTCAATGCGACGTCTGTGACTACCTGTGGTTCGATAACAACCGCTGTGGTGAATGCATTGCGAAATGCATTTCACCAATCATTAAATTCTTTCATGACTGGGATCACGCGAGACACAATGTACGGCATGTGAAAATCAACACTGCGGTAAATTAGAGCGAAAGGTGCGCCTAATCTCATTCATAAGCACGAGCATGTGACCAGTAGTTGTGAAACGCTTCCACGACACTTTGTGTTGGACCCACTGCTAAACATCGGGGCTGCACGTTTCAGTGTCTGCTGGTTAACAGAGTGCTTGGGCGGTGATTTTTCTTTAATTCACCTGTAGACGACACAAGGATCACGTGGCAACGTAAAACTACCTTACTGAAATTTGGGCACAAAGCCGCTTTAAAAAGAGGTGGCTGGCGTCTGAATTCACTTCGACCTGAAATGGCGCTCTCCTAGACATAAAGTTTTCTAAATCTAACTTGAGGAAATTCTGGCGATGCGGTCGTTCTGACACCACGGGAATGACGGGTAGTACACGGATTTGCCTAGTCTTCGTTCATGCGCGCTTCGAGTGCAACTGTGGCTTGTTTATTAAAGTGCTTCGGTTTTGTTTTAAACAAAAAAAAAACAGACCATTTTTAACATTATGAGTCGACTTGAATTGGTGAGCCTAAAAAGGTAGAGGTGTCGAGGTGTAACTGCGAAACCTCTGCTAAACTTCGTGTGGTGGCAAAGCGGATTTGTGTCACATGGAGCCAAATAGAGCTGAAAGAACAAAGATCCATGTCCTACCCGTATTTTTTTTCGTGCCGTCTTAAGCATCGTGCGTTGGAGCTCCCTTAGACCCTAGCACCAGGGTCCCCGGTGGCTTACATACAGGAAACTCTGGGCATCTAGACGAAATGTGTCCCTACCCTGCTCTCGGGAAAAGCGACACGCAAAGTTGGGCGACACTAACTGCGAGGTACTGCCGTTCAGACTAAAGCCACTGGAACGAAAAAAGTAACGCATTCGTTTTCTCTCGCCGCCGCATGTTCTCGACGGGCTTCACCACGTGAAGAGCCCAGTTCACTCACCTCGCTAGTGTCATGGTGCGTTCGCGGACATTCGAATTAATGGATATATGCTGAAATTTATACGACGAAATATATCTGTATGAAGAATATGAATCATAGGAGATAGCATGAGAATCATGGCATACATTTTATGTACAACATGATTTACAAGGCACACTCATGGTGGGCTCACAGCCGATTATATTGCTTGATTTCCCCCCCCCTCCCCGCGAAAAACTGGTAATTTATCAGTTCACTGTATACGACGAACAGCCATGAAAGTATGAAACATGACAGCCGTGGGGTGAGTTTTATGTACAACACAGTTTTCATGCCACACTCATTTTATGCTCAAGACTGGCTCACTGACTTGATATTCACGAAATTTGTAATGGGTGAGGCAATCGTATGATGAACAGCAATGGCAAGTGGTAACATGAAAATTGTGAAAAGCGTGTCAATGTTGGCGTGATCTACATGCCACACTTTTGGCAGGTTCACGGCCACTTCGCTAGCTTGCAATACACCTACATTGGATATGCATGACGTACCCGTAACAACATAAATGACCCGCCGCGGTGGTCTAGTGGCTAAGGTACTCGGCTGCTGACCCGCAGGTCGCGGGTTCAAATCCCGGCTGCGGCGGCTGCATTTCCGATGGAGGCGGAAATGTCGAGGCCCGTGTGCTCAGATTTGGGTGCACGTTAAAGAACCCCAGGTGGTCAAAATTTCCGGAGCCCTCCACTACGGCGTCTCTCATAATCATATGGTGGTTTTGGGACGTTAAACCCCACGAATCAATCAACAACATGAATGACAGAAACGAAAATTGTGCATAGATGTTATGTAAGCGATGATTTACATGCCGGGATCATGCACTCGCTGGCGGATCGCTATCTTGATGTAGACCAATATTGATATTGCGGGACATTACTGAATGAAACGCATACAAGTTAAGTTGTAACAAGAAAATACTACAAGTTTGTTGTCACTACCTCTCATTCACGTTTGTCCTACAGCTACCTCCCGCAATACCAATCTTGATATACAGGGTGTCCTAGGTAAATTTAGCCAGAGTTTAAAAGTATGCCGGCACACGCAATTACGACACGACCAAATGCATGTTGTTCACCGTTGCTTATTTTTTGTGTTGTTAAATATTGTTTATCAGATATTTTTAGTTAACTAACTTTTGAAGGAACGAAGATGAATAAAAAATTTCAGTGAGATTGTTGTACATCGGTTTGCAAAACGTCCGAATGAATAGTTTTGGACCCTATAGCTGTTAAGTATTACTTTTTTTTCTGCTAATTACGAATGCCCGCGAAATACAAAAAAATACCACGTGACCAACCCGCTCACGCGTCAGTGTGCACAATGATTCTAATGCTCCCTAACGTTCCGCGTACGAACGACACGCTGTCCTCGCACCGGTTCATGACAGCGATAAGCAGTCACAGCGGTTATTGTTCTTGTGGCCGATAGCAAAACGTGTTCATCGTAAAGCCACCACCATCGTTGCGGCCCTGCCGAGACAGCACAGTGGGGCAAATGCTATGGTCGGTCGTACGCACAACGTTAGGGAGCACTGGAATCGTTGTGCACACTGGTGCTCGAGCGGGTTTGTCACGTGGTATATTTTGTATTTCGCTGGTATTTGTAAGAAGCAAAAAAAACACTAATACCTGACAGACATAGGGTTCAAAACTGTCTAACTTGACGTTTTGTAAAACAATCTACAGTTTTCTCAATGAAGGAGGCCTCACGCTGTTCGGGACGGTGAGTGGACGCGCGTCGTGTCGGCTCCGGTTTCAACGAATGTTTTGCAGTGGAAGTCACTTAGAAGCCCACAAGACTTTGGTACCCACGTATTCAGCTTGTCATCAGGAATCGCCCGGCACCAAGTTCCAGGTGGGGACTTGAATTTTCACACCTTTACCGACGCATTTTTGTCAACCACGCTGGCGAGAGAGATAGGCCTAACGCCTGCCAAGCCATCGGCAGCGCAGCTGCCAGAGACGCTGCTGCCTTGGCCGGCCTAGCTCTGCGGGCACCAAGAAACGCCGGTCGGCGCGTTTGACGCGTCCGACTTTTTGAGAAGAAATGGAGGTCACTGTGGAGGGAGAACCCATTTCTCGTGAAGAATTCGTAGAAAGTACAGGATGGAGCACCGTAGGATCAAAGAAGTCGACCCGCGGGCAATCACTAGAACCCGGTGCGGATTCTCAACGAGGGAATAACAGCAGGAAACGGCGTGAGCAATGCCAGAGTCAAATAACAAGATCAAGCCGGATGCCTTCACTGCCCCGAGGTGACTACAAGATCATCCGACCTAAAGGCGGCCTTCAACTCACCGATCATGGAGCCGCCCAACTGGCGACTAGCATTTACCACGCCGCTGAAATTCCGAGAGACGCCCAAGATGAGGACACAATATGCCCAAATTTCCAGCAAAATATCGCCGTTGTAAGCACACCCATCGAGGCGCATGCTGATAGATACCAGAAAATCTCTCGCATTGTGGTCGGCAACAAGACGTACGATACCAGCGCATATGAAGCAGCACGAGACGGTACGTCAAAAGGCGTGATACGTGATATCCCGTTGGAAGATACTGCCCGAGATATTACAGCTAATGTGATTACAACAAAGAACCCTACAGCCATCACTGCAAAACGCCTCAGCAACACAACGACGGTGATCGTACTGTTCGCTGGTCTTCGCGTGCCAACATACGTTCGATACGGTGGGGCAATGTTGAAGTGCTCCCTTTACCGCAAACAGATAGAGACGTGTTACCAATGCGGTCGCCTGGGGCACCGCGCAGATGTATGCCCAAACCCGAAAGACCACGTGTGCCGTGGCTGTGGTACGACCAACCCCCCGCAAGATCACCAATGCCAGCCCACTTGTCAACTATGTGGCGGCGACCACCAGACGGCCGAGAAGGCGTGCAGGGCACGTTACAAGACGCCGTACCTGGTGAAACGCCGGCGATGGGAGCGACAACAACAACAATATGAAGACTACCCGACGAAGCTAACGCCTGTCGACAACAGCCTCGAGCAGCGGGACACTACCCCTACCCGGAAGCCCGGAAAGAAAGCCTGGTCGAGATCTCGGTCTCGGTCGCGGTCTCGCCCCCGGCCCCGCTCCCGGCCCCGCTCCCGGCGCCGCTCCCGGTCGCAGTCAACATCTCGGAGCCGTACACCTGGACCTGGCGCAACCTTCAAGGTGGGCTGGGTAGACGTAGTCAAGGGGGCGCGCTCGGGGTCTGAGGAGGCCGCTTCTCAAGGCAAACTTGATAAATTAGAGGCTGAAATAGCACAGCTAAAGCAGATGTTAGCACAATGTAACCAGAAAATGACAGCTTTAGGAGAGGAAAACAGGACCCTCAAGGAGGAGTTACACCACTATAAAAAAACAAAACATGCTCCACCAGTAGTACCACCGCTCTCTGCTGTTACACCCAGTGAAAAAATGGAGGAAGGTACAACACCACCACCTCCCAAGCGTAGAGCCGAAACCCAGGCCAATGAATACAAACCCGCACGCGTGACGCCTGAGAATAAAGTCCTGAAGCAAGTTGAGCAATCAGTCAAAGAAATAAATGAGTGGATGAGCAACGCATCCCGACTGATCTCAGCCCTTACTGACCGCGTAGAGACTATAGCTAAAATTACCCAGCAACAAAACGAACACCTACAACAGCGACTCATCGCTGTGGAGGCTAGAATCACCCCTCTGCCACCTAGTGGACTGGACCCCACAACGAATGTAAAGCAACCTTCCTCGTCGGCATTCAGTGTGATACAGCCGGCGACATTCCTACCCCCTGCATCTCATCATAGCTAGAAATCACGCCTACACAATTTGGCAATGGAATTGTAGAAGCTACGCGAATAAGCAAGCAAATCTTCACCAATACCTTAAGGGGAAAGTTAAGCATGATATCATTTTATTGCAGGAGACACATTGTCTCGCTAAATTGGCAGGCTACCGCTCGATCGGACATGCCAACGGGGAGATGACTGTCCTTACCACCCTAGTTAGACGAAACCTTACGTTCACGCAACACGACACGGAAATTACCAATATAGACAATATATTTATTGAACTAGTTACGCAACGCAAGACACAGGAAAGTCTTTTTATACTAAACATATACAGCAACCCTAAACAAAAGAAGCACAGATTTCTCACACTCTTTAAACGCGCCCTCAACATCGCTGGACAAAATCCCATCTTAGTAGCGGGGGACTTCAACGCACCACACACTGCCTGGGGATACTCTTATGTATTTCCTAAAGGTAGGGCCCTCTGGTTTGACTCGCAGCAAGAGGGATTAACTCTCATCACCAACCCTAGCACACCCACACGTGCGGGCACTAGCTCCAGTAAAGACACAACGCCTGATCTGACGTTCACGAGAAACACATCTGCAGCTACCTGGAAAAATACCCTAGAGGACCTGGGTAGCAACCACTATATCATCGAGGTACATGTTCAAGGTGGCCCACGTAAACCCACGGGAAAAGAGCTAAAGTTGGTAGACTGGACCCAGTTCCGCAAATCACGTGAGAACCAGGTCCAACCCATCAGCGACATAGAGGACTGGATACACACGCTTAAACAGGATATTAATAATGCCACCCGAATCGTACCTCCCGAGGCACACCTCGAAGAGATCGATAGCCGGCTCCTCCACATGTGGGAGGCAAAGCAATCGCTCCAAAAGAGGTGGAAGACACAGAAACACAACAGAAACTTCAGGAAACGCATAGCACTCCTCAACACAGAGATAGAGATGTATGCAACACAGCTAAGCCGGCAACACTGGGATGAAACCTGCGATGCGATGGACAGGCAGCTGAGTCTTAGTAAAACTTGGCATTTTCTATGGTTCCTGCTCGACCCAGAAGACAGCAAAACCGCCCAACGACAAACCATCAACAAACTAATACATGCTTACAAGGGCACCGACGAGGAATTTCTTAGGGAGGTAGAGCTCAAATATATCTCTCAGGCTCCTACTCAGCAGCATCCAGATTATACGGGCCAGATCAACACTACTCTAGACGAAGAATTCACCGAAGCGGATATCCGTGCCGCCCTACAAAAACTTAACACCAAATCTGCACCAGGTCCGGATAACATCACGAATAAGATGATACGCAATTTGGACGATGAGTCGATCACGCATATCACAGACTATATTAATAACTGCTGGAACACCGGAATCTTGCCCCCGCATTGGAAAACGGCCAAGGTGATTCTGATTCCGAAACCAGGCAAACCACTGAATACTGACAATCTTGGGCCCATCTCCTTAACATCTTGCATAGGCAAATTGATGGAACACGCTTTCCTGGCTAGACTGACAAATTACCTCGAAGACAATGATTTTTAACCACACACCATGATTGGCTTCCGCAGGCATCTTTCAACACAGGATGCCATGTTGCAGCTTAAGCATCACATCATAGACAGTATGGGACGCTCCACTAAGGGCATACTTGGTCTTGATCTGAAGAAGGCTTTTGACTCTGTCACGCATAGCACCATTCTAAATCAGGTCAATACCCTAAACTTGGGGCTTCGCACGTACAACTATATTAGGGCATTTCTTACGGGCAGAACGGCCACGATCACTGTGGGAGCACTCAGGTCGTCCGAAATAACCATAGGAAGCGCGGGCACCCCGCAGGGTTCCGTGATCTCTCCCTTGTTGTTTAACCTCGCCCTCATTGGTCTCCCTTCAAAACTTCAAACCATCCAAGGACTTCATCACACCATTTACGCCGACGACATCACCCTATGGGTGTGCGACGGCAGTGACGGTTCCATTGAAAGAGATTACAGGAGGGGATTGACACAGTCGAACGGTATTTACAAGGAACTGGACTATCCTGCTCGGCGGAAAAATCTGAGCTACTGCTATATCGCCCTACACTTAGAGGTCGGCCACCCAAACAACATCTCCAAGCGCAGGCACACGCTGATATAAAACTCACTACAAGCGATGGTCACGCCATACCAACCGTGGACAAAATCAGAGTGCTAGGCTTGATCATAGAAAGTAAGGATACCAATGGAGAGACAGTTCGCAACATTGAAGCCAGAGTGTCTAACACGATGCGCCTCATTAGGCGCATTACGAATAAACACAAAGGCATGAAAGAGGCCAGCATCATCCGTTTGATCCAAGCGTTCGTTCTAACTCACATCACCTATACGGCGGCTTACCACCGATGGTTCACCGCGGAAAAGTCAAAACTCAACAGCCTAATTAGGAAACTTTACAAACAAGCGCTAGGTTTGCCTCAAAACACCAGCACCGAACTACTCCTTCAACTTGGTTTACACAATACCCTTGAGGAACTTATTGAGGCGCAACAAATCTCCCAATTCGAGCGTTTAGCCAAGACTAAGCCAGGCCGCCAGATTCTGTGTAATCTCGGTATTACTTACCACACTCAACACGGAGACAAACACGACATACCACGCACTATCCGTGCTAAGCTAACAGTACCACCCATACCAAGAAACATGCACCCTGAACAAAACAAGGGCAGACGTGTCAGTAAGCCAGGAATATGTCAAAGATGTTTGGGCGCAACCACGAGGCAGTCTTTGTCGACGCAGCACGCTACCAGGAACGTCACCGCTTCGTGGCTGCTGTCGTAGACCACACACAACAATGCAAAAGCAGCGCGTCAATCATCACACGGAACGTAGAAACGGCAGAGGAAGCTAGTGGCTATCGCGATGGCCATAGCCCACACTAACGCCTCATGCGTAATCAGCGACTCGCAGACAGCCATTCGAAACTACGCCAGCGGCAGAATCTCCCCCGAGGCATTGCGGATTCTTAATACAGGCAAAAGTCACGAGGCGGACAAATACGTACACATCTTGTGGTTCCCTGCCCCCACACCACTAGGTGACGCGGAGGCCAGTCCGAATGAAGTGGCGCACAACGTGGCTCGAGGTCTTACGTTCCGAGTCACGTCAGACGAAGCGGCCACCGAAACGGACCTTTCTGCGCCGGTGTGGGAATGGGGCGATCGGCTCACTAAATTTAATGACATAATTCAACACTATCGACTGCAAAGGCGGGAGTACCCTCCGCCTCACTCCAAGCTAAATCGGGCCCAGTCCGTTCAGTGGTGACAGCTATAAACACGCACATACACGAACCCTGTCATCATGCACCACATATATCCTGACGTCTATAGTTCTAATCTATGCCAGTACTGTACCACCAGAGCCACTCTCGACCATATCCTATGGGAATGTCCAGCATTAGTCAGAAATTCTGGGGTCGCGGCCTCCAATGAAGACCTTCGGGCGCGTTGGCGGACTGCGCTGCTCAGTTCGGGCCTGGACAAACAACGTTGGGCGATCCAGCAGGCCAAGGAAGCTGCCGGGAGACACGGTCTCTCCGTTGGCCCCTAGGTGGGAGCCCATCCCAGCAGTCTGCCGGAAATTAATAAAGTCTATCTCTCTCTCTCTCTCTCTCAATGAAACTTTTTATCCTTGTTTCTTGAAAACTTAGTTGATTAAAGAGATCTCATATTCAACATTTGACAACACAAAAAAACAGTCTAACTCCAAGCAACGGTGAGCAACACGCATTTGGTCACGTCGTAATTGCGTGTGCTGGCATATTTTAGGGGTGAAGCTCCCTAAAGCGGCACCCGTTCGTCCCTCGTAGTAGTCGTAGTCGTAGTTTCAATCCAGTCTTACGTTTTGACCTGCAAGGTGGTGCCGGTGAAAGATTTCTTCTGTGCGTTGTTGAACAATAAAAAAATTCGCAGCGAGCACGTTAACTCAAAGCCGAAATCTCCTGTCTCTCATTCCCCATTAGCAGCTATTGGCATGTACATTGAGCACTATTTGACAAGAAAGGGTTGCTACGTTATACTCGCTGGGCGAAACCTCCTTTGTTTTAGAAAGGTTTAGCGAGCGTTTGGCTGCAGTGCCATGAAGGCAGTGAATTAGTATATACCATGAACTCGAGGTGGTTAAAGGTGGGAAGTAGACACGAAGCGCAATCCGTAAGAAAGTGTGCGTGTGCCACCTCTCGTTTAGTCCTTGGAATGCCCGCTGGATGGCGGTGCTTCTATATGGAGAATATATGATGAAAAGATGCAACATGGTGGTACTTGGACTGTTGAATAGATGGACGAATGGACACACAGAGAGATGCATCAACGGACGCACAGATGGCTGCACGGACGAATGGACGCATGGACGGACGCAGGGGCGGCTGCATGGACGAATGCAGGGACGGACGCACGAATGGACGTGCGGACGCACGAACAAAGGCACGCACGGACAGGCGGGCGGGAGAAAAGGCTGTGAAGTTGTGGCCTTTGTTATATAGCTGATCGACAACAGGCAGACTAGTGTGGTTTGCTGCTACTAATGCCTGGAGTGGTTTCACTGCTAAGGGCAAATTTCTAGCAATTTCAATGCTAATTTTTCGTTCAAAATTGGTAAACTATGTTAAAAGATCGTTTCGGCCACTCGACTACATAGGTTCTTTCCTTTTTGTTTCTATATTTAGATAAGTCCCCCTTTCTATGTTTAATGAAAAAAGCACACTACATCAAGGTGATTAAATGCACTTATCTCCAATAATTTCAAGATAAATAGTTGAAAAACTTCCTTTATCTTGAAGTTCACAGCCATTGCTGTCATTTAGAATTAAAATTATATTCACTTCATTTATTTCTGCATTGCATGTTTGCTACAATTTTCACAGTACACAGTACACTTCCTCATTTTTTCAGTCCGTGCGAAATGCCGTGGACGTAAGGCATAACAATAGGCCTCTCTTTTGACTTCTATTTTAATACTACGTTCGTTTTATACGCGATAGGGATGGTTTTCAATAGCCTCTAGGCCAAGGCAGTGATCAAGGCATCAGGGTACTCGCTGTCCCTGAGTCTATCAACTTGCTTCATTAAACTTCGTGCAACCATATGGTCACACGACTTTTGACTGCTGTTTAACATGCGCGCATACGCGACACTTCTTTTCACAAACTTGGAGCGATTCAAGCTATTGCTCAACAAACTTTTGAATGTGCCACTGGTATGCGGGTGGCTACATACTACTACTACAACTACATACTTCAGAGGACGTACAGACCTACTCCTTAAAGAGCTTCGCCCCTAAAAAAGAAATATAGATGTGACAGTGGCACAGTCAGTGGCAGTGACAGTAGTATCACGTAAGTAGCGCAGTGTGACACGTTGGCGGTAAAATTTACTGCAAATTACGAATTGCGTAGTCCGCGGAATTCCACACACATGACCTCAGAGCAACACAACGCTGTTCAAAAACGAAAACCCCGCGAAGTCACGGTAAAAGCAACGCATCCAACCGCCACTTTTAATTCGCCAGGGTGAGGCAAGATCACCTGATCCATTCCTGTACGTCATAGCGATTGCAACGACCACGCCTGTTTAGGGGTGGGTCTCGTGCCAAATATGGCCGTGGGTCGGGCGGTCATGGTGTCTTCCCTGTTTCAGTGACTAATTGCGACAGATATCATATCATGGCATCGTACAAAACGTCAGCTGGCGGCAACTTAGGACTCTAAAATGCGCACATTACACGGTGCATTTCACAGGTCCTTACAGTTTTGCTTGGATGAATGGATGGAAAGATGGATTGATTACAACTTTATTTTTACGCCAGATAAGCAGGCCCTCTACTGCTCATCCCTGGCACACGGGCCTAGGAGACGGAGGCCGGTACTTCGGCGATTAGAAGCAGGTGAAGAGGTTCTGACTCCTCGCTGTTTCTTCCGCCAGGCGGATGGCTTGTTGCTGTGAAGCAGAGTTCTCGCTCCGCAGCAGGGCTTCCCAGGCGTCTATAAACAATTTATATTTATTTTTTGCCTGGGAAGCTGTCTCACTACCATATAATATAGTCGGGGGTCCCTGTCGCCCGAAAGTACTTGCATCTATCATTTATTTATTTATTTATTTATTTATTTATTTATTTATTTATTTATTTATTTACAGTACTTTACAGAGCCCTCGAAGGGCATTGTGTAAGGGGGCGGTACAGATAAGATGTTAGAAAAATATATATACATAATATCTACACATACATAGCCAAATAATGAATATAATAGAAAATGCAGTTCAACTTATGAACATGTAAGCAAAATACATACGTGGCAGGTTTGCATAACGTTTGCCTGAACATGACATGCCCAGACAGGGTTTGCAAACCTGCGAGCTTGCATGCGTCGCCATGCGACAGCCTCCCTATCGTTCAGGCTTTTATCTGGTGGTGGCACCACTCTACGAAGTAGCCGATAATTTTCCAGGATGTCAGTGTAACTTTGTGGAGGCTCTTCCAGGTTCTGGAAGTTGGGCGACTCCACAGTCACCCTGAAGCTCAGGCTAACTCGTGGGCGCCTCGTTGCCAGGAACGAACGTGTGTGCTGGGTTCCAAGTTAGGCAAATATTTCTGTTTAGTGGTCTACCGGACCAAACCCTTGCCACTTCAGGCGATATTCGACCTTTACTGAAATTCTCGATGGCCGCTTTAGTATCGCTGATTATAAAATGAGCTCCCGTTGCAACGCAAAGCGAGCGCTATCGCAAGTTCTGCAGCCGTTTCGGTGCTGCGGCTTCTAATGGTGGCGGCTGATACAGGGGCCCATTGGGCGTCGACTACTGAAGCGACCGCCGCGCACAATTTGCCACTTGCCGTGTCCACGTACGCAACCGACTTGTGTCCAATGATCCAAAGCGCTTTATTAGAGTTCCTACTCTTGTTTTCTTCCTCTCTTCGTATAATATTGGATGCTTGTTTCGAGGCAGGGGGGGGGGGGGGCGCCCCGCCGCATTGGTCTAGTGGCTAAGGTACTCGGCTGCTGACCCGCAGGTCGTGGGTTCAAATCCCAGCTGCGGCGGCTGCATTTCCGATGGAGGCGGAAATGTTGTAGGCCCGTGTGCTTAGATTTGGGTGCACGTTAAAGAACCCCAGGTGGTCAAAATTTCCGGAGCCCTCCACTACGGCGTCTCTCATAATCATGTGGTGGTTTTGGGACGTTAAACCCCACAAATCAAATCAAATCGAGGCAGGGGGGAAATCATAAATTTTCTCGGCAGTATTTGGGGATGTTCGATTTGCATCGGCATCCCCTATGGGTTTGCAGACCTAGCATATCGAGGTTAGAATGATGCCGAGCCGACTGCCTGTAGTCAGTTGGCTTAGTCGATTGAGCTGTGAAATTACGATAGCCTTCACTCTTTCGTCTCGGTTATATATTGTGCACTCCCGTTTTGGCTTCTTGATTACATGAGCTATAGTCGTTGACAAGCTAAAAATAAGAAGAAAGTGTACCGCTGTCCATTTGTATTATACGCGTCCAACTGCAGCTGCTCTTTACGATGACGTCGCAGTAATGATGAACCAATGACAAATTCAGCATGGAGCCGTTCGCGACGAGTGGCTATGTGCCACTTGCGAGATCTGCAGGCGTCACGTCGGTTTTCCTAGGGTGTTTTCTTAATAAAAAAAATGGCAGCATATCGACGGGGTGAATGATGAAGTGTGGGGCGAAGCATCCGTCAGTCCATTCATTCTTGCTTCCGTCCGTCCATGCGTCTGTCTGTATGACCGTCCGTGCGTCCACCCGACCGTCTGTGCGTGCGTCTGTTCGTGCGTCCGCACGTTCATCTGTGCGTCCGTCCCTGCGTTCGCCCATGCATCCGCCCCTGCGTCCGTCCATGCGTCCATCCGCCCATTCAGCCATCCATGTATCCGTTCATGCATCTGTCTGTGTGTCCGTTCGTCCATCTATTCAACACTGCTAGTACCACCATCTCGCATCTTTTCATCACATATTCCCCATATAGAAGCACCGACATCTAGCGGACATTCCAAGGACAAAACGAAAGGTGGCACACGCACACTTTTTTACGGCTCGCGCTTCGTGTCTACTTCCCATCTTTAACCACCTCGAGTTAATGGTATATGCTAGTTCACTGTATTCATGGCACTACAGCCCAACGCTCGCTAAACCTTTCTAAAACCAAGGAGGTTACGCCCAGCGAGTATAACGTAGCAACCCTTGTCAGATAGTGCTCAATGTACATGCCAATGGCTGATAATGGGGAATGAGAAACAGGAGAATTCAGCTTTTAGTTAACAGGCACGCTGCAAATTTTTTATTGTTCGACAACGCACAGAAGAAATCTCCCCCCGGCACCACCTTGCAGGTCAAAGCGTAAGACTAGTTACACACTGCTACGACTACGACTACTACGAGGGACGAACGGGTGCCGCTTTAAGGAGCTTCGCCCCTAAAAGATGCTGTTTCATCAGGTCGCACTCGGAACTATTCTCACCGGTTGTCATTTGGTGCTTACGTTTGATTTCGTATATAGCGCTCGAAGGGCACCGAAGCTACAGAGCTTCATTGCGTTCCATTGTTTCGGAAGCGTGAAGCTGCAACACGGCGCCTTTCTCAGCGTCACTCGGATGCACCAAGCATGTATCACCTCAGGATAACAACTATCGATGATTGTCGACGCGGTTATTCGTGGGCATTAAGGTGAAGGTGAAGTCCGATTGTGCATGGCGGTGCTTTGTGGAATGTGCGCGTCTGTGATTTACCACTCGGACAAGCCATGATATTGGCGTTTCACATGTGTGAGCGTGTTAGTTCGGTGAAGTAAAATGAACTTTAGTTGGTCCCGGAAAACTGGTCAGACACCCCCCTAAGAGGGGCCACCGCTGTTGCTGGCCACGTCCACGCCGGGGCTGGAAGACCGTGGCCCTCCGCCCGTTCGCAGGCCTCCTGGATTGCCGAGTATTGGACTGAAAGTTCGGGGCTTTTAAGAGCTCTTTCCCAGTCATCTTCTGTGCTGAACTTTGCGCCATGTAACGCCGGGCACTGCCAGAGCATGTGAGCGAGTGTGCAGTTATGTGCCTTACAACTAGGGCATCCTGGAGTTATGCCACCAGCAAAGTGGCTGAATGAACTACGAAATGGGAATCTTTCCGAGTGGTAGTGCTTCCCGACGCGACCAGGCCCACCAAGCTCTCCTTACATTTATGAACCAAACGGACCTGGCCCCTCGTTTATAAACGGCCTCTCTCTTTTTTTTTTTACTTATAGTCGTTGAAGTCTTCGTCATTTTGTTTCTCTCTTCCTCATCTTCTTTCCTTTTTCTCTCGTCTAATCTTTGTTTCTTCTGTTTCTTCCCTCCTCCCGAAAGACTGAGCCGGCGTTGTGCCCCTCCAGGTGGCAGTTGCCAGCTTGTTCTCTTCCTCTTTCCTTTGCGTCCTTGTGTATGCAAATAATAGTAATAATAATAATAATAATAATAATAATAATAATAATAATAATAATAATAATAATAATAATAATAATAATAATAATAATAATAATAATAATAATAATGGGATCGAACCTGCCTGTAGCATTCGAAGAACCGACGACTGTGGCCGAGTGTGCTTAGAATGCGGAAGCGGGTACCTCCGCCTAGACAACTGATGATGGGACGTCACTTCGATAAAGGTGCCAAGTGGATCTTTAAAGTTATCCGCGAACCCACCTCCGTACCAGCCCTGACCGCCACGGCACGAGATTTCTCTAGCGTGGTTATGGGCAAGTTCGTTGGCGTTGGGAAGGGTCGGATGCACCTCTGAGCCCATGTGGGCCGGAAACCAGGTGATTATGTGGTAGCCTACTACACCCCTGGAATTTAAAAAATGGCAGCATATTCACGGAGTGAATGATGGAGAGTGGGGCGAAGAATTCGTCCGTCCATTCGTTCTTGCTTCCGTTCGTCCATGCGTCCGTCAGTGTGACCGTCCATGCGTCCATCAGCCCGTCCGTGCGTGCGTCTGTTCGTGCGTCCGTCCCTGCGTTCGTTCGTGCAGCCGCCCCTGCGTCCGTTCATGCGTCCATCCATGCATCTGTTTATGTGTCCGTTCGTCCATCTATTCAAAACTCGAAGTACCACCATCTCGCATCTTTTCATCATATAGAAGCACCGCCATATAGAAGCACCGCCATCCAGCGGACATTCGAAGGACTAAACGAGGGGTGGCACATGCACACTTTCTTACAGCTTGCGCTTCGGGTCCACTTCCCACCTTTAACCACCTCGAGTTCATTGTATATACTAGTTCACTGTATTCATGGCACTGCGGCCAAACGCTCGCTAAACCTTTCGAAAACCAAGGAGGTTACGCCCAGCGAGTATGACGTAGCAAACTTTTTCAGTCATATAGTGCTCAATGTACATGTCAATGGCTGCTAATGGGAAATGAGAGGCGGAGAATTCGGCTTTTACTTTCTTACGGCTTGCGCTTCGTATCTACTTTCCATTTTTAACCACCTCGAGTTCATTCATGGTATATACAAGTTCATTGTATTCATGGCACTGCGGCTCAACGCGCGATACCCAGCGAGTATAACGTAGCAACCCTTTCTTGTCAGATAGTGCTCAATGTACATGCCAATGGCTGCTAATGGTGATCGCAGCCTGCGCGTTAACTAAAAGCCGAATGCTCCTGTCTCTCATTCCCCATTAGCAGCCATTGACATGTACATTGAGCACTATTTTTTATTGTTCAACAACGCACAGAAGAAGTCTCTCACCAGCACCACCTTGAAGGACAAAATGTTATACTTGTTACAGACTACGAGGGATGAACGAATGCCGCTCTAAGAAGCTTCGCCCCTAAAATAGCGGCAGCCTTCCTAGAGATTAGCCACGAGGCAAAAGCCTGGGCGGCAGTCCTGGAGTCAGTAAATATCTCTGGACGCGAAGCGTCCGTCATCGCCAAGGCTATCGCTACCTGCTCTGCTACGGAGGCAGACGCTTTCCTCACAGAATCTGAGTTGAGTACGCGACCGCGATGATCAACGACCACAGCTGCAAAACGACCAGAGCGGCCATAATACGCCGCATCGACGAAAGCTACACTGCCTGTGGACCTAGCCACGAAATCAAGGAAAGACTTGGCCCGTGCCTTTCGCCGGCCAACATTTAACTGTGGATGAACCTTACGCGGGAAGGGCGCCACATAGTACGTGCCCTTCATTGTTTGTGATAAGAAGATCTTCTGCTCCTCCCCTGCCGTATGATGATATCCCAGCAACTGTAGTAGACGCTGCCCAGCTTTCGTGGAGGAGAGTCGCGTGACCTGAGCTAGTGTTTGTGCCTCGGTCACCTCCGTGAGGGTGTTGTGCATGCCACGACTCGTGAGCCGGTCCGTGCTGGTGCTCATAGGTAGACCTAGTACCCTTTTGATGCTTTTACGCTTTAACGTGTCGAGTTTATCTTTATTGCGTTTAGACCAATTCAGCGAGGATGCCACGTAATTAATGTGGCTGATGAGGAATGGTTGTCGCAACGTGGGAATCCTGGTGGTATTTTGTGATGAGCGCTGTACTGTGCACCCATATAAGTAATGCAAATGTGAACAAGGCATGAGAAAAAAAGGAACTAATAAAACCACCTAGCGCGACACATGTGTGTCACGCAAGCACTTTTGCATTGCAGTAAGGACGTAAACAAACCAGCTGAGAAAGTATGTGGTGATGTACGCATCATAAACCGAATTGTGGCCGTCCGATGTGCGTATGTGATAAATTTACATATGTCCATTGGCACAGATGCTCCATCATAACGTAATCAATTTCCACCGGCTTAAAATTATGTGCCAGGTTGAAATAGCCGTTGTGTAAGCGCTTGTCCCAGGGTCAGTAGACGAACGCCTTGCAAAAAAAAGGTGGTTCAATGCTCTTCAAACGACAATATGGCGTGAACTATATATACACGAGTAATCACAATCAGTTGCATCGATTATGTTTGTTACTGAACCGACGCCACTAAAGGAATTATCGAAAATAACATATTTCATTTTTAAGGCGTTGCACCATACTTAGTGATATTTCACTAGAAAGGCTTATTTTAGTGTGTTCAACGTGTTTATTGTCCTTTTTTGTCTTTATTTTATACAAATACTACGTATGATATGTGGGGTTTAACGTCCCAAAACCACCATATGATTATGAGAGACGCCGTAGTGGAGGACTCCGGAAATTTCGACCACCTGGGGTTCTTTAACGTGCACCCAAATCTGAGTACACGGGCCTACAACATTTCCGCCTCCATCGGAAATGCAGCCGCCGCAGCCGGGATTCGAACCCGCGCCCTGCGGGTCAGCAGCCGAGTACCTTAGCCACTAGACCACCGCGGCGGGGCTACAAATACTACGTAGTGATAACTAATTTATGTTAGAAGCCCGTGAAAGAAAACATCAAGGATGCATTGCACTCCCATGTGAAAGCAGTCTAGCACGCAATTCACTCGCATTAACTGGACAGAGAAAACCTTCTTGCCTGCTCAGGCACAGCTTCGCACAGACACATTCATAGATAGTAGTGGCCCCTTGTTCCAGCAAAATGAGTCCCTCTTGGACAAAAATTAATATTCAAGGACGGGTGGGGTCACGGCAACACCATGGGTGCAAGTTGCCGAAGGAAGCAAAAAAAAATCACCTACAGCTTTTTTCACCCCCAGTTTAACCACGTACATCGCTATAGCATTTTTTAAGGACAGCGTAGGCAATGACCCCCTTTGTTCAAAAGAATGACCCCCTTTGTTCAAAAGTTCAAAAGTGCGCTATGTGCATTTATTTCGATGAACCAAGACAGTGAATGAAACATTGGCGTTTACCTTCAATTCATTGACAAGCACGATGACGCAAGACGCACATTCGGTACTTACAAAATCACAAGAATCAAAATTCACGAAGTCAATTTTGGATCCCTTCTCTATTTTTAGCTCCAGTTCCTAATTGCCATAGTTACAGAATCAGCGAAAAAAAATCGCATCAAAAGTTTCATAAAACAACAAAAAACTGCAAACGGCCTCAAGAAATGTGTTTAAAACCGCAAAAGAACGATTCCTTTCTTTTCAAGACTATTAAAAACGTGGTAATGTTTGTTTTTGTACAACCATAATTACCACACAGAAACGTCGCCTTTGAAAGATGTACATTGCTTCTTGATAGACTCCGAAGAGAGCGTGGTGGGGGTTACGATTTCAACAACATATATATTGCTAGGCTGATGCTGAACTCCATGCCTTGTCAAGTTCAGTTATCGAGCTTAGGTTTCTTTATTTCAATACCAATAAACTATTTCAAGATAATAGTTGTGTGCATGAAAACTATTCCCACTGCTTCGGAACTACTTCCATTGGAGCGCCGAGGCATGGAAAATAAAGGTAATGCGTCCTCGTGGGTGGAGCTTATATTTTTCTTAGATTTTTCGCTCTCATTAATGAGACATCATACACTTTATGCTATACATTTCTTCAACCAGTCGCATTGGTCCTTGTCTTGTGGCGTGAGATAATGCGCTAACGATATCATCCATGCTCTTTGGACTTGCCGTATGCCAAGCGCCAGTTTCATGGTCCAAAGAGGAGCTGCGGCAGTACCAGGAATGCCGGCGCGCGTAGAAGTGCGCGTGTGGATGTCGCCAAGAGTCAATGCGCCAATGGAATGCAAAACTTTATTACAAATAGTTTTTTTCCGGTGAAGGTGGAGCCCTCAGTCCAGGGCCCCTGTGGCCTTTGCCATCTTGCAAGCTCTGTCGATCAGCTTGAGCTGTTCTTCAGGCTTAGAGCAGGACAGCGCAGCCTCCCACTGCTCCGGTGTTGGTGTACAGTTTCTTGGCACTACCTGTGTGTGTTGGCAGGTCCATGTCACGTGGTAAAGTGTGGGGTGTTCTCTGCATAGCGGGCATTTGTTGGTGTATATTCCCGGATAGATGTTACTGAGAAGACTGAGATTGGGGTACGTATTAGTCTGCAGCTGTCTCCAGGCAAGCGACTGCTCTCTGTTGAGGTCTTTGTGAGGAGGGGGGTATATCCTCCTCAGGGCTCTTTGGTGTTCTAAAATTGCTCCATAGCGTCTAGTAACTGTGGCTGGTTCCTCGTCGTTGTGCGCCCCCCGGTCGGCGTATTCTCGGGCAATGGCTTCGGCACGCTGGTTCCCTGTCACAGTTTCATGGCCTGGTGTCTACGTAATGGAGCAGCTCGAGAAGATGATTTTTCTTCCCTTGAGTATGCGGGTGGCAGCACTGGACATGCGTCCACTGCTGTACCGTCGACATGCTTCTTGCGAGGCAGTAACTATTTCTGTAGTAGACTCTTCGCTCTGGTGTGTGACGGCGAGCGCGATCGCTACTTCCTCAGCCTCGAGGATGTTGTTGCTTTTGATCGAAGCGCTGTTGACTTCCCTAAGTTGGTGATCAGCAACGCTTACAACTGTCCCGGAGTGCTCTCTGTGTGTGGTCGCGTCAACGTACAATACGTCGGTTCTCGCCTTGAAATTTTTTTCTTGTGCTTCTGATCTGACTTTTTTTCGAGCCTTATGGATTTCTGGATGCATGTTTCGAGGTATTGGGCTGACTTCAATGATCTGGTGAATGTCCTTTGGTATGCTCGCCATGTTATTCATTTCTCCGCAAGCATCCCTCATGCCCAATGTCTTCGACGTATGCCTGCCCGTAGTATTGAACAGTAATCTCATTTTCTGCGCAACAAGATGCGCCTCGATGTGTTCTTGCACTGTGCTGTTTATCCCGAGTTTAAGGAATTTCTCTGTCGAGGTGCTGACAGGTAGACCAAGGACGCCCTTGTAGGCTTTTCTGAGGATTGCCTCTAATTGTTCTTTTTCCTGTGGGAGTGGTGTTTGGTAGGGGACACTGTATACAATCATACTGACCACGAGGGCCTGTACAAGCCTACAAGTGTCCTCCTCCTTCATACCTCGTCTTTTGTTAGAGATTCTGGTGATCAACCTCGTGATTTGCGCTGTAGTGTTTGACAGCTGTCTGATGGTGTGGTCTATACGACAGTTGCTTTGTATCCACATGCCGAGAATCTTAATTCGGGACACTTGTAGAATCTTCTTCCCCCCCCCCTATATAGACGTCTATGGTGTTTTGCAGATCGTATCCTCGTCTGTAGACTCTCAGGACTTCTGATTTCTCCGGAGAGCAGACGAGGCCACTCAATGCGCCAAAGATTGCCGAGCAGGCGAAGCGAAACACAAGCGCGACGCCTCACCGTCGGAACGCTTTCCCAGATTCTCGGGTATTCTGATTTCAGATTCTGCTGGAAAGGCTCAAACATTTTGTTTCACCGATCCGTGCGTTGTTTCAGTACCCATTGAATAAAAAAATGATGCTTTTGATAGTAATACTTTCACTGCAATTCAAATATTTAGATAACGTTTGTTGTTCGGTTTTTCAATTTTCAAGTGAACTAATACTTTGCCTAGCACGTCTTTTGCGGTTATACAGGTCGGTCTTGATGTTTTGAAAACCGTTCGTTTGCGTAGCAAACAAATCAGTCATGCGATGGTTTACCTGACTTCGTGGCTACTGAGAACACATACGGGGGCGGCTCTATGCTCTCCCCATAGTAGAGTACCAAGTACTCAAAATTGTATGCTCAAAATCGTTAACCACTTTTTCTAAACACTTCGTGGCTTTTGTGATAAGCGAGTTGACTGACGCCAAAACACAATTTGCCTAAATAGCGGAATTACTATAATTTATCAATGGTGCTTCATTGTTTTGACTAAATTAAGCAAATTAATCAAAAATAATTGTGCTTGGCCGCATGCTACGCATCGAGGCACCCTACTCAGGGTGATAAACTGCCAGTGTATCGGTTCTGAATGCTTATCCTTTCTTATATAACCTTAAATAGCACAGAATAGGGCACAATGCTTACGCACACATGACTCCAGATTTCACTATCAGTTTTCGTGAGGTTAAAACGTTTTGCAATTTTAATCATAAAGGGCAGAGTTAAGCTGC
The DNA here is from genome assembly GCF_043290135.1 of Rhipicephalus microplus. NCBI lineage: Eukaryota > Metazoa > Arthropoda > Arachnida > Ixodida > Ixodidae > Rhipicephalus > Rhipicephalus microplus. The sequence continues at coordinate 88,361,229 of NC_134704.1, forward strand.
AGAAAGAGAAATGGCAAATCGCAAGAACGAAGGTAACGAGTGCCAGTGGCAATTGTAATGGAATAAACCGAAGAAAACGTGCATGTTTGTCGTTATACTTTGAAGAAATGCCAAATTGTAAATTTCCATAGCTACAGATACGCGTGTAAGCTTCAGGCTGACATATCTAATTTTTTGAATTAGATAATCTTTTGAAATGTCTAAGTGCTTGGCGGGGTGATAAAAGCAGCCCTATGGTCCCCTATATGGTCTTGTCCAGCCTTTGGAATAGCTGAAGCCCCGCCGCGGTGGTCTAGTGGCTGAGGTAGTCGGCTGCTGATCGACAGGTAACATGATCGAATCCCGGCTGTAGTGGCTGCATTTCCGATGAAGGCGGAAATTTTGTAGGCCCGTGTGCTCAGATTTGGGCGCACGGTAAATAATCCCAGGTGGTCGAAATTTCCGGAGCCCTCCACTACGGCGTCTCTCATAATCATATGGTGGTTTTGGGACGTTAAACTCCACATATCAATCGTAAATATACTTCGCGGGTACAGAAAAGGCACAGTATCATTGACTGCACCTACCCTTTCAATAACGAGAAATTTTGAACTTTTTATACCTTTTTACTTCCCTTGCATTCGATAAGTAGCCGATCACTTTTTCCCTAACTGAGATGTGATCATCAGAAACACGTTCTTTTCAGCCTCAACCTCAAGCTTTCCTTTCAATCATTTCAACATCATACCTCTTCACGTCATACTTGCTTGAAGCTGCTTTCGGGGCAGCCAGAAAATATAAAGCCTAAAACGGGAGTGAACAAATGGCCATTTATACCAAATGGCCAGACGAGGACTGCGTACTGCTTCAACTCGACAGTTAGGCTCATCTGGGAAAGTGCTTTTCCATTGTTCGTACCTTTTATTATTAAAAGCTTTCTTTGTCATCATCCTTCTCCTCCACCCCCTCCCCCTAAAATCTGCGTGAATCACGTACACTTCGATGCCGTCTTACATATATGGTACTCACGCAAAAAGCTTTTCTCCCCTATAAAATGTATCAGCAGTTGCTTCAAAATTGTTGCTCCAGTTTGATTTCATTATTCATGAATTAGAGATAGGCGTTTACACTCATGTTGCTTTCTACTAATGTGTACTGAAGAAGTTCAATAAAGGCTTAGTACTAGATATACCAATTTTTTTTGTTTAAGCAATCTCCTCAATAAATATTTTAAGAATATCCAAAAATACCATAGAGGCATTTCACCTATAGGTGAAATCAAAAGTTCATTGACAACTACAACAATCCGGAAGGTTTGTTCACAATCAATGCAAAAAGAAAGGTTACACAGGAATAAGTTTTATGTGGTGTCACGCTTGGTTGGTACAAACACAACCGAATCATTCATCCCAACGGTCGCATTTATGATTTTTTGATAATTTTTGTCAACTTAGAACATTTATTAAATAATTTCTTAACAAACTTCGGCGACTTTGAGCGTATCTATCTATCTATCTATCTATCTATCTATCTATCTATCTATCTATCTATCTATCTATCTATCTATCTATCTATCTATCTATCTATCTATCTATCTATCTATCTATCTATCTAGTCGCCTAGGACTTTTAGCTCTCGTCGCCGTTTCAATAATGGTATCAATACCAAACTTGGTATTGCATACCATCACTGCGTGAGGAACATATTTGACTTTTCATATTATCCAAATCATGACACGTATGTCATGAATGTTATAATTTACATGTCATGGTCCTGCAGCTCTTGCGGTGGTTTCGTTCACATGGCATGTTGCAAAAGTGGTATGGTGTGGCATGATTGCATGGCGAACAGAAGCGACATATCCTAACATGAAAATTATCACATGCGTGTCATGTAACAACATTGCTACATGCCACGCTCATGATGCGCTAACGACCGTTTCGCTACCGTCACATACACCAAATTTGGTATTACGATACGTGAATGGATAACGAAGGTATGATACTGGTGCAAACACAATAAACATGAGATGCATGTCATGTAACAGCATGAATACATGCCACGCTCATGATGCGCTTGCGGCCGTTTCGCTAGTTTCACATATGCCAAACTTCGTATCACGTGACGCCAATCAATGACGAAGGTATGTGACTGGTGAAAACGTGATAATCGTGAGATGCGTGTCATGTGAGAACATCACTACATACCAGAGCCAAGGCGCCAATACATTTCGACGTGACGCGGCACGCGTGCTCACCAGCGCTCATTTCGTCGCGTCACGCCGGCTTGGACACGCCATGCGTCGGTCGTGCGATATACTCGTAGGCGCGCACCACGCTGTGTTGCTTTGACGCATGCGCGTTTCAGGGCGGCCAGCGCCTCCCGCCTCGAAAAAAATGGAGACGCAGCGTTGTCTGGGTAAAGAATTGGCGCGAAATGCAGCATGTCGCATTTTGCACCAGGTGCCGTCGAGCAGCGCAAACGGACGCTGGTCGCGCCTGACGTCAGACTATAGAGTTCTCGCGTTTTGCTAACGTTGCATCGCTGTGCCCATCGTGCGCACGCGTCACGCTACATTGGAGTATATTGGGGCCTTCATGATGCGCTCGGGGCCGTTTTGCTAGCTCCACATATGCCAACTTTGGTGTTACGTAACGTCAATGAATGACGAAATGTATGGCTGGTGCAAACATGATAATCCTGAAACGCGTGTCATGTAAGAACACGACAACATACCACGCTTATAGCGTGCTCGCGGCCGTTTCGCTTGCGCCACATATACTAAATTTTGTATCACGTGATGTGAATAGATGACGAACGTAAACGACCCATTCAAACATGATAGTCATGACACGGAAGTCATGTACGACATGATTTACGTCCACCTCGTAACGTTGTGCTGATTTTAAAGTAACGTATGAAATTTTCGATTCGTGCTCGCATATCCTCGATTCCAACTGTACGTGGGATCTGCCAATTTTTTTCTTTACTCTCTCAGATTTTGACACAGAAAAAAATTGGCAGATCCCACTGCGAATTTTTTGTATCACTTGTATTTCTTTCACAGAAAGCACACGAAAGCTTTACCATCTTCTACTGCGGGGTTAAAACGTTACGCTGGCGTTTTAAAAACTTAAAAGGAATAAAAAAGGCAAGACCACAAGCGCGTCTAATTTTGCGTCTCAATCAGTGGTGATGGAGGAGGGGGGGTTCAACCTTCCTTGTCGACGCTTTTTATTTTGCATGTGCACACACACACAACATACAAACACAATAATCATCGTATTATATTATTATTATTATTATTATTATTATTATTATTATTATTATTATTATTACTATTGTAGGCTTATGCCACAGGAGCGAAAGAGAGACACGCCTGAACGATAACCGATGCCAGCCCGGAACGCGAGCCGTGGATTCACGTGCCACGGCCTAGCGCCTTCTTTATTTTCTTCTGTCGCCATCGCGAGCTCTCCGGTTTGCGCGCCGCCCGAACGAGGGTGCTACAGGGCCCCCCGTGTAGACTGGAAGTCGGAATGTGACATGCCGTTTGTGGTATTCCAACGGAAGATCAGTCGTAGATGAGAGGCTTTCTAGGGCGGTCTCCAGGTACGCCGGCTTGAGTCGGTCCAAGCTGACTGTCTCTTCACGGCCGTTCTGAAGTAGAGTGGCAGTTTTGGGGGTGCGGTGAAGGACGCGGAATGGTCCGTCGTAGGTTGGTGTCAAAGGTGGTCTGACCGCGTCGTGGCGTACGAAAACATGTGTTGCAGTGGCCAGATCAGGGTGGGCGAATATGGTCTTGTGTTCGGAAGGTCTGGGTGGAGTGGGCCGGAGGTCTTGAACGCAGTCGAGGAGGCGTTGTAGGAATTGCTGTGGCTGGTCTGGTAGCTTCGTTGACGTGAAGAAGTCTCCCGGAAGCCGTAGGGAAGTGCCTTACACCAGCTCTGCTGTTGAGCACTGCAGGTCTGCCCGGATGACAGCTCGTAAACCTAAGAGCACCAGTGGCAAGGCATCAACCCAGGTGGCTCTATTGAGGCGGGTAGTCAAGGCGGTCTTCAGTTGTCGGTGAAGGCGTTCCACCATGCCGTTGGCGCAGGGATGATAAGCCGTGGTAGGGCAATGTCTGGCTCCGAGGATGCGATTAAGGCAAGTAAACAGCGAGGACTCAAACTGACGTCCACGGTCTGTTGTCACGGTGCCAGGACAGCCAAAACGGGATACCCACGTAGAAATGAAAACGCGGGCGACTGTCTCGGCTGTGATATCTTGAATTGGAACAGCCTCTGGCCAGCGTGTGAAGGGATCGACCATGGTCAATGTATAACGGTACCCCTGAGACACTGGTAGAGGGCCCACAATGTCTAGATGAACATGGTCGAAACGACGGCCGGGTGGAAGGAAAGGTTGGGGCGGCGTCTTAGTATGACGGGAGACCTTTGTCATCTGGCAGGGCAGGCACATGCGCGTCCAAGCGCGCACATCACCGTTGATTCCGGGCCAGACATAGCACTGGGTGAGAAGACGTTGAGTAGCCCGAATGCCAGGGTGACAGATGTCGTGTAAGGAGTGGAAAACGGTGCGTCGTAATGAAGCGGGAACGAAAGGGCGGGGAAGGTCAGCTGAGACATCGCACCACAAGCGCTCAGATGATAATGGATGAGGCACCAGGCGTAGTCGGAGAGAACGGGGGTTCTCCCGAAAAGCGGCAAGCTCTCTATCATCCTGCTGTGCCGAGGAGAATGAGTCCCAGTCGATGGTTGGCGGTGGAGAGTCAACCGCGGCTATACGAGAAAGGGCATCTGCGGCGGTGTTGTCAGCTCCTTTCACGTGGCGGATGTCAGTCGTGAACTCCGATATATAAGCCAGATGGCGGAGTTCACGGGGCACGTACTTGGATGAGTTAGTGCGGAAAACATACGCCAGTGGCTTATGGTCAGTCAGCACGTAAAACGAGCATCCTTCCAGGAAATGCCGAAAGTGCTGTATTGCAGCGTAGATGGCTAGTAATTCCCGGCCAAAGACGCTGTAGCGGGTCTCAGCAGGAAGTAGCTTCCGAGAGTAAAACGACAAGGGTCTCCACTCGGAGTTAATGCACTGCTGTAAGACGGCTCCGACGGCCACGCTGGATGCGTCCACCATCAACCGAGTAGGGGCGTTGCTGCGTGGATGAATGAGAAGCACGGCGTTAGCGACCGCTTGCTTAGCAGCAGCAAAGGCGGCCTGGGCCTCTGACGACCAAGGAATGGCGGAGGACGGGCCGGCGGTCGACCGAAGGAGGTCGGTGAGTAGTCGTAGCAGTTCGGCACAGTGTGGTATGAAGCGCCTGGAAAAATTCACAAGCCCCAGGAATTGGCGTAATTGGCGCAGTGTTGTAGGCTGAGGATAATCCTGAATTGCTTTAACGTGGGACCGGAGAGGGCGTATTCCTTTGGATGATATGTGATGGCCCAAGAACTCGAGCTCAGATGCGCCGAAAGTACACTTAGAGGCGTTCACAACGAGGCCGTATTGCTGAAGACGTTGGAACAGAGCGCGTAGATGGTGCTCATGATCTTCAGGTGTGCGGCTGGCGATGAGGACATCGTCAAGGTACGCAAACACAGTAGGAAGACCCCGTGTGACCTCAGAAATGAACCACTGGAAAGTTTGAGCCGAATTGCGGAGTCCAAAAGGCATCCGCACGTATTCAAACAACCCAAAGGGCGTCGTGATGGCGGTCTTAGGTATGTCGGCGGGCTCGACAGGAATCTGGTGGTACGCCTTAACAAGGTCCACTTTGCTGAAAATTGTGCAACCGTCGAGGCGCGATGTAAAATCCTGGATGTGAGGTAGAGGATAGCTGTCGTGGACAGTCTTGGCGTTCAACGCTCGATAGTTCTCACAAGGACGCCAGTCACCAGGATCACGCTTTGGCGCCAAATGCAGCGGGGAAGCCCAAGCGCTTGACGACGGGCGGATAATGCCGAGCTGCAGCATGTGGTCAAACTCCCGTTTAGCAATAGCTAGGCGGTCTCCGAACAGGCGGCGTGGTCGAGCGGCTGCCGGTGGACCCCGGGTGACGATGTGGTGTGTCACCGTATGTTTAGGCGGCTGAGTGAGGTTGCACGGTTTAGTTAACTCCGGGAAACTCGCCAAGATTTTTTCGAACGGTGAGGAAGGTATCAGCATGCGGATGGCCGTTGGAGCGATGTCGGACAGGACTCCCGAGATGGAGAGACGAGTCTTACCATCTATGAGGCGGCGCCGCCGTACGCTGACGTCCAAATCGAAGTATGAGAGGAAGTCCGAGCTGATGATCGGTTGAACCACGTCTGCGATGACGAAAACCCACCGGAAAATGCAGCGAAGGCCGAAGTCGAGGGTGAGAGATCGGAGCCCATACGTTGCTATAGACGAGGCGTTGGCAGCACGAAGCACTTGCCCCTGTGACTTTGAACGATCAGCCTTAGTCGGGGGCACAACGCTAATTTCCGCGCCCGTATCTATAAGGAACCTGGCGCCCGATAGCTGGTCCGTGTCCATGAAAAGGCGGCTGGGACGAGAAGGGAGATCACACGCCGCCGTCAGTGATCCCGGCAGGCGTTTCCCTGCCACGAACATGGGGGTGTACACTTCGTGGCTCGGTGTCGGAATCGCCGGTGGTACCAGCAGAGGGGTGGAGGGCTGGGACTCCGAGCATCTCGTGTGCGTGGGAGAGGTCGACGACCGGAGCGAGGCGAACGAGTCTCCTGCAGGGGGCTCCGGAGTGCGGCAATGGAGGCGGCGAGTTCGTCGATGCGGGCCTCAAGGCGCGAAATCGCTGTGTTTGCTGGTGGTAAGACAGCGTTGACAGATGGGGAGGTCGCTTCATGAACCTGATCGGCGAGCTCCGCCAGGCGGTCGAGATTGACGTCGCCGGCCGCCGCGAGGACGAGGCGGATTGGCTGAGAAAGGCGTTGGAGGAAGAGCTCGCGAAGCAACGCTGAGTGGGCAGAGACGTCGTGTTTCCCAAGAAGCTGTCGCATTCGGCGCAGTAGTTGGGAGGGGCGCCTGTCGCCAAGGTCCCCCTCTGCAAGGAGCTGCTGTAGGCGGACGCGTTCCGAAGGCATGAATCATTCCAGCACCTTGGTTTTAAGGTGCTGATATGGCGTAGTGTCCGAGGGGTTGGAGAGGACGTCGGAGAGCTCGCTGGCAACGGCAGGAGGAAGGACGGAGGCTACGTGGTAGTAGCGTGTCGTTTCCGAGGCGATGCGGTACAGGGAGAATTGCGCCTCGACCTGATGAAACCAAACTTGCGGGTCCTGTGGCCAGAAAGATGGGAGACGCAGTTGCACGGCCGAGACGTCCTGCGGACGTGAGGCTTGTTCGGTTGCGGGTGCATTCGAGTCAGTCATTGTCTTCGTCCGGGTCACCACTTGTAGGCTTATGCCACAGGAGCGAAAGAGAGACACGCCTGAACGATAACCGATGCCAGCCCGGAACGTGAGCCGTGGCTTCACGTGCCACGGCCTAGCGCCTTCTTTATTTTATTCTGTCGCCATCGCGCGCTCTCCGGTTTGCGCGCCGCCCGAACGAGGGCGCTACATTATTATTATTATTATTATTATTATTATTATTATTATTATTATTATTATTATTATTATTATTATTATTTGGAGTTTTACGTCCCAAAACCACGATAATACTATTAGAGACGCCGTAGTAGAAGGCTCTATAAAGTTTGATCATATGGTGTTTTTTAACGTCTGGTGACATTGCACAGTAGACTGGCCTCGACTATTTCACCTCCATGAAAATGCAACTGTCACACGCACAAAAAAACATGTAAAGCGAACGCAAACCACGATACCGCCCTTTAAAAAATTCTGCTTGATCTGAAATGAGTGTCTTTTTATTGGTGTGTCTGTTAAAATTTGCCTCCTCATTGTCTATGAATTAGAGTTGAAATCCGAGGTCACAGAGTCTAAACAAAAAATAAACTCCGTAAACGTGTAAAAGAACTTGCTAATCAGCTAATTTCAATCATACACATGGTTCATTCCTTTTTTGCCAAAATGTTCTGCCACATCTCGTGAAGCAGTTTGACGATTTGGACAGTCAAACACTTGCGATGGGCGTGATGATGCTTATTTATTTATTTTTTGTTATCGACGACAAAAGTAGTGCACCGAGCCTATCGATCGAATCATTGAATAAAGGGAGGTTGCAAACTGTATTACCAACAAATGTGGGAATTTATAGTTCTCTTTCATAACAGAGTACTTGAAGGAGTGGTGACACTAAATTTCGAGGCTATCCCAATCCTGTTGTGCGTTTCCTCTGTATACAAGGACTATCCACACGATGAGGCAGACACAACAAACCCGTAGAATATATTTTTTGTTCACTTTTAAATGTGTAGCTGAATGGTCAGTCTCGCGATCTAGGCAAATCGCTTGCGCAGCAACACTGACGTTTCAAAATAGGAGAACCAATGGCAGTTGTCGTGACGTCACACCAGATTTGTAGTGATGTGAGAGACTTCCGCCATCTCCCTAACGCATTTTGTAAACAAAGAGATAACTAGCATGCCTGCTGTTACGAGTGCGCTGGCGTCCCTTGATTGATTTGATTGATTGATTGATTGATTTGTGGGGTTTAACGTCCCAAAACCACTATTTGATTATGAGAGACGCCGTAGTAGAGGGCTCCGGAAATTTTGACCACCTGGGGTTCTTTAACGTGCACCCGAATCTGAGTACACGGGCCTACAACATTTCCGCCTCCACCGAAAATGCAGCCGCCACAGCTAGGATTTGATCCCGCGACCTGCGGGTCAGCAGCCGAGTACCTTAGCCACTAGACTACCATGGCGGGGCATCGCTGGCGTCCCTTGCAGAGACACTGTGCGTACGCCAAGCACTCTAGCCCTTTCAACCCTGGAATTTTATATTTTGATCGGATACACTTTTCGTGTGGGTTTTTCTCGTAGTTAGGACCTCAGAAGACCACAAACAAAAAATTGAGCCACTGGTACAATTATTTTTTGGATTAATTAACATGGCATCAAATTAGGTGATTAAGGCCCAGTGATCGGAAAATGAGAAAATGGCTTCTTTTATCCTGCCAATCAATGGTGTACACAAAATGGAAACCAACGTCTTACTTTTAAGCCTAATGCTCACTGAAACAGCTTCGGTACGTCGTCGCGAAAATGGCGCTTACCTGCCTAAACTTACGCGCCTCGGCTTCATGAAAGACCTCGGTTGCGCTTCTTCTCACTTGTGGCTGCTACCTCCACAAACGTGCCGCAATATTGATGTCAATTGTAGTGGGGATCATTGAAGAGCTATGCCCCCAAGAATGAGCAGTATACGTTACGTTTCCGAGATACTAGGGTAAATGTTGTGCGGTGGTGTCAATTGACACCGCCAGGACCGAAAGCGCTAGTGCTTTCGGAAAGACACTCGACGCGTCGTTCAGAGACGCTGCGCGCTTCCAACAGCGGGGCTGTCTCATCCTGCATCAGCATCTCGGCGCCTATTTCAAACTCAAACGAACACGAGAGGGCGCTGCGAAGTTGCAGTATAGAAAATTCACGGAGGTCACCGCGCCCGCTGTCGCTTACACAAATAGTGAGTTTTATGCAGTGTGATTAGAGTTCGCGCCGCTTTGTAGAAGGGGATCGGGTCGTTGACGCGGAGCATCTTATTTTAGTCACGCCCAGTGGTCCCGCGAGCGCGAGCGGCGTTCTTGAAATGGTCGCGTTGTGTGTGTAATGCACATGGCGCACCGCGTCTCAGCAAAATTTGTTTACATACTTCGGGCACCGCAGCGACATGTAGTCACTGAATACAAGGTCCTTTAATAGGTTCGAGGTAACAAGTGCCTCACCTCGAAAAAAGAAATATGCTTGGCCATTCTTTTTTTTTTCACGGTGGCCCTATCCTACCCTGCTCCTACCGTATACGACTGGCGCTTGGACTGTTTGGACCACAGTACGCAGCTTCTCTATGTTGCCGCTAGGTGCCGCATGAATTACTGGAATCGCAAATAAAAGGCCGGCGCATCGAGAGTCGGCGGCTTCCTCGTCTGAGTTATGTACATACGTTGTAAACATAAACGCTTTGTTTCCTTCTTACTACCTTTTGCATCGGTACTGCCTCGATGCTACTGGAGCTGGCCATGGCGACTGTCAGTGCGTTTGTTTTGATGGCGCTTGGTGTGGCTCATGTGTATGAAAGCAGGTGAAACTAAGCACGATGTGCGTCACAGCCTTGTGTGCTCACGTGACGAAGCCACCTAATCATCGACGTCACTGCACGATTCGGCACCGCGAAACGGAAAGTGAAAACGCTCCACGTAAGTGGAGCAATAGTAAATTATTTAGTGAAAATACACGAACCTTGGTGTGTGTATCATGCTTCCTGGAGCTGAAGGAAATGCTTACAGCAAACAACACGCATGCCACAAATTTGGTGGTGCCATCCCTTTAAGTGTATACGCGAAGAATGCCCTCGTACATTTTAATTAATCGGGAAGCGCTTCTTTATAGGCCACTTTTCAATTCATAGAATCTGCAAGGGTGGCGTCATAACGATCTTAATGTTACAATTACTAGTTATCGCAAAGCTGCGAGACCTGGCTGTGGTGGTTTAGTTTTTATTGGGCTCAGTTGCTTACCCGAAGTTAGCGAGGTTTAATCACTGCCGCGTTAGCGACATTTTAATGGAGGCGAAGTGATAGATATCCGTGTACCAAATTGTAGCTGGCCGTTAAAAAACAGTAGATGGTCGAAATTCGCGCAGCCTTTTACTACGGTGTCCCTCAATATCACGCCACCTTTTCGGGCCGAACAGAATTCTCTCTTCTCTTCCATGTACTGTTTTACACCCGCTATGTCTCCCCATAAATTAAGCTATCTTGCCCCAAGTAATCACTTTAACGCAGAAGCCCAATTAGTAAGTTAAAACTACGTGCGGTAACCATGCGACAATACACAAAGCGAACACGTTTCTTCTTACATCCGCTTTTCCGCTACAAGGCTTTATTATTTGACTAGTTAGCGAAAAAAAAAACAACTTCAGACCACCATCGACTAGAATGCCACTAACGCTCTTTACGAATTTCAGTACATTTAATGTTGCGATCTTCAAGTGAGAAATCCCTAGTGAGTGCCTACAAACACAAATGTGATTGCTAACAATGGGAAAAGAGCCTCCACACGCCTGATTGTGGTGTACATTGAATTACTGATGCGCGATGCTCTTCCCTGATTCGTGACGAATGGGAAAAGATCAATGACGTAGAAGGTATCATCTGACGACTCCCTCTGTGTCGCTTACAAAGAAAGGTGAAATTTTACAGCCTGCAAAAAAAGAAATGCTCTTACACAAAGGCACATGCGTGCGCATAATACCGATTGCCTGGGCGCCCCCCCCCCCAGCCTCCCCCTTTCTTCTTATAAAGAAAAGGGACTTGAAGAAGCAACATTACCCGTATCCTGTAAAACATTGATTTCAACTTACAGCTCACCTATCCGCCATTTGGGTGGTCATATACTCATTCACTAAACCTGAGTGCTAAATGGGTAGTCCAAAATTTTCTAGAAAATCAAACAAACGTGTATGTGCGCAACCTTATTCACCGGTTATCACCATATGGCGTCATTTGAATTCATTTTATTATTTTGATTTATTTACAAAATACTGCAGGCTCATTTAAGGGCCCCAGCAGGAGGGGCAAGATCATAATATTGCACACAGGTGTAAAACAACAAGAAAAATAAAAAGATACATCATATACAAAAGATACAAAAACATAGGTCACAGTTAAATACGCTCAGGTGCCTCTACAGAGCCTAATAACGATTGAGGTAGGCAGTTCCAGTCGTTTATGGTTCGAGGAAAGAACGAGCATTTGAATATGTTTGTTCTGGTGAAATACGGTGTTAATGAATGAGTTTGTCGATGCCAGGTTTGTCTTGTCGTAAGCGGTTTCAGATACAAATCACGGTTTACTGACATCTTGATTGATATGTGGGGTTTAACGTCCCAAAACCACTCTATGATTATGAGAGACGCCGTAGTGGAGGGCTCCGGAAATTTAGACCACCTGGGGTTCTTTAACGTGCACCCAAATCTGAGTACACGGGCCTACAACATTTCCGCCTCCATCGGAAATACAGCCGCCGCAGCCGGGATTCGAACCCGCGCCCTGCGGGTCAGCAGCCGAGTACCTTAGCCACTAGACCACCGCGGCGGGGCAGGTTTACTGACATCTTGTTGTTGTTCAAAAGAAAAAGAAATTTGAGCCTGTGAGTTTTACGACGTTTTTCAGGTGTGGGTATACTGTTTTCTTTCATAAGGTTTGTGGGGGAATCAGTTCTTCGGTACTTGGAGTAAATAAAACGTACCGCTTTGCGTTGGATTAGTTCGAGAGCCTCAATGTTTATTTTTATGTATGGGTCCCGGACGATTGAGGCATATTCCAATGAGGGGCGTATAACAGTCAAATAAGTTAGTTTTTTTACAGTAGAAGGAGCATGCTTTTTAGTCTGTGTCTCAAAAGACCAAGTTTACGAAAAGACGAGAATTGAGACATTTGAAGCTTGTGTACGCTGCTTTTGAACTAATGCGTCAAATCGTTGTAAAAAAAATCTTGTAAACCTTCAATGACATATTATGCCTCCTTTCATTCCTCATCTAATATGGCGATAAGGAGTCAAGGGGGATGATCGTAAATACTTGCCCTCCTGCCGCTCCCCGCTTCTTCCTGCTCCACTCGTCATTCCTGTGCGTACGCAAGCTTCGAAGAAGTCGCGTTTCCCAGAAGGCGCATTGCACTCAGAACGCATATTTTCTGCGGCGGCTTCTTGATTATTTTCGTTTCTTATACGTGGAGCTTAGGAATGCCTGGTGACCCAAGACTGTTAAGAACTCACGAAATGCTCAGGTGAAAAATCGGCCCCGTATCTGCGTGTTAATCTGCAAATGTCGTTGAAGGACGATAGTCTCGCGTGTGAAGAGAGTGAGCAAAACACTTATTTGATGTTCCGCGCAAGAAAATCGCGAATGGTATTCTGGAGGTGCTGTGTTAGAGTGCCTCGAGCGTGCAGAGGAGGCGAACGAGTGCATCAAGTCACGTCACACGTTATAGTTACTTTATATGCTACCTTTAGGTAGCAGAGTTGCGCGACTGTTTTCCGGGCGCCGCTCGCTCCGCCTAAAGGAGTTCAGCGACCCTATTCACTGAGCGCCATCACGTGGTCATAGGTGGTTCATTTGCACTGCAGAGAAGCCAACGCTACGCAGATTCCGGGCAGATCAAGCGGGGTTGACAACGGCTGTTGTCATTCTCACCGCGCTTATTCAGCAATGTAGCCATGCTGCCTATTGTTCACGAGAAATGCGGCTGCATATGCTATATGTGTTGAATTGTACTACGTACAGCACATGCGATTAGAAGCGGGTGCAGCGGGTGTTGCTATAGAAAGATTAGTGTTCTGTCGGAAGGAATAAGCGCATGGTCATTGTCGTCGGCAGGATTTTCTCTTGGGGGTGCAAACCATTGTTGCATTGTGGCTTAGGGAGAGCGAGAGCACCGGTCTAGCTTGGTGAGGGCAAGTGCTGTTGTGGCTTGAGGGGAGCAAGGACCCTTTTTTCACTTCTCTGCTGACGCCCATGCGCCTGCCATGGCTTTTTTAAAATCTATCCATGACACTGCGAAACTTGCTCTATTTGTATTAACCACAGATTAAGTAAAGAATACGTTATACATGCAGAGTTGGGCACCGTGTGTCAGCTGCATACGTCCAAATTAGTTTGGTGGTCAAAAGGCTAAAAATAAAGGGAGAACTTTAACTAGAGTTATTTGCATCAGCATTTAAAACCTTAAACGAAAAGAATGTTGGACGCGACAGGGTTGTTGAACGATGATTCACATCAATTGTCGTGAGCGGCGATGGTAATAAGACCGTAATACGAGATGCGCGCTTAACGCGGGCGTCGCACGGCCACTGTCGATCGCTATCCAGCTCGATTCAGTTGAAGACTACAAAGCTTTAGCTGGTTAACTCACACAGGTAACGAATGAGCCCAACGCGCTGAAAATATTCCATCTCTGCCTTGATAGCGATCAAGAGTGAAAAATAATTTTATATATGTGAATAAAAAAACAGTCCAAAAGAAGCCGAAGCTAATGTGTGGCCTACTATAAATATACATATGTACAACTAGTTCAATGAGCTGACGCACGTTGTTTAATTATTACTCACCAGAAACGTAAACATAAAATGAAGGTATCCAGACATGACCAGAGCAATTGAGTTAGTCTCGTACCTTCATAAAAAATAAGAAAAAGAAAGCAAAAAAATAAAGCAACGCTATAAGCGTGGGCGCTGCTCCTACGTGGGTGGTGAGTGGCTTTCCCGCAAGACATTTGAACCCAAGATGGCGTACCTTGGCGCAACTCTGCTACCTAAAAGTAGCATATACAGTAACTGTATCACACGAGAGACGTGAGCGCCATCTGGCAGTTTTCTTCGAAAACAAAGCGCGTGGCTCTGAGACGGGTGTGCGCGCCCGTCTCAGAGGTGATAAGGTGTAGAACACAAGGCGTCACCACCGTCTCGTTTTAGCAAAGCGTTGGTAACACTCTTTTTTTCGTGCAAGCGTTGCATGGTCAGCGCAGCGTGGTAAGCGCTACAGTCCTTAAAGTTACTCATGTATGCATTTTTTGTTACAGACGCACATGCAGAATATATACGTGTTAAGGCACGTTGCCGGGCTAGTTGGTTGGGATTCATCATTTTCACTGGTATAGCGCACCACGACAAGGACACACACAAAGGAGAGATGCACACAGTCACAGCGCTATGTGTGTGTGCATCTCTCCTTTGTGTGTGTCCTTGTCGTGGTGCGCTATACCAGTGAAAATGATATACGTGTTGTTATGGTGCCCCAGACATGCGCAATTATTGCTTTTTAATCGACCATTTCACAAGTATGAACGCTGAATTTTGAGCAACACTGGTGGGCACAACGGACGGGGTCTGCCGTTTCAAGTACCCAATGCTGTTAATGGTGGACAAACAGACAAATGTACAGACAGACAGACAGACAGACAGACAGACATACAGACAGACAGACAGACAGACCAAAATTTTTGCGTCGAAGGTTGCCAAGAAAAACTATCATCTTTAATAAATGCCCGATGTCGGAACCAAGCGAACACCCAGCCTACTGCGTAACCACCCCCTCCTTGTGAACTCAAGACTTCAATTAGGCGAGAGTAGTGTCTACTTTACAAGATTAGCCGTATTCACCGAGCTAAATGCACATTCTCTAAGCCTCAGTCGCGGCAAGTGCTGGTTTGCTATTATTTGCGCACTAACCCGCCGCGATCCAGCCCACCGCTTTCGATTCGTCTACTTCGAATCTTCCCTTGATGCCATGGTCGAAGCACCAAAACCTTATCGCTCGGCTGCAGCAAAAATATAAGGAGCGATGGTACCTTGTGGAGCCAAGTGGGAATTCCTTAGCAGTAATTCCCACTTGCCCTCTTTGCCTACTAAGCACCTAGTATTTCTTTTATTCGCTTATTTATAAGCCAGTCGAGCAAGGCTACACCGACTGCAGATCTATTCGTGGTAGAGAGGACCTCTAAAAGAGTGGAATCGGAAATTCAAAGGCTCACCCTTAGTGTTACTGCCCGTGAAAGTTCACGGCCATATTGTTGGAGACATGGTGCTACGCTTAAGAATTTCTCGAGCATATTTAGTTATATTTGTTTGTTTGTATACAAGTACAACCTAAAGACACAGAAGGGGTTACAAATTGGGTGGGCAAATAATGAACATGGCAAACATTATAATAAATGAGAAGTAATTACAAGAAATGTCAATTATTAGGAAAAGACAGAAAAAAACGACAAAAACAATAACAGTGCTGTACAGTTACACTATAAATTGTAGAATTGACTTGTACAGCCGTACTTAGAGGCAGCAGTGTAGGTGAGAAGGTGCTTCCAATCCTTGCTTGTCTTTGAAAAGAAATATTGCAAAAAAGTTGTTGCTGAGGCAGAAAATAATGGCTACATTATTCGGCCGGTGAGCATGGGACGAGAAGTTAGGAGGTTCTGAGACTAATTCCTATCTACGTACTTGATTATAGAAGAAAAGTTTATGAAAAGCGACAGACGCGAAGCAATTCTTCTAGTGAGCAGATATGGGAGTTGAAACACAAGAATAACGAAAACAATAGACAAGCACACAGACCTCTGTTCTTCCCATGTATGTTCCTTCACGTCCTCAACTCATCATACGCCCGTTTATTTATATATTTGAAAAATATGTTTTTCACTTTCTTGATCATGCTGTAGTAATGACACCTTATTGGATGTGAAAAGCCAGATGTGGACCAGAAAGCTTACGAACGCGTTTGTTGCCAGGCCAGATCAGGAAAGCAGATGTGCAGAGTGGTTAGGTGTTGTCTTGGATTTTGAATTATCTCGATAATGAATTTTCTTTCAGTTACTCGAAACGTTTTCTAGAACTCTACGATCTCCATAAATACCTATATGGTTATTGAACATCTAGTTTCCGTGTTCTTGTAATTTTGTTCACGCATGAAGTACACAAAGAACTAAAAAAAAAATCAGGCCACTTCACGTACGCGGGGCAGGCGAGGGAGGAAAGGGGTGATTTATTTTTCCCTTCTACCTTATAGAGAACATGCCTGTTTGTGTGTACCGCAATACTGAAACCAGAATGAATCGCAGATTGGCTGAGATAATTTAAAGCTTCGACGCTTCGGATAAGTAAGTAATGAGACACAAGAAAATACGCCTGAGCGTATTTGTAATGGTAAAAGAATGCTGCAGCATAATGTATAAAAAAAGCACAGATAAGCTTATGACAACAAACACTCTGCTTTTGTTTAGCGAACCGTAATCTTTCAACTCGTATCATTCTTGCCGTCGCCGCTTCGCAACGTCGAGCCGCCACATTTTTCATGGGCCCTCAAACGCTTCTTAGAGATGATTACGCTTCAGAGCTGATGCAGTGGCTTGTAGACTCCTGCACCTTGGGTTTATCTAGCGTGCCTTTTCCAACTGACTTATTCCCGCGGTGCGGCGCACTGCGTTCGCGGAATGCCTTATACCTGTGTCACACGGGCGCGCAAAAAGTCTTTTAAGTAAGCGGTCTTTTACGAAGTTGAAAGACTTTTAACAAAGAGGTGTTTGCGGCGCAGACACACGGCAGCAACGATCTCCTTTTAGTGTTTTTGTTCGAAGACGCTAGCGAAAGCGTGGCGCTAGCAGTTAAAAGAGAAGCAATGGAAATTAAACGATGTATCACGATGTACAAATTAAAGACTTGTTGCACTGCTCGTTTCTTCAAATAAATTTAGGAATAAGAGATGAAGAAACACCAATGTGAATGTTTTTTGCCCTAGATAAGGAAGCATTCCCATAACTAGCGACGTGCACAAGTCCATCTGGCACCACTGTGCTTTTATTTACCGTATTTGTTTTTCGCTGCTCTCGACACGTTATGGGCGACCGTACGGGAGAAAAAGCGAGGATCGCAAGCCTCACGGACTGCCTTCTCGCTCTGGAAAGCGAGGCAGACGCTGCAAAAGCCGCCAAGGAGAGGATAAAGCAGCGCAAGACCGAGCGTCACCACGTGATAATGCCGACGCGTTGTAGATGCTTACGAGAGTAGAAAAGGAAATAACCATTAAAATAGTTCATTACACCTTCTGCAGGATATGAAATTTATTTTTACAAAGAGTTTTGGTGACAGAAAAATAAGCATTCGCTCTTTTTTTCCCACCACTCGAAAATTGCTGGCGCCCACTGGTTTCGAGGCTACTCATTCGGAGCCGTAAAAGAGATAGACGAACGCCGTTTACAAAAAAGACCGCTTCTGAAAAGGAATTCGCTCTGTGCCGTGTGTCTGCTGTCAGGAACTCCTTTTCGGAAAAAGACCGCTTAATTAAAAGACTTTTAAGTGCCCGTGTGACAGGGGTATTAGCCGGCACGAATGCCATTATGAATTGGAAAATCCGGACGAGTAAAAAAAAAAAAAAGTGCGTTCATGTGGCTGAGACCATGCAATCTGCAGTCTCTAGTCAGCCCAGCTCTTTCAAACATCTATTCGCCATTATTCAATGCAAAAGATTTTTTGGCGTACTGCAGACGCTTTGAGTGTTTCTATCTATCTATCTATCTATCTATCTATCTATCTATCTATCTATCTATCTATCTATCTATCTATCTATCTATCTATCTATCTATCTATCTATCTATCTATCTATCTATCTATCTGTCCCCGCCTACGCCTTGGTCCTCTCATGATGACCCCTTTAACTTGAGGTACACCAAAATTAGTACGAGAGAGTAAAATGATTTGACAAATACGAACCGCTGGTCATGAGAATAATAATGTCGTATTCTTATTGCGTACGTCGTCAAACACTTTCTAAAGATAGCGCCACATACGCGGGGAAGGGTATGTGCCAAAGGTGATAGACATTTTATGTCTACCCAAAAAAGGCAAGAACACACAAGGGTAATTTTAACGCTTGAGTGTTAGGAAAAAGCTACAACAGTAGGTGTTGACCGGACGAATACAAACAAGCAACGGCAGGGTCCCAGCAGAAATCAAATCCTAGCATACTCCGTGGCCACGAAGTATTCTACCAAAGAGCGACACCAGGCCTCGGATATTCTATTCAAATAGACCGTAATGTTCGTGTAACGTCAATTGTGGTTGCAGTACTGGCACGTACTTACTGGCTATGCAATTTTATAAACCTTGCGTATGCACTCCCATGATGCAGCCATTAAGTCAGGTTAACGTAAATTGTAGTTAGGCGCCATCTGCTGAAGTTGATTATTGAAGCAGTGTTAAGGGCTACCATGATCGCGTGCACCAGCTCTAACACCAGCGCTTCATATCAGCTTATCGCTTCTGGTGTTGCCAATACCCACGTTTCTGTTGGCAACTGTAAACAACTGTATTATAAAACATACGCGCGTGTTTAGCGTATTTGTGTGCGTGATTGTGTAAATATAATTAGCACCAATTCATATCGTCACACTTAATAAAAACAAAATCACATTCACCTTCCATCCACGTGCTTCGCGTTAGATCGATTCCCAAGATACGTGGGATCTGTGGAGAGAAATAAATAAATAAAAGAAATAGACACAGAGGTTAACATAAAAAAATTCGTTTGCTACCCTGTACAGTGGTGGGGAAATAAGCTTCGGAAAGTGGATAGAGAAAGACAGTGATAAAATAAATGAAGAAAAAAAGCCTTCACACACAAGTAAGGCGTCCCAATCACAGTCGTTCGGAGAGACAGGTTGAACGCAGGAAGCGCAGAAGCGCCTTCACAGCCTTTTTCTGCGACATGAAGTCCTGGCGGTAGCGCAGGGTTCTTTCTTTCGAAAGAGTCTGGTTGTCCAGGTGGTCAAGTGCATCGCATAGTGACTGTATCTGCGAGCAGTACTGTGGGAATTCGCACAGAATTTGTCAATCTGTTTCGTCACTGCCGCAATGGTTACATGCAGCAGTGTCGGCCATTCCTATGTGGAATGCCTAAGTATTGGTAACCCAACTATAGCCTGCACAGCATAGTAGCGTCTCGTCAGCGAGCTTCTGGAGAAATTCGAAGACTGGGAGTTGTGTCTAAGGCATATATTCGTGCGTGTGTGAAATGTGGCTCGTTCCATTGCGACGTGGGGCGCTTGCGAGGAGGTATGCGAAATTTTCGTGCAGCGTCAGCTCTGGAAAGCGGAATGGATATTTGATTGCTTTCAGTGTGAGCAGATAGGGCAGCTCGATCGGCCCGTTCATTGCCAACTATTCCAGAATGACTCAAATTGTATTTCTAATTATTCCAGATTTAATTCTTGAAAGTTACAGAAAAACGAAGCGAAGCTAAAGGCCATTCAGCCTTTCGTGGCTTGGCTACGGGAAATTTCACAACGCACAGAAAAAAGTGCTACATTGAATAATAAATATCAAAATACATCGAGCAGCAAAATAACAGAACACATCAGTAGCACAAACTTCTACAAAAGTGGCAACTTAGACATACAAATTCAGACATTACATAAAAATAATTTCTGTGGTGCTTACACGTTTATGATAGCTTTCTGATAGGTTGCATGAATTGCTGCAGCAAATACACGTTATTGGGTAGACTGTTGCCCTGATATTTATCACTCCAGTCTGAATAGCAAGATTTCTCTATCCCGGGGCACAATTATTATGCCCACTATTTCTATGACGCATCCCGGACATAAAGGCTCGTTTAAGAACAGCTACACGGTTGAAATCTGCTAAAAAGTGTGGAGAAGTTAAGCCTAAACAAAAAAACCGAAACCTTTAGGGCTGATTCTTGCTTGGTTTGACACAATATAAATAAGAACCAACAGATAACACTGCGAAGGAAAGTATAAAGGATATTATTGGCAGTAAATGTAGTGCAAATATGAAGGAATAAAAGTTGATAAATTGATAACTTGCCATGGTTAAGGACCAAACCTGTGACATTCGAATAACAGGTCCGATGCTCTACCACCTGAGCTACTACGGCGGTAAAGTCTTCCCGAAGTTAAGACAAACTTTTCGCCGTAGGTGGAAGTAAACTTATAATAATACATTTTTTATTCAAACAACTGCTGTAAATACTCTTTCTTTTTGTTATACTTTGGAGGTTTATATATCAGGATAGTGTGCCGGAAATTATTCTAGATTACTGAAATTGATGACATACTACCCTTTAGATAGAATAGCTCCCCATCACCTGACGAGAGTTTTAGTAACTATGTTGTATTCATAAATGTCAGCCTAAACGCATCCTTATTATCTAAATGCTAATGCGCAGAAGAATGCAGCCGCGGATAAAAACATTGTTTCAAAGGTCGAGCAACAGCACAAAGTTGTCTGCTAGCTTTGTGAAAAAAAAAAAAAAACAAGCGTCCTGAACAAAAAGCAACTTGGCTGTGGATTCTGCTCCTCCACGGATGTGAAGTTGATGTTGACCTGCCTCAGTCCTAATTACCCGTTCCTTGTACAGGCGGCCAAAAAAACATTGACATGAAGAGAAGGCAATAGCTACGAGCCAACTCTGGCTCACCTGCTTAAGCGCACGTGCAACGCAATAATGGTTTCATTCGGCATCATACAAATGGCTTGCAGATACATTAGCTCAAATAAATGTAAACAGCGATGTCTTGCATGGAGGTATCAGAAACTGATAGTGAAGTACCATAGTAATTTACAGAGTCTAACAATGATGTGTAAATTAATGAAAATGATACCGATAGAAAATAAGTGTACTGTTCTTTCATTGTGTATTTTTAGAGCTGAGAAAGAGGGTAAAGGTAAGTAGTTGTGGGCCAAGCAGTGCGGATTCATGTATTAGAACTCTTATTTACAACATTTTCGCGCGGCATTCTCAAAAATAAGAAAAAAAAAGATGTTGAACAGATTGAACACCAGCGTTTAGTTGCCAGTAGTCACCGAAGTTCAAACGAATAGAGTGCTGAAGCGTGGAAACATTTCTGCCCATCGAGAGCCCGGCAAGTTTGTCCTGCATTTCCAAAATGTTTTTTTATTGTTATGTTTCGGTCATGGGACTACCCTTCGTCAAACAAGAGCTGATTCCAAGACCGATTCCACGACAGGAACATAGGGTTCTTTTTATAGTTTCCTACGTAATTATTTTCTCCTCATGACACGTAAAACTTGTTCGTCTAACCACTTATGCCAGCAAAGAAAAAATCGCTTTGCTGAGGAAAATTATATCAACTTTCATCCTTCTCGAATACTCTCCTGTGGTGAAAAAGAGCAAATACAGACACCCGAGCAGAGTGCAAGTAAAATGCATGTATTCAAACGAAGGAAACCAGATCACGAACGCGTGAATAAAAAAAACGGACACGTGTGGTGGCAATTAGCATAACTGCTGCCACACAACAACCAAGTAACCGTAACCAGCAGGCATAACGGGGTTCTGCTAATGCATCGAATTGAACGCAAGGTGTTGGCGGTGGCGTTGAACCGCTACGCTAATGAGGGTGCCCACACGTAAAGCCATTCTCAGAGATAGCAGGTAACCGTAATGCTAAGATCGAAGGGAAAAAGTAGAGAAAAAGCTGAACAGGTACAAATAAGAAGTGAGGCAGATTTGGCACACAGAGGACAAGAAGGGGAGGGGGTGGTCCAGAGGAAAAACACTGCTAGGATATGACGGAAAAGGCAAAAAGACGACGCAAGTTGGTGGTGAAAAAAATGGTTTTTTTCTTATCTCGGCTGACAGCTACTATCCCTCAGCTTGCTCCTCCATGCCGGCCACTGTAAGGTCGTTGTATGTGCTTTGCTTGATCTACAGAATTTATCTTTTTTCCATGCTGCAGAAGCCACGTACTCGGTTGTTCTTTCGGCCAAATCGCTGATCCGAGGCTTAGGCCTGTGTGCTGCCGAAGGACACTATTATCAACCCCGGTAAGTGCAGACCCGGAGTCCTGTAGAGTATTTTATTCATCCTGCACTATATGTATACGGCGCCATCAAGTAGATCAGATCCGTGAAAACAATTATGGATGGTCCGTCCGAGAGCGAAAGAAAGCCGTTGTTGCACTCTGCTTCTATTACTCTGCCGCAATCGAGTTCTAAAGAGAAGCCCACCCCGGATTATGACGTCAATAGTGACAGACGCCATGTGCCTATAGTTGGAGTGTTATATTTTTTTGCTATTGTTGGTTACATAGAGTGCAGGCGGAAGTCCTTTTTTCCTACCCAGTCTTGAGTTCCTACTTAGTTTTGCTGCTATCGGCCTTGGCATTCGTCTAGCGGAGCTCTTACAAGCTTGGTCTCTCGACTGGGCAATGGTCGACGCTGCGTGTCAGTTTGTAGACCCCCAAACCTCTTTTTTGATGAGTGAGTGAAGCAGTAGAATTGTTCAGTCTTGCCGTAAATCACTCGCGACATTGTGAAAGATATAATATTATGTGGGGTTTAACGTCCCAATACCACCATATGATTATGAGAGACGCCGTAGTGGAGGGCTCCGGAGGGAACCACCTGGGGTTTTTTAACGTGCACCCAAATCTGAGCACATGGAACTACAACATTTCCGCTTTCATTTAAATGCAGCTGCCGCAGCCGGGATTCGATCCCACGACCTGCGGATTAGCAGCCGAGTACCTTAGCCACTATATCAACACGACGAGGCCATTGTAAAAGATCGACAAAGCGGATATACAATATTTATTGGTCATACATGGTATGCTCTGTTGAGTTGTGAATTTTGTTTTGCCTGCATTACTGGTGCTTTGTCGTAACGAATCTAACCTGGAGTTGCAAATACGAAGTCTGTGCATGTTCTCTCGGTGGTTGCTGGTGGTTTTCAGTCATACGAAATGCACCGTATCCACACGTCCTAGAGTTCACAAGCCATAAATTGTCCGTGGTCATCACTTTCATTGTGTTGACTTCTCGGACATCCTTGAAGCACACGAGTGTTTTAATAAAAGAACAATTCACTTATACGTAATAAAACACATGCCACACAGGCTTACTCAAATGTCGCACAGGCTACAGTACGCCACACAAGCCACAAGCTGCACGTGAGTCTCTCTCAACATCATCGACTTTCTTCACTGTCCACAACATGGCACGTGCATTTCTAACAATCGTAATCCTCGTCATCGTCATCATGGCAACGGCGCACGCCAAAGCTGCAAACTAACACGCCTCGACATTAGGGAACATCGCCCCTATTTATAAGCATGATTATTTATATAACGTTATACGTCAGAAAACCAGATATGATCATGAAGGACGCTATCATGAAGGACTCGGTGGAATTTCGATTATATGGCCTTTTTTATCGTGCACTGGCATCATAGAGTACTCGGGGCTTGGTCATTATTAGAGAAATTATTGATTGTCCATCGAACATTTTTTTATCTTCGTGTCGGTGTTGTTTGACATGCTCGTACGGGTCTGTTTTTACATATGTGTGTGTGTGACTTTTTTTTTTCAATCGAGATTGGTTCGATTTATGCTACAACCCTTGTTTGTATTTTCTGCGTGTATTGCCAGTTTGCGCTCAAGGTTTGTTTACAACCACCACCACTGATGCCATCACCACATATTTTCGCTGAACGGGCTCTCTAATGCTATTTAGTGAAAGCATTTCAATACAATTAAAAACATTAGATTTTTTTTGGAATTGAGTGTTTCAACAGCCATATAAAGTTTCCTATTTTAAGTTTATACGTTTTGAATGTTAACATTCGACAGATGTCTATCTGGTTAGCTATAAAAACTGGGAAACTGGGAAAACTGGGAACCGCTCCCTCGGAACCCTTCTCTCAGTGTATAAACATGAACTGCTATCCACAGCAAAACAGGAAGAGAGAGAGAGAGTCAATAACCACCCTGCGAGTGCTTTGAAAATGTCGCTGCTACCTATTTTCACTCCCCACATTAGGAAGGAACCAAGTCAGATTCGAAATGTCACATTTCTTCCCGAACTTTTGGCTGGAGTTTAAATCGTTTCGTTGTTATACGTTATTGTTTCCACACTTAAATTTTGCGTGCATGTTTACGAATTCTGGATGTCACGTTATGACACTAGTGCTAAAATTACGGCGCTGTATCATTCATCAGAATAAACGGTGCCTTGTGCGTTCTTGGTATCGACAGCGTCCCTGAAAGAAAACATGAGTCCTCAAGTACAGTACGGTAAAGAAGAACTAAAGGAAAGCTGAAATGAAGACTGTCCACATTTCAGGCCCTCTAATAGCCAGTGTATAAAAAGCAATCTCCATGCACGTCACCAGTCTGTAGAGATGAGTAAGAACAGCCAACCATCAGTAGCCTTGTGCCAATATAAGCCACAGTTTTCGGTAAGAGAGAGAAATACAAACATCCTGAGCATACAGGTGTTCCCTTTAACTATGGGCCTATCTGTATAAGCGCCACCAGTTAGCGAAAAGCCGAAAAACAACTGGTCTCATCAGACGGAAAGGCAATCTGAGGCCCTGGCGAGACTCATTTCTAGGCCCCACCACTAACTCGCATAATTCACGGGGCACTAAAGAGGCAGAGGCGGGCGGCAAGTATACACGCCAGGGCATTTTGCTCTCGTGATCAGCGATTGGAGGGCATGCGCGAGTGGTGCGAGATTAACGACGAGTATTTTCTTTCGGGGTGCTACACAAGTGTTCGTAGTTTTTCGAACTCCCTCTTTCGCACCGGCCGCAATAGTATTCGGGCCCAGACGTATACGATACCTAGGCTTACATTAACGCGTGTTTCTTTTCCGTTTTTTTCTCGCAAAATTTTCTTTTCCGACCTGTGTCATGTTTTTCTCTCTAGGCCCTTTTCCGACCTGTGTCATGTTTTTCTCTCTAGGCCCTTTTCCGACCTGTGTCATGTTTTTCTCTCTAGAAAACACTCTATGCCCTCACCACTCTCTGTCTTCCTCATTCCGCGAAGTGCACTTTGCAGCGTGACGTTTTGCCAAGGAACCTCAATGTTTCCGTTGCTTCCGCGCACTTGTTTTTCCACCTCTGCAGAGCAACGGTGTACGAGAGCTTCACTGCCCCGGATTCAGGTCGACACGTGCCTAATTAGACGGTGTTCTGCAAGGGGTGAAACGCGATGGAGGACCCTGTTTGAATCTTACTTATTTTTAGTTCGCGTACGTGTGTTTCTGTGCATGGTGACATCAATTTTTTCCACTTATTTTGTCAAAGGAACCCAGTAGAAATAAAGTCAACGCATCGCACAGAAAGGTGCCACGCTAATTATTGCTTTTTCTGGTCTAAGGAAAGAGTGACGTTGTAGGGCTGGTAATGCTACCGCAGTAGCTGAAAAGCCCCACTTGATACAGAGCAAGAAACATACGCAATTGTATTCACAATTTTAATTCTCAACTTACTGTTTACACGAAGCATTTTTCGGCATAATAAAAAGACTCCACCGATAGAGTGTTGATGTTCGTGAGAACGCACCATGCAAAACTTATATAGCAGCACATGGCCTGAATTCACAATTCCTTGTTGAAGTGTGGCAGCTTGGGCTAGTTGGTATGACATGGCGATAGTTATAACGCGAGAACAGAATGACGACACAGAGACAATAAGGACACGAAGGACACGAGCGCTAACTTCCAATTTGAAGGACACGAAGGACACGAGCACTAGCTTCCAACTCAGAAGTTAGCACTCGTGTCCTCCATGTGCTTCTTGTCTTTGTGTCGTCGTTCTGTTCTCGCGCTGTAACTATCGTCGTTGTTGAAGTCATGTTGAAATGTCTTCTTCATATTTTTCCGAATGAGGCCATACATATAAATGCCCAACCCGGTGGATAAGGTACTCGACTGATGACCCGTAGGTCACGGGGCCGAATAGCGTCTGTGGAGGCTGCATTTTCAATGGAGGCGTAAATGCTGTAGGTCCGTGCGCTTAAATTAGGGTGCACGTTAAGGAACCCCAGGTGGTCAAAATTTCCAGAGCCCTCTACTATGGCGTCTTTCATATTCCTATGGTGGTTTTGAGGCGTTAAACCACATATATCGATCGATAATTGAAGCCATACATACGAATAAACGTGCCACGCACCCAAATTCACAGCCATTGTCTGATTTGAGTATCGTAAGCTGCACAGTCACCAAGGCCACCGTCAGGCGTTGCCACGTGTCCACCCAAACGTTCGTGATCCCCCTTAAATGGGCCCTGAAACACTTTTTTCAAGTAACCATGGAAGGGTTTCACTAGAAAAGTTTAATTCCTCGTGAATTTAATGCCGCAAAAAATTGAGAATCCGTCTAGTACGAGCGGAGTTACAAAGATTTGTCGTACGCTGCAATCGCATTCTCTTCTCTCGTCCCAACGAACGCGCTGGAAGCTAAGCAGAGAGGGATGGCATGGGCAAAGAAATACTTCACGCGCATCTCGCGACCTTGAGCACTATTTTCTATTCTTTTAGAGGCGAAGCTCTTTATGCCGTGCGTAGATGTAGTAGTAGTAGTAGTAGTAGTAGTAGTAGTAATCTTTTCCCAGTTATACGTTATTGTTTCTACACTTAAAATTCGTGTGAGTGTTTACGAATTCTGGATGTCAAGTCTGGATGTCAAGTAGTAGTAGTAGTAGGAGTAGTAGTAGAGGGTAGCTATCTCTCGTTTAGTCCTTGGATGGCGGTACTTGTATATGATGAATATATGATGAAAAGGTGCAAGATGGCGGTACTTGGAGTGTTCACTACATAGATTTACGGACGAACGGATGGACAAGGAGACAACGGACGGGTGGACAGACTCACAGTCAAACAGACAGACGGTCAGACGCCCGGACGAACGGATGGACGGATGCAAGGACGGAAGCGCGGACGTACGGGCGCCCGGACAAACTGACGGACGCTTTGCTCTACTTATCGACATTCACTCCGTGGAGATTCTGTGACTTTTTTTTCTTGAAATATGCGGCTTTTTCAGTGTGATCGCGCACACGCGCGGACAAGTCGTGGCCTCCCGCGGCGATCCCTTTAACGACTGAGCGCGCCACGTACAAATCAGCCATCGGCTGTTGATGGCCTTCTACGAGTAATTTCGGAGTGTTTTCCGTCATTTTTCGAGAGAAGAGAAAGCAATTTTCAGCTGACTTCGACAATTTAAGTGATTGTTGGCCGCGCGCTGTGCTATAATATTTATCTCAAGTGTTCTCGAGAGCCCCTACTACTGATAGGCAGCGTTTTCTGACCATGCTCAAAAAGTGTTACCGGGTCTCTTTACACTAAGATACGTTATAGAAGAAAAAAAAGACAAAAATATTGCTCATAGCCATCAAGCGCACGTTACGTAACTGATTTTGTTTCCAGAGCCATCCTTTCCTGCGTAGGTTCCAGCGCATAGTCGGGACGACAGAGGAGAGATGAAGAATCTACGTGCGACAGATCTCCATAACTAATTTCTTTGCAAATTCTGAACCAGATCTCACGCACCCCTCGTTCCGAACGAAGGCGAGCATCCTATAGGCACCCACACGCTGGCAAACCGCCAGCCACAGGAAGGCGCTGAGAGGGGAGCGCTAATGCAGCCCTACACATTGATATTACAGGTAGAGGGGAGGGGGGGGGGGGGCTCTGCGACGAAACTTTGCCCACCTGAAGAGAAACCTGTCACACGTTTATGAGTGAGGGTGAAAACAGAAAGTTGAGGGTTACTACTGTCACTATGCGAATCTTTATGTGCTTTCAGCCGGCGTCACAATACCACTTTCAAATCTTGTTCTGGCTGGCACTTTTGCACCGCGCGTGTGTTCCCAGTGCCCGGCTGGACAGGAAATTGGTACACATGGGGTGCAAGAGCGTAAGTTGGAACCAGATTTAAGCCTTACGTTGACGCCGGCTTACAGCACAGATTCTGCCTTGTCACAGCCAAGGCACGCCGCAGTTCGACTTAGTCGAAAGCAATGCTTTCTGCTGTTCGCGTTTCTTTCAATCGCAATTGTACGTACCTGATGAAGCTGCTTCCGTAGTTTACAATGCACGTGCTGCAGACATTCCAGACTGTCGACGCAGGTCTCCTCAACGTTTCACACGGCATCAGCATAAACTTCCAGCACAGGAACAGCGCGAAACATGCTTACAGCTGGACTCGAGTTGTGGTGTATCGCGTTTGATTTGCAGAGCGTCTGCACGCCTGGCAGTTGAGAGTGTTGCTTCTCCGCGCTTGAAACAGACGGCGCCATGCACTTTTCAATATGAGCTCTCTGTGTACTGCTGTATAGTCTGACGCCAGGAGTGACCGGTGCGACAAGCGTCCGTCAGCGGGGCCCAGCGTCAACCGGCACGGAATCAACATGTTGCATTTCGCGCCGATGACGTTACGCAGCTCTACCCAGACAGCACTGCGTCTGCCTTGCTTCGTGATGGAGGGACGCCGGGCGCACTTAAACGCACACGCGTCAAAGCAACGCAGCGCGGCGCGCGCCTGCTGGCATATGGCAAGCATATCGCGCATTGCGCGGCATCGCCGGCTTGACGCGACGAAACGAACACCGGCGCGCAATCGCGCCGGGTCACGTCGAAGTGTATTGGCGGCTTGAGTGTGTATTTAGTCATGATCTTACGTGACATGCTTCTCATGATTATCATGTCTACACCAGTTACATACCTTCGTCATTCATTCACGTGACGTAATACGAAATTTAGCATACCTGAAGCTGGCGAAACGGCCGTGAGCGCGTCATGAATGTCACATGTAGTCATGTTGTTACATGACACGCGTCATGATTATCATGTTCGGACGTGTCATTTGCCTATTTCATCCGTTCTCGTCACTTGATATCAAGTTTGGTACATGTACCATGGAACGACATGGTACATGTACCATGTCATTCTATGTTATGGTACATGTACTATGTCAACTCAGTAACCTGAGTGAAGTCACCTGGCTACACTGTATACCCACCCCTTATGTAATACCTCTTTGAGGGGTGTTCGAGACAATAAGGTGATGTGATGTGATGTGACGATACGGAAATGGCGGCGAGCGCATCATAAGCGTAGCATGTAGTCATGTTATCTAATGATTATCATGATTGCACCAGTCATATACATTTGTCATACATTCACGTCCCGTAATACCAGACTTGGTGTATGTAAGCTACTGAAATGGCCGTGAGCACATCATAAGTGTGGCATGTAATCATGTTGTTAAGTGACATGGACCTGATGATTATCATGTTTGCACCAGTCACATGCCTTGGTCATTCGTTGGCGTCCCTTAATACCCAATTTGGCATATGTGAAGCTAGCGAAGCGGTCGCGAGCACGTCATGAGCGCGGCGTGTTGTCATGTTGCTACATTCCACGCATGTCATGACTTTCATGTTAGGGCCTGTCGCTTGTGTTCGCCATGCCATACCGGTTTTGCAACTTGTCATGTGAACAAAACCACCGCAAAAGCAGCAATACTATGAAATGTAAGTGATCATATTCATGACATATATATCATGATTTTCATGTTGTGACCAGTACCTTGTGTTCGTCATAAATATCTATTATAGCATACCAAGTTTGGTATTGATACCATTATCGAAACGGCCTGGAGAGCTAAAAGTCGTAAGCAGATGAGATAGATAGATAAATAGATAGATAGATAGATAGATAGATAGATAGATAGATAGATAGATAGATAGATAGATAGATAGATAGATAGATAGATAGATAGATAGATAGATAGATAGATAGATAGATAGATAGATAGATAGATAGATAGATAGATAGATAGATAGATAGATAGATAGATAGATAGAAACGCTCGAAGTCGCTGAAGTTCACTCAGAATTGTTTCACATTTAAAATAGGACAGACGCCGGAAATCATTCCCCACGTTCAAGAGGCGCAAAACATGAAGACTCCTATCATAACAGAACCTGACACATATACGCAGCGACAGAGCTCCGGCAGGTGTCATGCAATTTGCGGGCTTTGACAGCACTGTTGTTCAGCAGACAGTCTTGCTCCAGAATCTTGCATATTTCTATCTCCAGTTTATGCACGAATGAATTCTGATTCAACAAACAGACGAGGACAAGAAACGCGTACGACACGCAGGTGACACACAGATCATGTACACTTCATGCACCTTTCATAGGGCTGGCTACCAGTGTTTGCGTAACTGGCAGTTCAAAATAGGGCTGTTTAGGTATGAGCAGCTGGTTTTTGTTATTCTATACACGTTGTCCTATTCAGGACACTTGCCTTTAAAGACAGTAAGTTTAATGTGCCTTGAACGCTATAAGATTCAGAAAAGGCGATAGCTTCTGTGGTTTTTAAGGTTGTCCAAGAACCTCAGTACAGAATAA
Organism: Rhipicephalus microplus; assembly: GCF_043290135.1. Taxonomy (NCBI): domain Eukaryota; kingdom Metazoa; phylum Arthropoda; class Arachnida; order Ixodida; family Ixodidae; genus Rhipicephalus; species Rhipicephalus microplus. The sequence continues at coordinate 88,392,072 of NC_134704.1, forward strand.
GCTGGTTTACAGATTTTGATTAGGTCTTTTTGCATGAAGGTACGCAACCACGTGTAGTCATAAATAAACAAACTTCACAAAGGCGAGTCTAAGCATTTTAGAGTCACGTTCCACGCATGAAGATTGCCGTATAGTACCGCTCCTCCTTATATTCACTGCGTGTTCGGCACCGTTATAATAACAGCAATAAAGAATACCGTCGAAGCATCTATCTCTGGTCAAAGCCGCTCTTCAGTTCAGCCGCTTCGCATTCAGAATATTGCTTCACTCCCTGTTTTCACAACCCAAAGTGTAGGAATGCAAGTCAGAAAGGGTGTAAATTGTGAAGCCGACAAATTCAAAGCGATCGTCACGTTAAAGCGGGTGCGGAAGAAACTGAAGTTTTGGTGGAGAAGTCGATGAAACAGGATATTGCACGCCAATGTGATCCTCCGCATTCCTCATTTCAGAGCACGCAGCTGCACACGTTCTCAGAAGCGAGCTCTTATTCACGGAAATGGGACTCCCAGCCTAGCAATGCCAGTGTTTCCCGGAACGTTGCGTCAACTACCAATCAAGCAGGAAGGTGCGTCATTCTCATAATAGCTGGCATGCTTCATTCCCCCGGAGAGATAGCGAGTCAGATATTGTTCCCATCCCCACGTGTATTCAAGCTTTGCAACAACAAAAAGAACAAGAGAAGCAGCAGCAACAACAACAGCCACAAACAACAACAAACAGCAACAACAGCAACAAACAGCGACAACTCTACCAAGAACAGCAATAGCATTAACGGTGATACGAAGCCTTAGAGCGCACGTCCATAGAATACTCGTTGGTTTCAGAAAATTGAGGCTTAGCGATGGACAGAGAGGGAAAGATGTTATGAAAAAAAGAGAGGTTCTCTAATTCTTAAACTGAAGAATATAAGGAGCACTTTGAAAAAGTTCACACACGACGATGCACCGAACGAGATCCAAATATTTGCGAAGCAGATCACGCCGTTGTACTGTCCCGGGAACGCTTTTGTGCCTGCAGACAAGGGTCGCCTCAAGCTGCAGAATCAGTCTTATTTGCATCCTACTACAAAGTGCTTCAATTATGCGTGAAACTCTTGCGGCGCATAAGTGCTTGTGCATACAAAATGAATGAGGAACCCGCGTGCAGCTGTGCAAACGATGTACTGCCTTTAAGCGGGTGTTTATTTCAGTCGGTGTACCCACTTTCATAAGATCGTCGAATTCTTATCAGCCTCTGATTTGTACCACGAATATTGTCGCTAAAAACAAAATAATGCAACATGTTTTCTATATTACTGTATGATGGCCTTTGGTTGTCTATTTACAAGATTTTAAGAAAAATCGAAGATGGAATTTTTTTTATATTCAAATTTCAGTGGAGTACACTTTTGCCAATATGAGAACTTTGAGGCAATATATGAAAATTTACATTTTCTCTATGGCAGCAATAATTTATGTACCTAATGAACACAATATATCTATAAAACGTGTCAAGTTTGAAAACGCTGCTTGCATTACCTTCGGAGAAAAAAAAAAGGGGGAATACGTAACCCATTTTAAACTGTCGCAAAATTAGACATTTTAAAAAGCTATTTTCTTAAGGTCTACAAACTTGAAACCATATGAACTCATTTTTCATTAGACATGTATTTCAGGTAAAAAATATCTTCCTTGAAACGAAAATATTTCTCTTGTTATAGCATCTCCAATTTTCGAAAAAGACAGGTGACGAAATTGGTGCCTCCGTGTTGGTGAAGTTTGATATTCTTTTTCTCGTAAGTTATGCCGTTAATAATGAAACGAAGTTGACTGTCGGACTACCTGCTGAGAGGTGCACGAAATATAAAATACCTAATGAAATTTAAAATATCAACTTTTGGACCCGTGTCGATCTCTCATGGAATCACCCAGATGCAATATCTTGCAAAGGGCGTAACCTTGTTCCAGCGTTTTTCGGCTCCGTGCACGAATTAAGTTAAGCAGCACGTGAGTGAATAGTATGATCTTATGACAAAGAAAACTCAGTTCCATTTTCAAAAGAGTGAGTGATTGTCTCGAGTGCTGCAGCCAAAGTTTGAAGCTTGAAGTTTGTTGCGACATATGTACAGGACATAAATAAATAGCAAGGATGGTGGTATCAAGGCTGTGCATAGGCCATTGAGAGGCCCAACCTCCGCGAACAATAAAAGCAGCAACATGATGAGGACTTCCACTTGTTTCAGTATTAAGATAGAAACGCACAGAGCGAACTGATAAAAATAAAAAAAACAGGAAATTCAAAGAAACACAGAAGCAAGTTTAAAGTTGAAGTAAAACGTTTTATAAACGTGATATGCGCTTTTATTGCATATTTTATGTTTGTTTAGTGCTAAAAGAAGACAGTAGGAAATAATAGTATAGTAGTAGGAAAGTGACAATAAATAATAATATGTGGGGTTTTACATCCTAAAGCGAAAATATGGCTATGAGGCACGCCGTCGTGGAAAGGTTCTCTAATCACGTGTTCCTTAACGTGCAGTAACATTGTACACTACATGGTCCGTTATCATCTCTTTCATCAAAATGTGACTGCCACCACCAGCACTCAAATTGCGACCTTTCTCTCGCCATCTGAGCACCATAACCGCAATGACACCGAGTCGGAGAGTCTATAGATTACACGGACAAAGACTATCGTGCAACGGCTTTTGTTGCGTGTGGTTCGTGCAGGTGTTTCACTTAGTTACCTTTGCGTCTGCACTACACAAGTTGTGAACGAATGCTTAACTTCCAGTTACCTCTGCATTCAAGCCCACGCTTTGATTTGGCACGTTTCTTCTAAACCGTCATCATTGATTCGATGATGTTCGCGAAAATGTCAAACTTTATTCCACATTGCCATTTCTATGGCAATGTGGCAATGTGGTTCAAGTGCTTGCGAAGTCTGTTTTAGTGTTTTTCGCTATGTTTCACTAACATTATCTTGTCCCCTATCCTCCGCTTATCTGGGCGCAGCCTGCGGCTAATTCTGGCAATAATCATGGCAGAAGCCGCACATTTTCCAAAGAATACCGAATAAAGTATTCGTTATACCTCATATTCATTGTTAACAACGACGGTCGTTTGTCCAGCGCACTTTTCTTCACCAGCGAACAAAAGTACTGCAAGAGCAACTATTTTTATGCATTGCGATAACTGACAAAACTATCTGCAAAGAGCACTGTGAAAACTTCGTCATTATGAACCCACACAGATTTACGAGCATTTTCAATTTGCTTTCGTACAATGACCCCTAAAAACAAGCGCTCACACAAACCGCACTCATTGAAAGTTTACTTTATTCATCAAGTAATGAATGGCTTTCAGAGAACTCACATATATTTGTTACAATGAAATATGTTGGCTGAAGTTCAATTGAATGATCTTCGAGAAATTTTAATTAGTGAACAGCGCATACTTCGTACAGAGAAACGGCTCAAACTTCTGCCATTTTTTACTTGACTGAGACATTACGAACTGCCTAAGTTTCCATACATCTTTCAACTGGCGGTAAAGCATATTTTCATTTTGAGTTTTAAACCTGCAACCTTTGCTAAAAGCAAGAGTATATATCTTTTGTGTTTCAGAATTCTTTTCTTTCCTTACGATATAAGTTGGTGGTTCCTGGCCGTTGGGTGAAGGCTGCGAACAAAATATATAGGTATTCATCAGATCCTTCGACAGCGGAGAGCTTCGTCTCAGTAGAAGTAGCACTATAGATTATATTGCTGCTGGGCAAAGTGAAATGGTGAGGAGGAATGGAACTATAGTGATAAATTATGATTAACAGCCAAGAAAGATTATAGTTCGCACTCGAAGTCGTGGGTCTCTGATTTCATGCGTTTCGTGACTTGTCCGCGTTAAAAAAGCGCACCTTTAGAGATGAGTGAAGAACAACTATGCCACCTCAGAGCTTTTGTCAAGAGGACCTAATTATACCCCACAACCGTGGTACCAGGTCATCGGGAAACAACAAGGCCATATATCTAAATGAGTATCAGCCGACGCTAACGACGAAGTCTTCGATCGTCCAGACCAACTTACGTCTGAAAGAATCACCCCCACACTGCAGTTGAAAAAGAAGGCATTTGGAATTTGGCAACTAGAGCGGGATGCCTTCGGTATTTCATCGTGACACTCTCATCGACTCCCACTGTGTGGGAAGTTGCTTCGTGTTGAAACTCCTTTAAGGTTGAAAGCGATCGTTCTAGGAAAAAAAGGTGTCCAAGTTACTAACGAGAACAAAAGGAGGCCGGAAGGTTTATGGACTTGGGGATCCAATTCGGCCTATTGCCTGACACCCTTCTGGCCAATGCGCGACGTCATCAAGTTAACAAACGATGCTGGGAGTGCAGCGGGCAAGCAGACTAGGAATGCTTAGCGAGCCCGTGGCACAATCTGAGCGTGAAAAGGTCCGCGTTGGCTTGTGTCGGCGACAGCAATTTATCTGCGCCACGGCACTAAACTATAGCCTCACGGTGGCGAAAGTGGCTGGGCTGATTAATACAAGGCGCTGGAGATAAGATAAGACTCAACTCAGCGTGACTGAAGTATGCACCCCTCAAGGATACAGCCAGAAGCCATCTGGGAACTGGCAAGCGTACACCGGCCCCAATAAATATTCGCTGCTCCGTGATCACAAGAGAAGAACGAACATATTTTTATTGCACCCACAGCTGTTTGTGCGGGTGTGTGAGCATGAAATGAGGGAAATAGTCAGAACCCCAAATGTTCGCAGAGCTGGTTGCAGTGACTCAAGGAGTGAACACCTTGATTTTTTTCTGTATGTTAGTGTCGATGGTACCTTCAGCTGTTTTCTTCAGGGGGAGGGGTTGGGGGAGAAATGGGAGAGGTGGGAGCAGTTGTTATGATGCGGTATTTACGGCGAACGTCTGAATCGGCAGGAAAGGACACATTGCAGCAACACCAAGAAGCAGCAAGTTGTAGATAGAATGTTTGCTTGCAAGGCTGTCTAAAGCTTCATAATGCGTAGTGAAACCTATGCTAGCTATAGACGCGCCCTTTTTCATGTAGTCGACGTGATGGAAATGTTCGCGTGGAGAAAAGAGCTGATATTCGGGGTTCCAACTGCTTAGTGTATATGCTTAACAAGTGGGGTCTGTGAAAGAGTGCACAGTGCATGGGACCAGTTGGTGATTCACGCACACAATTTACGCAATGGCAATGAAAGTTTTTGGCTCAGCATGCCAGCAGGTGTGTTTATCAAGCGCGGTTCAGAAATGCACCTGTATTGCATAAGTACAAAGATGATCATACCCCTATGATTATTGATGCAGAAAAATAGCACAGTAACCTGACAACTACATGAGAAAACCATCACTTGCTCTCCAAAGAACTTTAGTACGGGGCAAATCGCGCATGTGGCTAAAGAATCTGCTATTTTGCCTCGTGCTTCGAGTGTAGGAATTATCCAGCGCGCAGTATACATCAATCTGTGAAATAATTTTGTTTTCAACCAAAGGCGCAGTACACTCATAATAAAAAAATTATGCGCTGACTGTTTATGTAGGAAGACACACAGTGGCACTGCGCATTTGTTACTCATGCGAAAGCCATTTTATTAGTGCCTCACACGAAGACGTGATTTGTAGTTTAGCATAATTGCGCTGAACTGAAGGAATAGAACTATAGTGAAGTTTGCAGGACACGCATTTGGTAATGCATAATTTTTTTTGGGCAGTGGAACAACAATAATATTTAGAAACCGACTAGCTGAAGTGCAACCCACGCTCAAGCTAATAATAAAAAGCGAGAGCTATTACGAGCCATATATTCTGTTGAAATACTGAGCTCCTCGCGTGCTGTGCTCCTTTTAAAAGGTGTATCGTTATGTTGTTGGAAAAAAAAACGCCGTCCAATTCACTGTTCTCAATGCAGCCCACCGCTCGACGTGAGGTCATGAACAGCTGGCCGTCCAGTGTTCAGGTCACTCTGAATGCCCTACTGTATGCAGCACGAGCTTTGGACTGGTGCTGACTGGGGTTGCTAATTCACCGCCCCCTACCTTTCTGGGCCAATTTTCATTAACTCATCAACTGACTCTAGCAGGGAACAGAGGTTCATATGCATCGCAGCATTCTAAACTGGGTTTCGCTCGAAAAGAACACTCAGAGCCTTTAATTTCACTTTGGTTCAGTTGAACAGCCGCTCTAAGAAACTCCTTTCACGTAGGTGTGCTTTTCTCTGCGCGGAAGCACTACGTCGAGTGCCATTTAGTACCGCTTGAAAAGACAATTTGTCCGCACCACCCATCTTCCTGATTTCTACGTGAAGCAAAGATGACGAAATGAACACTGACATTGTTCGTTAATTTTTTTTTCTGTAACGTAAAATTGCGACAGTGTGCGTTTCCAACGGCCGCGCAGGAAATGGTCTCATACAAGTAACGTGAGGCCATGCGTGATCCTGACATTTTGATCCATTCATACCCTTGCCACTAGAGTTCATAAACTTTAACGTAAATAGCTCATTTCAAATGCATAGTTATTGTATTACGTGCGATGTGCGAGGTTATAAGTATGCGCCCAAGAAAGTCACGTGCAAATGACGTTTTGAATAATCAGGCTTGGCTGCTGTAAGGGTAGGTGCCCGTTATTGTCTACCTGCCTCCGAATTCACAAAGGAGACTGCCTAGCTAACAATTCCGCGTAACATTCATCCCTGTTGAAACTACTCACGCTTATACAACGGAGTACTGTCAGGTCTTAGATACAGCAAGAATAATTATGACATCTAGCACTGTGTCGACGCTAACAGCACTCAGCTCACTTCCCTTTAGGTTCTTACGCCTTCAGTAACATGCTTTTTCGCAAGCTTATTTATTATTAGATTTATTTTTACCTAACGCAGCCCAGTGGTGAATGATGGTCGTCACAATCTCCTCAAGATTGCTACATGAATAAAAATGAGATTATAATGATCACCATAACAAGGCGGATAATTATAGGAACTCAAAGTTGTGGAATGTACCGAGAAAAAGCCATACCTTAAATATAGGCTCGGTTCGTTTTTCGCAAATATCACCTGCAGAGATTAGTGATGGTATAGCCATGGCCTCCGCGGTTCACTCAAGCAATGTGCTATTGCTATGGTGTCAGCTAGAGCCAACTACAGGTGAACCACGTCAGACGATCCAAAATAAGGTTCTTCAAAAATGATATGTCTTTCATTGTCACTGTATACGGATTCGCTAGAATGTCTCATTGAGAAGTCTACAAATTTCATCTGTCGTTCTAACCCCTCTGAATGTCCCAAATTAACACCGCCCAATTCATTTATTAAAAATGCATACATACACTCACTATATGGTGTTCTAGCACGGTCGGGTTCAGTATTTCATTAGCTGCTTATGTTTCGCCACTGTTTGGTAATGGCGCTGAGAACATAAACCCTGCATGTATTGACTAGTGCTCTGTTTAGAAACAATGAAATAGAACGCATGATATTGCCATTGGCTGGAAGTGTAAAGCGAAACTTCATAGTGTGGCTCACATTTCATTGTATGGCATACCAAGAACCCCTTTAGGAAAGCCTAGTTTCGCACTGAGCGTGTTGCAACTGTGTGAATTACCACAATTGTGTGAATTACCGATCGTGCGCCGCTTCTTGGCGCACGATCGCGCCGACGAGGGGAGGTCGTTGCGGCATGCTTCCCGCCAGTGTGCGTGCACCATTCCCGGCTGTCGCCGGCATTACGAGGGTTAGCGAAGCCGATAGCGTTTGCGAATGATGACGTCAACATTGACGAGGCGCGATCGAGGGAAGCCTAACGCAAGCGTCGGTGGTAGAAAACCAGCGGCACCGACGAGGTGCATGTCGAGAACATCAATCGTATGCGAGAATACAGACGGCGCGCGGGTAACACCGACCACTAGCGAGCCAAGGAAGACAAGTGCAAGCGTATTTAACGCGTCCCGCCTCCCGTGCCCTAGCGTTATAAACAAACGTTTACTCGAGTAAACGCTGCACCGAGTTTCGCTTCAAACCGTTCTTCCAGCACCCGCCTCGACGCCCGTTTCAACCGCGTCAACGCCGTGCCCACAGCTGCTGCTGCTTCGCATCCCGTCGAGGTTCCTTTCGTAGAGATGGTTCATTTTGAAAATTGGCCTTCATGGGCACCAAAAAACATTTGGGCACAAACCTCAAGAATAGACATTTACACGCACTAAAAACACTATAAAAGCCCTTCTAAACCTCTAATTCGTTTTATATATTGTATTGACGCAATAAAAATGTAAAGAAGAGAATACGCATTTGGCTATATTCCGGTTATTGTCATGCTAGTTTTATCGTTCGTTTTGTTTCTTCTGTTCACCCATTGCGTTGTGTGTACATTTGATCTTGCATTGTGCGTGAAGCCAATCCGGCTTGAGCCAAAAGGTTAGCTTGCAGTATTTCAAATGAAAGAATAATCAAACAAAGAATAAAATAAATACATAAATAAATAATAAATAAAAGCAGGAATATGGTCACAATATAGCCATACAAAAATGAAGAAGGCGCACTATGCGACTACTTCGACATAGTTGACCGAATACTAAGAACAAGTATAACCAAACAACAAAAACACCGGCAGTTCGTGTTTATTTGGCGTCAAGAAAAGCCCAAATGACATCAGAAACTCGACTAACCTCATATTTCATGCTGTATCGCACGCGTCGCTTTCACTGATCAGGTTTCGGCAGCCCGCGCTATATCTATCTCGTTTCTGGAACGGGAAGTCTGCCCCGGGCCTTAACGGCAACCACGCCCAGGCTCTGTGGATGAATGATGCAGGAACTTCAGGGGGCCCGCTGGCTTTATACACAGGAATACAAGCATTTCGAGGCACGCAATCATTCCCTGTGTGTATTAGGCCTCTCTGCAAATGGCGCGCACACCAGCACTCCTGGGCGTGTCCCATGGAATTACGGATAGTGAGAACTACGGGACCGGAGTGGGCATAATGTGCTACGCGAAAATGCGTCAGTAACCATTTGTTTTCGTGGTCTGTTCTGGATATCTAACTCGAAGGGCCTGAAGAAAAAGATAACGATCCGTGAATTACGCTTTGCCTATCTCTGGCCAGACGCCACAGACACTAGTATGGCCCGTAATATACACCACTGTTTCCACAAAGCCCATGCGTGCACACTAAAACTCGGAGATTATGCCCTAAACTGCGCTTTAGTTAAAGTTCTTTGCTGTGGCTTAACCGTACACAAAGGTGGCTATGGTTGGTTTTGGCTATATCTATGTAACATGATGCTGGCGAATGAGGGTGTATAAATTGAATCCCATGACGTCAGTAATATCGTTATTGGTGTCTTCCTACATTTCCATGTCCTTACTGGCGAGTATGTTTTTCCTTTCTTCACGTCACATAGCCTTAATGTTGGCTGGTTGCCTTAAGTTTGAGAACCTCTTACGAGAAGTTTCTACGTTAGAGCTTTTAATGAACCTGAATAGTTCAAAAAGATAAATATAAAAGTCGAAGGCTGGCCTGCGTCTAGGGATAGATAGATAGATAGATAGATAGATAGATAAATAGATAGATATATAGATAGATAGATAGATAGATAGATAGATAGATAGATAGATAGATAGATAGATAGATAGATAGATAGATAGATAGATAGATAGATAGATAGATAGATAGATAGATAGATAGATAGATAGACAGACAGACAGACAGACAGACGGGAATACAGACAGACACAGATAGATAGATAGATAGATAGATAGATAGATAGATAGACAGATAGATAGATAGATAGATAGATAGATAGATAGATAGATAGATAGATAGATAGATAGATAGATAGATAGATAGATAGATAGATAGATAGATAGATAGATAGATCAAGTGCGAGTTGCGTGTTTCTTAAATGCGGCAGGTGTGTGCGATCTCCTTTGCCTAAGTTTAGTGCTGACTCTAACGGATCAGCATAATAATTTAGGCTATTTATGAAGGTTCGCTATTGCCTATAATTTTCAAGAATACTATCACCACCTGTTGTGGCAAATGCTCAGACTGCGCATTTTTTTTTTTACAAATACTGTTATGTAGCTTTAGATTCAAGACGTAGCGTTGCTTCGCTCACTGGCTCCTTGCGTACAAGGAACCAATGAAAAAAAAGAAAACACTATCGGTGTATGTTACCACGTATTGTGCCCCTGAACACGCTGATATTTATTGCGTGAACAAGAAGTGCAGGCATCTTTTAAAGCCCTGACCTGACAAACGCTTAGAGGAATACAAGAAGACTTCGATGAGCCTGTGTGTTCCTTTTTTCAATTATGCCTACAACTTGAGCAGCTTCGCTTAAAAAAAAGAGTTTTATACAATAACACCTAGAGCGGAATCTGGCACTAGTGTCTATGGGCTCCTTCAGCGGCGCTTGTACCCCCATGGGAATTATGGGAAGTACAGGCTTCAGATCTGCTTCAGATGGATCACGTCCTTGAGATTCACGACGCTTGTCCGCGGAATGTAAAACAAAGTGATATGAAGTTATGTCTAACTGAAACTTGCTTCATTTTTTTGTACGCAAACTTTATTCCAAAATGGTTTTGCGACTAGGCTGTAGAAGCGAAACCTGGACAAGTTTAATCATCCATGTATGCAATGCTCTGACATTGCGTTTCAGATTTGGCATCAAGATGTAATGAATTATTTTTTACAGCATTTCAAAACAAACATTCATGTTTTATCCTCGAAAGTACGCAATATCTATTTATAGAAATAACAGCACAGTATTAAGTGAGAAACACCTAATGTTTCGTCTGCTGCGATGCCAGGCGCATCTGTTCAAGTGGTCTGCGCCCAACACGCCTTTTGTTTTGTTGTGAAGTCGAGTCAGAAGAGTGTTGTGGTGCGTCTACTTCACGTCGCCGTCATTTTGCAGTTGATTTCAACGAGTTTTGGCAAGACGCACTAACAACAAACGTGAACTCAATGTAATATCCTGCACTTGCATGGGACGTTACATCTATGCGCAGCGGTGAGTGGATGACGCTTTGATAAACGAGCTTATGGTGCGAAAAAAACATGAGAGAAAGACAAGGGCTTGTCCTTTTCTCGTGTTTTTTTTTGCGTCATAGGATCGTTAAGAATTAACCAACACGCCCAACAAGTCACTCTGCTTCGCTTAAACTGTGAAACACGACTTATACAGCTCCAGCGTTGCAGCAAGTTGAGAGGCCTAGCAGCTTGCAGCTTCTTTGAACAATAAGGGGCACCTTCAGTCCTTTAAACCCACCCCACTACTCTCTACGCAAAGAATGAAACAGAAACTGTAGAAAAAGTTCCCTAGACAGTTCACTGGCTAACGCGATGCAATCCAACGCCTGTACTTCCCACAATTCTCCCGAGGGTACACGATCGCAGCGCCAGATTCTTCTCTAGGTATTGTTGTATGGTACTCTCTGGGCGTTGGCTTGTCCCGCGTTCTCGTAGCCACCTCCTCCAGTTTCTGAATGTTCACTAGATAGCGCTGGGGCTATTCTAGTGCTATAACTGTGAACTAGATGGCGCTCACAGCGTAGGAGACCCATACTTCCACCTCAGATGAGATCGTTAGATGGCAGTGACATGAATGTACGAACAAACAAACAAACAAACAAACAAACAAACAAACAAACAAACAGACAGACAGACAGACAGACAGACAGACAGACAGACATACAGACAGACAGATAGACAGATAGACAGGCAGACAGACAGACAGACAGACAGACAGGCAGGCAGGCAGGCAGGCAGACAGGTGGACGGACGGATGCTCCGCCCCACTCATAATCATTCACTCCGTCAATATGCTGTGATTATTTTCACATAGCCATGAAAACCTAAAGCTGGGATCCGGCAAACAGGTTAAAGTGTAATTACAGTGTACAATGCGCACTCATATTATACATGCACGTTAATGCAAAGTGCAATGAAATCGTATAGTACAACAAGGTACATTCTGCACTCAATTACTGCCCTTGAGTGATCAGAATGTACTTGGTAGGTATTTACTTCCCCAAGCTAACCAACACCCAAGAAAGCAAAGGAACAATGAAATAAAGCAGAGAAAACGTAATTTAGTGTAAGAGCTATTGCCACGGTATGTGTAATGACGCATATATATATATATATATATGTTATATATATATATATATATGTATATATATATATATATATATATATATATATATATATATATATATATATATATATATATATTATGGCCAAGCCTTCGAACAGTGGGTCGTCCTCTCGAGTGCCTTCTAGTGGGTCGCCCTTTCATAAGAAGAAGAGCAGCTCGTGCAGAAAGTCGGTCCCCGCATTGGCTGTCGCTGTCGTGAATCATCAACGAGTGTCCGCCAATAAACGTCTTAACAGTTTGGTGGAGAGTGCTGTCCCCTTCAAACATCTTTGGTTCGCCTTCGATGCCCCTCGAGCTTCGATCCCGTACCGTGCCTTCTACCATGCACCAGGACGCCGCTCAGCAAACCTACACCGACGCCATGTCCCGGTGTCCCCGCATCCTTGACCCTCCTGTCTTCACCGGCGCGGATGGCACTGACGTCGAGGACTGGCTTGCTATGTACGAACGTGTGAGCGTCCCCAATCATTGGGATGAGGCAGCTAAACTCGGTAACCTGTTCTTCTACCTTGCGGATGTGGCCGGATTGTGGTACAATAACCACGCATCTGATTTCTCGACTTGGTCCGCTTTTAAGACCACTGTCGTTGACGTGTTCGGCCGCCCTGCAGTTCGTAAACTGCAAGCCGAACAGCATTTACGTGAACGAGCACAGCAGACTGGCGAGTCCTTCACAAGTTACATCGAGGACATCCTTGACTTGTGCAAGAAAGTCGACCTGAACATGTCAGAGGCTGACAAAATCACGAATGTTCTAAAAGGCATCGCAGACGATGCCTTCATGCTCCTGGCCAAGAACCCTCATACTGTGGCAGAAATCATTACATTATTCCAAAGTTACGACGAGGTGCGGCGGCAGCGCTTAATGACCCGTCGATCGCCACCACGTGATGCTGGTCTCTCGGCTTTGTCAGCGGTTCCTGACCACACAACCTTGCTCGCCGAAATCAAGTCATTCGTGCGTGAGGAAGTCGCCCGCCAGGTCTCTTTACTGGCTTTTGCTCCGCCGCAACATGCTCAGCAGCCATCAAGTACACTTGTACCTCCGCTCCGCCGAGCCATTCAGCAGGAAATCGCGCAAGTCGTTCCAGAATACCACCAGCCGCCTCCTGTATCTGCGCCACTCAGCTACGCCCAAGTTGTAGCCAGGCCGCCCCCACCGATTTCTGTGGATTGCCCTCTAAGTTACACCGAAACCACCGCGAGGCCCCAGGCCTTCGGAGAAACTGTGTCGCCTACATACGCCGACGTCACCCACGTGCCCCGAGTGCCGCCCACCATGCACTCATATCAGCAGCCGGCTCGCCCAACGCGTTCTGCGACATGGATGGGACACGCGAACAGATGGCGCACTGCTGACAATCGCCCCATCTGCTTTGCTTGTGGTCGCGTCGGTCATGTAGCACGCTATTGCAATCGTGTGCAGCAACTGCAGGTCACCTCGAACTTTCCCAGCCAATCAAGCCGCTCTTATGACCAACCGCCACCTATGTCACCGTCGTCCCGCCCCGCTCCGTCTACCCGCTGTTCACCATCTCCGCGACGTCGCTCACTGTCGCCGATGCGGCCACGTCCACTCGAGGACGACCAGGAAAACTAGTCGTCGCAGTCCACGAGGCAAGGGCTGCGACGCTGTCGAACTGCGGAAGCCCTCAGGAAAGCCCATCGAACGTGATAGACGTACTTGTGGATGGCGTTCGTGCATCTGCCCTTGTAGATACTGGAGCCGCCGTATCTGTCATGGACGCGAAACTTAGCCGATTACTGCGCAAAGTGACCACGCCACTCTCCGGGCTCTCCCTCCGTACAGCCAGCGCACGAAGCATTCACCCTACGGCGATGTGCACAGCCCGCCTTATGATTCAGGACGCGATGTATGCGGCCGAATTCATCATAATTCCTTCATTCTCTCACGACGTCATCCTAGGATGGGATTTTCTCTCCCGCCATGACGCCGTCATTCATTGCGCACCACCAGAAATAGAACTCACCCAATTCTCTTCTTTGACGCCGGCCGACAGTTCATCTGCTGCAAGCAAGTTACATGTCAGAGATGACACCCAAGTGCCTGCAAACTCGTCCGCGACGGTGTCGGTCTACTGCGCAAGCCTTTCTGACACCGCTGCACTCCTCTGGCCATCTCATCGTGTTTTCATCAGAAAAGGCTTGCTGGTTCCTTTCGCGACCGTGCAACTCACTCACGGCAGCACCACTATTTTTGTAGTGAACTCATCCCCGTACAGCATTACGTTGGTGCGAGGGGAATGTCTCGGCAGCGGTGGAACCCATCGAAGACGAACAAGTTATGGAACAAGTTATGGATCAACCCGATGACATGCACTGCTTAAGTTCCAGTACGCTTAGTGCTGTTTCGACATCTGCTTCATCATCCGATGATGTATTCGGTCCCTCCATTCCCGACAACCTTACGCCAGGCCAGCGTTCCCAGCTTCTGGGCCTGTTGGAAGAATTCCGGTCTTCTTTTGATGTCGCCAAACCTTCTCTCGGCCGCACATCTACCATTACGCATCGCATCGACACAGGCACACAGCCACCACTGAGACAGCGTCCATATCGCGTATCTCCCACAAAACGCCATGTAATCAACGAGCATGTCGACGACATGCTTCGCCTTGATATTATTCGACCCTCTAGCAGCCCCTAGGCGTCTCCTGTCGTTCTCGTCACGAAGAAGGACGGTTCTGTGCGGTTCTGTGTGGACTACCGACGCCTCAACAAGATCACTCGTAAGGACGTGTACCCACTACCGCGGGTAGATGACGCTATTGACAGCCTGCAAGGAGCAGAATTCTTTTCATCCCTTGATTTGCGCTCAGGGTACTGGCAAGTTCCTATGGCTGAGGACGCTAGACCAAAAACCGCTTTTGTCACCCCCGACGGCTTGTACGAATTCAACGTCATGCCGTTTGGGCTGTGCAATGCGCCCGCCACCTTTGAGCGCATGATGGATACTGTTCTGCGTGACCTGAAATGGCACACGTGCCTGTGCTACCCCGATGACGTCGTCGTTTTTGCTCCGGACTTCTCGACGCATCTTCAGTGCCTACGGCATGTTTTAACGCGTCTGAGTGACGCCAGTCTGCCACTGAACCTAAAGAAGTGCAGATTTGCAGCTCGGCAGCCGACAATATTCGGCTACGTCGTGTCCAAGGACGGAATTCTCCCTGATCCAGCTAAGCTTCGGGCCGTGGCCGAGTTCCCCAAGCCGACATCCGTCAAGGAACTGCGCAGTTTCAAAGGGCTGTGTTCCTACTTTCGGCGCTTCATTCGAAACTTCGCGACTATCATATCGCCGCTGACGAAGCTCCTTGAAAGTAACGGGCCTCTCCATTCGTGGTCATCACAGTGCGACGACGCTTTCACAACGCTCCGTCGTTTGTTGACGTCACCTCCCATACTCCGCCACTACGACCCTACGGCCCCTACAGAGGTATACACGGATGCCAGTGGTGTCGGCCTTGGCGCTGTCCTTGCGCAGCGCAAACCAGGGTTCCCGGAATATGTCGCGGCGTATGCAAGCCGTACGCTTACTAAGGCCGAGACTAATTACACCGTCACCGAGAAGGAATGTTTGGCAATCGTCTGGGCCCTTACGAAATTCCGACCTTATTTGTATGGTCGCCCATTTGATGTCGTCACCGACCATCACGCACTACGCTGGTTGTCGTCATTGAAAGATCCCTCAGGCCGTCTCGCCCTGGGCACTTCGCCTGCAAGACTATGATATCCGCGTGCTGTACCGCAATGGAAGGCAACATGCTGAAGCTGACGCCCTGTCACGCTCTCCCTTGCCTGACGACAATGCCCACAACTCCGCGTCTCACCTTGCCATTTCTTCCATTAGCCTTCATACCATTGCTACTGAACAGCGCAAGGATCAATGTATCGCCTCACAAATCGACTTGCTGGCTGATCCATCCACTCCATCCACTCGCGCGTTGCGTCGTCAAGCCCACCATTTCGCAATTCGCGACGACCTCCTCCACAGGCGCAATTACAACGGTGACGGCCGCCAGTGGCTACTAGTCATACCTCGCAGTATGCGCTCTGACATATGCGAGTTCTTTCATTCCGATCCGCAATGTGCGCACTCCGGGGTATCAAAGACTTACCACCGCATTCGCCAACGGTACTTTTGGCGCGGCATGTACCGCTACGTGCAGAAATTCGTTCGCTCCTGCATAGATTGTCAGCGCCGAAAAGCTTCAACGCACCTATCACCGGTAGGTCTGCAACCTCTACCTTGCCCTGCCAGGCCCTTCGGGCGCGTTGGCATCGATTTGTATGGGCCACTTCCACTGACGTCGGCTGGTAACCACTGGGCCATTGTCGCTGTGGACCACCTCACGCGATACGCCGAAACGGCCGCTCTCCCCGCGGCTACAGCGAGCGATGTGGCCTCCTTCCTGCTCCAACGATTCATTTTGCGACATGGTCCACCCGAGGAACTGCTCAGTGACCGAAGCTGCGTCTTCCTGTCTGAAGTCGTTGAAGCCATTCTTAAAGAGTGCAACGTTGTTCACCGCAAAACTGCTGCTTACAACCCGCAGACGAATGGCCTCACCGAATGCTTCAACCGTACGCTCGGCGACATGCTCTCCAAGTACGTCGCCGCCGATCACACAAATTGGGATTCCATTCCACCCTTCGTCACCTACGCTTATAATACCGCCCCTCAGAGCACTACTGGCTTTTCACCTTTCTCTTTATTATATGGAAGGCACCCGTCGCACACCATCGACACGATACTTCCGTACAGGCCAGATCCGTCTGACTGGGTGCCTATTGCTGCTACAGCCAAGCTTGCTGAAGAGTGTCGAGAGCTTGCAAAGACTTTTACTGCGCATGATCAAGAGCGGCAAAAAAGCATTCGCGCTGACGCCAGCACTACTGCGCCCACGTTCCTCCCTGGCGCGCTCGTTTGGCTCTCGATCCCTACCACTGCAACTGGCCTATCTTCAAACCTATTGCCCAAATACGAAGGCCCCTATGGTGTCGTCAAACGCACTTCCCCTGTCAACTACTTGATTGAACCAATCGAACCATCTTCGGACATGCGCCGTCGAGGACGCGACATTGTTAACGTGGAGCGCCTCAAGGCCTACCGTGACCCGTTCATTGTAACCACCTGTTAGGTCGCCAGGCGGCTCCCTTTTCGTACCCGGGGTAGTTGTGGCAAAGCCTTCGAACAGTGAGTGGGTCGTCGTCTCGAGTGCCTTCTAGTTTGTCGTCCTTTTATAAGAAGAAGAAGAGCAGCTCGTGCAGAGAGTCGGTGCCCGCATTGACTGTCGCTGTCGTGAATCATCAACGAGTGTCCGCCAATAAACGTCTTAACAATATATATATATATATATATATATATATATATATGTGTGTGTGTGTGTGTGTGTGTGTGTCTGAACTAGCGAGTTGCAGTGTTTGTGCGCTGTTTGCATGCGTGCTTCTGCCCTTAGAAATGTGTTTGTGCGTCCATACAGCGCAAGAAGTACAGAAAATAGCGTCGTAGGGAAGGACGGACTGTATGCTGCTGACTTGAAATATTCGGCGTGAGAAAGTGACGCACGGAGAGTGCACGGTGCGGATTATGGCACTTCCGGGCCAATAACAACTTCCTGTTGAGCTCGAAAGAAACGAATACGTAGCTACAATAACCTATATGTACGAGTCACTATCCGAAGTTGCTACATTCCAATTGCGTTCCTCGGGGAAATTGTGCAGAAACTGCGTTCACGCGTTCTTATTCGCGAAAGAGCAACGTGGTTAGGCAAATATGAAACCATTGTTGCAACCTCTCCACGCACTGACGCGCCCAGAAAATTGCATCACCACTGTCGGGCTTGCAAGAAGGAACAATACACGCATAAACAAACGAAACAAAAAAAATGTGTCAATGGCCGTAAAGAGAGTGCGACGCTATATACGAATGAAATCTCGGGCACGAAGCCAAACAAGAACAAGTACAAAGCTCAAGCAAGAAAAACATATAAATCAATCTTTAGCTTCAAGTTTGTTCGGTCAGGGCAGCACGACGACGCTAAGGAGCCATCTTTTGTTGTTTTCCTCTCGCGAAATCTTGTTATAACGTGGTTTCTTTATAGGCACCGTTCAGTCGAGTTTTCACGTCTGTCTACAGCGCCAGAATACACAGCTTAGTGGATGAAAAAAGAAACCTTGAGACGACTTCGGTGAAAAAGAAACGTGACGCGCACGCCTCGCGCCCTGCATGCATCTGTCGGTAGATTGTGCTGGGGATACATTGGGGACGTGAGCACGCGTCTCTTTTCTGCGTGCCCCTAACGGTGAATGTCAGAAACTTTGAGACGGGGCAGTGTGAGCAACGCTGCTCCCTTTGGTCAGTGTGTGGTGCCTATAGAGCGCGGAGCGTACTACAGCGTGCAGTGACTTTGGCAAAGTTGCAGAAAGGCGGGGTGATGGAAGAGTGGTAAGGTGACGTAGTAGAAAACAAAAAGGAGAGAGCGGGATGTGCCGCGTTTGACACTGTCTCGGCATTTGTTAATAGAGCCGGGCACTCGCGACAATCGCACCTCCTCTGGTGTTGATTTTTTTTTCTTCCCGCGACGTCGGCGCCATGTTCCTTTCTTCTCTATTTTCACGACGACTTGTCCGACGATGTGCCACTGGCCTGCTGCAGAAGAAGACGTGCAAGCGTGGATTAGAAGCGATAGTTCAAACATTAAAGAGAGACGCCTCTGTCTGGTGGTTTTGGGACGTTATTATATGGTGGTTTTGGGATGTTAAACCCCACATATGAATCAATATATCCGTTATTCGCATTGCACGTGTGCATCAGTGGAAGTTTCTTCTCGCTAAACGAAGTTATATCGTTCCGTTCCTTGTCGCACAGCATTTTAGTTTATGCATTATAATCTTACAAATTGAAGTAGTGTAAATACATAATTGTTCGGGTTCCACATCCCAAAACCACCGTATGATTATGAGAGACGCAGTAGTGGAGGGCACCGGAAATTCCAATTATCTTGTGTTCTTTGACGTGCACGTAAATCCTAGCCCATGGGCCTCATGCATGTTCGCCTTCACCGTAAATGCGGCCACCACGGCCAGGATCACCGAAGTAATAGTTTAGCGTGGAGTTATTTTGATCCTACCTTCGATGAGTGTGTGTACGCTCACTTCTAAAGACGCCTATGCAGAAGGGCTTAGCTTAGACACTACTTTCGCCGTTTAAGTCTTTTTGAGATACAGGGTTAATGCGCGACCTGTAAGAGCTGCAACCTTTATGAAATATCAACTATGCCTGTGTAAAAAAAAAAACGCTCGCAGAGCACTCGGAATTAAAACGAGACTGCTGCGCTTGTTATCCCGTGCCTTCCACCTCATTAGCTTCCGGCTGGTTTACGGTTTCAGAAGTCCTCTTTCTTTGATTTTTTCAGTCGAAACACCAAGCTTCGCGAAAAAATCTTCTTCATATTCAGCGCTGAATATGTTTGTCTGTCGCTCGATTCTTCATTTCACAACGGGTCGTTAGTAAATACCTTTTAATGGTGCGGCGCGAGATTTTTTGGGGTCGAGGAAGCCTGTCGTTTTAAATGACCATCGTTATGAAATCATGGTCTTCTCTTAGTTGTTCTTAAACGTTAAGAAACGAGTCTGACGCTTTTGCTAAAAAAACTAACTGATGGCTAAATTCAAAAGAATATTCCTGAGTGGTATGACGCGCATCATGTGATAATAAGATTATTAACAAATATATCTTACTCTGTAGGAAGCCGTTGACCTGTAGAAGGTTGTGTTTTCGTTTCACCAATGGTGTTATTTCATGAGTTTCTATTTTTTGTTGTGACATCAGAGTTCAAGGCACATGTTATGAAAATTTGAAATTTTCACGCCGATGCTGTATTAATTTTCTGCTCGTGTACAGTGTCACAAAAGTTCTTAATCAGCAATTTTATTGTCTTGTTAGCTAGAGTTACTTCGCGGTGAGCAAAAAAATCGCTGAATGGAGGCGTTTCGGGATCCCTATGTTATATGGGTTTTATCAGCGCAAAGGCCAGGCTTGTCCATAGAGCGCCATGGGAAAAAGTCATTTCGTAATCCCAAAATGTTACCAAGAAATGCATGGTTGAGCTAATTCGGAAGCTGTTCCGTGTCAATAAGTAATTATGAATTGGCGAGAAACGTTTTACTGCGGCAGAATATAGCAAAAAAATATGTTTTGAAACGACACCTTTAGTCAACCCTTATTGTGCTACGCAGGCGCCGCTAAACGAGATGATCAGGTAGAATTTTGAAAAGGACGTACGCTTACGACTTCAACATTATACTCATGAATTGTCATTTCAGAAAGCCACATAAATTTTCATAAAGCCACATGAAAAAAGAGCCACACTTTAATGTATTTGCAGGAGCTAAAGAATGTGATCGAAATGACTGTCATGCGTATGCGGAAGTTTATGTGCAAAACATGTGCTCGTGAGAAGAATAATGAGCGAGTAATATGGTAAGTGCCACAAAATCTTTAATGTTTCCATGGAGGGTCTAGTATTGCACTTGCTAGATGCATCTGCTGCTTCAGTCGGCCACACCACGGGTTTTTTCTAGAACCGCATCGCCCTCCTAATGAGGAACACTGCAATTAGGTTATGTGTAGGTGAGGTTAAGTTGGCAAGACGAAGGAACTGCCTCCCCCCCCCCCCTTCCAACACACGTGGCGCCATAAAGGCTTGACCAAGCCGCAAAATGTGCATGTTTCATGTTCGCACGGTTTCGTACGATTATATTAACGAATTAAAAAGAAGATATCCCAGCATGAGAACTCAGTCTGAAAAATAAGAATGATAAAATGCGATTATCACGTTTGTGTTTTAGCGACATATTTCAAGTGGCAAAAAAAAAGCGCTTAGATCAAGCAAAACTTGACGAGAGTTGCCGTTTGGTCAAAAGCAACCAGACTGTTTTTTTTTCTTTTTTTGCGTTGATCTTTTCATCTCAACCACCTCATCTATTTCAGGTTTTTTTTTCGCGTTCCAATCAGCATAAATAGAAAGAACCAGAAGTGAGTAAAACTAAATCATCTGAGGAGGACAGATGTAAAAAAAAGATCCAAAAGACTGCCGGTGGTGACAGTGATTAAGTACTCTACGTATATGCGTTGTTGCGATATTCGTCCGTGGGATTGCACTCTGCCCCCGGAGCAGCCTAAGAAGGTGCACATCAGGAAAAAATAAGGAAGAAAAAAAATTATCCAAAAGTAAGAACGATGACAGAACACAAAAAACATCTGATGGGGACGCCCTGCAGTAAGCCGCCGCAATATCAAAACAGATAGATAAGAAAAGAAATATGAACCATCCATTTTTCGTCGTGTGGTAGTGCCTGTCACCCTGTGATTTCTTACGCTATGCGTGCCACGAGCATAGTACACTTCAGATACATGTACTACACCAGCCACGATCGATATTTGATTAATGAGTGTATGACGTCAACAAGGGGAATAAAACGTGCCACATGTGACGGCCATGCTCCACAGGGCGTTTTATTTGGGAACACAACACTGATGTTTGCGCATACGTCATGTTCGGGTTGTTGTAACGTCTTATCACGTGACGTGTTTGTTTATTTTGTGCATTGCTCATTTGAGATTACCGAGTTTACGTTCATTTTGACTACGACTTCTCCAAGCTCCTGAGAGCTAGTAAACGGACCAATCTGTGGTTACGCAATTGTTGGCTTTGCGGCAGTGTTGTGCGGAATGGAGTTCGAAGAAATGACGTTCCACTAACCAGTTCCCTTTTGGAGAAACAAAGGGAAGCCGCGCTTCTATTAAGGATCGGTGGGATTGTAACGGTAATGCGTTACTTTTGCGTAGGAACGGCAGAAGAAACGGCGTTCCTTCTGTAAACGTTCATTGCATTAAACAGTTGCACGCGCGCTGAACATAATGCAGAACAGAGCCGATTGGCAACTGCGTGACGTGCAACAACCTACGACTCACCTGTCACTCCAAAATGCTGCATCCTGGTTTTAACATTAAGGCGCCATCCGGGAGCGCGGAGGAGTGCGCGATGCCGAGAGGGGCCACATGTGGCAACAACATCTGATTACTTTTTTAGGGGCGAAGCTCCTTAAAGCGGCACCCGTTCGTCCCTCGTCGTAGTACGTAACATGTCTCACACTTTCACCTGCAAGGTGGTGCCGGTGGGAGATTTCTCCTGTGCGTTGTTGAACAATAAAAAAATGGCAGCATATCCATTGAGTGAATGATGGAGAGTGGGGTGAAGCATTCGTCCGTCCATGCATCCGTCTGTGTGACCGTCCATGCGTCTGTTCGTGCGCCCGTCCCTGCATTCGTTCATGCATCCGCCCCTGCGTCCTTTTATGCATCCATCGATGCATCTGTATGTGTGTCCGTTCGTCCATCTATTCAACACTCCAAGTCCCACCATCTCGCATGTTTTTATTATACATTTCCCATATAGAAGCACCGCCATTCAGTGGACATTCCAAGGACTAAACGATAGGTGGCACACGCACACTTTCTTACGGCTTGCGCTTCGGGTCTACTTCCCACCTTCAACCACCTTGGGTTCATGGTATATACTAGTTCACTGTATTCATGGCACTGCCGCCAGATGCTCTCTAAACCTTTCTAAAACCAAGGAGGTTACGCCCAGCGAGTATAACGTAGCAACCTTTTCCTGTCAGATAGTGCTCAATGTACATGCTAGTGGCTGCTAATGTGAAATGAGAGACAGGAGGATTCAGCTTTTAATTTCTTACGGCTTGCGCTTCGTATCTGCTTCCCCCCTTTAACCACCTAGAATTCATTCATGGTATATACTAGTTCATTGTATTCATGGCCCTGCGGCTCAACGCTCGCTAAACCTTTCTAAAACTAAGGAGGTTACACCCAGCGAGTATAATGTAGCAACCCTTTCTTGTCCGATAGTGCTCAATGTACATGCCAATGGCTACTAATGGGGATCGCAGCGTGCACGTTGACTAAAAGCCGAATGATCCTGTCTCTCATTCCCCATTAGCAGCCATTGGCATATACATTGAGCACTATTTTTTATTGTTAAACAACGCACAGAAGAAATCTCTCACCGGCACCACCTTGGAGGTCAAATGTTATACGTATTTCGGGTATGTGCCACTAGTGGTTACGTACTACGAGGGACGCACAAGCCACGCCATAAGGAGCTTCGCCCCTAAAAAATCGCAGCGTTTGCGTTAACTAAAAGCCAAATTCTTCTGTTTCTCATTCCCCATTAGCAGCAATTGGCATGTACATTAAGCAGTATCTGACAAGAAAAGGTTGCAACGTTATACTTGCTGGACGTAACCTCCTTTGTTTCAGAAAAGTTTAGCGAGCGTTGGGCCGCAGTGCCATGAATACAGTGAACTAGTATATACCATGAACTCGAGGTGGTTAAAGGTGGGAAGTAGATACGAAGCGCCAGCCGTAAGAAAGTGTGTGTGTGTGCCACCTCTCGTTTAGTCCTTGGAATGTCTGCTGGATGGCGGTGCTTCTATATGCGGAATATATAATGAAAAGATGCAAGATTGTTGTACTTAGAGTGTTGACTAAATGGACGAATGGACACACAGACAGATGTATGGACGGATGCACGGATGGCTGCACGAACAGATGGACGAATGGGCGGACGCACGGTGGATGCATGGACGAGCGCATGGACGGACGCATGGTTGGACGGGCGGACGCACGTACAGACGCACGCACGGACGGGCGGATGGACGCATGGGTGGACGCATGGACGGACGCATGGACGGACGGAGGCAAGAACGAATACTTAGACGGATGCCTCGCCCCACTCTCCATCATCCACCCCGTGGATATGCTACCATTTTTTTATTAGTATGATCCAGTCTGACAGCAATAATTGATTTGTGGTGTTTATCGTCCCAAAACCACCATATGATTATGAGAGACGCCGTAGTGGAGGGCTCCGGAAATTTCGACCACCTGGGGTTCTTTAGCGTGAACCCAAATCTGAGAAGTCTGACAGCAATCAAGGAGTGGAGTGGAGTGTGGGAGTGTCGACACACCTTAGAGAATTTCTGCTTCACAATTTAAATTGATTGAGTGCCATTGTAAGGCTGCCGCGAGAAAAGGGCGCACCAATTTAGGTGCGAAGCAAGTTATGGCGGAGTTCAATGCAGTGCATGGTGCGCGGCGGGACCACCATTACTGCGGAAGCACAACTGATGTCCCAAGTATGCTGCCAGAAAACGGCCACGCGTTAGCGCTTTCTGGCCTGCGTGAGGGGATAGGTAAGACACTATGGCCTCTCCCCCCTACACTATCTCAGCAATCATGTGATGGTGACAAGGAATGAGATTCGGCAGACTTGCGATGAACCTGCGCGGCGCACTCACACAAGATTAAGGGAAGAGTAACAGCAACAAAAAGTACAGCGAAATCATGTTCTGCCCCACTTGCCAGGACACGCTAAAATTGGACAAGGTGTCCTTCGTAAACGGAACATTAGACAGTTATAGTTTAGCGTTAGCGTGATAGCACAGGTTAAGGGAATGGCGCTACCGTGCAGCAAACGTTCGTTGTAGGCGGCGTCTTATAGTTTAGCGAAATAACGCTTACGTGGTTTACGTGCCCCCAAGTGGGATGGTGGCGCCACCTATTATACAGTTAACAAGTTAAACAGTGAAAATGAAAAGAAAACAAGAATGTTTCCTTATGCCACCACGCGAAGCATTATTAGAAGTTTATTTTGGTGATATTAAAGGTAAGCAAATATGAACCACGCACTAAACGAGAAAACATCTAGGTTGCCGATGTGTTTACATCGATCTTGTAGTTAGGCCTAGGCGCGTTCGAAATGGGCAGCTATCTCAAAAAGAACGCCAACTTATCCATAATACTCGGTCATCGAAGCTAACTGAAGGCAAGCGAAGCCACTTTGAACAGTCGTTTGCAGCGAACAAGGTGAATCTTTCAAGAACTACGCCAAAATCAATTCGAGGCGGGCGTCCGAGAGCACCGCCATGTTTACGTACACTACGTACACCTACGCTACCACGGTAACGTGAAATCTAAAAAATAACGCGCGTACGGGAAGCGGTACGGGTGACGTACGTATCTGCGCATACGCACTTCGATTCCGGTATCACCGCACGCCCGGTATCACGGTAAGCCCGGTATACTATAACTCTCTAATAATTCGACCTATGCACTGCTTCACAGGCAGGTTCACTTTAGTGGGACATGAGGTAATTTATATAACCTCAACGATTTCTCTGATTGGCTAACAGCTTGTGTGTGCGTGCGTGTGCGTGCGTGCGTGTGTGTGTGTGTGTGTGTGTGTGTTTGTGTGTGCGCGTGTGTGCGTGCGTGCGTGCGTGTGTGTGTGCGTGTGTGTGTGTGTGTGTGTGTGTGTGTGTGTGTGTGTGTGTGTGTGTGTGTGTGTGCATTTTGATTGAAGCTTGAGCTTGCCCCAGAACACGACAGCGCAATCGGCCTCCATGTGCCGCTTTACGTTGCACGTTGCAAGTGTGACTTGGATTCTCCGTCAATGCTTTACCTATGCCGCAAATAAAAAAAACGAGCGTGAGCACGCGTACAATACGCGATTTCAAACAATTTAAAAGGCCTACGACAAGCACAGCCACGAAGTGCCCATTTTAACCATATTTCTGCCTTTTAGAAATTAGGGAAAAGTCGACTGGGTTAGGCAAACGTGACCCTACGCAGCTGTTGACCTTGCCTGAGCGCTTTGTAATGGGTAGGTTTTTGAAACAGCCAGTCTCTGTTGATGTCTGGTGTCATTTCGCGCTCCTGCAAAGCAACACTATATGCGTTAGGAAGACTGGACTAATTACATGATATTTTTATATCTCGTTTTTCCGAACCAGTTACAAAAAGTTTACCTGACTATTTGGTAGAATGCCAGCTGCTTGTTATATACGTAAAAGGCTTGGGTTCTATACGCATTTCTACCTCTTTTACTTATTTTTATTTATATGCAGTTATCTTGAGACTTTTGCTCAAGGACACCCCCTGCCTTTTTTTTTTTTTGCCTACAATCAACAAGGCCGATGCTGACACCTGAATTTGAAGTGATACAAGATCTTCAGCGATATGATGTTATTTTCTGAAGTGCAGTATTCTGAAAGCTTATTCAAAGGCCGATGTAGAAAATGGCATATGATGGCACTTGTAACAAACGAGTACTAATGTTGCAGTTAGACATATTTGTAGTATAGCCTGTGACCTCTAATAAGTTCGTCTAAGATCTTTTCCGCACACACTTTCCATCTGCATATAAACTACCGCTTCGATGTCAAATTCTTAAAATATAAGCAGCACTAAATGAGCACAAAGTTTCTCACTTCGTTTAGCTTCGAGTTGATCTAGCACCATATTTTGCTAATAAATTCAACGTAACGGTAATGTACTGACACGTTCTAATTTTTGGGACGTTACTCTAACGAGTTCCTTTTGCACTTTGAAAACTTGTAACGGTAACTTGTTCCAAAGTTGCGAAGGAACAAGGAACGAGGTTTTCGTTCTTGTTTGAGAGGAACGTGCACAACATTTCTATGCGCGGGTACCTCTAAGTAGACAGGAATCATTTGTGGCATATTAGTGGCGCTGGAATGACAACCTGTAAAAATGTACATAAGTGTACCAGCGCATATGTTTACACTTTTCACGGGCTCCATAACAAGGCTGCAGCTTTTATTAGAGGTATGGAGCCTTGTACAGTATTGAAATACTGGTAACGCGTTAGCGCTAACTGGTGACTCTTTTCAGTCATTTGTAAATGTAAGTAGTGATTTTTATGTTATAGGAACTTGTAACTGTAACACAGTTAACTTTCACAGAGTACCTGTTATGGGAATTGCCCTTAGAGTTACTTTTGCTTTTATGAAAAAAAAACACAGTCAAAAGCAACATATGTTGAATGCCGTTCAATATTTTGAACTCTTTTGTTTATTATATCCTCTTCAACTTTCAATTTTCCATACTAAGGCTCCCGCCACAGTTTAAGATGAGGCCGCAAAGAACTCGATCTTACTTGCGAAAAACCGAGGTCAGAGGTTGGTCTTCAACGCAACTTCAAGTTTTTGCTTGTATGTCAAACCAAGGCATTGGTCAAAGATATTGCCGCTGTTTCCTTTACCAATGGAAGGCACGCCCATTCTAGCCCGATATTCGTGAAGAAGCTAGTTTGCAGACATGGTGGTGTCGGCGTCGATGTTGACGTTGTTGGTTGTCAGGAAAAAGTAAGCGTTGTTCGTGAGCGCTGCGGAAGAGCGCCATCTGCTCTATTCATCTGAGACGTCGAAAGTGAATGAACGTCATCATCGCCATGTCAACAAACAACTGACTTTGCTGTGTTGGTGTGCTGGCTGCCCTTACAATTACAGAACACATGGGGCAGATACATTAACGAACGCGAAAGAACTGCACCTCTGTAATCGTTGTCTGGAACAGTGACGTCATTCTGATCTCCTGCTTGTTTCTGATCAGTTTCGTGTTCTGATGGTTTTGATTTCGCTGCGGAACTTGGTAGAATTTCATTACGCCACAATAAATGCTAGAGACCATCTTCTATAAATGTGAAATTGTTGAAATGTTCTTCCCACTCAGAACTTCAATTTTTTTTTCATTTGACGTATAACCTCTTAACCCCACTTCATAAAAGTAAAGTAATTTACCATTCTAAGTTACTGTCGTAAATTATGTTTCCAACCTACTGAAAGCAATCGTGAAAGCAGAGAGCACACATCGCGTCTTCACGATGTTTAGGATTCGGAACGCATTCAGTGAAGCAGGCAGTATATAACCACGAATATAAGAGCAAACAAGTGTACTGCAGGGCAAAAACTGCAAAACATATTAATCAAGACTTATTTCGTTAAAAAATAGAATCAAAAAGAAGCAGCTAACAAAACTCGCTGCCCCAGAACTTCTTTAGCACAAGTAATTATGGTTGCGAAGGCCACTTTCACTGTACGCCAGTGATATATATATGTCTACAGGGTCATTAGTCAAGTAAACCTAATATCCTAATCGTGCTTTTTTGCTGCGGTTTTTGATATCCACCACCAGAAAATATCAGCTCCCGCTTGTTCCAAATGGTCCACTATCAAAAATATTTCTTAAATACGATGCATTTCTTAGCAAACTTTGGCGACCATGAACGTATCTATATATCTAGATATCTAGCCGCTTACGTTTCGGTGCTCTCATGGTCACCCCCTTAATTTTGCGTGAACCAAAATTAGTATGGGAGGGTAAGACGGTTTAACGAATAGGACGCGCTGGTCAAGACAAAATAAATCAAAGACAAAATAAACCAAATAAACCGCGGAGGGTCACAAACCCTCCGCGTACATCGTCAAACACTTCCCGCCAGATAGTGGCTGATAACTTCGGGCTGATATGTGCCACTGTTATGCGGGTATGTGCCACTTAGTATCTACCCAGGAACGAAGAGAACACACACTGGTAATTCGAACGCGCGAGCATCAAAAAATGCCCGACATCGGCAGCGTCGACCCGACGAACGCTAAGAATAAATGTCGGGGTCCCAGCTGGAATCGTCCCAAGCAATCTGCGCGGCAACAAAACATTTTACCACAGAGCCAAGCTAGGGATTCACTTTTCAAATAGACACCAATCTTCGTGAAACGTCAATAGTGGTTGCAGTGCTGCCTACCTAATTTTATAAACTTACATATGTATTTATTTGACGCAGCCGTAACGTCAGGTCAACGTCAGTTGCGGTTAGTTGCCACGAGCTGAAGTTGATTTATGTAGCAGTGTGCAGGGCCAGCATCCTCGCGAGCATGAGCGCTTCATATTAGCTTTTGGTGTTGCTAATACGCATGTTCCAGTTAGCATCAGTGCGCAAGTGCAAACAACAGGTTATATAAATTTTGGCGACTGTTCAACATGCGTCTGTGCGTGCAGCATTTGTAGATATATTGAGCGTCTTTTTATGACGTGTTGCTCAATAAAAAAATAGCCACACGGTCACCTTCCCTCCACACGCTTCGCATAACGTCGATTCCGAGGTAAGCGGGATCTGCTGAATTTTTCGTCTACCTCTTCAAATACGTGCTTTAGTCGTAGGAGTAAGTCAATCTATTTTACCCCCACCGTTTAACGAATCCTTCAGTAACTTATGGAATATAGGTGCACAATGTCCAGCAACGAGAGCGTGGCTCACTAGTTGATGTTATTCTTGCATAGTAATTGGTCATTGTGATTTAAAAAAATTGTCTTTAGTGTAGTCTTATGTCGCTTACTAACGACTAAACAGGACGCCATATACTATAAACGCCATGTATACTCTACAGTATGCAGGTTCGTTTACATGCAACTTGCACTCTCAGGTCTGAAGTAACCACAGCAAGTACCATACTTTTAGATGAAATACCACAGTTAGACGAATGTTGAAACATTTAAAATACCAGTTTGTTGAGTAGGCTAGCAATTTTTGTTTTCGTTTGGAATCAGAAAATATTGAAGGTGCGAAATTCAAACGATCAATACTTTCGCTATTTGTGCAACACTCACTGCAGTATTCACAGATCAACGCACTGCTAAGCCTTCAGTAGCGTTGACTCCCGATCGCTTTACACCAACTGCTAATTTCAAGAGTGTTTGTGGTGCATGGTGTCCCTGTTACAGCTTACGGTTATGGTTATAAAATAAAGAAGCCGCACACATTAAATTTGCCTTAAACGCTTGCACACCATCTTTCTCTTGGCTCTCTTCATTGTGGAAAGCGATAGCTGAGGCAGTGTAAGAACTTGCCGAGTTGGTAAGTTGAATGTCTTAAGAATCTTCAAAATCTTTTATCTTTTATGTGCATAAGTTTAAAGCGAAATCACTGCTTCAGTCTGGACGAGTATATTCTCTAAGAGAAAAATGTGTAGGACGAGAAGACATTGATACATGGAACTCAGAAGTAGCACGTAGATGTAAAAGGAAGTAAAATAGAGAGAGAGAAAGAAAAAAAGAGGGGTTGTCGACGAATGGTTTGGAGGCAGAAAGGCAGCGAATGATGAAAGGGACCCAAGAAGGGAGGCAAAAAAGGAAGAAAAGCGCACGACTCAGCGAACTGAGACACAAGTATTGCGTATGCGCATTCTTAATGCATCGGTACGTCTTGAAAAAAGAAGTATGCGAAGCAGCGATTGGTGGGAGAGGAAGTAGAAAGTGAAATGCCGAACTTTTCGTTGTCAGAGTGCGCAAGTAGCCGTATATCCTCAAAGCATGAGGCCTACAAAAAGAAGCATTCGCGGAAAAGAATAAAAAGAATACTGCATACGGCTGCATGCGCAAGGCGTGTGAAAGAAATCGTGGCAGGGATAGTTGTGATGAAATCTCGAAGAAGAAACCGAAATTAAACCGAGTCTTGGGTAAGTCATGAGTCAACCGTAGTCTTCTTTTCTAGATCCGTGATTGGCCTCAGCAAGAGGAAGCACAAGTGAATCTGCAGAACACAATACAAATAAAAACATAAGATAAGATGGAAGACGAGTGCACACGAGGAATGAATTGAATGAAGCGCAAGAGATAGACTACTGCACGCTACTACACGTCGACTGTTGACTCAACAACATTCGGCCCGGCGGGGCGCCCGCCTGACACCCAGCTGCGTTGTGCTAAGTACTAAGGTCCCTGGATAAAACTGGTTGTTTTATCTAGGGACCTTAGTCTGTATCAACATCGCCGCTGTTCATTGGCACCGGCGCTTTATAAAGCTCTCATTACACAAGCTCCGAATCGGACGCTACCATAACATTACAATATGGCCATTTCAGTGTTGCGTTTTGTAACTTATAGCGTAAAAAAGGGTGGTGTCGCTTGTCGACTGTTGTTGGGCGAATTCCACAGGGCAATCGCAAACCCCACAGTTCTCGGTTCTTCAACTGAGGGTTCAGTCTTATTCGCAGTGAACCAGAAGCAACGCAATAAGCTGTAGGACTTTTTCAGTCTGTGTGAAAAAAAAGTGAACGTGAATACTCTACGCAGCAAGAAAACCATTGCAAAAGAGGGCAAAGCGGTTTGTGTGCACTGCGTTAAATAGAGCACCAGAGGCGTTCAAAGCGAAGGTTGAACAAACAACATGGGATCGCTACACACAAAGGTCTGGCCTATGACTTCGGTCAGAAGGAAGGGGGGTGGTTTAACCAAATTTTGCTTATGTTCGTGCGTGCGTGTGTATGTGTGCATGTTATGAGGAGAATTTTTTATATATAGGGTTTAGCGTCCCAAAACCACCATATGTTTATGAGATACGCCGTAGTGAAGGGCTCTGGAAATTTGGACCACCTGGGGTTCTTTAACGTGCACCCAAATCTGAGCATACGGACCTACAACATTTCCGCCTCCATCGAAAATGCAGCCGCCGCAGCCGGGATTTGATCCCGCGACCTGCGGGTCAGCAGCCGAGCACCTTAGCCACTAGACCACCACGGCGAGGCTGAGGAGAATTTTCGAACCATTTAACCGCACCTTGGCTATGACAATGTCTATAATAGAGTGAAACCAAATGCTAAATTAAAAACTAAAAACTAATAACAGTTACGTGTAAGAAGGACGAGCTAAGAATCTGAAATATTGGACGCAAACGCCTATGCGCCTGATCTCGCTGATGGCTTTCATGAAGGCCATAGGGTGGGGATAGCTTTTGCTGCGCTCGGTGGCGCAAACGACTAAGACGCTGAGTGTGGGGCGCGCGCGGCGCAATGTGAGCCATTTGCAGCCTTGCCTGCACTGCCGTTGCGCCGGAGAGCGCACCTGTTGTTTTGCTCGGGGCGCTTGCCCAGCACATATGCTTCGACGGCAACGGCGGAGTGAGGGCCTAAGGAGCTTCACTCTATATGTAAAAGACTGAACTTCGAAATAAGGGAAAGGACTAGGCTAGTTCGGCAACTGCTTCAATTCAAAAACAGCGTCATCGACTCGAACATCTTGTGACGAAAACATCTCCCTCGCAGTCGACGTATGCGTGTGTATTCCGTTTTCTTTGTCTTCGCCCCAGCTTCCGCATCACTTAGCTTGAAAGAGAAGGCATCCTTTCAGTGCCCTCCTTCGGGCTACGGAGAGCACTCGTACTAAACTTGCATACTCAAATCCGACAAAAGAACAATGTGAATAAAAATACCAAAACATTTGAGAAACGAGAGCTTCAGGAAAGGACACGGCTATGTCAACGTGTCCGTGCACACAAGTGCTTGAGACGTTATGTTTGTCATGCAAACGAGGGGATGGAAAAAAATATCGCTCAATATATAAGTTAGCAAACAAGGAAAAAATGCGATTGTGAGTAGATGGAAGATTCAAAAATATGCATTCATTGCACTCAATAATCGCGGACGCAAAACGTTGGGCAAATTGCGAAATTGCACCGCGGCAGCGCCATTATTGATATGTGAAACAAACGAAAACAAAAAGCCTTGAAAGGACGAAGTTAAGGCAAAAAGGGAAGCATTTTGGGCTGGCGTATCCGAGATGCATTCAAGCTTTCTTGGACCCTGCCAGAAAGAAAATATAAAGATGAAACAAGGCAGTGTGAAAAAGAAAAGTCACTGCTTTGCCGCAAAGGCGATGCAATGAACGTGATAGCAACAGATTGGAAGGTCACGCGCGAAATGGCAAGCAGATCTAAACGTGCCTCTCGTTTCTCACGAACAAATGACACATGAAACGTACTCGCAGGTAAAAAT
This sequence comes from Rhipicephalus microplus, assembly GCF_043290135.1. Lineage (NCBI taxonomy): Eukaryota > Metazoa > Arthropoda > Arachnida > Ixodida > Ixodidae > Rhipicephalus > Rhipicephalus microplus. The sequence goes on from NC_134704.1 coordinate 88,424,968, forward strand.
CAATGTCAATAAGCGTCTCAGTTGTTACTTTGTTGTGTCTGAAAAGCACGCCCTTTTCGCAAACGGAGGCTGTGCAACGATGCCAGTGACCTTTGTGTGGCCGTAACTACAACAGAATCGTTTCAGCGTAAGCCTAACACCAGCCAAGACGTATGATCCTCCTCACCGGGAGATAAGGGCTCGCGAGAGTATGCGCGGGCAAAGTACGCGTGAGAGACAAGAGCCGTAGCGTGCTCAATGCGCCATCTTGCTGAGGATGCTGAAAACACGATAGCTTCCCACCGACATGCCCGCCAACAGCGGTAAGTAGTAGATATAAATAGCTTGCCGTTTGAACAGTCAAGGAGGTACCTCTCGGTAGTTCAGTGGTTGACGCCCCGCATTCACGACGCGGAGGTACGCCAAACGCAAGCCCGTCGTGCCACCTTGCCACTAATAACGAAAACGCGCTAAAGTTTTGAAGCTCTGACGACTGTCAAACGATGTCTGCTGCCTAACTGGCTTGCTGTGAGCACTCCTGACTACGTAAGAATTGTGGCGTATTGGTTAGCTCCGCGCGCTCAGAATCGAGAGCTTGCTGGTTCGATTTAACGCGACTATTGTTCGACTTCTGGTTTTAAATGCGAGACTGTTTTTAGCGAACTTCGGTGATTTGACCGTATCACATTGTCTCTTTGTCTATCTAGCCGCCTATGACATTAAGCTGTCCTGGTCATTTTGTTAATGAGATCGATACTAAAATTGTGGCATAAATGCACGTGCCCTTTTGTAGACAGTGAAACAGAACGACAATGTTTGGAGAGACTCTCGTGTAGTTTGGCGTGTGTGGCATTTGGGTGTAGCCTGTGGGGCTTGTCTTTTCTTGAGAGTTGAGTAAATTATCCTTTTGAGTCGTCTCGAGTAATTTAAGGACGCCCTCGAAGCTAACACTTCAGAAAGGGAATGCCATCTAATCGCTACGGAGAGAACATGAGTTGCGTCAGTCTACGTATCTGCTTAACGTAGCCCTAGCCCTGAGAAGTAACGCAACGACGGAAGAAACAACCCAACTTGCGGTGAAGGAGGCACGTACTTCGGCAATGTAGATATGATTACGGCTCGCGACTTACTCAAAGTTATCCAAGAAAAGAACCGTCTGCTATTGACTATTCTGGAACAACCGATTTTGGCCGGCGCAGCACAGCCTCAACCAGCGCCAACATTCCAGGTGATCAGGGACATTTGCCGCGACATCAGCTCCTTTTACAGCTCCGAATATGCTCCTTCAGCATGCAAGCGGATTGAAAACGTTAGTCGAACGTCGAAACGTCATGCGTGGTCAGCTTCCTACACGCTGGAAACTGCCAAGGCTCCACCGGTAAGAGCTTCCAATGACTGATACAATTTGAGGAGTTCCCAGATCACTTCGTGGGAGGATTTTGAGGTACGTTTCCGTCGTACATTTGTCCACTATGGTTTCAGAGTTTACGCCACAGGCCATCATATCCTCTCATCCGGAAGCACCGCGGCGAAAACGGACGACGCCTCGAGTCAACAAGATCTAGAAGTCGCACTAACTGCAGCCCCTAAAAGACATGTAGACTCGCTTTTCCAACAAGCCCCGCCACACGTTGAGGACTCCAAGGATTGTAAAGCACTGACAGCGAAGGAGGGCTAAGATAAAAAGCAGCCGAATATGACTGCTGGATCAATAGAAAAGCCGAAAGACAAAGGGGAAGCGAAGCTGAAAAAGAAGGAAAGTCAAAAGAAAAAGATGAAGCCAAAGCTGAGGGTAAAAGAAAACCAAAAGACAACGACGAAGCCGAAGCTCATGACAAAGAAAAGGAGAACTCCCAACACGGTGCTGCGAGAAAAGACAGCGAGGAAGAGAGAGTGAAGGTAAATCCAGGAACGGCGAAATAAACAACAGGACAAGGCGGCGAATAAGAAAACAACAAAGAAGAAGTTAAAGAAGCAGCCAAAGGCCAAAAGTAGACTCGTAAGGAGGGTGGCGAGGTTGCAGATGACAAAAAGCCAGAAGACTAGCCAAGCCAAGATAACGAACCGGAAGGCAACGAGTCTGAAAAGTTGGGAAAAATAACCGGAGCGGAAGTGGAAAAAAAGCGGAATTAACAGCCCCGGACCAAACCGAAGGGAGATAGTCAGCCGAAGCCAACGAAACCAGACGACGCCGAGACAATGAGAAATGCCGTAGCGAATCCACAGGAAGATTCGCCGCAGAGAGGTCAAAAGCTGAAATTCGTGCTAGACCAAGCGTCGAAGCTGAAGTCTAGGCAACAGGACATCGGCAACGTGCGTGTTGTGGCTTTCATCTAAGTCAAGGTATTCATGATGGCCGGAAAGTACATTTACGTAAAAGCTTCAAGTTACGAAGAGGCGAACTTCTGCGTGCCGTGAAGAACTTAACGCGCCAGTGTGTACATATAGCTGTTTTCTTGCGTTGTTTCTGTTTCTTGCTAATGTAGCTTATTTCGTGTGTCATTTATTTAGTATTTCATATACGAGGGTGGCCGAACATTTGTATGTTAAGTGAGTCAAGAACGTTATAAGCGTTGCAGGATGGGCGAATGTTAGAAATTCACGCGTCCTTTTGTAGATAGTTAAAGAGGACGACTATGTTTGGAGAGGGACTCGTGCAGTTTGGCCTGTGCGGCGTATCGTAGCCTGTGTGGCGTTTGAGTGTAGCCTGTGTGGCTTGTGTTTTATTGAGAGTTCAGTAAGTTATCCTTCTTTTACGTTTCGATTGATTGAAGGACGCCCTCGAAGCTAACAATCGGTATGGCGTAACTTGATTGTATAACGAGGAATAAGCGGCTATTAGAACATTCAAATCACGAGATGAATGTCATCATTTACATGCCATGTTCTTGCTGCTTTTGTGTTAGTTTCGCTCACTTGACAAGTTGGAAAACTGGTACAGTATGACAATACTGCATGACGAACATCAGTGACCGGCATAATTATGCGTTTAAATCATTACATGCATGTCATGCAAGTTATGTCTACACACCTGGCTCACGGTGCGCTCACAGTCATTTCACTAGCTTCACTTATACCAAATTTGGCATTACGGGACGTGAATGGATGACAAAGGTATATGATTGGTGCAAACATAATATTCATGACATGCGTGTTATATAGAAACTAGACTACGCGTCACTCTCATGATGCGCTCGCGGCTGTTTTGCTAGCATCATATATATTATAATTGGTATCACTTAACATAAATGGATGACGAAGATATGTGACTTGTACAAACATGATAATTGTGACATGCATGTTAGGGAAGAACATGACTATACATAACACGCTCATCATGCGCCCACGGCCATTTAACTAGCTTTACATATGCGATATTTCGTATTAGAAGACCTGAATGGACGACGACGGTAAATGACACGTCCAAACATGATAATCATGATATGCGTGTCCTGTAAAACATCACTACATGCTATTCTCATAGCGCACTCACGCCCCTATCCCCAGCTTCATATATACCAAATTTGGTATTAGGTGGCGTGTATAGACTACGGAAGTAAATGACACGTCCAAGCAAAATAATCAGGACATGCGTGTCATGTAAAACATGACTACATGCGATGCGCTTAGGACACTTGCAGTCGTTTCGCCAGCTTCACAAGCCAAATTTCGCAACACGTGACGTAAATGGGCGACAAACAAAAATGTCAGGATCGAAAGTTGGGCTAGTTCTTTTCTGTTTATTCGTGCTCTTGAACTGACAGTTAAAAAAGTCAGACGCAAACGTGATAGTCATCACGTGGAAGTCATGTACGGAGTATTGCACGTCCGCCTCGTAACGTTGTGCTGATTTGAAAGTGACATATCAATCTTCCATTCTCGTACTTCGCATATGATCAATTTCAACTGTACGCAGGATCTGCCATTGTTTTCTTTGCAATTTTTAGTGAATTTTTCAACGTCTCTTTCTTGACGAAAATACGTCAACTGAGCCGTGGTGAACCACAGCATAAAACGCTTTGTTGTTAAAGCAAGAAATATCACAGAAAACCAAATATGTATGCCACAAGCAAAAAGGAATTGGTGAAGAAGAGGAAGGAGTACCGTGAATAACGTTAACGTGTGTTTATACATATGCGCATTCGTAATGCTCCTTCGCGTGTGTGCACAGGCGGAGATACGTCGCAGCTGTTGCGGAAGAGTGAGTAATACGTGAAGATAAGTAGCGATTCGGGAAAGACATAAATAATATTTTTCCGTTCAGGAAGAAAGTAACCGGCGTTCAATGCTGGTTTCAAGTCAACGTTGTGCAAATATGAAGATGAGTTCAAATATACGTTATACTCGAGAGTTTCACTGGGCTTCTAGCCAGCATATATGTTTTAAGGAGCCATCAAAGGTTAATTTTTTTTAACTGTCGGTCGGTAGCCCTCATAAAGGAAAGTTTTAAACTGCTTGTTGTAGTTCATAAAGATCTTTCGTGGGACGGCTTTCTGCTCTCCCATAGTAGTGTACCTAGTATTCTAAATCGTTAATCGTTTCTTCTAAAAAACACAAAGTTTAAATGAGTATGTTTGCTGTATTCATTTTAAACTATATGGACATATTCGACAAATTCTTACCGACACGCTAATGTATCGTATTTGTATATGTACCTATATAGCATAAAAAGTACAATTAAAAACAATTTAAAAGAAAACAAATTACGCCATATACACTGAGTGAATGATGACTGAGGAGCTGGCTCGAAGAAGATCGAAAAAACCTGTGAACCCAATTTACCAATTTTGTTATCATTATATAACGGCGTTAATAATTCATTGTATATATACACACAATATATAACCAATGTTTATTATTTACATTTTGATGCACTATAAACATAATCCTAATCCGTATATATTGAAACAACTTGGCATCACTTAACATAGCATCCGCCCGTCCGTGCATTCGTCTGTCTGTTCATTTATCTGCCGGCGTAGAGAATGGAAGTGCGCTCAAAGCGAGCACTTTATATTAGCGCGCCATCTATAGAGAATCCATAAAATCACACTAATAGCTGCGCCACTAGCGGTCGTCTCTAGAACTAATGTTACGGCGTGAAGAACCTGGCGAGGCAGCTTGTAAAAAAATCATCGCCGTATACAGATTTTGAATGATGCTATAGGAGATTGCTCGGCGATGCGGGTAACCCGCAAATTCTCCGCATAAATACTCGATCTTAACATAAAGACGTGACGGGTTTGCGTGACGGCGCGTCCACTTCGCTTCTTCCTCACTCAGCCGCTGCTCCGGGTATGCCTGACGCCGAGCCCTCTTCCCGTCGGCCTTCCGTCATCTCAGGCACCGCAAGGTGTTGGTGGCGAGCCCAAACTGCTGCAGCGTTGCTAGCTCGCCGCGATGCTGCCTTGGCTTGTGGGGTGTTCATGCTGCTTATTTATTTATTTATTTATTAGAATACCCTCAGGGCCCGTAGGGCATTACAGAGGGGGTGGGTACAACATTTATAACACACAAGAAAAAAAAAGACAAAATAAAGAAACAAGTGTCAGATGCGCAAATCAGGAAGGCAACATAAGTCAACTAAAAATGTATAAGAATTCAAGCACATACAAGACAAAGATAGATAATGGAAACTGCGTATAGTTACAAGCATTGCCGAGAAATTGCAGTCTTGAATAACAAAGGGTCTGTTATTGTTACAACGGAAGAGGGAAGGTGGTTCCAATCGGCGGCTGTTTTCGGTAAAAAGGCTGCTGGAAAGAATTTGGTGCGGCAAAACGGAATGGCAACCTTATGCTGGTGATCAATGCGCGATGAGTGGTATGACGGTTGTGAAATGAGGTCTCGCTTCATTGATGGATTGTGAAAAAATATCTTATGAAGAAAATGCAGTCGCGCCAGTTTCCTCCGGACAGTTAAATTGGGTAGGTCAAGGTTAGATTTCATTTCTGATATGCTAGCAGTACGGGAATAATTAGAACAAATGAACCGAACTGAGCGGTCCTGAACAGACTCTAACGCGTTAATTAAATTTTGCTGCACGGGATCCCATATAGCGGACGCGTACTCAAGCTTGGGTCCCATAATGGCGTCTGTTACGTTGATGTGGCTGAACGATCTTCTAGGATTTACTACTTGGCAGCGGTGGTACATCAAAGAACGCAGGTGGACGGCCTCACTTTTGAAGCCCAAAACTCAAATCATGATTGATGAATGATATGTGCAGTTTGCATTCCGAAACCACCATATGATTATGAGAGACGCCGTAGTGGAGGACTGCGGAAAGTTTGACCACTAGGGGTTTTTTAACGTGCGCCCAAATCTGAGCCCACGGGCTTACAACATTTCCACCTCCATCGGAAATGCAGCCACCGCAGCCGGGATTTGATCCCGCCACCTGGCAAACTCAAATCAGGCGGATGAGTTTGCCATCGGATCATCGGTATCCCATCCTAAATGAAAGCGAATAGTTACAGGCTCTCGGTGAGCACCAGATGATACTACTGTCAGAGACTATCATAAATTAGAGACCACTAAAATGAACAACGCCGTTTACATCCTGCACTAGCGAAAGGACTCTCAAAACGGAGGACCACGCCCTGCGATATCCACAGACCCGCAGCTTTATTCAGTCCTATTAAGACATTGCAACCCAAAAATAAGTGGGAAGCGTTGGAACTATGACAAGGTGGCCAACATTTACCATATTGTCAGGGTCTGCTAACTGAACCCAAAAACATTAAGCCTAACCCCCAACTTTACAAAAAAGCACTGGGAAGTGACCCTGCTCAATATCTCTAAACTAGAACAGTGAACTTTTCTTTATGCAGTGGCCTTTGGCGGTGGCTTCGAATAATGGGTCAGCCCCGTGGGTATAGGAGCTATCTGCCATGATCAACTTTAAGGAACCTTTTTCTTCCTCCTCCTGTCACCTGTGGTACCATATGTTAAGAATGGTGCTGTTTCTTTGAATCCTTGCGAACAGTGCGTCACTCTTTAAAAAGTGGCCCGTATCTGGATGTTAATCTGCAAATTTTGTCGAAAGACGATGGTCTTGCGTGTCGAAGGAGGGAAAAAAATTCCGCCATACCCACGAAGTGAATGATGATGAGTTGGCGAAGCTCCGGAGGTAAACCTGGTAAACCATGAATCCTCTGTACATTTTGCCCACTCGATTTTATTACATCGCTCCCCCTAGCGTACGTCGCCGCACTAAATCGAACGATTGCCTTCAACCAATGACACGCGCCATATGTGACATCATTCCTATTTTATAAGATCTCGCGTCTTTCATCAACTACAAGTACCGCTTTCTAGTTTATAACATCCTGCATCTTTTCATCATCAGCTACAAGTACCACCATCTAGTAAACACTACAAGAACTAAACGAGAGGTGGCGACATACAAGAGACGGTACCGCCATCTAGTGAACACTGCAAGAACTAAACTAGAGGTGGCTACATACAGGGGACGGTACCGCCATCTAGTGAACACTGCGAGAACTAAACCAGAGGTGGCTACATACAGGCTACAGGGGACGCACAGCCCACGCCCTAAGGAGCTTCGCCCCTAAAAACATTTATTTGATGTTCTGCGCAAGAAAATCGGAGAATGCTATTATGGAGACGCTGCGTTAGAGTGCCTCAAGTGTGCAGCGGAGGCGAACGAGCGCATCAAGTCACGTCACACGTGAGACATCAGCGGTATCTGGCAGTTTTCTTGGAAAACGTAGCGCGTGGCTCTGAGACGGGTGTGCGCGCCTGTCTCAGAGGTGATGAGGTGCAGAACGCAAGGTGACGAGTAGGTGCCACCACCATCTCTTCTGAGCTAAGGTCCCTAGATGAAACAAGTTTCCAAGGTAGCGACACCCTCCCTTTTCCTCCTCGCTTATTTGCCTGAAGCGCCCCCTAGAAGGTTTAAAACTTTCATACAAAAGCGAATGTTTGGGTTCTGTTGCTACGGTGAATAGATGTAAATGAAACAAAATGGAACGAAATAAGACGTAGAATAAACAGTTACCTTTATGAACATAAGCGGCACAACACAAGAGCAAGCGGGATGTGCGTTACTCAACCGGCAACGTTGGGCAGTTCTATACTTTACACCACTAGCCATGGCGTCTCGGGCAGTACATTTTAGTTCCACGGCCACGGTATTTCGTCCAGTTCTAACTAGTCCACTTCTCCGATTGTGTTTTGTTCGTGCTGTGACACAGTGAACGTGTTTCTTGCGGGATCCTGTAAGTGGCCACAGGGCGTGACGTTGTGACGATTGATTACAACCAGCTTGTGCACACTCAAGAAAAAAACCTACGACCAGACTGGTACGAACACTCGTCCAGCAGCACTGCGATGACGTTTTTTCTTAAATGTGCCCATTTGGACAATCGTGATGCCAAGTGATTCTGATGTGGTGCTGGGAACTTCCTGAAAAGTGAGAGTTCTACTGGTGAGGTGTCTCGAAGCAGCGCGTTTCGGCTCAAGCGGGAACTGGTCAAGAAAGAAATGTTTCTGAAGGTGCGTTGATTACAACCTACAGCTGTTCTGTATACGTGCATACCTACGTGTATTTGTACCAACTGGCATGCACTAGACACGCATTAGACGCGCGCCTGGCGTTTCAATAAAAACCGACAAGTGAAATCGCTTCGCAGATCCGCGTCGACATACGTTGACGGAGTTGCACGCAAGTATTCGCGTGAAATGGTTCATAGTTGCACTTCATGGTGCGCTTCGTCTGGGAAATCACGAGGTAAGTTGAAGAGAGCGAAACCATTTTCTGTTGTTTACGGCAACGCAGCATTGCTGAAAAACGCAGACGTTGCATTGAACGAGCATGGCGAAACAATTTTGGTCGACTTAGCGCACACCGAAACGCTCCTCCTCTTCAGTTTATGTTATGGCTACGATTTTGTCTTTGGTCACGGCGAGAATCTGGCTGGAGCCATATGCGCATGCGTACTCGTATTGAACCTTTTGCATAATAATAAATAACACCACCAGCCATTTGCAAGATCACGTGCAAGTAATGCACCAATTACAGACGCGGATGGCAGAGAAAAAGAGGAGTAATCGAGAAAGTGAGGAGGACGGCTCGAGAACAATGAGTGACGCTACCTTGTTTCATCTAGGGACCTTAGTCTGAGCAAACCGTTGGAAACAGTCGCCTTTTAGTGCAAGCGTTGCATGGCCAGCACAGCGTGATAAGCGCTACGATCCTTAAAATTACTTATGTCTGCCTTTTCTAGTAAACGACGCTCATGCAGATTATATAGGTGTTGTTATGGGGCCCCAGGAACACACAAAAATTGCTTTATAATAGACAATTGCACAAGTATAAACGCTAAATCTTAAGCGACATTGGTGGGCGCGGCAGCTGGGGTCGGCCGGTTCAAGTACTCGGTGCCTTTAGAGTGGACAAACAGATAAATTTACAGGCAAACAGTCAGACCAAAATTGTTGCGTTGAAGGTCCCCAAGAAAAACTATCGTCTTTAAAAGCTACTAAGGATGAAGGCAGGCCTCTGTATCCAATGACAAACGAAATGAGAAAGAGAAGTGCTCGGGCCTATTGACTACTAGGCTTTTCGAGCAATCCCTCTGTTGAATCTCTGCTAAGCCCTGGTAAGATTAAACGTATGTCATCTAAGATCCATACAACCAAGTTTCTCTTTCTGACTGACTGGTAGGGTGAAGTCAACTGATTACAAATTCACTAAAGGGTGCGCAACAATCGCACCGGAACAACGCCTTCTGGAGTACTCACTTACGAAAGTTTGGCAGCTCACGTGAATAGAGAGCTTTCCGTAACACTAGGCTAATACAATACCTGGACAAGGAACCACTATACAAAACCATGGAGCAAGACGAAGCAACATGATCGTCCAGGCTTTGCTCGCGGGCTCATACTACAAACTGATTGAGAGTCTTAGCGGAAAACCCCTCAAAATGAACCCTTGAGAGCTTTTCTTCAAAATCCTATAAACTTGAAAGCTTTCAGGGGCGAAGCTCCTTATAGCGAGAGCTGGTCGGTTGTCGGTCACCAATCCATCAAGCGTACCCTGTAGCGTCCCCTTATTGTACAATAGAAGTCACTGTTCCTTAGAGATGCATGCAAACTGCAGTTGGGTGACAATATACTAGATGGCACTGTACGCATTCTGTGTTGCCATCTCCGTTTCTCGTGACGTTTATGAGAGGGCACCGGTCCCCATACATGTGTAGCATATGGCGGTTGGGTGAAGGTACGCCAGATGGCGTTGGCGGTGCAGCTGCTCTCTGACTCGCTTCGTCGAGGGCGCATCGAGGTCACGCGGGATCTCTCACTCTCCTGGATTGTCGCCGTACGTGGAGGAGTGCACTTACCGGATCGCGCTTGGTTGGACGCACGGATGGATGCACGAATGGACGCAAGCATGGACAGACAAATGCACGGACAGACGGATGGAAGCACAGACAGACGAACGAACGCGTGGACGGACGGATGGATGAACGCACAGACGAACGGAATCGAGGACAGACAGACCGAAGCACCTTTGGACGAACGAATGGATGGACAGAAGCACGAATGGACGGACAGAAGCACGAACGGACAGACGTACGCTTCGGCCCACTCATCATCATTTGCTCCATGTATATGCAGCATTTTTTTTCTTTGGTGGTGGCACCATCTCAGGGTTCAATTCTGCCCTCGACCACTTCTATAGTTTGCTATGTGGGAGTGATCCTGTTCTCCGCACCTTCCTGTAAAGATAAATACTAAACTACATGGTAGGACACCTCGATCGATTGGATAGGCACACAAACGCTTGACCTCGTCTGCGCGTATCCCATGCACTTATGCGAGGAACATCAGTGAATGAACAAATGAGAGTAGGGTCCAGAGAGAAGCACAGGTTTTTTTAAAGACGTAAAACATTCGAAGAAAAAATTTTGGTCTGTCTCTGTGTACATTTGTCTGTTTGTCCGCCCTAACGATATTTCAAACGGCACCAAACGGCCAACCCCATCCGCAGCGCCCACCAATATTGCTCAAGGTTTAGCGTTCAGAGTTGTGGGATTGTCAATTAAAAAAAAGGAAATATTGCGCATATTTGAGCCGCCATAACATCCTGTCTATGTTTTGCATGTCTGCCTTTAGACTAGAACATGCCCACACAAGTAACTCTAAGCACTTTAGCGTTTAACGCACTGCGCTAACAGTGCAACGCTCATGCTCAAAAAGGTGTTTCCAATGCTTTGCTATTGTGGCACGGTGGTGGCACCTGCCCGTGGCTTTGCATTCTACACCTCATCACCTCCGAGACTGGCGCGCATCTTTCTCCGTGCACGGTCGCGCACGCCTTCGTTTTCAAAAATAACTGCCAGATGGTGCTCGTGTCTAACGTGCCTAGATGCGCTTCTTCGCCTCCATCACACGCTCGAGGCACTCTGACACAGCGCCTACAGAATACCATTCACCGATTTTCTCACACAGAACATCAAATAAGCGTTTTGTTCACTCTCTTCAGACGCAAGACTATCGCCTTTCGACGAAATATGTAGATTCGGGCCATTTTTTTTCGTTTCCTCCCCTGCGAAAGCACGCCGAGCACATCAACACGTACGCAAAGAGCAGGGCAAGCTATGGTCAATTGAGAGCTCGAATCCCCTTCGAGTCTCTTTTGTGTGGAATGACTTAGCGCAAACCCCGCCGCTAGCCCGAGCATTTCGATGCGATATGTTTCAACGACAGCGTCTTTGTTAATATCTAAGCTAGAGAACCCGTAGACCGGAGGGCGGAGAAGTATCGATAGCACGGAAGCTGTATTTTTTTCGAGGATCAATTCATACGCCCCTGTGGAGCATGATGTTTACCGCCTGTTTATTACCGCGACAGCGCTAAATAGCTGGTTTTGCAGATATTCCATTTTGGCGTCGGTGCCGGCTTCGGAGTCGTTGGTTGTGAGCAAAAAAATCATCTGGTGCGCTACCGAAAAATCAAGAAAGATGGAAAAACTAAAATAAATAATAAAAAAATCTGGGTCTGAGTGGAAATGGCACCTGGGTCGTTTGCGTGGTAAGCGGGTGTTCCGCCACAAAGCCACGTGCCTGCTTATGAATGCGGTGAAAATAACTTCATATGCTTGGAAATGCTGTGAAAGTAACTCTATTGCTTTATAAAAACGACCATTTTGTATACATGCTTCGCAATACAACTCAAAATTTTGCAGTAGTAATGCATGGTACAAGCATACATTATCATTGTGGGTCAGAACATGTGGTTATCATAAGGACTTCATTGTTTAAGGCCAGTCACGCACAACAAAAGGCACACGCATTACTGTGCCCATTCTATTAAGACCTCGTAGTAGGTGCACAGCAAGTTCGAAATCATTTTATTCACTAAGTGTTTGATGTTCGCAGAAACACTTGAACCCGCTTTTTTTTCTGCCTCACTTTTCTTTTCTGCTGGCATGATAGAAGAAAATTAGACCACACGAATTTGGTAGCGAAATAACGACACATATATTGAGATATCTGCTGTTGTGGTCATGCGCACGAGCTGGTCTGCTTGAACACGTCACGGAGGAAGGAAAGAACGCGTAGTTTTTGAAGGCTAGCCAAGAGGGTTGCCAGGTTTGGCTATTTTTCATGCTGATGGTGATGGAAAATACGTCTTGCGTGAGCCTGGCTACTTTTTGGTTACTTTCTTTCTTGTTGCTTAGAAGAAGAAGAAGAAGAAGAAGAAGAAGAAGAAGAAGAAGAAGAAGAAGAAGAAGAAGAAGAAGAAGAAGAAGAAGAAGAAGAAGAAGAAGAAGAAGAAGAAGAAGAAGAAGAAGAAGAAGAAGAAGAAGAAGAAGAAGAAGAAGAAGAAGAACTTTATCATTGAAGTCCAGCGAAGTTAATTTGTGGTGGATCTGAGCCCCAGCCTATGCATCGTCCGCGAACCCTTAGGCTGATGGCTTCCTCAGCTCGCTGGAGGGCTCACACTTGTTCTGAATCGGAGGTGAACAGAGATTCCTCCCAGAACGCCTTGCAGTCGGAGACTGCCTCTTCGTGGTTTTCGTCTGTTCTGTCCTCTAAACTTGAGCATTCCGATAGTGTGTGGAAGTTGTTGCCCTGTCGTCGAAAACCTTGCATTTTCTGCGAAATAAAAATCGGTGTAACAGAGACAGAAAAGAACTGGATCGTTGCTTAGATTTGAAAGAATATATCAGTACTTCATGGCGTCGCAACCACTGGCGTTTGAGTATGTGGTGCCAAAATATGATAGCCAATTTTGCTTTCAGCTTTCAAAACTGAATTTTGTGCTCACATCACAAAAAAGAAACGAGTTTTGGACAAGCGTATCTGGCACACGATCAACTGTTGCATGGAGCCTCATTTCTTTGCCGCCCTTCAGCTGCTGAACGCTAGCTACTTCTGACTGTAATTGGAAGTGAACACGACAACCAAAAGCGCTCGACATCCAACAACAAAAGCGCTCGCTTTGCACTCATCGACATTAGAAATTGGACATCTGACAAACTGACTGCGTCATTTCTTGGAATTGCGTATGTAATACACGTCGAGAATGGTACTTCCTCATTCCGCGAGAAGCGATTCCTGAAGTGGCCACAGTTGTGGCTTCAATCCCCGCAACTGTGAATTTGAGTGCAGTTATGCAGTACTAAACTTTATTCGCCCCAGTACTTCAACCTTTAAAAGGAAAGTCGCGCACTACCCGTAAAAAGAGTGTCGTTTCCGCAATAGGGCAAAAACTTCATAAACTAGCTCGAAAATGATTGCTAAATTTCCCAATTTATGCCTAAATCACAGAAATAGGACTTTGAATGGCTTTTTATGCACTTATCTTGTTTTTTTCATCAAGACGCTTTTCAGTTCAGTCATATGAATAATAATGAGAAAGTTGTTCTCGCACACATGTGCACGGGGCTACTTTTGGCTACCTTTACTGCTCTCAGCTCAAGCTGAGTACATTGTGGCAAGTTCTTGGGTACTTCCTATCTCTTCAGTCTGGCAACACTGGGATTGCGAAGGTCGGCTGTTTGAGCCGGGTCAAGAATGTCACTGCACGACTGAAGAAGAATAACTAATGGCATGTGATCAAAACCCTCAAACATTATTTTGTTACGCAATGAATCTAATTGTTGATGGTGAAAAAAACAAACTAGTACACCTTAAGCATATCTTCGAAGGTATTGCTTGAAAACTAATTCTGCACTGAAATTGAAAAGGGGGGCGGGAGCGGAAGTGGTCAAAAAAAAAGAAGACACCAAGAAGGTTGTTCATGAAAAGAAACAAACCTAAATGTACTAAATAAGCATCATTTTTAGCAGTAGCGTCAATGATGATCACGCTTGACGATTATGTAAGGATAACAGACATACACAGAAGTTGGCGGGAATTCCCCCTTTTACGCTCACAGCGAAAAAAAAAATGCCGTGCCAGCTTTAGCGATGTCTTTTTAATACTGTTTCTATCACTACTATCACAACATGTTTTTTTTTTTTTTTGCATACGACTGAGTCGCCGAAGAACTCCTTCATGACATTGAATTAAAAATGACTTCACACTCCAACAAAGAAGTGGTTGAAATCTGTATTAGTCCGTTTTTGCCGGTTTGAATTTCGAGATGATCGATAATTTTGTGCATGCAATTATCAGACGTGCACTCAATTTTAATGCTTTTTTTCCTCTTCCGGTCACAGCTTGCCCGTTTCATTCAAGTCAAATGAACTCCGCTAATGTTTTCAGCGTAACGCAAACTAGCGAGAATAACGAAGCAGGAAAGAAAAATGGGGAGCTATATTTTCGTTCGGATCAGATATTGAGGGATATTAGGCGTAAGGCAGCTGCAATTTGTCTTATTCGATTTACTTCAAAGGTGAAAATGTGTGCAACCTGTTCACTGGAGCGATAAAATCGCATGAGAAGTTGTCAATTCCGTAGCTTATAATTTGCTGCCCTCTCGCACCGAGGAAAAAAGATAAATCACGTAACGGTTGGGCGAGCAGTCACGCGTGAACGCCAAGACTTGAATAATTCTAGAAAACAATAGTGCACAAGGAAGAAATGTGTGACGTAACTTAAAAAAAAGAACTATGCATACTTCGTCTAAGAACAATGTGGTCGCTAGAAAAAACAAAGCATGGCTGTGATCCAATTCTTAGATATCCCGTAGACAGTCTACGCCAGCAGCTTAGAAGACAGCACCGAGCCCATGGTGTCCGAGGAATGGAACACGCCTGGACGGCTTATGCGCGGCGAGGCGCCACCTCGCGTCCAGAAGAAAAAGCTAAAATAACAAACGTAACTGTGGTATTTTATGGCTTGTTTCGTGATAAAATCTAATAACAATTAAACATTACTCATATTGAGCGTATGGATGAGCGTCTGATTTTGTGCAGACGACCATTGCGGCGAGATCCGATCTACCTTAGCGATTCCCTGAACCACCAGCTTGTTTGGACAGCAAAGTAGCCTGCAGGCTACTTTGCTTTTCGCATCGTAGACAAATATGCTTGTATACGATGCTGTCTTGAAGCTGTCTATTTTACCGGCTACGTGAGAATTGGAATGAGACTTAAGGTGGCCGCCATCCATTTGGCTGTCTTTTTAGCCATTCACGGTGAGTATTGGAACACACCCCATGTCTAGCAATTGATAATCTTTGGTTAAAAGTGATAGGCGTCTCTGAAAAACGATCATGCATGACTTCCACTCTTTCTTTTAATGAAACCCGAACTTCAGTCATTAACTCCTCTTTTGATTATTTCAAAGTTCATACCGGAAGAATGGCGTCAGCACTCATGAATTGACTGCGTGAAGGCGACAGTGAAATAGTGTCGTAAAGCTAGTGCAGTTCTAAGTGCGTTGGCATTGCAACTATGATGGTCGGTTCCGCGATGCGCACAACTTTGCGGGCGCTGCTGTCGCTGTTCCTACAGCGACGAAGAGGGGACCTCCATCCTTTGTCCTCATTACGGCGAAAGCCCCAGCATTCTCCTACCCTCTTTTCTCGTCTCACTACTTGCAGCCTGTCGTGCTTTAACCGTGCAGTCCAGGGCATCCCTTAAATGCCTTCTTCAGGCGCAACGCAGCAGGTAATCGAGCGAAAAAAGAAAGAAGCGATTAGGCTTACTTGGCTCTCTCTCTTTACTTGAGACGAAGAACACTTTCGGCGCTAAAACGAGCCGGCGGGAATCGCCATGCGCTTGAACGGTCCTCCCATAAGGCGGGATGCGGTTCACGAAAGAACGATGAAGCGGAAAGTACTGAACGTGAAATAGCACCGTTAATGCTCGCTAGGAGGTACGTATAAAGCGTGCATGACACGTTGAGACCTGGTTATTCGTGATGGGCTGTAATGGGAGCTTTAAAGTGTCATTAAAATCTTGACTTCATTTATGGGGCTCTCAAGTGGATGCGGGTACATTCTGTTAGGACGTTGACTGCACGAAATTGTGGTCTAGAAAGGTTTTGTAATACAGCCAGCGTCTATAGAATGGTTCATTCTGCAAGGGAGCTTCTGAAAAACTGCGAAAGAGAGCTCCTTTGCTGCCATACATGCATCGAATTTATGGTCGCAGGCATGCTACTTTGTAGTGGGTAAACAAGGTTAGACTGCCAAGTTAGACTGCAGGCACTTGAATGAATTGCAGGCGTACATTTCTTTTTCATGGGAAAAAAATCCAGTTGAACTTTCATCCAAGCCTTATCAATAAAGAAGACAATGTTTGGGCGATTCAACAGGAATGAATCCTTTGAGCCAGTTTGTAATTTTCTAGTAGCGAAAAAAATTAGCGACTACGCTACTGATAATATGAATGCGGAGGCCGGAAAGCGCACCCGCCCCCTGGTGTTTGGAAGTATGTTTGTGTATATATTTATTAATGGTTACAGAAAAATTTTGGTTATTTTTCTAATATAGCGACACTCTGCTGTCTGATTTTTGTTATA
The DNA here is from genome assembly GCF_043290135.1 of Rhipicephalus microplus. NCBI lineage: Eukaryota > Metazoa > Arthropoda > Arachnida > Ixodida > Ixodidae > Rhipicephalus > Rhipicephalus microplus. The sequence continues at coordinate 88,441,893 of NC_134704.1, forward strand.
TATTTACTAACAATCTTACAAGCTTCTCGCAATATCAATCTTTAAATGCTTTTTACTGTTTATCTTCATTACAATTTCAAATTTGAAGTGTGATTTATTGTAATATCATAATATTATATGTAACATGGTAATAAGTATTACACAACAAGGTTGTAGGATTTGCTGTTTTTTTCACGTTCGCTGTTTTATTTTCATGAACGCTTGCATCAGCTTTTACGGGAACCAGCGCCTCATATGGACGTCACGCAGCCATCCTATTTGCATTCTTTCACCGCGGTTTGAGCGAGAGGAAATCCATGTTAGCTGATCTGTCTAGCACACGTAGTGATTAGTTCTCTCAAACTTTCATTCCTTTTTTTCTTGTCATTTTCTCAACCACTGCCCACGCATCTTAAAAATGAAGGCCTATACATGAAGAGAACTGGTCAGATAGGAGTCATATTTATATTTTTCCAACGTCTGCAAATCGAATCTGCGCAGTCAGCTGCGCCTCATAACAGAATAGTGCATCCCTGAAAACTTCAGGCACCGGGCGGTGTCTTTCTGTTTACGATCCTTCCATTACATAGAAGAAACGTTGTATCTGATTTTGGTGCGTCGCGTAGGCAAACCCAACTGACATGCTGAAAAGAGGGTTGTGAAATTGCCCAACACAAAAAAGCTTGAATAAAACAAAAAAAAGAGAACAGGGCTCTGTGTCTAAGCATTATCTCCTTCCCCTGCTACCCGACAAAAAAAGAAATGAACCTAAAGCAATCATCGTTCACTTTTCGTCGCTCTTCTATTGCTTTCATTCAAATCCCTGGATGCATATACAAGCTATCTTTAATCCATAGGTGCGGTTATATATCAGCGCCTTGAACAACCAGGTTTCAAAGGGTCGTAAAACTCTCGCAAGGACCATGGGGAAGTGGGAAACTGCGAATGTAAGTCAGAAATGCTTAGTACCTCACGCTGTTTCTTTTTATATCTAAACATGTTTGTCCGTGCAATAGAAATGAATGGAGCTTTCGCACGCAAAGCACCCGATCGGGCATCCATGCACTTTTAGAAACCAGTGTGTTGCTTAGGATATTATCTCGTTTAGTTGCCCCGCCGCGGTGGTCTAGTGGCTAAGGTACTCGGCTGCTGACCTGCAGGTCGTGGGTTCAAATCACGGCTGCGGCGGCTGCATTTCCGATGGAGGCGTAAATGTTGTAGGCCCGTGTGCTCAGATGGGTGCACGTTAAAGAACCCCAGGTGGTCAAAATTTCCGGAGCCCTCCACTACGGCGTCTCTCATAATCATATAGTGGTTTTGGGACGTTAAACCCCACATATCAATCAATTATCTCGTTTAGTCAATTAGGTATACCTCTACCTTTATTAGTTGCGACGTAAAGATGTAGTATAGAAAGAGAGAGAGAAAAAATAAATAAAAAAATTGGCAGTACCCACGTACGTGGGAAATGATGTTATGCCAAGCATGCGGAGGAAAGGTGACATAGTTGCATTTTGTTTTACTGAGCGACACGTCATGAAATGACGCTAAGTATATGTACAAATGTTGCACTCACAGACATATGTTGAACAGTTGCAGATGTTTATATAACCAGTTGTTTGCACATGCGCAATGATGTCAACTGGAAGCTGGTATGAAACGCTGATGCTCGCGAAGATGCTGGCCCTGGACACTGCTATGTAAATCAACTTCAGCGCAATGGCACCTAACCACAATAGACGCTAACCCGACCTGACGACTGTATCAAAGGAGTGAATATGTAATTTTTATAAAATTAGGCAAGCAGCACAGCAACCACTATGGACGTTTGGCGAATAATAGCGTCCAATTGAAAAGTAGTTCGAAAACCTGGAGTAGCTCTGCTGTAGAATGCCTGAGTGCCACGCAGATAGCTTGGTTTTGATTCTTGCTGGGACCCTGAAATTCATTATTTGCATTAATAAGGGAGGTCAACGCTGCCTGTTTCCGGTTTTTCTTAACACTGACATTTATTCTATGCCATCGTTGGGTCGACGCTACCGATTTCGGGTATTTCTCGAAGCTTATGCGTTGAAATTACTTTGTTCTCGTCGTTCCTAGGTAGATACTTAGTGTCAATCACCTGCATCGCATACCGGCATACCAGCGGCACATACCCGCCCGTGGTTATATGCCGCTGTCTGACGGCAAGTGTATGACGACGTACGCGACTGACTTGTGACATTATTCTTGTCTTGACCAGCGCGTCATATTCGTCATACCATCTTACCCTACTTTTGGTTTACGCCAAGTTAAGGGGATGACCACGAGAGCACCCCAACGTAAGCGGCCAGATAGATAGATAGATAGATAGATAGATAGATAGATAGATAGATAGATAGATAGATAGATAGATAGATAGATAGATAGATAGATAGATAGATAGATAGATAGATAGATAGATAGATAGATAGATAGATAGATAGATAGATAGATAGATAGATAGATAGATAGATAGATAGATAGATAGATAGATAGATAGATAGATCTAGGGGCCAGTGCCCAAGGATTTTAGACACAGCAGCTACGGTGCAAACTTAGAAGGATAGTGTAAATAAAAAACAATTGAAGAGTAATAATGATTGCTGATGTTTAACATGCAAGAAGAACGACATGAATATAAAGCACGCTCTAGTCGAGTCTCGGAATAATTTTCACCGCCTTGGCACTATCTCGTGCACCGAAGTCTACGAACATGGGGGTTTTGTACGAATTTTCCTAATGCGACCGCTATGGAAGAGGATGGAGCGCGTGCCTTGTGTGCCTCGGTGAAGAGCGGTTAGAGTTATGGAGTGCTAATCTAATGGCCCCGGGTTATATTCAAGCCGCGGTGATAGCTTTTCGATGGAGGCGAAATGAATCAATATCTCCTGAAGTTCGACGCCCCAAAACAACGACATAGTTACAAGGAACGCCTTAATGGAGGACTCCGGAAAGTTTGATATTCTGAAGTTCTTTAACGGGTACTAACATCGCACTGTACACGGGCGTCTACCATGTCGCCATTGCGGCTATCGAGCACGTGATCTCCGGTTCGGCACTCGTGCACCCGAACTGCTACACCACCGTGGCCGATATTAACGCGAAATGGTAGGAGCCCGTGTACTCTATGCTCTCAGTGCACGTTACAGAACACCGGATGATCGAAATTGCCACAGCACTCCTCTGAGGCATCTCTCACAATGAAGTCGACGTTTCGCGACGTAAAACATCAGTGGGTCTTCGAGCTCAGCAGTCTTAAAAAATAATGATTCGAAAAGAGCGAGAAGAGCATGGCATTTAACAATGGTACACCAGAATATAAAAATACGGAGCGCACTTTGTTCAGCCTTTCACTGCAGTTTTACGGTGACAGCTGTTATGAGATCACTTTTCGGGTCGCGCGCAGTTGCATGTTGTCCGCTGCCGCCGCCGCCGACGACGAGGACGCCGGTGTCCGTAATCACATCGCGCGAAATTAAAAAAAAAAAAACCTTTAATATTAGGAAAACAGTGGGGCTTTAACCTGGCTCCACTAACTTGCTTTATGCAGGCTTGAGCAAGCACCAATCGCACAGTGGGTCTTAAACCCGGGTCCACTGGATGCCAGCCCAGTATTTCGCCACTAACTACCCTGGTGCTAGTGAGCTGTTAAACTTGCCTTAGGCAGACTTGATGTCAGGAAAGCAATTGCGTTCATACGACTTATAAAGCGCCTTACAACAGCGAAAGAACAATTCGTCATCGCACAATGCGAATAGCATAACGAGTGGGTGAGTGGGCTGTCCAGCCCATTACAAAATCTTGGTTTTATTTCCCTATATTAACTGTGGTGCATACCCACTTTATTCTTGATTCCTCATCGTCATCAGCCACTGTAATTTACAATTAGCACAAAATTCTTTGCAATTGTTTAGCGAATACCACGCTTCTCAGAAAAATGACGAAAAATAGTGCAGCGAATGCCGGCCTACTACCCAAAAGCCTATTATTAATGCCTTTGTAGATACCAAGCAAGTGTGCTTGCAGTAGTTACGCAAAGAGTGTTTTGAAAAGGCTCCGAAAAGCCGCTCTCCTATATATATACCTTTCGCTGTGACTGCGCTACACCTGCTGTGCTTACGATAAGCAGAGCCAGTGAAGAAAAAAAAAAAGGCCACACACCTGCGTGCATCGCTGCATATGTCGTTGAAAGAGAAGAATAGTTTTCTTTCCGAAGGCCCTGTGTGAGATATGGATGCCATTTGGCAGAGGTGTCGGCACACGAAAGCAACCAGACATTTTGTGGTTACAAAGTTTCAGGTATACGATCAGGTACAAAAAGAGCTACACTGCGGCTTTAGTAAACACATTCTCGAAAGACACAGTAGAAATAACCTTTTCAAAGCTGTATTTCGATATTGAAGCATAGATATCTTTTTTTTCTTGTATTTTCAGCATGTACAAGAATAGAGTCCTCCCGCGTCTCCAGAGCGAGAATCACGATGTCAACAAACTTTATGTTCCGTAAAACGGAGCGCTGAACACGCAGTTTCACGCACCTCAATGGCACCCGTTAGGAACTGGGTTAGCACGAAAAAAAAAGTCATGAAGTAATAAAATAAGAACGATATAAAGAAATAGTATCCAAGCAGTAGAAGCAAGAAAACAGTATAATAATACAAAAAATGTTCAAAGAAAGAAGATAAATACAAAGAAGTATGGGGGATTAGCTTATGCTTCTTTCTTTCTTTGACCCACCGCGGTGTTCTTGTGGCTCAGGTACTCGGCTGCTGACACGCAGGTCGTGGGATCAAATCCCGGCTGTGGTGGCTGCCTTTCCGATGGAGGCTGAAATGCTGTAGGCCCGTGTGCTCAGATTTGGGTGCACGTTAAAGAATCCTAGGTGGTCGAAATTTCCGAAGCCCTTCACTTTGGTGTCTCGGTTAAACTTCACATATCTTTCTTTCTTTCTTTCTTTCTTTCTTTCTTTCTTTCTTTCTTTCTTTCTTTCTTTCTTTCTTCTCCTTTCTTTCTTTTTTCTTTCTTTCTTTCTTTTTTCTTTCTTTTCTTTCTTTCTTTCTTTCTTTTTTTCTTTTGATAGCATTCGACCCAAGAACATCAAGTCAGTGTCGTTCTCCTAAACAACAAGTAATGACGTCATCAGCATTTTATCAATCACGGCTTTTTTCTTGGCATTTCGCCAGACGTTCCCTCAATGCTTCTCATAACTGCGGGCCGTGTCCAAAAGTTAGTTACTGGTTCAGAAGTTCTCTAGAAACTACCATAGTTAAGTAAAGTACGAATAAATGTAACGGACTCTGAAACTGGTACTGGTAACTGGTAAAGAAACTGGTACTGGGGCTCCAGCAGTCCTTTCTGTTGATCTGTCTTTTTTTATCTGCCCTCATTGTAGCTATAAAAGTGAGAGGGCGGTTCCTTTCATAGATGTCACATTGGTCCACTCCCTTCCTCCAGGGATGTGTAAAGCAACAAAGAAAAAAAAGGGAGTGGCCGGTATGGCCAGAGCACTGGCGCGTCGCCAGGTGGCTTAAATGAAGAGGGGGCTAAATGAAGTGGTTTGAGAGCCCTAAATCAAAGGAAACGGTACTTTATGAAGTTGATCCACACAGAAAATTTTCCATAGTGACAGACCTCCCACGACACCTAGAGACATTGATCCACCGACTTAAATTGGAAGTAGCATACACAAACAGCTTTCTGCACAAGATACATCGATCCAACTCACCGGAATGCCATTGTGGTCATGCAGAAGAAAATGTTCGCCATATTCTTTTGGAGTGCGTTAAACACGCGAATGAACGAGAAAAATTAAAGAACAAATTAGCAAGTTTGGAGAGACGGCTCGTCACAATAAAGAAACTACTTGGACCATGGCCTGAGATGCATCTCCAGAAAAAGGCAATAATCTTCCTGACAGACTTTTTAGTCGAGACCGGACTGGACAAGCGCCTATGACTGACAGCCAGAGGTGGATATTATATAAAATGTGGTCATGTATATACTGACATTAGATTAGTAAAATGTGCGTGTAAGTTTCTGACTGTGTGAACTGCACGAAGAAAACTGTGTATTGGCATGGTAGTTGAACTGGTTTCAGTGTGCTATTTTGTTTTTTCTTTTTCGTATTTTTAATTTTTGGGTACCGTTCTGTATTAATATTTTATTTTTCGCTGCAGAACTTTGTGATATGGAGTAGCCGAGGCAACAGGCACCTCAACCTCTCCACTGCAAAACAGTTAAATCAGAACAGAACGGAACAGAACAGGGGGCAGTTACACTGCCTAAAGAGACGGCTTCATTATGTAACAGCCAATGTATTCGGGACATTCACCGAAGCGTCATTTTGTTAGATTGTACGGATGCTACGTTCATGTCAGGAACAGAAGCGCTATTTCAGAGTGATAATTTTTTTTTGGTTCTTCCTTTCTTAGGCTAGACACTGACCACTTTGATTGTTTCCGTATGACCCAACACAATAAAATGTGGTACATATAGGCAAATTTATGTGGTTCACATGCCCGCGGCAAGGGTAGCGGTCACGTTTCTCGAGCGCTGACCCAAAAATCGGGGTTTGATCCGGGGCCGCCATGGTCGTACTTTAACGGAGGCGAAATGTTTAAGGCCGGTGTACTGTGTCATGTCAGTGTGCGTTCAAGAACATCATACAATCGAAATTGCTGAAGACCTGCCGCAGGGCGTGCCACATATTCATAGAGCAGTTATCAGACGTAAAGCCGCATATATTAATATTATCAAGGGTTCCCGCAGCTCGTACAACAATTCGCAGCACATGCGCGTTACAGTCTTTCACAATCATACAATACGGGCCATCTGGGCATGCGGCCAAATAAGTGCCGCCCTCTTATTTAATGAACTTTCAGACGCGATTTATTCACAGGGAATGTACCATTCGGTATATTCGACCGAATCGAAAAATACGGCCCTGCGCACGCTTCGTTGGTACAGGGCTGGTTGTTTCCAGCTTTATTATCTCGAATTTCGCACGCCAAGACGATAATAATAATATAAGGCACGCTGCAAAAGAGGATTCCGGGAAATTTAGATCATCTCCTGTTCATTACCTTGCACTCATACCATAAACACCGGGTTCTAGCATTTCGCCTGTATCAAAATGCCAACGCCACGGCTGTGATTAAACCGACGGCCTTCTTGTTGGCAGCTGAGTGCCGTAACACCGCACCGCCAAGGCGGATAGCCCCGCCGCGGTGGTCTAGTGGCAAAGGTACTCGGCTGTATACCTGCAGGTCGCGGGATCGAATCCAGGCTGCGGCGGCTGCATTTCTGATGGAGGCGGAAATGTTGTAGGCCCGTGTGCTCAGATTTGGGTGCACCTTAATGAACCCCAGGTGGTCAAAATTTCCGGAGCCCTCCACTACGGCGTCTCTCATAATCATATGGTGGTTTTGGGACGTTAAGCCCCACATGTCAATCAATCAACAGAGGCGCATAGTCGTCCCCGGCAAAGGAATATGAGGTACACTGAGCCCGAGCCTTGTGATACCTATTGCTAATGTTGTGAAGTGATAGCCAGATCCACGACAGACAACTGGGCATACAGTTTAGTTTTTTGAGAGAGAATCGTTGCAAGCACGTGGTAACCTGAATATTTTGTATATTGGTACTTGCTGCAGAGTTTCGATTAGACTTTGGTCGATACAAAACATATGAATAAACGCAGTTGCTGGCGGAGAAACCGCAACGCGTATATTTGTAGGATCCTTGGTGTAGCAAGCACATTTACGCAAGTAAGTGGCTCTGGGGAGTGCGATACTCTGCTCCGAACGCCGGCTTTTTCGCGTGCCCTGAAGCCATTAGCCCACGAAAATCAATTTCGGGGCCCTGCAATTCGCGGCCTCTTTTCAAAACTACGTTGCAACTGAGACTTTTGAATACGGTTGGCTGCTTCTTGCAGTGAACTGACTTGTTGCTTCTCATTTATAAAACACTCCAACTTAGGACGCGCGCATTCAGCAAAATGTCGTCGAGAAAGCTTGCACAATAGTTGTCGGTGAAAGGAAAGACTATCCCACTGCAGAATTGGGTGAAGAAGTCGGAAAAGTTTTACTCGATTTTTTTTGGTGCTTTACGTTTTCTTAGGGCGGCTTACTGCTCTCCCATAGTTGAGTAGCAATTGCTCAAAATCGTAAAACATTTTTTTTTTCTAAACACACCTTGTACTTAGAATTGTTGAATATTCAGTCTAAGCAGACATCAATCCTAGTTTCTGGTGCCCTTATTAAAATGGGACACTTATTGTTCTCTCGCAGTAGAGTACATAGTGTTCCAACTCGTCCAAGATTTGTTGTAAACGCACTTCTTGTGTGCCACTTAGGGCGTGCTCTGAGACGCCTTCTTGGCTTTGCGAAGTGGAGTATGAAGTACTCTGAATGGTTAAACGATTTTTCTAAGCACATTTCTGGTAAATAAATGTCATAAAGCTATGTTGATTTGTTATTGACGTCAACTGTTAATGGTATAATAAATACTTTTAAACACACCGAAGAGGAAACCAACTCCTCTCCCGTAAAATAGTCATAAACGTACGAGTACTGCAAATAGCGTCCTTTTCCTCGCAATCGAAAGAGCTCTTCCATAACCTAGCCGCGGCCGCTCCAAGAGATGTTAGGCCTGTTTAATTTTGCTTAAACACGAAGACACGAGCGGCAAAGCGGTGTTGGCAGTTTCATCCTAGTTAGCTGTAGAAATCGTGCGCCGCTGCAAAACACCGCGTGAACATCCAATGAAAAAGAAAAAGAAACACAGCATGTCAACGGAGTGAATGATGATGAAGGGGTGAAGCTTTAGAGGTAAATCGCGAAACTGAATTCTCCGTAAATCTTGCCCACTTGATACACCATATCTATGAAGTGAGTGATGAAGGACCTTGCTCTGCCCATCCATACATCCGTTCGCCAGTCAGTCAGCCAGCCAGTCCGTCGGTGCATCTGTCTGTCCGTCTGTCCACCAACCCGTTTGTCTGTCTGTACGTCCAACCATCCGTCAGCCTGACTGTTAATCCGTCTGTTTATCTGAACATCTTAACGCAGCTTGCGTCACCGCATCATCTAGTGATCAATTCGAGTACTGTCGATGCGAGCGCTACTAGTGAATAATTTGCGTACTAAAGGTAACTACGACTGACTGCTTAGGCGGGCAAGTGTAGGCCTTTTCCAGTTTCGCCCCTAAAACTTGTTTGATTCCTTTATGACAAAAAAAATGAGATAACACAAAAGTCGTAACAGTCGTTACAGAAAAAAAGCACACCATATCCACGGAGTGAATGATGAGTGGGTAGAAGTGTCCATCAGCCCGTCCGCGCTTCCGTCCGTCCACGCGACCATCTATGCGTCCATTTGTCTGTCCATACGTGCGTCCGTGAGCCTATTCTTTCGTCTGTCGATCCGTTCGGGCGTCCATCTGTCCGTACGTCTACGCGTCCATTCATTTGTCCGTCCATCATCTAGTCTGTCTGTCCATCCGTCCATGCGTCCATCTAGTGAACTCTCTAAGTAACGTCATCTCGCATCTCGCATCCCCTGTGGCACATAACTGCTCCGCGCGTCCATTCATCCGTCCGTCCGTCCGTCTGCTAGTCTGTCTGTCTGTCCATCCATGCGTCCTTCTAGTGAACACTTCAAGTGCCACCATCTCTCATCTCGCATCTCCTGTGGCACATACCCGCTCTAGAGCGGGTATGTGCCACCGGTGGCTACATACATACATACATACATACATACATACATACATACATACATACATACATACATACATACATACATACATACATACATACATACATACATACATACAGAGGTGTGACAGACCCAAGCCATTAGGAACCTCGCTCCTAAAAGGACGGCCGGTATGGTCAGACCACTGGCGCGTTGTCACATGTCTTTAAAAAGAGGGAAACACTTTCGAAAGGGACGACTCCATAATGGAACTGCTAGTGTATTTGGTGAATACGCCAAAGCGTCATTTTTAAGTGTGAATACACTTTATAAGCGACCCCAAACCATCCACCGCCGTCGGCGGCGTCCGCAGTCTTCTCTCTATCTTTAAAAGAAAGAGGACTTGGCGAACCACAGCGCGACGCTCTACCGAATAAGCCACGGACGCGACACTGATATCGGTGTCAGTAACGCACCTTATACCCCCTCCCCCTTCGCTCACTCCTCCGCTCTCCTCGCTCGCTGCAGCTGCGTGCGCACCCCTCTCTCTCGCGCGCCCGCCTTCTCTCTCACTCTCCCGTCGAGAGCGGGTCGTGCGATGGATGTCCCGGAGGCAACGCTACCATCAACAACGAATACAGTACAACCGAATGCCAGCACTGCTCCCGTCGTTGGAAGTGACGGTGCCGCGGTGGTTTCGCCGACGTTGGAAGACAAGGCGGCGCTGCGAAGGGCTCGTGAGACCGAACGTAAGCGGGCGAATCGTGCTGCGGATGCCGAACTGCGCGCTCGCGAGGCGAAGGACAAGCGGGCGAAGCGTGCAGAGGATGCCAAACTTCGCGCTCGCGAGGCCGAGGACAAGCGGGCGAAGCGTGCAGCGGATGCCGAATTTTGCGCCCGTGAGGCCGAGATGAGGCGTCAGCATCGAGCCGCGAACGCGGCCCAAGAAGCGGAACGACAACGCAAGCGTCAGGCGGAGAAGGGCGATTCAGGTATGCTAGCCCAGGTATTACCAGCTCTGACTGACGCCAATCGAGACCGACCGCATCTGTTAAGGTTATTAATGTAAACGCCAGAAGTTTGCTGAATAAAGCTGATGCAGTTGAAGCCGCAATCCTGGAGCATGAACCGGATATAATGGTCGTAACAGAGACTTGGTTACACACGGATGTAGCAGATTTTGAAGTAACACCTACAGGTTACACAATTGTTAGAAAAGACCGGCAAGGAAGGGGTGGTGGAGTTGCGTTTCTTATTAAAGACAACATTAGGTTTTCAGTGTTGGATGATAAATATGACATAGAAATGTTGTGGATTAGGTGTGGGTTCAGCGAGCGAACTGTGTATATTGGAGGGATTTATAGAGCGCCAAATTCCTCTCTTGATATAATCGCAAAGCTAAGAAATTTTATGGATTCTAATTTTAGTCTCCAAGATAACGTATTATTATTAGGGGACTTCAATCTTCCGGATATTAATTGGCTATCCCAGTCTCCTGGATCGGAACAGGTTGCAAGTGCTGAGCAACTACTGGAGCTGGCATTCTGCTATGGGCTAACGCAAACTGTCACTGAACTTACTCGGATAGGGACTACAAGGTCATCTATCCTTGATTTGGTTTTTGTGTCCCCAAAGCTGTTGCCGTTACTCAGCCGTTGTGAAGTTGTAGAAGGCCTATCCGACCACAGAATGGTAGTAACTCACCTAACATTGTCCCCAGACACCTTGGGTAAACCCACACTTAGCACTGTATTGAATTTTATGGCGGCTGATGATGTGTCTATTCTGGACTATCTTGAAAGGTCCTTTGATGAATTTCAGGTCCTTTACAACACTGACTGCAGCACTGATAGGCTATGGCATTTCTTTTCAACTGTTGTAGGGAAGTGCATAGACAGCTATGTACCTAGGATTAGAAAACGCATTTGTAAAACCAATCCCTGGATCACCAGAGAAATCATTCACACAAAAAGAAAACTAAAACGGAAACAGAAATCTTGTGCAAAAAATTGTACCCCTGAAGGAACAGCTTGCATTTCTTCAATGAGACAAGAACTGAAACGTCTGATCAAGCAGTCCAAGGATCGGTTTTTCAATGTGACATTGACGAAATACTTGAAGGAAGCCCCCTCAAGGTTTTGGCGCTTTGTAACTCCCCCAGCAAGCTCTCCGAGGCCACCTGAAATTACTCAACAACGTGTTGATGATTTCAATTCTTTTTTTGCTTCTGTGTTTACTCATGATAATGGCATTTTGCCCGAGTTTTCTACGTCACCATTGCAGCGGCCGATCGATGATGTGGTAATTAGCGAAGAGGGTGTCCTAAATCTTTTACTTAATATAAATACAAGAAAAACCCCCGGCCCTGATGGTATACCAAACGAATTTCTGTACAGATACGCTGAATGGGCGGCTCGCTTCCTTACAAAAATATTTCAGTCGTCCCTGCGCAGTGGCTCTTTCCCACTAGTGTGGAAGCAGGCTAAAATTACCCCTGTTCACAAAAGTGGCTCCTCTCGAGACGAGCGCAACTACCGTCCTATTTCCCTTATCAGTACATGTTCAAAGATACTCGAGCACATTATTAACAAACACTTGATGTCCTATCTTGATACGCACAATCTATTATCTTCGAAGCAGCATGGCTTCCGCCGAGGCTTATCTACAACAACTCAGTTAATCGGATTTGTTCATGATCTTTCAAAAACAATCAATTGCGTGGTCAAACTGATGTGGTATATTTGGATTTCGCAAAGGCATTTGATAAAGTGTCGCACTCAAAGCTCCTGTTTAAAATTGACAAAACGTTTCAAAATAGTCACTTGACAAAATGGTTTTCATCCTATCTCAGCTGCCGTCAGCAGTTTGTTCAAATAGAAAATAAACAGTCTAGAGCAGTTGCAGTGAATTCTGGAGTTCCCCAGGGGAGCGTGCTGGGTCCCCTTTTATTTTTGTTATATATAAATGACCTACCAAACCGCGTTACGGTCCCGATAAGGTTGTTTGCCGATGACTGTGTTGTTTATAGTAGAATCGAGACTGAACATGACCAAGTTAATCTAAACAACAATCTTCAAAGAATAAAGGATTGGTGCGAAGAATGGCAAATGAGTTTGAACACAGAAAAAACAGTCTTTATGACTATAACTAGAAAGAAAGCACCTCTAGATTACAACTACCAGATTGGCAATGCTTTCCTCAAGCGTGTACAAAACTATAAATATCTTGGGTTATGGTTCACGCCCGACCTCCGGTGGAACACTCATATTGATAATGTATGCTCCAGGGCTACCAAGGCATTGTATAGCCTTAGACGTAACCTTTATACCGCCCCATCTGATATAAAGTGTCTTGCTTACAAAACTCTTGTCAGACCCATTATCTAATATTCTAAAATTGTCTGGGACCCTTACACAAAGACAAACTGCAATAAAATAACAAAAATACAGCGACTTGGTGCGAGATTTATTTTTAATAAATATAGCCGACATCATTCTCCTACTGAACTCTGTAAAAAAGCTGGACTGGATAGTCCTGAACTTAGGACGAGGATTGAGCGTCTGAAATTCCTCTTCCAGTTAATTCATAATCAATTTAAACTAAACTATTCAGATTACTTCCAGGTCAACACACAAGAACACTCCAGACATCGCCATAATATGTATATACCACCCCTAGTCCCACGTAACGATTGCTTTAAGTTCAGTTACTTTCCACGTGCTATTGAAGATTGGAATAGGCTGCCAGAGTCTATAATTGGTTGTTCCTCGCTTACATCATTTGAACAGAATCTAAAACGTTTATTTTCCGAATAACAGTGACATATGTTTTTTTTGCGTGTGTGTGTACTTTTTGTTGGTTGCATGATCCTGCAGTAGTTGTCTTTCAAATCTTCAGCGCGGTGCAAAAGTGCCGCCTCAAATGCGTCATGTGCTGTTCTGCGCGTATGTATTGCATCGCATGTGTGTTCCATTTATGTATGTTATGTATAACTTCGAGTTGCTGGTCACAATAGTACCGAGAAATTATCTCGAGACCTGTACGGTACTTCTTTTTTGCAAATAATTGTTTGTACTTCCACCCTGTAACGGCCCACTTCTGGGCTAACAGTATAAATAAATGAAATGAAATGAAATGAAGGCCGGCGTCAAGACGCCGCTCGCAATCGTCAACGGCGAGTGGACGTTCCCGAAGCCGTTCGAGCCAGTGAACGTGCTGCGTGGGAGAGGGTGTGAGCCCTGGACTTTGCTCGTCTGGACGCGTCGTGAAGTGTAAATAATACTTCGTATATATAGTATCTGTGTACAAATGCTTCATGACAAACAACACTTAAATTCATTAATTACACTTTAATCTTCATCATCAGTAATAAAACTCCCAAGCAATTCCCCGAGGGTGAACATGGTTAAGTGCGAGTGCACGGGGAGATGCTATGAGGGGGAGTAAAGTTAAAATTTGTTGGCATTCAGCAGTGAGTTAACGTAAACTCCCCCGTATGATCAAATTGCGATTCCCAGGAACCATTACACCATAAAGGCACCATAGTGCGAATAATAAATATAATAGTGCGAATTAATAAATACCCCTCATAGCATCACCCCGTGCATTCGCTCTTAACCATGTTCACCCTCGTGAAAATGCTTGGGAAATTTTAGACTATTAGAATGCTACGTTTCTGCCAAGAACAGAAGCGCATTTCAGAGAGATGGTTTTTTTCGTTCTTTCTTTCGGCTACACACTGACAAATTTGATTCTTTCCGTATGATCCCACACAATAAAATGTGGTACATATTGGCAAACTTATGTGGTCCTCCCCGCTGTGGTGTAGCGGTTACAGGAAACAAGTCCTTACGGAAATAGTTTGTATTTGCTGTGCATTGATATAGGACAACTTATATCAATGCACATGTGTGTTTTTTTGACAGCTAAAGTGCTGTTTGCCGTAAATGCATCCACTTTGACATTTAATCATACATCTCTATCCCTAGGCTAACATCTATGCTTAATGATTGATTAATCATTAAACATGCCCTTGTGGTCACGCATACTTGTGGTATCTGTAGCAGTTAACGGTGAGAGGGGAACAAAAGAAAGTGATGGTTAGCCAGAAGAGCGAGACTGGTTGTACAGAAAACTTGGGATGAGGTCGAATACTCGCAGCATGTGTGAGTTAATGAAAGCCACTTAGAGGGAACACAACACGCGCTGTGTCTTCCCTGTTGGCCGGCCACCATTTTTTATGGGGCAAACGTATGAATGGGGAACGCGTAGTTCCCCATTCAAACGATTGGGGAACAACGCCTTGAAGCAGGTGCGTTTCAGCCTGCTTCATCGTTGTGCCTAAATGTAGCGTCTTTTAGGGGCGGAGCTCCTTAAAGCGGCACCCGTTTGTCCCTCGTTGTCGTAGTCGTAGTGGTAGTGTGTAACCTGAGTTATATTTTGATCTGCAAGCTGGAGCCGGTGGGAGATTTCTCCTGTGCTTTGTTGAACAATAAAATGTTCGCGGCGTGCGCGTTAACTAAAAGCGGAATGCTCCTGTCTCTCATTCCCCATTAGCAGCCATCGGCATGTACATGGAGCACTATCTGACAAGAAAGGATTGCTACGTTATACTCGCTGGGTGTAACCTCCTTAGTTTTATAAAGGTTTAGCGAGCGTTGAGCCGCAGTGCCATGAATACAGTGAACTAGTATATACAATGAACTCGAGGTGGTTAAAGGTGGGAAGTAGACCCGAAGCGAAAGCCGTAAGAAAGTGTGCGTGTGCCACCTGTCGTTTAGTCCTTGGAATGTCCGCTGGATGGTGGTGCTTCTATATGGGGAATACATGATGAAAAGATGCGAGATGGCGGTACTTGGAGTGTTGAATAGATGGACGAACGGACACACAGACAGATGCATGTATGGATGCATGAACGAACGCAGGGGTGGATGCATGAACAAACTTAGGGACGGACGCACGAACAGACGCACGCACGGACGGGTGGATGGACGCATGGATGGTCACACAGATAGACGCATGGACGGACGGAAGCAAGAACGAATGAATGGACGAATGCTTCGCCCCACTCTCCACCATTCACTCCGTGGATATGCTGCCATTTTTTATTTTTTCGCGTTCGAGCTGCTCAGCGGCACACAACAGATTCGTGGCGTCACACCACTGTAAAAAAAAAAACAAACAAACAAACTTATCACCTCTGAGATGGGCACGCACACCGGTCTCAGAGCCACGCGCTTTGTTTTCTAAGACAACTGCCAGATGGCGCTAATATTTCGCGTGTGATATGACGATGCGCACGTTTGCCTCCGCTGCACGCTCGAGGCACTCTAAAACAGCGCCTCCAGAATACCATTCACCAATTTTCTTGCGCAGAACATGAAATAAATGACTTGTTCACTCTCTCCACACGCACAACTATCGTCTTTCGACGACATTTGCAGATTAAATGCAGATACAAGGCGAACTTGTTATTTAGCGGCCATGCCTGCACAATCCCACCACACAATGTTCATTGAAAGCTACGCTGATTCGCTCTTTTTATAGATGTTTTCGTGGATGACGCTTAAAAAAAACTTCTACGCTTCGGAGCCGGCGAGCAACCTTCTTTCGATGCCTGCACTGTTTACAGTGTACACGCTTTTCCGCTTCGAATAAAACTGTGGTGTAATGAAAACTGATGACAATTTCACTTCTCAAGCACTTCGACCAATCCCGAGTGCTACCGATACCTTCGGCTAAGCGTTGTCTGAAGAAAACATATCGTCAAAGCCAACCGTTTCGACAACTGTTCTTTTCTTCTTTAGGACATCCAGTGAAAGAACGCAGGACCTTAGGACGAAACGTTTGCACCCTCGATAGTCGCTGGTTTAAGAATTTCAACAGCAACGCTGTTTACGCTATAGACTTAATTTGTGAGGCATATCAATAAATGTGTACGCGCCACCGGAATTGGTTAAATCTCACTACTAGCATATCGTGCAAAAAAAAATAAAGACGGCAACAGTTAGCCCAAATGCGAACGACAGCAGCGAGATGAAGGCCCCGAGTTCGTACAACAAGGAATTACGCGGAAACGGGAAAGGCAGTCATAACTGCGAGAATACCCCGAAGCCATCGAAGGAGGACTTACTTCCCGTAGATGTACGTGAAGTTTGAACACCGTTTTTCAGTCGAGGTGCTGTTTCAGCCTTCTAGACATGCGTGTCATGTCTGTGAATGCCTGTGGTTAAAATCGAGTATTTCTGCGCTGAGAATCCACGTAAGAACAACCTAGCATCACCTAGATAAGGTCTAGCAACATTCGAGAAGCAACCGGACCAGTTTTCCGAATTGTCCAGTTTCGCTGCTCGCTGGTTTGGCGTTAGCTTCGCCTTCCATTCATTCCTTCAAACCCGCACCTTCTCCTAAACTACTGCCTCGTTCAAATGGGCAATTAAGAAGTAGTTCGTATGTGATGTCTTCACTTTCTGAATCCAGCCTTCGGCTGATCACGTTTCAATCAGAGACTAATCTTCTTGACTGCACGCTACTGATCAAACCTTCCAAAGTCCCTAGGTTTCTTTTCTTTATTCTTCTCTTCCTTCTTCAAAATTTTTCTTGGGTCTTCCTTTTTTTTACTTTTTCTTTGCACATTTGATTCTCGAGACTGCTTGACGTAGGTCTCTAGTTCCCTCCCTCCTCGTGGTTCTCATTTCTCAACTCCCTCGACGGGACTAAATTCTTCGCCCTCCGGCGATAATTTCTTACGCGCCTGCGTAATGGCCCATTCGTTTCGTGCTCTTTCCCCACAGGACTAGCCATGACGAATGTGCGAAATGGCATGATGAATTGGCTCACTAAGGAGACATATTTATGCTCGAATTCTCGAAATCACTTGCTGTTTGTTAGGAAGTTGAACTAACGACGCTTCATGCAGATTACGCGAGCTGACTGGTCATACCAAACTCGAGGGTTAATAGCAAGTTGTAGTAAACACAAAAGCTGAACGAAGAAAAAAAAATGGGTGAAGAAGATGCTAAAAAGTAGTGTTTTGGCCAGCAACTGCCTAAGTGCATATTAACTGCCTAGCAAGCAAGAACATTCGAATGAAAAAAAAAGAATGTTATTCATATCAAAGTATTAGTTGTTTCACCCTTTAACTGCGGTAATGCTTTTAAAAAGAGCTCGTTTTCAGGCGACATTTCTTGTCCTTTCCTTCACTCTCGTTTTGGCCCTGTCTCATTCATATAAGTAACACTACTGTTTAATAGCCTAGGTATTAAAACTAATTTAAAATTTGAAAGTGACTTCTTCAGGTAAATAAAAATAAGAGTAAGACACTTCTCCTATTTATGGAACTTACGAAAGAATATGTGGAATTCATGGTTTCGTGAATCGAACGAAAGTTGTGAAATGAGTAGGGATGATGTGAGATTGTCTAATCAGATAAGCAACAGACCTTCTTATAAACTTTAAAAGTTTCTTTCCTCCTATGAAGTTCAAACAACTAATGGTGGCTAGCCACTTACGTCAAATAGCCTGTTCGAACACGGTTAGCTTTCCCAATGACGTGGGAAATGTAGAGTCGGTTCTCTTGATATAAACACCTCTGATAGACGTGCATCTGCGCGTTCAACTAGAACCACGGTTCCGCTTGAAGCACGACAGGCGCCGCCGTTAATATGTGACGCGAACGGGGACCAAGCACCAAGTGAGGGCATATAAGACGCGAACGGGAACGACAACCTGAGCTGGAAACAAAAGGTGCAGAAAATAAAGACCGTATACCAAACGCTGAGGAGTGCACAGACATTGATGAGATTAGCAATAACAAAGACAAAAAGTTTTGAAACAAAGAGAAGCAACCCTATTTGCGAAGATTGCAAACATCGCTGGGAACGATCAAAAGAGAGGCAGCTTGTAAGCCGCTTGGCTGATATGACAACACTCATGGCAGGACCAAGAGAACAAATAATTTTTTTTCTTGTCACCAAGAAGGTGTCATTATGATGTCAAAGGTGATTCTTCCTAGCTTACTAGGCAGTGCATATATACATTTCGATGTTCTGTATTTGTCTGCAAAGTGAAGGATTAGTTTGTGTTTAGTGTCGGGAGGCGGCTCTTCACCTGTCACCTTCGGTCGTCCAGGCAAACCCAATGCCTGGTGGTGCCGTAACTTCCGTCGAACGAACTTTCTATGGGCGCAGGAAATAGCCTGTTTTTTATTACCGCATGCCCTATTTGAAGAAGGTTGAGGTATGCACACTGGCTCTAAGGACAGAGGTTTTCTGGAACCTCCAGCACAGATTGTCCAGAATACATGAATTAAAAATCCATATTCAACGCCAAGCTCTTTTTTTTTTGCTTATTCCGTATCTGAAAAAAAAAACTCCGTTTTTCGTGTCTGTATTTCATCGATGAAGCCTTTTCTTATAGCTTGGATCACGAGAACATGCCGTTGATTTGATAGACGAGAAACTGATTACCTTGCCGGCTGAGCTTCCACAAAACTTGAGAGCATAGATTTCTTGACCGCTTTAGATTCTTGATGCATAAGTCATCCTCATTCTAAGCCTAAATGTCTGCCAATATTCACCAAAGTCTTCCGGGATAGAAGGCTTAGTTATCTAGACCAGCTTTATGCAGGTTTTTGGGAAATAATCGAATGGGTGAGGCTTCGATATCTTTACACCGCCTCTGACTTATGGTATCGCAGTAAACCTCTGCGTTATATCCTAGCAGTGTCTGCTAGTGGTCCCTCCAACCAGATGGACGGTAGAACGGTATGATCAGGTTCTTCAGAGTAAAGTATTTTCAGTTGAAGATGAAGGAAATTTTGAGTCGATCAGTTTTATTATTGTGGTGCTCTGCGCAATGACAGAATAAGTCAAACAGAATGCAGAGCATCAGTGGTGTCTGGTGCATTAGGTTACGATTTCACCACCTACTTGCGTTGCTTTATAAACGTGACATGTTTTATGTTGCGTTATTCGCAATAAAGAAGCCGAAGGCTGCACTTAAAGGGACACTAAATGAAAAAAAGTGGTTTTCTTACGTATTATTAAGGCACTAATCTACAATCCCGAAAACGCCACTCTAAAAATTAAGCGAGCACGCTAACAGAGTATGTGGGTAGAGACGCCACCTTGAGATTTCCGTACTTTGACGTCATATATTTTTACGGCGTCTACTTGGTCCTACGTAGTTCCAGATCGACAAAAAGCAAGTAATTGTCATCTTTGGAGGCCACAAACATAGCATACGAAGAGTCAGAAAATTTAGTCAAGCCAATATTATTGAAAGTACTAAAGACATATTCTAAAATCAGCAATGTCACATGCGCAAATTTTGGTGCGAAAGTGGAAAGTAAAACTTCAACTATCATTTTCTCTTTTAATAAAAACTTAGAACCTGAGACTTAAACTTAACCCAAAATGAAACTTACGACATTAGACTTCTCAGAGTACAGCTCAAAGATGTAAAACCAAGTTCTTGTTTCACTTTGGTGTCCCTTTCACTTGTGAAATCAATTTAACGATAAAAAAGAGTGCCTGTATACTAATAAACTTGCAAGCTACTATTTAACCACGTGGCTCTTTGACGTGTGGATTACTTGTCTTCTCTAACAAAAAGCTAACATCACCACAAGCTGGCCTGTGTTCTCTTCATTCTCTTCAAAGTCACTTTGGTCCAAGATATCGGCTCTGCGAGTGTTCTCCGGGTTGGCGGTTTCTGCAGCCCACGCTTTGCTTCGAGCTCCCACCGGCGCTGACGGGATACCTTCTTGCAATGCTACTCTCTCCTCCCTTTCTAGCTTCTCTTCTTCATATCATTTTTACTTCTCCTTCCCCGTCCTTAAGGTTTGCTTTGCCGTGCCCCACAAAAGGGAGAAACGGAATAAAACAAAAGCGCCTTCTAAGGTGAAATTCGCAAATATTTAAATAAAAATGAAAAAGGACGTTGTGGCCTTCTAGGTGGAGGCCATCTTCACCGAAACGTCGTTTTGTCAATTTTTGTGCATTTTACTTGGTCAGCGTTTTATTCCACTATAATTATGCCCGACCAGACTCTTGAATATGGCAGACAATAGCGTAACTTTTATTTGATCTTTCCCGAAGCACTCAGTGTCAACTTTTTCTTGTAATAGTATCAGAGTACCGGTATCATCATCCAGTGCTGCATAAACATTTTTTCTCTCTATGTCACCAAATGCACCGCTGTGGAAGCTAGCCAAACCTCTTGAAGCAGATGCGTTCGCATTATTATACGTATACCTCTGTGTTCTCGGCACCTAAAATATAAAAAAATGTTACGTTATTATGGTGCATGGTAACGGAGGTTGTTTTTTGCCTTACAAGTTAACAAACTGTGTTATACGTCTCTTATTATACAGCTGGATCACTTCGTGTATATTTTATTCTCGTATTTTGGTAAATTATTTGCCGGCCATCACGACGTGTTCGTCAAAGACGCATGCTCGGCTCGCGCAGGCGTTGAAAATGATGTAAGCGGTCCACGAAACACGCCGGCTTCCACGTTTTGCTGATGAACCTTATTGTAAGATTCCACAGCAGTGCACATGGAGTGCAAAACGAAATATAGGTAAGTAATAAAGCTGCAAAATTAGGCCTGAATTGCGTTAAAAAAGTTACGTAGTTTAGCTATCAGTGCTGGCTTATGCAAGACAAGGGAACGACGCAAACACGAACGGAAGCAGTATACGGACGCAGGTTAGTCTCGCATGTATTTCGGTTCGACGTAAATAAATAGAAATATTTGCAAATTAGGTTTGCGGTTTTTTTATTTTCTCAACTATCATCCATTTTCTCAAGCAAGAGACTATACAAACTACACATGTCGTGTCGAATAATTCTTGAAGTGTCACACTGTGTGGGAAGATTGATAGATGGATACAACATTATTCGAAAAAAAAATGAAAGTGAATGCGGTTGGACTCTTACACGTCCGAAAGCTCTATGGCCAACACCACTAGGCTTTAGAGCAGCGATGTCTATGCTGAGAATCAGCGTCAAAGCACTGATATCTATGCAATGCCACTGCTCGTCATACGATGTCCCCTTAATCTGGCTGCATGTGCCCGCGACATGAACGGCATCCACTTTTAGTTGAGATTTTGATGTCTTGCTGCAGCGCGAAGCGCAGAAAATTTTGGCAAACATGATTGTGAGCACCAACTGTACGCATTGCACTTGTCAGCTTGAAATGATCAGACTTAGTGAAGGGCCCTTTAAGAACCAGCTGAGTGCAAATAACAATATTTTTCATTATGCCTAAGTATTTTTTCATAAATAGATTGTTTACGTTGTGAATCAAAAGAAACAACGGCTGTCATTTCACACCTCATGTAACAAAACGTATAAGCATATCATTGTCACGAGTGACAACTGCACGATGAAAGAAGTCGCTACGGGAGACAGTGATTATTGTGGTACGAGGAAAGATAGACTGTCGAAAAAATGTTGAAATTCTCAGGGTACAAATGGAACCATCAGTGACTCCAGGAGCTTTGACACATTTCTCAAGAGTGCCACAATGTCTTGGAAACAGATTGGAGCAACACAATGGCTAGAATGAAATTCCATTGTGTCCATTGGTGTCTTCTAAATGCATTTTGAAAGCTTAGCCATGTTCTTATCCAAAGTGATGTACGCGCCGACGTGTCAGCTTCGTCAGGGCACTTCATTGATATATTCATGCGTCGCCTTTTCGCAGAGTGGCCTGCGATGTTCACTCGAAAAAAAAAATTCCTGGTATGTGCCTGGAAGCAGACGTACACGAATGGAAAAGAAAAAAAACAAAAACGGCAAGATATTGAAAGAGTGTTGTGTACTGTGGGACATTTTCAGTGATGACTCTATTAGAATTCGCATCGGACTTCCTTATACGTGACCTTCTGCAAATGGGCTTTCCTCTCAGTACCCTATTGAGAGGAGTCGTGTACATTGACTCACCTTTGGAAAGTTATCAAAATAACTGAACATCCATGTATCGTCCTTCATATTCCATCATCTGTTGTGCAACAGCTTATCGTAACAATGACTGACATTTCCTTTCAGATCTTAAGGTTACTGCATGTAACTCGTGCATACAGCTACAAGCCACACTGCATTGTTCACGCTTGAGCTACAGCAGGGAGTACTGATGTTTGGTAACACTCAGAACAGAGTGGCCAAAGTAGGGAGTTTTCAAAGTGACAGTCATCGTAGGGAAGGGCACTAGTGCAAAGCTCCATGATGTTCGTTGTTCGACAATTGTGTGTCTGACACTATGAGGACGTTATCGAATAGAAATCGGTGAACTATCAACAAAAATACAAAAAGTTCTGCAAGCACAAAACATCTTTGGGAAACATTAGAAAAAAAAGGATTTGTGGCCGCGAAAAACGATTGAGCTGCGTAAAAGTGGGAGATACTTCTGTCTCTTTCGCACACGCTCTTGAACAGTGGTTTTGAGCCACGGATGTTTCGGGGACCTCTTTTGGACATGTGGAATTCTTAAGCGCCCTCTTACAGTAAGATCGAAGACTGGGGGGAGGGGGATGGCATATGTTAAAAGGAATTGCCGAGCAAACTGGGTGCCTTTTCCTTCTTCCTGACATGCAATGGTCAAACTATAGGACCACACCAATTGCATTGCAACAGGTTGTCAATAAGTTGTGTGGTCTGCAGCCTCACTCAATGTGTTTCTAGCTATGTTTGATCTTGAAATATGTGAGCCTGCAAAAAAAACATGCTTTGTCGAACATTCCATAGAAAGCAGCAACAAAATCTTCTCAATACCTCCATGGTGAAGGGTGAACAAAGTAAACACCTCAATAGTACTGATGTGTTATGTGGTGAAGTTTAAAATGCGTGTTTTCAATTTTTAAAGTGGGTTTCGCGGACTTCCAAAATTGACATCGTGAATCGAGTCCGAAAACCACCATTTGAGAAATACTGTTCTACACGTATTTGACTTCACCTGTTAGGTGCCTCGTCTCTTTCCTGTCAAATTGTTAGTGTAAAGTTAGCGTTTGCTCACGTCCTGGAGTTTTTCTACATGTTTGCGTCTCTGTTTTAGGAGCGCTTTACTTAGGCTTCGTTAATAGATTTTTTTTTTACTAAATAGCCTTCAAAAAGAGCAACGCTTTATGCCAGTGGGCTCACAGTCATCACGCGGCTTTCTAACTAGGCCGATAAATGCGGATGAAATAAAACTGGAAGTGCACACGTACAGCCCCGCTGCCTCCTTTTTGTGAGTGTTTGCTAGCACGTTTAAAAAGAGAACAGTCAGCTTCATTGCATAAAATTCGCCAAAACAGCGAAGCTGACAGCCCATTTCTTCAGGTCATTCCTATTTTCAGTCTTGCGCCAGTTAATTTTTTTTATGATAATCTGACCCTGTTGTCTGCATTTTTTAAGCTCTTACAGTCGAGGCAACAAAGATCCACAATTTTGTGTGCCGAAAGCAAAGTTTTGGTTAAAGGAGACGCCATAGTGAAGATCTCTGGAAATGGACAGCACACCATGTTTTCTTTTTTTGACGTGTGCTGACACCACGCCGCACGCTGGCCTCAAGGATTTCTGCTCTCTAGAGAGGCAATCCACCACAACCGAGACCGAACCCAGGAACTTCAAGGCAACATCAAAGTACAACGGCTGAAAAAGCAACAACAAAGACAATAAAGCTCCACTACTAACAGTGCCTTAGTGAAAAAAGTAACGTAGACGCTTGTAATCCGTACATATCTTCAACAAAAAAAGCGTAAGTTCTTATTGCGGCTTATAAGCGTTAAAAACACGTAACTACAGAGAGGTTACTGCGCTAGAAAGCTGAACGGCGAGAGTAACGCCAGTAAACACGTGAAATAAGATCATGTCATCACAACAGGCCGATGCCTCGATCCTCAGCAGCCATTCGATTGCAAGTGGTGGTTGTCCTGAGAACCAGAAATTTATTCGCATAAATGTGACATACCTACTGAAGAGAAAGAGAGAGAGATCAATAGAGTTTCACCGTTGACTAGGCAGCCCATTTCTTGCATGAAACATACGGGAGCTTATTCTAGCTGCCGATTTAAGCAGGGCTTCTACGCGGGATGAGTTCAAGCCGGGGCCCGATCCATAGCTACTCTCCTGTTTGTATTGCAGCGAGATCCTCGGGGAAAACTCGTAACGAACCGTCAGGCGTAGTGTGTGCCTTTCGAATTTCGCACTTTCTGTTCGCTTACAACAGACTCCATCCTTTTTTATTGCAGTTGAATCATCCACTGTGGATATTCACATCAATGGGTTTTCGCAAATTTCAAACTACCAACACAGAAAAAGGGTAGTTCAGACACCTCCGCAAGACTCAATGTTCTGCCCATAAATAGAAAATGCTATAAATAAAAAAAAACTGGTGGAGTCTGTAATGAATACTGAACGTTTAAATGCAAGAGTGCGGGAAAGCTCGGCAAAAGAAGTGTTGGCGATGCGCACGGTAGTGTTTTCCAAATAATAAGACCGGACTTGATAAAAGGGTGCACAATATCGAGATCAGCACCCACCGTCCCGAAAATAATTTATTCGGGATCAATGAAAAAGATCACATAAACACGTATATTCCTATGCAAATTGATGTAGTCAACTCCGCTTTTTTACTGGAAAAGCTAGAGAACCAGGTAGTGTGCGATGTAATCTCACGTTAAAAAACACCAGATGACAAAAAATTCCGGAACCCTCTTATACAGCGTGCCTCATGATAATATCCTGGTTTGGGGACGTAAAATAACAGATCTTTTATGTATTACACTGTTGATTTTGTCGTATATATAGTACAGTAATCATAATGTTTGCCGTGAAAATATTACAAATATAAATTCCAGTGAACATTAACATCAAATGAGTGATAAAGAAGCGCATGCTATGTACGGATGAAGTGATGAACCAAGTCGAGTACAAAACAAAGCTATGTAGTGTTGTTTGTGACGGTTCTTTCCATAACGCGAATGAATGCTCCTCAGTGGCATCGACTAGAGAATTAATTCCATTTATTCATGCACGGTAGTACCCTACACTTCCCCTGTCGACATTGATTTGTTGACTTGGTTATAATGTGTTTGAATGAATGAGTGAATAATGAACCTCTAAATAAATAAATAAATAAATAAATAAATAAATAAATAAATAAATAAAAATCAATGAACACAGATATATAAATACAAATATACTGAATAATAAACAAATATATTTACTGAAAGCAAAACATAGCTCAGGAATGCAACGCGTTACATAATAAAAACAGTTTATTATCGACGGGCAAGGCTGCTGGTTTCATCTACGTTTCACTGAAGCCTGCTGCTCGACACAGGCAAAATAGGAAAGGCAATAAAGTAGAATGAAGAGCATAGGAAAAAGTTCTGCATAAATATAGTAACCTTATGTCATCGATGACAATTACTGAAAAAAAGAGAACGATAAAAAGAGACATAAGATTAGGATTCACTGGAGCCTAGCCGGGGCACCAAAAAACATGCCGAAATCCATTTCCCACGGCGCCTACGCTGACGGTCCTGTTGAGACTAGTATACCGTACACAGCTTCGTACGAATCATATCAACAAATGGTAGACGTCACTTCGCCAGTATCTTTAGTTTGGCGTAATCGATGGAGAAACTTCAGCAAACTGCACCAGAAAGTATTTCTGATGGTCATTTATAAGATATTCACTCTGACAAGTTTACAAGTGTTCGAGTTAGTGCACCTGACTCTTGGGTTTCAGGTAACTAGTCCCCATTCGAGTATTGAAGTGATTTCGTATGAATTCTAAAAGTGTCATAATCTCGTAAAAACTGTAGGTTCTGGTGGTGTTCGTCCAGTCCGGTTAGTTTTGTTAGATTAGATTTGTTGGTTTAGATTTGTTCTAGTAAGAAAACACATGACGTAATCTTGTTGATTTTATGTTGTGCGTCAGTTATGTACAATACTTGCTTTTTGATGGACAATGCTCACAAGTATGAACGCAGCCATCAGATCAAAATGGCTATGCTTCGAGCAAGGGCTTGAACTTTCACCGGGCGGCTGAATCGTGTAGACAGGCAAACAGAAAGGCAGACCCAAATTTCTGCGCCGAAGTATATCAAGAAAGACGGTCGTCTCTGAATAAATGCAAGCAGCAGTTGTTCTCTCAGAGTTCCTACTTATGAAAGGTAACTTTGGTAGCAGAATAAACGGAGAAAAATCAAATAAATCTCAAACTCAACAAATGTAGTGTGGTAGAATCTTTCCGAAAAGTTAGTTCAGTGAAAGATTAAAGAATAAAAAAAACACACACGGGATTCGAGAGGCAGAAACTCATTTAAATTGCTAGTTTGGACCCGTTTCCGCAAAATGTTAGAAGTGCTCGCCACAAATCCAATTTCCTAACGATACGCGGGGCGGGAATTCCGCCTAGCTGTGATCGCTACAGATTTATTGATTGATATGTGGAGTTTAACGTCCCAAAACCACCATATGATTATGAGAGATGCCGTAGTGGAGGGCTCCGGAAATTTCAACCACCTGGGGTGTGATCGCTACAGCTTACAGTGGAAGCGGTTAGGAAGGTGGATGCATACTGCGCGCTCGCACAAACACGTGGCTCGGTTCGGTTTACAATCTTGGGTATACATACACGGCGCGCTACTTTCCATGCAAAATGCGCCCGGTAAACATTGCGCAGGTAGATTCTCGAGCTGAATAAAACATTTACAGCCACCCTGAGTAGCGCTTGGAAGAGCGGAACGGACTTCTCGGTAGTCCGCATTAGTTTAGAGTACCTTATAGTGATTGTGTTGTGCCTCGTCTGCATTTTCAAACAGTGACGTGCGTGATGCTTGTTTCACAAAGACAAAGTTTAATAGCGAGTACGAACGTATTTCATGAGTGAAGTCGCAAGCCTATAGTTTTCGTTTTAGAGTTGAACTGCTGTTCTCATTTTTTATTTGTTTCTGTCTAGAAAAAATGGGACTATTGACGTCGTCAAGCCTTGCTGGTTTATTGTGCATGTTCCTCAACATTGTATCAGAGTTGAAATAAATATCATTCGATTTATTTATACGTAGTTTGACTTGAATTTTTGCTGCTACTCACAATCTTTCGAAGCAAATGATACCATGTAGATACAAATATAGAAAAGAACAGTCGTTACCTATCTTAGACACTTCTGGGTTAAGAAAAATGGAAATGGAAACAAGAATTACTTGTGCTATCTTCATATCAGAGCTGAACCCCCGCCTCCTATATTACACGTATGGTGCTTTCAAGATCAGATGACTGCGTCAACAGACTCCTATTGTGCGCCTTCTTGCCTACTTATTAGTTGTGTGTTTCGATGAAAATATTTGTGCGTGGATTAGCAAAAGACCCCGCATGGCCAAGGTATGTACACGCTCAAATCGTCTTTAACCACAGGACATTAGCAAGCGACATAGACGAGTCGCCAATAACATTATAATGAATGGTACAGTAACATAACAGTAAACACAACAAAATAATCGAAGTTGATCACGCAAGTATTCAAGAAAGTAGCAGTAGAAAGAAACTTTGACACCACTCATTGCACGCACCACCACCCTCTCTCTACTCAATACACAAACACTCCTTCAAATGCGCTGTTCACTGCATATTTATTCTAGCAGCTTCAAACGCAATCGCTATTATTTTCACAACCTCGTCACGAAAAGATGCTCAGTTTTTTTGCATATTTGCCACGTTGCAGAAGCAAGCCATTTTGCGCTCACCCAAAGAGATGTAAATATTACAGGCAGCTGACGCTGAACCGACGCACCTGCATTTTAATCAGACTGCGTTTTTCCAAACAAGAC
This sequence comes from Rhipicephalus microplus, assembly GCF_043290135.1. NCBI lineage: Eukaryota > Metazoa > Arthropoda > Arachnida > Ixodida > Ixodidae > Rhipicephalus > Rhipicephalus microplus. The sequence continues at coordinate 88,470,411 of NC_134704.1, forward strand.
TTCCAAGTGTCGACACTTCCAAGCCATAGAAATTGCTGAACAATCAGAATGCATCTTGGTTGTGCCTTTAGTTGCGCGACGACAATGGTTTGATAATGTCAGACTTCATTCGCTTCTTAGTTTTAGTCGCGCCAAAGGGGGGCTGCGTATTACAGTGAGATGATGGAAAACCACTGCCCTGAGCTTTAACTGCACACATACCAAAAAGAGTGACTTCGAGAATACCAAACTACAGTGATTAAATAAGCGAAACCTCCTTATTGCATAGTTTTGCTGATTCATTAGGTGTCGTGAAATAAATTCGTAGCGAAAAAAAACAAGAACAATATCTACGAAATCATCAACGAAAGCATGATAGTCTGTAAATATATAGAGATATGTGATACGGAGACCAAGTATGAGGCACTGAGAAGGCCATCAATAATATTCATGTACACCTGCAGGATGTTAAGTCTTCCTCCACCCTTCCGAAGTTGCGTGCGGAACTACCAACGAATTCATTGTAAAATGTGATGCGGGCACCATGAAAATTTTCGAATTATACCTATGTTAGATACCTAAGTAACCAACCAAACCTGACCCATTATGACATTGGATTGTGCTGGGTTAGTTAAGGTATGGTTAGTGTGTAAACACCATGTTTTAGCAAAACAGCAGAAGGCAGTTGTGTAGGTATTTGCTGCGGGCCAGTATGCCGCCATTCAATGGCTTCAGTTCTCGTAGGTGTTTTTTTGGATCGTGGTGTGTTTGACCATATATTTTTTCCAAATAAATTAGCAAACCAACTTAATATATTTCCCACTGTTTGATCCGACGTGCACGGGAAGCATTTTCGCGATGAGCACAAAACTAGCCCTTGCACTCAAGGGGTCAGTTACCAAGCAGAGTACGAAAAAAAAGAACAAATCAAACGAAGCAAAGTATTCATTTGCACACAGCGCTATCAAAAAACAAAAAAAGATCTTGGAATTTATTCAAATTTCAATACTTTTAGAACATCATTGCAGAACCAAGCTGAGTGGAGCCGATCTGTTATTTGTCAGTTCTCTAGCATACGATAACTTACGACAAATGTCCACTCCAAAACATGTATATTGGTGCTTGAGCTCATGCTAGGACGTAATGTCTCAAAAAGAGGCCGATGCATTCCTGTCTTTTTATAGGTGAAACCAATCTGTAAACAAGCGTGGCACGTAATCCAACACAACTTGCTCTGGACTTGGCGGGAGCATTCCTATTGTACAAGAACTTGCAAGGGGGAGTAATCTGCATTGCAAATGGATAACTTTGCGTTGACATCAGGCTAGAGATCTAGTTTTATTTGTTTTTTGAGAACGTACTGCCACGTGTCTCACTGCAATCAAAATGTCCACCTACTTCTCCGTAATTGCAAATTGCAACGTTTTGCAAGAATATTCCGCATATACTGACACATGTATTGCCGGAAGGCATATTTTACTTCCTAAAATCGACTGCACTTTCCAAACGGTCACAAACTTGTGTGTGTTCTCATTATCTTCGCTTTTAATATTTTTGTACAAAGCGATTCGTGGTCGAGCCTTTCATGCCCGAGATTTGTGGTAATGCTTGTGGCCACCACAAACGAGAATGCGTCCCAGACATTTGGTAAACCCCACTGCTCACCAGTGGTCCTCTAAAAATAAACTAAAGGCAACAGTTAGACAAAAAAAACGGGTAGGTGCTACGGAGATCTGTGTGGCCCATGAGAAAACTCTTATCGTCATAAGCATGTATGTGCGCCGCGGTAATTGCATGGGTGCCACTACGCATAACCTCCACTAAAAAAGGAAAAAAAAACCAACCGTTAGCTGGACAAAAGGCGCGTGCGTTACCATATTTCCAACACTGTCACATGATAACTTGGGACTATAAAAAGTGGCAGCTAGACTACCACACAAACACTTAACAAAGATTATTTAATGAAGAGCAATAGAAATAACATGTCGGGGCATCATAAGCGTAAGCTTCTTTGAGTTTAAGAGTGGTATGATAAGGATGCAATAACTACAACCTCAAAGCTTAACAAGGATTGTTCGATGACGCGCAGTAATACAAGATTTGTGAGAGACTGAAAGGAACATCAACAGCTTCACTGTTTCATCATTGTGCACGAAGTACGGCTTCTTGAATTTTCACATTTATGTTATTTATTTATTAACCTAAAACCTCAAATGCCTAATCAAATGCGATATGCTAACGTTCAAGACAGTATCCCGTCGCTTCGCATAAAAGTGACAAAATGATGATCACCTGATGACATCACCATATGACGCCAGAAATCGCCGAAAATTATGACGTCTAGGCGACGTCTCGGTGACGTCCCTTCCATGTAACGTTTCGTTGCATACCACGTAACCGAGTAAGCTTTACTGTCCGCATATTTTAACGCAAGAGAAAAAAAAACGGAATGGGTCTTCTTGTATGCCCATGTAATCACGTCATGCCGTCAACGATGTCGTTTTTCATTTTTATTGTTACGACGCCTTCATAAAAAAGGCTAGGTTTACTGGAGTAAGTCAGTGGGTGTGTTTGTAACGCTTTTTCTTGTTCGTGTTTTTCATTATGCACTAGCTTTTGCTGCATCGTTGTTTGGAACTATCCATGGGGTGGGGCTAACTTGCGTGCACCCTTGCTACGTCTGGGAGCTCAACGCACATTCACTGAGCCGAGGTCACTCGTTAAATAAACGTTGTAAACGCGGGCCTACATTCTCCGCAGTCTCGCAGCTGATATTTCTATTCATGATAGCGTTCTTTTGTTCCAGCTTGTGTTATTGCACAGATGCTCATTTTTTTGTACGCCAGCTCAGACCAAGCATTGTCGCTGGGATGACGCTCCATATTTGATGCTGCTTCGTTTAGAATTCCAGGACGCGGTATAAAGCCACTTGAACACGCGAACACAATGCAAATGGCGTGGCCAGATGCTGCATCCCTTCAAAGAAATGGAAGCCAGCTTTTACTAGTACTTGAGAACACACACCAATCTAGAACAAAACTGATTGCGATGCAGCAGTGATGTACTTATTGTTTCCTTACGCATAATATTTCTCAATAAGTTTCTACTGTTTTCGCGTTTGCTTAGAATTGTGTAAAAGTAAGCTTGTTGAGGAACCATAATTATTTCTTCCACTGTATCGCTGCCAAAACGAAAAGCAGAAAGTACGCTAAACAATGAATTCTGTGTCTGCATTCTGTGTCTGAATTATGTATGTGTCTGCTAAGATATTCCAAAAGCTTCGGCAATATGCTCTATGAGCTAAAAGCACCGTGTCGAAATTAAAGTGCTTATTGGTTTACTAATTATACAGTACCTTACAACAACGCACATTTTATTAGACTTTCCGGATGCTGTACCAGTTTGACCTTACCAATAGTTTTGTATAGGTCAAGGAACCGAGTATGACCGAAAAACCTTGCTGCAATCATTGTGTCAATCACTGATTTTTCCGCTGGTGCCTTCTATCCCATGCAGTCCTCAACGCTTCGAAAAGCATTTTGGTCGCCTTAGCCACATCAAGTGTGAGGCCCATGCACAGGCCGGCTTTATGCTTTTTTATAGCAGGGTACTTCGTATTCTAAATCGTTAACAACTTTTTCTAAACACACATCACCCCGTCCAATTTTACGGCATATCTGAGCTTCACGGGACGGCTGTTTGCTTTCCCATAGTAGAATAAAGTACCCTAAATCGTTAACAACTTTGTTTAAGCATGGGTTCTTGTCAATGTTGAGGCTTCATCAGGCGTGAAGCTGAAAAGACGGCTTTTAGCTCTCCCATAGTAGAGTACTGTGCACGCTAAATCAATAACCACTTTTAGGGGCGAAGCTCCTTAAGCCGCGGGTCATGTGTCCTCGATGTATGTATGTATGTATGTATGTATGTATGTATGTATGTATGTATGTATGTATGTATGTATGTATGTATGTATGTATGTATGTATGTATGTATGTATGTATGTATGTATGTATGTATGTATGTATGTACGTATGTATGTATGTATGTATGTATTATGTATGTATGTATGTATGTATGTATGTATGTGTGTGTGTGTATGTAGTAGTAGTAGTAGTAATAGTAGTAGTAGTAGTAGTTGTAGTAGTAGGTAGCCACCTCTAGTCGTTGAAATGTCCGCTGGATGGCGGTACTTGTATATGATGAACTTATAATGAAAAGATGCGAGATGGCTGTACTTGGATTGTTCACTAGATGGACGGGCGGACTGACAAGACGGACAGACATAGAGACAGACGGACATACGGACAGATGGACGGACGTTTAGACAGACAGACAGACAGACAGACAGACAGACAGACAGACAGACAGACAGACAGACAGACAGACCGACAGACAGGCAGACAGACAGACAGACAGATGGGCAGACAGATAGATGGGCGGACAGACGGGCAGACAGACAGACAGACAGACAAAGATATGGACGGAAGGACAGATGATTGAATGAACGGACAGACAGACTGACGGATGGACGCATGGGCGGTTGCATGAACAGACGGACGCACGTACGGATGGGCGGACGCACGCATGGACTCACGGACGGATGTATGGACGGACGCACGGTGGGCGCACAGATGGACGCATGGACGGGCGCACAGACAGACTGATGGATGGACAGAAAGAGAAATGGACTCATGGACAGATGGACGGATGCTTCACCCCAGTCCTCTTCATTCACTCTGTGGACATGCTGTCTTTCATCGTGAGCGCGCTAAGCTTTGTACGTCTAACTGGTCTCGCATGGTCGAGTACAAAATATACGAAATGGTTAAGCTTTTTTTCTAAACTCAATGCAGCGCAAGGTTTTCTTCAGAAAAGTCGTGGGGAACTTTAGCTGCGCATAGGTGCCTGAGCATTTGTCGTTGAAACGTCGTGAGGTGACCGCGTTTTTTACGGGTGAAGCTCACGCCGTGAATCGTTCCCTCCAACGTATGTAGTATGTAGTCACCTCTAATTTATGACCAGCTCAATAAATGGCGTTGTGTGTATATCTCCTTGGGAATAATATACTTAGATTTCAATAGTGATTTCCGCTGCCTACCCACGGAGTGAATGATAATGAGTGTGCTGAAGCATCCATTCGTCCATTCGTGCATCCAACCGTCCATGCGTCCATCAGTTCGCCCGTCCGTCTATCCATCCGTGCTTCTGCCCGTCTGTCTGTCCATGCATGCTTACGTCTGCCTGTCCGTCCGTGCCTCCGTGCTTCTGTTCGTCCATCCGTCTGTCCGTCTGAGCTTCTATCCATACGCCCGTCCATCCGTCCGTCTGTCTGTCTGTCTGTCTGTCTGTCCGTCCGTGATTCCGTTCATTCATGCGCCCATCCGTCTGCCTGTGCGTCCGTGCTTTCGCTCATTTATACATCCATCCGTCGGTGAGTCCGTCTGTGCGTCCATGCTTCTTTCCGTCCGTCTTTTCGTTCTTGTTTCCGACCGTCCGTCCATTCGAACGCCCGTCAGCATGTTTGTGCTTCCTTTCGTCCGTCCATGCATCTGTGCCTTTGTCTGTCGATTCATCCGAAACATGGAGGGATGAACACACGGACAGACGGGAGCACGGATGGAGTGATGGGGCGCATGAATAGCCAGATGGTCCATTCATGCGCGGTTCATTCAGGCACAACACTCAACATAATTCACTCCATAAATATGCTGTGATTTGTTTACAGTCTTGCTGTGCAGCTACGGCTTGCTGAATTTCAGTGTTTCCTTCGTATTTCACCTTCGATTCTAAATCAAGTTTCCAATTTACCCAATCTTAGCTGTCCTGGTAGTTTAGCAAACTCGACGTACTCTAGTTAACCTCCAAACCTTGCCTATATATATTCTCTCTCACTTTCGAGGTTACGACCCATCTAAGGCGAACGATATACGAGCTTTCAGTAAAGAGGTCTATCAAATATTGATAGGCACTAACAACCTCACTAGAAGACCTCACTATAAGACAAAGCAGGCGCTGGAATTTTTTTTCGACGAGTTTATTAACAAGGGGTGCGAAAGGAACCGGCGAGTTAGCTAATCCATCTTGTGAAATGGTCGAGTATGAGGTGGTGATGATTTGGTACCGTTGCGTGTCGCTGCTGAAAAGGTAGTTGTTCTGATTACGCGGGAACATTATCCACATCCATCAGAAATACCTACTGATTTCGTAAGGCTGGATTTTACGAACAAAGCTTGGCAAGACAAACATCGCTGCAGTGATCACAATGCTCTTCAAAAATATGACCACTTTAAAAGCCTTCTTTATGGCTCACCTGCAGTTGCAGAACCAGTCATCTGCGCCTTTCGTAGTTTGAGTTACGCCTTTGCCCAAATCTACAGGTAAGGTGTATATGCTTAAAAGTCGCACACACTCTTTACAGCAGGCGAAAACAGTAGTAAAAATGCCGTGTTTCTTAAATGTTATGTCTCAACTTGATCTTCAGAGGCCTACACAACATAGAGAGAGGAAAATAGATAAAAGAAGTAAAGTCACAACAAAACTACCGGTTGTTTTAGCAGGCTAAGTGCAGTCGTACTGCCCGGGTAAAGTGAATGGGGCGGTCGAGCTAAAGTCACTCTATTGTTACCCGTATACATGCACAAACAAGCCAGTGCTGTCTTACCTCACTGAATGTCATACGTTGGTGTGCCACAACAGTCACATGAATGGTTCTGTAGCATTGGATGGCACCGCAACAGCACAAATCACTTGGTTGCGTTTCGAATTGTGAAATTACCCTATGTGAAGTGTCGAGCGTACAAAGACTCTATATTCATAAAATGTAGACAAGAAAAATTCTTTTCAGCTTATCCTTACGTTGTTGGGGGCATGGTGGTTTGTGAGATAGTGAGAGTTTTTTATTACAACCGTGAAACTAACAGAGGAGTGTATGTACTGATTGTCGGTACAAAACTAAAATTATTTCTCTGTTCTTTAGTAAACAAGTTTCGACGCATCCCAACCTATACAAAATTAAGTTGTTTCGCGCAGCCAAAGGGCAAGAGAGTAGTAATTTGTTTCCCAAAACTACAAAAAACAATGACGCAAACCAATTTAGAAATGTGGATGCATTCAGCAGTATAACAGGGAGGTATGCAGACTTGTTCTAGTAGGTGATGTTGTCACTAATGCACTCAATACTTTACAATAACGCCTCCAGCTATTTTCCTAGTTCATATGGACTCACTAGATCTGTAGCGACTAGATTTATATCAGTATTTAACTCCAAAATCATTGACGATTACCACAACATGTGTAAACGAAATATATATTCCTATTGGAAATATCCTTCAGTACGCATTTGAAAATTGTCTATAATAAAATAAAGTAAGCTATAGGTTATGAACCTCACGAACTCTCTACGATTTAATATGTCTAAATAGAAACAGTATTGCTGTTTTTAGACTCACGTGGTGTTTTGCTGAACAGAGGTGAACTGTTTAAATCGGTGTTCTGGTAACACTATCCCTGAGCTTGCGTAAACAGTAGTTCGGCAAGACGTACTCAACAATTTCTCAGAAGTCAACCACTAACTTGTAGCAGTATAATACAAGTACTGAAGACCAAAAAGTTATGGCATCATTGCACTATTGGCGCAAAGGTTGACGGAACAACAATCTGGGCAAACTTCCTTCTCTTTTTTCAATTTCTTTTTCCTTCTTCTTCTATGTGTATTTCTTCTCCTTTTTACTCTAAATTTTTCTCCCTCTATAAACTACTGAACATGTTGAGATAAATGTTGTCAGCGCAGTGCGCTTGGACAAAATATAGGAGTTTACGGTAAAATTTTTAGCTAACTCCAAAGTCGTTTTCACTCAGAAGGAGGAGCTAAGCTCAGCGTCGTGGCTAACGGATGCGATGACTTTCTAGGGGTTCCCTATAGTAGCATTCTCATGCCATCAGTTTTAACACAATTGCCACCAGTGATTAGCCAGTGCTTCACTGCCACGCCATTTTTGGAATGCGAAGCATTTTTTAGCGAACTTTGGCGACATTGGGCGTATCTATCTATCTATCTATCTATCTATCTATCTATCTATCTATCTATCTATCTATCTATCTATCTATCTATCTATCTATCTATCTATCTATCTATCTATCTATCTATCTATCTATCTATCTATCTATCTATCTATCTATCTATCTATCTATCTATCTATCTATCTATCTATCTATCTATCTATCTATCTATCTATCTATTTATCTATCTATCTATCTATCTATCTATCGATCTATCTATCTATCTGCCCAGTTAAGGGGGTGCTCTCGTGGTCACCCCCTTAACTTGACGTGAACATAATTTAGCATGGAAGAGTAAGATGGTTTGACGAATATGGCGTGCTGGTTAAGACATAAATAATGTCACAATCCCGTCGCGTACGGCGTCAAACACTTCCCGCCAGACAGTGGCACATACTCACGGGCGGGGAAGGGCCGCTGGTAAGCGGGTATGTGCCAAAGGTCATTAACACTCAGGAATGCCGAGAACACACGGGGGCAATTTTAACGCTTGAGCGGTAAGCAATACCCGACATTGGTAGCGTCGACCCAATGAAGGCGTAGAATAAATGTCAGTGTTAAGAAAAACCTGACACAGGCAGCGTTGGCGACCCGACGAATGCAAATAATAAATTTCAGGGTCCCAGCAAGAAACCAACACAAGAATTCTGCGTGGAAGTCAAGCATTCTACCACAGAGCCACGCCAGGTCTCCGAAGTACTTTTGAAATAGAGGCTAAGCTTTGTGAAACGTCAATAGCGGTTGCAGTGCTGCCTACTCAATTTTATAAACATTATATGTGTACTCCTTTCATACAGCCTTCACGTCGGGTTAACGTCAATTGTGGTGGGGTGCTATGCGCTGAAATCCATTCAAGTAGCAGTGTCAAGGGCCAGCATCTTCGCAAGCAGCAGTGCTTCTTATCGGCTTCTGGTGTTGCTAAAACACATTTCCAGCTGACATCGTTGTGCAAGCGGAAAACTGGTTATATAAACACCTGCAACTCTTCAACATATGTCTCTGCTGCCCACTTTTGTACATATATTTGGCATCATTTCATGACATGTCGATCAAAAAAATGCAACACGCTCACCTTCCCTCCGCGTGCTTTGCATAAAGTTGATTCCCAGGTAGGTGGGATCTGCCGAATGTTTTAATAAATTAATTACAAGAGGAGTGGCAGCCTTCAATCGAGCCAGTAATGAAAATCTCTTTCATAAGACGGATATTTAAAACATGGGTTTCGAATTCATAAATGCTCTTGCCCTAAGGGCTGGCCTGAAAAAAAAAACGGCAGGCCTGCGTGGTATACGCGCAGCACAGTCACAGTGAAAGGGAATTCAGAGCCTTTTCAGAACACTCATTGGGTAACTACTGTATGAACACTTGCTTGGTACACAATAGGGCATTAATAACAAACTTTTGGGCAATAGGCCGGCATTCACTATGCTATTTTTTGTCATTCTTCTCAGAAGCGTGGTATCCGCAAAACACTTGCTAGAAACTTTGTGCCATTTGTCCATATAGTGGCTGACGACGATGAGGAATTATGGCTGAAGTGGGTATGCGCCACAGATAATAGGAAAACAAGAACAAGCTTTTTTAATGGGTTGGAGCATTGGATGGCCCACTCCTTACGCTAATTGCATTGTGCGACGACTGGTTGGTCTTTCGCTGTTGTAAAATGCTTTATAGGTCGTATTAACGCGATTGCTCTCCCGACATCAAGCCTGCCTAAGGCAAGCTTGACAACAAGTCACATGCACCAGAGTAGCCCAGTGGCCGAAGAACGGGTTGGCACCAAGCGGACCTGTGTTCGAGCCCCACTGTGCCATTGGTGCTAGGTCATGCCTGCCTAAGGCAAGTTTGACAAGTTACAGCACCGGCGTAACTCGGTGGCTAAAGAATAAACTGGTACCCAGTGGGATCTGGGTTGAAGCGCCACTGTATCATTGGAGCAAGTTTTTTTTTTCTAATTTCAGATGTGGTTACGGAAACCAGCGGCGGCGGTGGGGGCGGCAGACAACATGCAACCGCGCGTGACCCGAGTTGTGATCTCATGTAGCAGCTTTCGTTGTAAAAAGTGGCAAATTCCACGTACAGCGTAAATCGATGATATGCGAAGCACGAATTAGGAAGGTTAATATGTCACTTTAAATTAATTACAACGTTACAAAGTAGAGGTAAATTATGCCGTACACGACTTCCATGTCACGATTATGCTTGGATATGTCGTTTACCTTCGTCATCTATTCACGTCACGAGATGCCAAATTTAGTATATGGGAAGCTAGCAAAACGGCCGCGAGCATGCTATGAACGTGGTACGTTTTTATGTTCTTGCATGACATGCGTGTCATGATTATCATGTTTGCACCAGTAATATACCTTCGTCATTCATTGAAGTCAGGTGACACCAAATTTTGTATATGTAGAGCTAGCGAAACGGCCGCGAGTGCATCATGAAGGGTCCAATGTACTCCAACGTGGCATTGACGCGCGCGCACGCTGGGCAGCGCGACGCTATACGTTAGCAAAACGCGAGAAATCTATAGTGTCACGCCAGGCGCGACCAGCGTCCATTGGCGCGATCCGGTAGTAAACGGCGCGAAATGCGGAAAGCTGCATTTCGGGCCGATGCCAAAAGATAGCCGTTACCCATACAGCATCGCGTCGGCCTCTTTTCGTAAGGAAAAACAACAGACGCGCTTAAACACGCATGCGTCAAAGCAACGCAACGTGGCGCGCGCCTGCGAGTATATGGCAGGACCGGCGCATGGCGTGGCCACGCCGGCGTGACGCGACGAAACGAACGGTGACGCGCACGCGCGCCGTGTCACGTCGAAGTGTATTGGTGCCTTAACTCTGGCATCAAGTCATGATGTCACATGACACGCGTCTTATGATTACCATGTTTCCACCAGTCGCATACCTTCGTCATTAATTGACGTCACGTAATACCAAATTTGGCATATCTGAAGCTAGCGAAACGGCCGCGAGCGAATCATGAATGTGAAATGTGGTGATGTTGTTACATGACAAGCATGTCGTGATTATCATGTTTGCCCTTGTCATCTACCCATGTCTTCCGTTCGCATCACGTAATACTCAATTCGTACATGTGAAGCTAGTGAAATAACCGCGAGCGCATCATAGGCGTAGTACGTAGTCATGTTGTTACATGACACGCATCTCACATTTATCATGTTTGCACCAGTCTCATACTTTAGTCATACATTCACGTCCCATAATACCAAATTTGGTATAAATTAAGCTAGCAAAACAACTGTCAGCGCACCATGAGCGTGGCATGTAGTCATGTTGTTACATGATACGCATCTCATGATTATCATGTTTGCACCAGTCACATATCTTCGCCTTCCATTCCCGTACCGTAATACCAAATTTTGTATATGTGACGCTAGCGAAATGGAAGCGAGCGCATCATGAACGTACATGTAGTCATGTTGTTACATGACACGCGTGTCAAAATTTTCATGTTAGGGTCTGTCGCTTGTATTTGGCATACAATCATGTCATACTATACCAGTTTTGCAACATGTCATGTGAACGAAACCACCGCAAGAGCAGCAAAACCATGAAATGTAAATCAAGACATTAATGACATACGCTTCATGATTTTCATGTTAGGGTCCATCGCTTGTGTTTGCCATACAATCATGTCATAGTATACAAGTTTTGCAACATGTCATGTGAACGAAACCACCGCAAGAGCAGCAACACCATGAAATGTATATCATGACAATAATGACATACGCTTCATGATTTTCATGTTACTAGTCAATTATGCTCGCCCAACACCCTTGTTATACCATATCAAGTTTGGTATCGGTACCATTATCCAAACGGCCAGGAGAGCTAATAGTCATAGATAGATAGATAGATAGATAGATAGATAGATAGATAGATAGATAGATAGATAGAGAGATAGATAGATAGATAGACACGCTCAAAGTCGCCGAAGTTGGCTATGAAATGCTTCGCATTTAATAGCGTGAAGCAAGCCATCTCTTACGCCCAGTTGAAGAGAGAAACTGAACTGTAACTAAGCTGCACAATTATTGTCAAGCCAAGGCTCGTGGTAAACGTTTTTTCATCAGGACCTCAGTATAGCTTCTTCTCGTATCGTTGGTGCAGTTTTAATGCGCACTATTTCACCAGGAAGCACAAATGTGTACTCAATTGATACAAGTTATAGATGCAGTAAATTTTCAGGTAAAATAACATTATCACTTAAAAAATGTATTTCCACGGTTCCATGACATTCCGCAGCGTTGTGCACTCTTCGTACGTTTAAAATGTTATCACGAAACGGAGTGTCCCGGAACTATTTCTATATATGAGTCCTTAATCAAATTGTACTGTCAGCACGAATACATTAGTGGCGAATAGGGCTTCAAAATATTTAATTTCAGAGCAATTTTTATTGTATTGGGCATCTGCTTTATTTGGGCAATTGCATCCATAGAAGCAGGATGAACTCGCTCAATAATAGGCCAAGTTAATCGCTTGGAAGAGCTTTCCTTTCTTATCTGGAGAAAAATAAATAGTGGTGAGCGGCTATTTTTTCGCAGGAAGGACATTCAATAGTCCGAAATTCAAGAGTAAAAGAAGTGTCTTTCCTGCTTCTCGTAAACACAAAAACAATCGCAAGCCATGCAAACATTCCCCTGCTATGAATGGACGTATAGGTATTTAGTCTAACTAAATTGAACGAACACCTAAAAAAACCTCAATAAGAAGGTCATGGTTTTGAAAGTTGCACCGTATGTTCCTAGGCCTTAGTTATTCATGTTTACACTAAAACAACCTTGCCGCCTTCTTTCTTTATTTATTGATTTCGCTTCTATATTGCATTCGGCGGGAAGTTGGTTTCACGAAAGCTTATACCACATTAATCGGAATGACTGACGGTGCGGCATGCGATGTTAGCAGCACTGATGAAAATATCGAACACCTGTTGTGCCACTGTCCTTGATTTGCCTCAGACATACAATTACTTGCCAACGCAATGGAGCGACTAAATGATCGGCCTCATTCTAATCTGGTGCTATTACAGAAGCGTCCGCATCCCTCGACAGTGCACAGGGCAGTGAAAGCCCTCTTGTGTTTCTTAAGGAAGACGAGTTTGTGTGAACGCCTCTGATTTGCAGTGGAGTTCTACACGCTACAGTGAAGTTACTGTCTGTCACTCCCTTTTGCTGCGAAAGCTGTTATGAGATCACAACTGGGGTCATGTGCAGTTGCATGTTGTCCGCTGCCGCCGTCGCCGGTGTCCGTAACCACATCGCGCGAAATTAAAAAAAAACAATCTTGCACCTTTTACACAGTGGGGCTTGAGCCCGAGTCCACTGGGTGCCAACCCAATAATCTACGACTGAGCTACTCCCGTGCTTGTGACCTGTTGTCAAATTTGCCTTAGGGTGGCTTGATGTTGGAAAAGCAATCGCATTAATACGACTTATAAAGCGTTTTACAACAGCGAACGAACATCCAGTCGTCGCACAATGCGAATAGCGTAACGAGTGGGCCGTCCAATGCTCCAACCCATTACAAAATCTTGTTCTTGTTTCTCTCATAACTGTGGCGTATACCCACTTCAGCCTTAATTCCTCATCGTCGTCAGCCACCGCATGGACACTTTGGCACAATATTCCTTGCAAGTGTATAGCGGACACCACTCATCTCAGAAGAATGACGAAAAATAGCCTAGCGAATGCCGGCTTACTACCCGAAAGCTTATTATTATTTCCCTAGAGATTACCAAGCTAGTGTACTTGTTGTAGTTACTTATTGAGTGTTTTGAAAAGGCTCTGAAAGGCCACTCTTCTAGCTTTGACTGTGACTGTGTTGCGCCTACCGTGCAGGCCTGGCATTTGTCTCGTTTCCTTCCCTCTTTTTTGTTTCCTAACTTTCTTGTCTCCTTCCCTAATGCCCCAGCGTAGGGTAGCCATTTGGATGTCTTTCTGGTTAACCTCCCTGCCTTCTCCCTTTTGTGGCTTCCTTCCTTCCTTTTTTATTTCTCCTTCTTCCTATGTAGCCGTGCTGGTCCCGTCCTAACGCTTCCCGGCCTTCATATTAGAAATCGGACTTTTGTCCACGAGCTTAAAAATGCAATACTTCAGATGCTATATGCAACAACCAGAGTGATGCATTCATACCTAGGAAACAGTCAATCAGTGTTGTGTTATCCTTGCGTGTTGCTTCTGAATAGGTAGTTGTTATGATTACGACAATAGAAAATGACGAGTGACATACGTGAAAGATTATGATTGACATATCAGAAATGGCTAATCGCTGGCAACCTCACAATAGAGAGGAAACAAGTTTTTGAAAAACGGCATATGCAAGAAAACAGGCCACGTTTTTGCGCACTCGCAGGCACTGCATTTTTCGCCTACAAAGCCGCTGCCACATCCGTCACTTCGAAATCTGAATTCCACTTTAAGCTTCACTTGAAAATGAAGTCGGCACCAGAACTTTTGCTGACAGTCCACACAGTCAAAGCCACTCGTGCGGTCTAGAGAATGGAGTTGCACTAACTGTTTCGTCAGCCAACAATCGATGGCGACACTGTCTGATTAGGGCGTTTATCGGAACTCGCTGATTCTGACGTTGTCCGCGTGCATTGCACGTAAAATAAAAGACTGTGAAGAACACCGTTTCGGAGAACATTGCAGTCATGCACGCTAGCGATCATGTCATCTGTGATGGAACAAAACGGAACAAATTCACCTAACTGAATATGACTGTGGGGTAAATTGTGGCTTACCAATGACTAGGCCATTATCCTATATAACAATCCAACTCAGCCCCCTCTCCGCAACGGCATAGGTGTACGACAAAACTTCTCTTGAAATTAGCGTTCACAGAGAAGGATGGTCATATGTTTTTCCGACTATTTGTCGCACAAGATAACTGTTTTACATACACTTTGATATCTTTATGCCACTCTGATGTTGCTACACAATTAACAATAACGCTAGTGAGCCATCACATCGACAAATATGAAGCATAAACAAAAAGAAACACTGAAGTACTGATAATTTAACAAAAGCTTCAATAAATTGCGTGCGACGCGGTATCCTTTGAAGAGAAGCGGAACTTTTGTGCTTCCTAATGTCTAAAGCGCAAAAAAGAACATGACACATCCCCCCCCCCCCAAAAAAAAGTCAGCGCTTCAGGTAAAATTGCAATAGTCCGCAGGCCGGTCATGTGGAATGCGGAGTGGGCGTCGTTGTAGTTTTGCTAATGCGGTGGACTTGCGGCTCGCCTGCCCTCACAGCGCTAACTTAAAATGCGGACAAAGACAAAAGGCACTTGTTAATTAAGAGCAGCTGCCGTGCAATGCCAGATTGATCGCGAAGTTTGTTCGCTTTTTCGCATTTACATTTAGGGTGGCTCCTTGGTTGTTGTCTCTTTCGTTGTTACACTTGTTTTCCGGCCTGGAGAGATTTCTTTTTTGACATCCAGAATGGGCGTTAAGATACAAGAACGCGGGGTCACCGACTTTCATGTGTATTTCTTGTTTTATATGAAGCGTATGGAGAAATCCGATTAATCTGGCGCTTGGGCAACGTGGACATTATTAACTTCCGCTGTCGAAGAAAGCCCGGGCTGCTAAAATTGAAATCGTGCTGGACAGCGCAGGAGCACTCCTCCACCGGAAAGTAAGGTCAGCAGCATTCGTTATTTCCGCAAGAAGACTTTCGTTCGTCCACTCTCAATCTAAATGCTTCTTACCCTTTGCACCGAAGAGCAATGAAGATTTGCGAAAAGGTTTTTGTCTTCCTTACGTTAACTTTCCATCGTGCACAAGAATGTAGCTTGGTAAGAGAAATACAAGAACCGTTGCGCAGGAGCCAATGTCTCTTAGTATGTGTACGTGCGTGTGTGAGTGTGCACGTTTGTGCGCGTGTTCCGAAAACTCTACGTCAGTAAAAGCTCTTCTTACACATTGCCTTACTTATATAGTATCAGCCCATAAAACTGGGTCTTCCTTGTTTTGTAAGTCTTTAGGTGAAACTGTTGTATTCATGCAATATTCAGCCACCATTGCGTCATCGCACAAGACAGAGCATTAGTCTCACGTTAGGCTCACAATTTCACGTTGAAAGCTTTCCGAAAATATTACTACTTATTGTCCTTGTCGATGTTGTATTAAAGTGTTTGTGTGCGCGTGCACGGGCGTGCGTGTGTGTGTGTGTATGTGAGTGTGTGTATGTTTGTGTGTATGTTCCCAAGAGATTTATCGCTGTATCTTCCCGAGAGATTTATTGGTATGTGGCGTTTAGCGTACCAAAACCGCGATATGATTATGAAAGACGCCGTAGTGGAGGGCTCCGGAAATTTTTTTTTATGTGAGGTTTAATGTCCCAAAACCACCATATGATTATGAGAGACGCCGTAGTGGAGGGCTCTGGAAATTCTGACCACCTGGGGTTTTTTAACGTGCACCTAAATCTGAGCACACGTGCCTGCAGCATTTCCGCCTCCATCGGAAATGCAGCCGCCGCAGCCGGGATTCAATCCCACGACCTGCGAGTCAGCAGCTGAGTACCTCAGCCAGTAGAGCATCGCGGCGGGATACGTTCCCGAGATAACTGGCAATCGGCTTAATAAGAGCACCAGTTTGCGTGGTCTACAAAAATGTGTGTAGGCCTCCGCACATAGGCAAGGTGGCGCCGCGGCACGTGCGTTTTGCCACCTTTCTAGCGAAAACCGGTCGCTCCTCACCCCGCTTCCGCCTTCTGACTGCGCTCTTTCAGCACGTTCTGGTGCTCTGCACGCACTGTTGTTTCGTCGCCCAGCACGTGCAGCCCCACCTGTTACTTGCTGCGAAGGTTTAAAAAAGTCGCAGCATATCCCCGGAATGAATCACGATGAGTGGGGCCAAGCGTCCATCAGTCCATCCATTTGTTCTTGCTTGCGTTCGTCCATGTGACCTTCCGTGCGTCCATTCGACCATACTTGCGTCCGTATGTGCCTCCGTGCGTCCGTCCGTGCGTCCATCCGTCCGTCCGCCTGTCCGTTCATCCATGCGTGCGTTCCTTCCTTCGTCCGTGCGTTCATCCGTCCGTCCGTGCATCCATCTGTGCATCCTTCCGTCCGTCCATGCACCCGTCCTTGTGTCCGTGCGTCAGTCCATGCTTGCGCCTGTTCATGCGCCTGTGCATCTGTCCGTCCGTCCATGCATTCGTGCGTCCATCAGTCCATTCGTCCGTCCGTTCTTGCATCTGTCTATCTGTTGTCTGTCTAGTGAACCCTACAAGTACCGGCATCTCGCATATTTTCATCATATATACATAATTTAATGTACAGCCATCCAGCGGACATTTCAAGGACTGCGAAGCTAGCGAAGCCGTATTTTCGACGACGAGCCGAGAGTACGCCGCCGCGAAATTTCGCTTTTAATGATAGGGTAGAACGATTGGCGTTATAACGTGAATTTTAACAAGAAAAATGTATTTTCAGTAAACAGGTATGAACGCTGTACGTGAATACACTGCGAACAAAAATAACTAGAGCCGCAGTACAGCTGAGAAACCTACATTAAGAGAGCGAACTTGTGAGTCACTTGCGCTTATCAACTGGTTGTACGAGTCAATCCAGCAGCATGTTCTAGTAATCAATGTCCACATGTTTTAGCGTTCTCAGTTACTGTATGTAACTTTGCCATTCATTTCATCTGATTTAACACGGGACGGCTTTCAGCTCTCCCATAGTAGAGTACTAAGTACTCTAAATCGTTAACCACTTTTTCTAAACTCACTTGTTTATTTAGGGACGGCTTACTGCTCTCCCATAGTTAAGTACGAAGTATTCAAAATCGTTAAACATTTTTTTCGTAACACACCGGCTTTTTCTGCCTCCGGCGCAGCCGCTGCGAGGCGGTTGCAGCGGGCCGCCGCCGTCGCGTGCTCTTCCCGATCCTAGAGCAATTGTACTCGGAGCTGCTGTCTGTTTTGTCCGAAGAGCTCTTCCTCCTCGATGAAGAGAAATTCCTTCGGCACTGGTCTTGCCCTTTTGTGTCGTTCTATGACGGACGAGTGAAACTTGTCTTTCGGCCGGCCTGGTATTGGTAGGCTGATCTGTCAATGCGCCGGCAGAATTGGCATGCCAACATGTAAATATGCAAAATGTACGTATTTATGTTTTATTTGTGTCTCTTGTTTACCCTGCAATATTTATATGTGTATCTGTCTTTTGTGACACATTCTTGTGTGGCTACATTCGTGTGAACCATGTGCATGTTCTTCCCACGTCATCTCATAACCATTTTCATATAAATGACGTCTGTTTTGTCATCATCGTTACTGTATGCGTAAGAAGAAAATGTTCTGTTAAAATGTTATTGACGTCTGTGACAATTGATCTCTTTAAACAGGTCGCAGTATACCGTAATTCTTGTAAGACTGCCTCATCAAGTGTAAGGCCCACGAGACGGTTTTATGCTCTCCCATAGTAGAGTCAAGGTACAGACATACTAATAGAGCCGATGGAGATGAAAATTGAATGCGATGATTGCGTGGTCTGAATTCTGTCCGCAGTTGTAAAAAAATGAAATATTACTCTTCACTTATAAGTGAAAACGCTTTTATTGCATCTCAACCTCGAATAACGTTTTAGAACGAATATGAATTAAAATATAATTTGTATAGTTTATTGCTGTGCTTAAAATGTAACAGTTTTCAAAAGCACAAGGGTGTTTAGATGTACAGCGGTTGCCTATCTGTACAGTGGTTGTACAGCTGTGGTACATCTACAGCGGTTGTCTATTTGCAGTAGCTTCCATTTACAAACATCTTTTTTATACGATTATGGCCATTCTGTTTCTCCCCGTTAATAGTTGGTATTACTGTGTACGTCAAAAATTTCTTCATAGGAACAACACCGCCGAAGTATCGCCAAACTGCCACATTCCACTCTTGGCGCCATTGCTGCTCGCACTGCTTGCATTAGAAACGGTAGAATTTTACGGGCAGTCTTCAGTTCTTCGACATTTTAAAACTTTTGTGACAGCTCATAATGCAACAGGAGTGCGTGCCTGCTTTCCAAGATGACGAAAGAGCGGTGCCTTTAGCGCGCAAAATGTGAGATAGAAGCCAAAAGAAGCACGTATTGTGTGCGCTATATGGGAAAACCGAGCAAGCGCGGCCCGTCCGTGCGACCAGAGTTTTGCGCTCTCTCCACTAGGGTGGCGAACGGCGCTGCACAAACTTGAGCCTGTCTTCTTTATTGAAAGGCCCTCTCCCCATTTAAAAGTACAGAGCTCGCATTCGGGTCGTAGACAGAAAAATGGAATCCAAATTTTTTCATGGGTTGGTGCCACAACCACTAGCAGTTGAACAGTAGAAGAATAGAAAATATTATACTCATGTTATTAGCTCGTTGGTTCATGGATTGTTGGCGAAATGCCGCAATCCATTGAGACCAATTTGTAGATGGTGTATTTGCGAGAGGCGTGAGAAATGTAAATCACTATGCAATTGTACAAAAAAAAAGAATTACAAGATTTTTAAAAATTTTGTTGGTATAAACGAAATGAACAAAACGTGTTTCAGACAGACTGGCCGACAAAGACGACCAGTGTATCACTCTATGATAACTGTAAAAATTATTACTTAACCCTTATTGTAGCCGAACACAATAAAATAACTTGAAGGACATGAATATATCCAAGTTGACATATACTCTGAATGCCAACCATCCTTGGTAGTTGTGTACACGGAGGAAACTATACATCTTCCCCGTTAATAGTTGGGGATTAGCATTAGGAGGGCCATGCAACACTTGTTGAACATGGTCAGAAAACGTTGGGAATCGGTAGTGGAGGCTTCCGAAAACACGCGAGCCAAATAATATAGTGCAGCGTGGCTGGCAATTCATAATTATTTATCCAAGTCAGCAAAAAATTGCTTGCTTTTCTCTTGATAAACGGCAAAAGAAGCTCAAAAGTCACTCGTAGACGGCCTTCTATCTTCCATTGGCTGATTCGAACATGGAGCGCTTGGTAATTACAGGGATCGCCGCGCTAGGTCACGAATTTTTCACGCGTGCGCACGCGATCACACTGAAAACTCGCGTATTAGGAGAAAAAAATACTCAAGGTCACGAGGTACGTGTGACGTAGTTTTTTTCCCCCATGCCAACCACCTCCCCCCTCCTGCTTAGTTTCCTGCGTATTCGTCGGGACGAGAGAAGATTGAGTGTGATTGTAGCGCGCGACAAATCTTTGCAACTCCGCTCGTAATAGATGGGTTCTTACATTTTTTTTGCGGCGGTTATATTACTGAGGCTATAAGCTCCTTTAGTGGAATTCAATCAATGGTTACTTGCACTAGCCTTTCATTACGTACAGAATGTCCTTCAACTTATTCGGGCAGGCTTCGCAGAGAAGATAGTCTGCAAGCATTCCCACTGCAATATATATTTCCGTATTGCAACTAACTCAGTGGTGTACTCCAAAGGCGCACATTTCACTCGTGGTATCAGAGTGAAGAGTTCGCGAAATCATTGATAAATTCGCTTCAACTAGTTGGGGACGTCCTCCTCATTAGATGAAGTCCATGGACCGTACGGCACAGTCTGCGCTTGAAAGGATTTACTTATTAGCAAGACAGGAGGTTGCCTGGCTGCTGCCTTCATTCCACCCGGACAGAACTCAGCTGATCGATGAAGGAGACGATTCTTCAGCTGGTAGTCGCAGTTGAACGCAGTCATTTCTTCTACAACGTTGCATTTGTATTCGTTACTGGCACTGTATCAAGACACTGCCATCGTCAGGCACAAATCCTGCCTTGCCAGACTGTGACACGTGGTCATTTTTTTCTGGAGGACACAGAAATCTACTGGAATTGACATGGCTCTGGTATGTGTGCTCAAGTTTCCAGGGGAGTGGGGCGGGTGAAACAAATTCGATGCGAAAATTCTGCCACTCACGCTATGAGAACAGGTGGTGACCCCACTTCCGCATTCTTTTTTTTATGGCGAGAACCGCCGGTGGTTGTTTGGTACGTAACATAGAAGCAATAGTACTAAATATTGACCAGGGCAGTGGAGGCTATGACTGTTTCAGTCATTAATCAGACTTTTCTTCAGTCTAAACAAGATAGTGTTTTACAAGTTCATTTCTTTATCTCCTCCTACACATATTCGTTAAATCGTTATTCCGAAAGCAAAAACACACATTTCTTTTCTCTACTAGCCAGAGAAAAAAAATGGCCGCAAATCTACTGGCTTGACTACTGTTATGCCTACGAGTCCGCAGCGAACGTCCGTGCCTCGGAAAAAGGAAATCTGTGTCAAGGCCAGCCCGCGAGCCCGCCTGACACGAACAACTCAACGGCGTCTACACGCGGCGGCGCCTTTCTGGCGCGCACGTGCAGTGAGTCATCTCAGCCACGAGCCCGTCGAGTAAACAACCAGCGTCTTCCTGTCTGGCGGCTGACGCAATGCCTGGCGACGCCACTCGTCCTTGGGTGCAGCCACCTGCAGCGCAACCTCTCCAGATTGGATGAGAAAGAAGGACGTGGCCCAGCGGCAACCTCATTGGAGGAGTCTGACCTCATGACCAGCGGCGCTTCTGGTTGGACATTTGGGTTGGACCCGGTGCATATAAAAGAAGCCCTGCGGCGCGTCGCGAGTAGCAGTCCTATGTGAGAGCAGACATGTGTGTCGCAGTTGAGCTGTGTGTCAAAGAGCAGTCCTATGTGAGAGCAGATCCCTTTGACAGCAGACCCATTTGTGAGCAGACCTATGTGTAAGAGAGGAGAGCTCAGCTCTTCGAGTCTCTGTTGGCCCCAGTGCCGAATTTGTAACGCCTCTGTATATATGCTGTACATAAAACTTGTTTAATTCACAGTCGTCTCGTCCGCTCGTCTATCAGCTCAGCGCAGAAGCAGTCGCGAGCTGAGAAACCTACGCTACCAAACGGCTGGGTGACCTTCCCTGCAGAGTGCGAAGCCGTGGCGCCTTCAGGACCGTGTTGGCATCTCCGTCTTTCGAAACAGTGGTTGCAGCAGTGAGATTTCGAGGCGCCCTTCGTAACGTCGTCGGAGGCGCGCTTCGTAACACTACAAAGGTCGTCGAAACGCGATAGTCTTGTTTCTGGAGGTACTGCGTGAGATATGGACGCTATCTCTCAGTAATCTTGAAAATGAAAGCTTCTGTGAAACGCAGAGCTACTGATAGAGAGCAGCGAAGAAATGCATCAAGTGGCAGCACCATATCGTCTTAGTGAAGCATAAGAAATACCCGCTTTTGTGTGCATACTATAGCATCGCGTTGTCGGAAGGAAGGAAAATAGGGCGAAAAGAATGGCAGGGAGGTTAACCAGCCAATAGGCAGCCGGTTTGCTATCCTGCGCATGGGAGGGGGATGGGGGAGATGAAAGATAGAGAGCAGAGAGGGAAGAGAGATAAATACAGCCCATTCGGCAGCACACGCGCGCACACTCAGTCATTGTCCAGTCTTGTCTTTCGCGGTGTGTGACATTGCTGTTACAGCGGCTTGTTCAAGTCCGTGTCGCGTAGGAATTTCAACAGAGCTTTTGTCACCTTCACTTGCAATGTCTTCTGTCGGGCACTTGACAGAATAGTGTCCACAGGCATTTGGCTGTTAACGATGCGCTCAAGAACGGATGCCAGGGACTGGATGCATAAGAAACACTAGAACTCTTTAGAATAAAGTATCGATGCATTTAGAGTATAAACATACCACCTAATACTTACGTATTCATCAAAGCACCTCATATATACGTGATATTTGCTTTTTGATCAACAGCGTTAAAAAGTTAGAATGAAGCCACTAGATCAAGAGTGCTGGGCGTAGAGGAAGTGGTGAAGCTTTATTTTGGTTGACAGACATACAGAAAGAGAAACAGACAGACCAAACTTTCTGCGTTGAGGTATCCCAAGGAAGACCATCGCACTTAAAAAATGTGAAAGTTGCTCAAGAAGATCCCGTGCCACAAGTTTTCAGCGGTGGCGTCCTTGCGAAAAATAAAGAATAAGAACTTTCAACGACGGAAGCTGATATATAGTACATTGTTTGATAGTATAGGCATAAAACGCACAATACGACATTCATTCCAACTGAGATGGAGCAGGAAAATCAACACTCGAACCAGATAATTGATGATCAGGCTTGATAATCACGCAGCGCCTTCTGTGTTAACTTGGAAATAAAGAATGCAGTCACACAAACTGACGCGACAACGGCAGCTTGCTCGGAAAAATGGGACTCACTGGATTTCTAATACAAAACAACCATATAAAACCACGAACGGTTTTCATCGGAAACATTGATGTTATTTTTTTTTCATTGCGTAAAGCGATCGAAGTGACTGATTCTTATCATTTTTTCCTGTCGAAACGACTGGTTGCTGTCGTTTTCAGCAACTTTTGGAATATCCGCGGCCACGCTGTGAACCTTTTAAAGACGACAGCCTTTCTTTAAATTCTTACACAATTTTGGCCTGCCTGCCTGCTTGCCCGCCCGGATTTCAGACGTCAATATTTATTGACATCTAAAATCCATCTAATTGACATCTATGATTTTAGATATCAAGTTTTATTGACATCTAAAAGGGATTTTAGATGTCAATAAAACTTAGTGTTTATGAAGGACCAACATTACTGTTGACGACGGCATAATTTTTTTCGCCATTAGAGCAGTAGGAGCTTTAGAACAGGCGACATAAAAGCTTGTCTTGCTCCACCCGTGCGAGCGTGCTGAAAGTGTGGGCGTAACATGCGCCATCTTCGTTTCCTTGAGCACGGAGGAATTGACCTTTCTTGTCTATAACCACGGCCTCTATGACTAACCCATAACATGCCGTTGCCGGAACTAATCAATGAGGCCACACTTCAGCAGTGCTGCTGCTGCAAATAACGCGAGATACCGAGAATGACGTCACCATGTTCGCTCGGCGTCTCAAGAAGCCCGGTGGCCACAGCCACTGTTTTTTCACCAGAAAGTGCTGTTGGCGTTCACTTTTGAGAACTTTCACATCATTTTTTTTATTAAGAAGAGATGAAAGTGTCCTTACACACTCCAATGTCTTTTTTAGAAAAGTGCTTCATCATTTCTTAAGGCACCCTTTTATGTACCTAGAAATCTGCGCGTATTCCAGGTTTCTCATGTCAATAATGATATGTTGGGTGTAACGTCCTGAAACCACCATATGATTATGAGAGACGCCGTAGTTGAGGGCTCCGGAAACATGGCCCACCTGGGGCTCTTTAGCGTGCACCCAAAGCTGGGCACACAGGCCTACAACTATACCGCTTCCATTGCAAATGCAGCCGCCGCAGCCGGGATTCATCCCGCGACTTGCGGGTCAGCAGCTGAGCACCTCATTCACTAGACTACCACGGTGGGGTGGTTAATAAATGCGAAGCATTTCTTAGCATACTTCAGCGGCTTTGGGCGTATCTATTTATCTAGCCGCCTATGACTTTTAGCTCTCCTGGCCGTTTCAATAATGGTGTCGATACCAAACTTGGTATGCCATAATATGACTGTATAAAGAACATATCTAACTAGTCATAACAGGAAAATGATGACATGTATGTCATGAGTGTCGCGATTTACATTCCATGGTTCTGCAGCTCTTGTCGTGGTTTCGTTCACACGGCATGTTGCAAAACTGGTATGGTATGACATGATTGCATCGCGAACACAAGCGACCGAACCTAACATGAAAATCATGACATGCGTATCATGTAACAACATGACTCCATGGCACGCTCATGATGCGCTGGCGGCCGTTACGATAGTGTCACATATACCAAATTTGGTATACGGTACATGAATGGACGACGAAGGTATGCGACTGGTGCAAATATGATAATAATGAGATGCGTGTCATGTAACTACATGACTACATGCCACGCTCATGATTCGCTCGCGGCCGTTTCGCTAGCTTCACTTATACCGAATCTGGTAGCACAGTACGTGAATGGATGAGGAAGGTATGATACTGGTGCAAACGCGACAAACATGAGACGCGTGTCATGTAACCACATGACTACATGCTACGCTCATGATGCACTCGCGGCCGTTTCGCTAGCTTAGCATGTACCAAACTCTGTATAATGTGACGCGAACAAACAACATAGGTAAATGACTGCAAACATGATAATCACGACATGCGTGTCATATAACATGACCCAATGCCACACTCATGATGCACTCGCGGCCGTTTCGCTAGCATCACATATGCCAAATTCGATACTACGTGACGCCAATGGATGAAGAAGGTATGAGACTGGTGCAAAAATGATAATCATGAGCTGCGTGTCATATGAGAACATGACCACACGCCATAGTCAAGGCACCAGTACATTTCGACGTGACGTGGTGCATGTGCTCGCCGGCGTTAAGTTCGTCGCGTCACGCCAGCGTTGCCACACCATCCGCCGGTCCTACCATATACTCGCAGGCGTGCGCCACGCTGCGTTGCTCTGACGCATGCGCGTTTTAGCACGTCCGACGTCCCTCCGTCACGAAAAGAGGGAGACGCAATGTTGTCTGGGTAACGAAGCGTCGCAAAATGCAGCATGTCGCATGCCGCGCCGCTTGCAGTAGGGCCGTGCCAGCGGACGCTGGTCGTGGCTGGCGTTAGAATATAGAGAGCTCACGTTTTGCTAACCTAGCATAGGTGTGCCCAGCGCACGCGCACATCAACGCTACATAGGAGTATATTGGGCCCTTCATGATGCGCTCGCGGCCGTTTTGCTAGCTCCAGTTATACCAAATTTGCGTTTACGTGACGTTGTTGGAGGACAAATTGTATGACTGGTGAAAACATGATAATTCTGACACGCGTGTCATGAAAGAACATGACAACATAACACGCTCCTAGCATGCTCATGGCTGTTTCGCTAGCTCCACATATACTAAATTTGGTATCATGTGACGTGAATAAATGATGAATGTAAATGACACATCCAAACATGATAATCATGACACCGAAGTCATGTAGGGCATCACTTACCTCCACTTCGTAAGGTTGCGCTGATTTTAAAGTGACATAGCAACACTTCTCATTCATGTTTCGCATCATATTGATTCCCACTGTACGTGGTTCTGCCATTTTTTTCATAATCGAACTTTAAAGCTGCTATAGGGACTAATCTCACCCTGTTTGCGCGAAATGCGTTCAGTCTATGTTCACTCTATGTTCGCTTTATGTTCGCTATATGTCATTCCGGAATTACCGTGACAAAGAGGTGACGAAATATGAAGGGTGTCGCGCCCGTCTCTCTTTATGAAAAGCTAGATATCGTCACTTGTGCCAGCAGATCAACCAACTTTGGGGAGTGAAGTTTTCTGCTAATCTGTTTTTTGGAGCAGCGCGCAAGAGTAATCCAATATTGAATGTTTGTTTACCAGTGAAGCATAGAATCCAGGGCAGCCCCTGCGATGCTGCTTACTGCGGAACGGCTAAATAGATTATCGCACCTGTTTATAGCTTGCGACATAGATAAGCAGTCCTTTTTACACCCAAAAGGTAGGCTGTCTAATAGAGCATTCCTGAATCTGTAGTGAACACTGCCACCGAATGTGGGGCGCCTGACTGCAGGAGCTTTTTGTTTTCAATGAAAAGTTTTATTCTTTACATTAGGATGATATTTTTTATTGTAAAGAGTTCCAGGTGACGTTCGATCGCCTCAAAGTATATATACTACACAGCGAAAACGAAAAGAAGCTGCGATAAAACTATTCCAAGAATGAGCGTAGGAACTACTTTTCAAATAATATAACGTGTGACCTACCTTATACGATAGCTTGCAATTGCGAGTAGCACTAAACTGAAACACAACTCTTGTAGCCGTATTTATTGGTCGGTAGCTGTGCAAGCAGGTTGTCCTTCAAGTGCCTACTGGTCCCCTGAATGGCAAATCTGCCGCCCGGAGGACGGACACGTATGAGTAGGTCGACATCTTCAGATACACACCTGTCAACGTCACCTTCAGGTACATGTTTTGAGACGTTCTGAAACATCCCTAGAAGTTCCGGGCTGGATCTGCGTGGCTCGACGGTGAAGTGGGGTTTTGCGGTTATGCATAAATCGTTGTATCGGGCGAACGCGTCAGAGGGCATTGATTCTGCTTTTGATACTCATAATAACACTTCGTTAGAAAAAGTGCGAACATCCGCGAAAAAGCTATGCAAAAGCTCTAAACTTGAAGGTATGGTTAAATCGATGGAGGAGACAAGAAAAGTGGGTCTTGATATATTTTTACGGCGAAAACGCATAAAGTTCACAGCCCTTTGAATGTATTCTTCTTGGAGAATGAATCCTGGCCAAAGTGCATTGCGGTCTTTGAACAAACAAATTTGAAATTGATATTTCTTGACAACCCAATTTTGATGAAAAAGTTGGAACAAGTGGTAGATTTTTTCGCCGGCAAAGAAAACAAGAACCTTTTAGCATTTTCAATTGATGTTAAAGATCTTTATTACAACTTCCTTCAGGCCGAGTTGATGATGTGTGTTTCGAAAGGTATCGGCCGAGTAGGAGCGGTTCAGTTTCAAAATACTGCCGGTGTGTCGAGTGAAGAATGTTTAGAGCTCATTTACTTTTATCTTAACTCGACTTATGCGACGTGGATTGGGAACACTGTGAAACAAAAGAACAGAATATGTATAGGTTCCTGCATAGCCCCGTACTTGAGCGACCTGCTTTTAGAAAAACCTAATAAGGTCCTTGACGAGCGTGTGAAGCACACTGATGTGGTTGTTGTTTACAGATTTGTAGACGACTATCTGATCGTTGCCAATAATTATCATAACAATTTTGACGCGGTTGTGATAGAAACTCTAACCATGTTTTTGACAGTGTTATCTCCCCTGGTGCGGACGCATGAAGTACCAAATGACAATTTTATAGATTCCTTGGCCTCAGGCTGTATTGTTCGCCAGCAGGAGTATGCTGGAGCTATGAACCGCTAGGAAATAAACCGGTTCTTTCGTCCACGTCCACTCACTGAAAATTGGCAGAGCGAGTGGTGATAAATTCCTGTTTTTAAAATTCACTTGTGAAGTAGTGCCACCACAAGCTTGACGCAAGCTTGTGGGCTCAAGCTAAACGCTTACTGTATTCTGGTTATCTTATACGCCTGTTAACCGTCATCACCGAAAATATAAGCAGGAAAGGAAGGGATGCATTCAGAGACCAAGTAGCCGCCACTAAGGCAGCCAAGGTTGCTGTAGTGCCCTACGTGCATGCCATTTAACATAACTTGCGAAGAATAGCGAGAAAAGCTGGTGCGGATGTAGTGTTCTCTGCTCTCGAACGGTTACAACTAATGTGCAAAAGCGTCAATGCTGACATCTGTGGGAAACGGGTGTGTGAGATCATGCACTGGGAAAAATTTGTGGATTGTTGTCGTGGTGTTGTCTATGGCACTCCTTTGATTTGTCATTGCGTGTACATTGGCCAATCTGGAAGTGTGAACGAAAGACTTGGAAAACACAAGTACAATATAGAAAAAGCTGCATTTGGTCATTTGGCCCTTCACAATCAGAGGTGTGGTTGTGTCCCTGTATTTCAAAACACCCGTATTCTCTTTAGGGCCCGTGGCAGAACTCCGCGTGAAATCATTGAAGCCTTGGAAATCGACAAAATAAAAGAAAACTGCGTGAGTATGACATCGATAGTTTTGTCAGCTAAAGGAAAGAAGTATCTAGAATCTTCACTTTGACCTTGGCGAGTGCAGATTGTCGCAATGGATGATGACGCATGCATGAGGCGTGCTGAATGTTAACATGATATGTTCCAGGTTTCATCGGTCTACTGTTACTCTATAAATATCAAGTGTTATCGCAAATAAAACATTATTTGCAAGTCAGCGCTGTGTGTGTGTGTGGCTTTCTTTTTGTGTTCCTCGTCGTGGTGCGCTATACTACTATAAATGATGAACCCCAACAAACTAGCCCGGCAACGTGCCTTAGCAAATGACGAGTGGGCGAAGCTCTTGGTATTGTATACGTGAGTAACTGTTCGTTACTTAGGTGTTGTGACGTATATTACAAATTGAGTGTCATTAAGTGACATAAACAGTCGACTACAAAAATAAGTTCTTAGGTTCATAATAGCTACATTGAAGCCTCCGACTTGTATAAAGGGTTTATGCTAGTAAGTGTTTTACAGCGTTCCCTCACAATCACAACTGACATTTATTATTTGCTAAACATTTTGTGTGTGCGTGTGTGTCTCACATTGCTGTACGTTGCCCCAATTAAAGTAGCTGTGACATATGGACGCCGGACAGCTCTTACCCTTTAGGTGCTGCCCCCATAACAGACACAAGTTCCCTTTCTCGAATCCTTGCAAGGACATGCTGCACACTGCCACGTCATTAAGGTACTGGCTTACTCAGATTTATTCAGCTTACTCATTTCAATAATTTGAAGGCCACAGAGTATTGAAGAAGGTATTCTACACCTATTAGTTTTCTTCCTGAAGTTGTTGTCGAAGATACTTTACTACGCCTTCATGGATGGGCTGTTTCAATATCTCCGTACAATATCTCCGTCCGTACAAGTAGGGCCTAAATTTCGTTATGGCCCATACAACCGCCAGACATTCTTTTTCAGTCGTCGAGTAGTTCTTCTCCGCAGATGACAACGTGCGGCTAGCGTAGGCGATGACGCGTTCCACGCCATCTTGGTATTGCACGAGAATAGCTCCGAGGCCAAGGTTGCTCGCGTCAGTGCGGACTTCTGCGTCTGCTTCGGTGTCGAAGTGACCTAGGATCGGTGGCGTTTGTAGGCGTTGTTGAAGATCGCGGAAAGCGCTGGATTGTTTCGGGCCCCAGACGAAGGCGACGTCATCCTTGACGAGTTGTTGTAGAGGGTCGGCGATTTTCGAAAAGTTCGGCACGAAGCGGCGGTAATAAGCACAAAGTACCAGAAAGCGGCGTACATCATGCTTTGTTTTCTGTATCGGGAACAAAGCAACTGCCATAGCCTTGTCAGGATCGGGGCGAACACCACTGATGCTGACAATGTGGCCAAGGAATTTCAGTTCCTCATATCCAAAATAGCACTTTTCTGGTTTCAGAGAGAGGCCAGCAATGCGAATAGCCAGAAGAACCGCCTCAAGCCGCTCAATGTGCTGTTCAAAAGTCGTAGAAAAAACGACTACGTCGTCTAAATACAGTAAACAAGAGTACCAGTTCAAGCCACATAAAACTGTGTCCATCATTCATTGGAACGTGGCTGGAGCGGAGCACAGGCCAAAAGAGAAAACTTTAAATTCATAGAGACCGTCCGGTGTAAGAAACGCTGTTTTTTCTCGGTCCCGTTCATCTACTTCAATCTGCCAATATCCGCTACGGAGATCCATGGAAGAGAAGTAACGGGCGTGTCGCAGGTGATCCAAGGAGTCATCGATACGAGGAAGAGGATATACGTCTTTTTTCGTTATCTTGTTCAGTTTGTGGTAGTCGACGCAGAATCGTAATGAACCATCTTTCTTTTTAACCAGAACAACTGGTGACGCCCAAGGACTAGTCGATGGTTGAATTACGTCGTCGTCGGGCATTTGTTTCACTTGATGACGGATAGCACCTTGCTCCTTCTGCGACACGCGGTAAGCATGTTGGCGCACGGGTTGCACGTTGGGCTCATTGATAATTCTGTGCTTCATTAGAGGAGTCTGCCAAACTTTCGAAGTAGTGGCAAAACAGTCACTAAAGGATGAGAGGAGACGGAGGAGCCTTGCCTTCTTAGGTTCTTCCAACTGGCGATTGACGTTGAGGCGACCAGTCACGTCAGTATCGCAGCTGTTCTCAGTCGAGATCGTCGTAATCAAATGGAAGGCGTCCAAATCATCCAATGCCTCCAAGTAAGCTATGGTTGTGCGTTTCGCAAAATGCCTGTGTTCGCCACCGCAGTTCGTAACTAAAACCATAGTCTGGCCATTTCGCCGTTGAACGAGACTTCGAGCAATGGCCACTTCCCGATCAAGCAATAACGTCAGGTTACTTTCGGCGATGCCCGTAATCGACTGCTCCCGTGGACACTCAACAAGCACGAAGATACTACTGCGAGGTGGCAACGTGACGCATTCATCGACTACACGTAAGGCCACGCCACGATGTTCGTTCTCGATGTCGGAATCTGGAGAAACACAGTTAACAAAACTGACGAACAAATCACGCAGATTAATTATCGCTCCATACTCTTGCAGAAAATCCATGCCCAAAATGACCGGCCGAGAACAATTGGGCAGTACAAAGAATGATGCTACAAAAGCCGACGCACAAATCTCAAGCCTGGCGGTGCACTTTCATGTAGGGGATACGAGCTGTCCTCCAGCGGTGATTAGTGGAGTGCCATCCCACGTTGTCAGTACCTTGTGTAGATGGGTGGCCATTGAAACACTCATCACCGAGTAATCAGCTCCCGTGTCAACAAGCGCAGTCACTGGATAACAGTCGACGGATACGGTAATGGCAGCGGACGTTCTGTTGGCGGTTTCACAAACAGGCTTTAACGGCACGTCGTAAGGCAGCGGCGGAGGATATTTGTCGGTTCGCGTGACAGCGGCCTCACCTCCGGAGGTCGCCGTTTTCAGTTTCCCCGGCGTGGGCTTGCGCCACTGACACCTGGGGACCCAAAGGCAGGTCGGGCGCGGTGCGTTGATGTGGACGGACGTGGTGATGGTGACCGTGACTGTCGTCGCGGCGGGACAGGAGCGTGATGACTACCTTCCAAGTAATCCGAAATTTCTTGTGGGCGCTCACCTTAGCGCTGACAACGTGCATCTGGGTGGAATCCGCGTAGGCCTATTCGTCGGTAGTAACAGTCGCGGTATATGTGTCCAACGTCGCCACAATGGTAGCACAAAGGACGATTGTCGGGTGCACGCCAGACGGTGGACTTTCGCGGGCCAGGACGAAAATCGGCCTGAGAAGGGAGGCGATGGGCTGGACATGGAAAGCATCTGGGGGTCCCAGTAGGTTGATGAGAAAAATGTGCCGTCGACGGCGTAGAGGCGCGTAGGGCATCCGCGTAGGAAAGCGTGGGAGGTTCGACTTGCGATGGTGGTGAGGAGTGAACGAACTGCCTGATTTCGTTGCGAACGACGTCCGTAAGAGCAGCGCTACTGAGAGGTGGCGCTACATGAAATTTCCGAAGTTCTTCGCGTACAACGTGCCGTATGAGTTCTGTGAGGACCTCCCTGTTATCACCTCCTGGTACAAGCGAGCACGCAGTGGACATGGCCGTCTGACGCTCATACTGCGACACCCGCTGCCGAAGCATGCGCTTCATAATTGTGGCCTCACGTATGAACTCGGACACAGTCGTTAGAGGGTTGCGCACAAGGCCCGCGAAAAGTCGCTCCTTTACGCCTCGCATTAGCA
The DNA here is from genome assembly GCF_043290135.1 of Rhipicephalus microplus. Lineage (NCBI taxonomy): Eukaryota > Metazoa > Arthropoda > Arachnida > Ixodida > Ixodidae > Rhipicephalus > Rhipicephalus microplus. The sequence goes on from NC_134704.1 coordinate 88,502,830, forward strand.
GGCGCACTTTCTTGTCTTCTGGCATGTGGGGGTGAGACCGTTGAAACAATCGCGACATTTATTCTACAAACATGGCGACGCTTTCGTTCGGCATTTGAAATCGCGAAGAAAGTGCCTGCTCCGCTCTCTCTTTCCGTTCGGGGTTACTGAACGCCTCGCGAAGGTGCCGATGGAATTCCTGCCAACTTGTAAATGAAGTTTCGTGGTTCGCATACCACACTTTGCCCGCGTCTAAGAGGGAGATATACACGTTCTTCAGCTTACGGCGATTGTCCCAGTCGTTGATGGCAGCAACCAGGTCGAAATGGTCAAGCCAGTCTTCGACATCCTCACTGGCATCACCTTGGAATGGGTTGGGTGTGCGAGGCATGTTGATGACACAGGGTACGCTAGCGAGTGGGTCATGCTCGGTTTGAGTTGCGGATGTGGCAAACATTGTCCTCACGGAACTTGCCAAGGGGCCGTACTGTGGTGGTAGTCCTTGAAGGCGGCGGCTGCTTCGATAGATGTCAGCAGACCCTGGTGCACTGGCAGTGGTTGCTTCTGGTTCAGGACCAGCAGGCATAAGACGTTGCAGTACAGTACCCAGCACGTCCACCAGTCTGTCGCGAGAGGAAACGATAGGCAGGAACTCGAAGTGGAGGACTGTTTACTCAGCCACAGCTGCCATTTACTTCTTCGCTCTCGTCTTCTGCCACCAACACAGCGTGGCAATATACACTTAACGTCAGCTTCTTCAATACAGCCAGAGAGAGAGAGAGAGATAAAGATACAAGGAAAGGCCGGGAGGTTAACCAGACGCACATTCGGTTTGTTACCCTGCACTGGGGAAGGGATAAAGGGGAGAAAAGAGGTTGCAGAAAGATGAGAAGGTACACACAATCACGAGCACACTCGGGGAGCACACACAGTTTACAGGTGGTCGCTCAGCAATAGAGCCAGAAGAGTCCACATAAACCGCACGCATGGACTGCTGAGTCGGTGACTCAGGAGACAGTTTAAGGAGAATTCATGACGGCGGAATACTTATTTAAGAGATGTAGGGACGTCAGCCAAAAAGAGAGCAAACGCAGAGTCGCGCTCATATACAAAAAGAAGGCTTTCAATCTTCTTCATAGATGCCCTATTCCTTTCAGTGCTCTATTTTTTCTTTATATTTTTTTACTCAAAGATTTCACCACATAGCTCGAAAGAGTTGTATTAAAATTTGGATTACAATAAAAAATATACATCTTCACCAACGCCACACATCTGCTAACATGACAATGAATTCCTCTGAGTGGTAGCATTAAAGAAAAAAAAGTTGCATACAGTTTTCGAGCATTACCGGATTGTCTTGTACCAGCATTTTCTTATTTGGCACTAAACGACACTAGGAAGATTTAAAAGCTTGTTTCACATTGCTAGACAAAGCATTATTTTACCTCTTAAAAAAATCAGAGAATGTTTAGCTAATATTATTTCTAGTAATTATGATGCAAATGTGAACAAATCAAAGCGGGCGAAACCATAACTTACCACCGGCAGTGTCCAAATCTGCTACATCCGAATACTTGAAGGTCGAATGTTCGAGCCCTACTGACGGACAAGTTGTCCTTTCGCCCACATCTCTTTGTTCACATTTACTTCATAGTACAAACTAGATGGGCTAAACTTTGTTTTTTGTTCGTTAGTTCTAATATTTGTTTGTGTAATTTTGCAGTGCTAGTCAGCGTGTGCCAGTGTATAGTTTCGTGCAGAGAAACAAACGATGCAAATTAAATATTGCTTCGTATGAGAGAAGAATATTAAAGGGCACATATTTGCACGCGAGTATACGCCTGGCGAATAAAAATATGCAGAATAAGAAAGACAAAGGATGAAAACCACTAGCCACGAGACACGCTATTCGCGCCTTCAGCTGGCAAGACACGCCAATGGCTGAACGCCGTGCACTGCAATTCGCAAAAAAAAAAGAACTGTGGACACGGACCACGACGCACGAGATAAACGAGAACAAGCAGTCCGTTCATCTTCTACACGACGCTCCTTCCAGAATAAGGACGGAGCACCTCCTACGCGTAGAACACGGTACACTGATCCCCACTAGCCTGTCTCAGCCAGCCCTGCTGCACATACCAGAAAGGATTTGCGACGGTTTGGTAGTGTGTTTTATTGCAGCCGGAGTGTTTCGATGGTGTTCAGCACGTTAGCTGCGCTGACTCTGAGGTTCAACGGGTTGAATTATCGTAAATACCGGATTATGTTTGGTCGCGAACACTATAACTATTTCACGCTCAATGCGGACGGCTATGCTATGCCTAATAGACGAGTGATTTATTTTCGTGCTCGCTTCCTCCTGATTCGAGTTTCGCAAGTAAGAGGCCTGCGAAGCGGTATTTGTTGGGGTTGTTGGTTCCTTGGAGTTAAGGCCATCCGGCGAAGCATTTCCAACATAGGAGTACTCTGAATAGGATGTAGTTGCAACCACGTGGGGGCGGCTGACAAAACGCTGTTAGCTTTGCAGAGACCGCTTCCGCATTCCGCCCGCGTATTTATTTCTACAACAAAAAGCTTCATCAAGTCCACGTGTTTTCTGAATGGATATATTTTACACTTCTTGCCCTTTATCAACTACCGAAGTTTTCGGCAAACACGATGAGCGGTGCAGTGCCAAATGGTACAAAGTACTTAAACGACGATGACGAAAAAAATAGCTCGACCATCTCGATGCGATTCGGGCTGCAGTGCTTCTAAACTATCCTACATTACGCACCAGCTAGCCTTAGCAAATGCGACCACTCTTTCCAACACTCGTAAGTTAGACTAAAAACTGCCCCACGCCAAGCGAAATTCATTAAGGCGTTTAACGATTTCCCTGCGCTCAGAATGGCAGAAGATCTACAGGACTCACAGAGATGTGTGAAAATGAAGTGCCAGCTCTTGACAATGCGTCAAAAAGTGCGAAACCTAATACTACTACTAAATAGAAAATGTGGAATCCCTAAGCTTCGCTTTTAACAGTTTAACGCGGTAGCAATATTATTTCCCTAGTGCGTTTTACCTTGTGCATAATTTTTAATATTTTATGTTACTCGAGGAGTCCATATTGGGGATGATTGCATTGTATTTGACAAAGTTGAAAGGGGCTTCTTTCAATGGGGCTTTTGCAATGGTTGTATTTTGCGTAACGGGTAGCATGCTTTAAACAACCGGTAATTACGCGCGGAAAATGCTTTTGAACTTGGTATACACGCCCTCTACTTGGTTTTAAGGGAATACGAACAGTTGCGTGTCTTCTAATGGGTGGCTCACTCAAAGCCATGAAATCGTTATGACAATCACACGTTCTAACGCCTGATGACAAGGTACGCCTGTACCACGTAATATTAGTGCGATATAAACGTGTTTAATTGCGAATCCTGTAAGCATAATGCATGAGTGTGTGAAGCATGAAAGTTAATAACGCAAAAACATTAAAGAGCTCGTTTTGCAAAAAGTTTGGTGTCGGCATCGTTGGTTGTGAGTGAAAAAAATTATAATCTTATCCACGACCAAAAACTCAAGAAAGTTGCTAATAAGCTTCCCATATAAAACTTTTGGGTAACGATCGAATCCAGGTCGCTCACGTAACAAGCAAGTGTTCTACCAACGCCGACTAAATTTCAAAGCCGAAAGGCTACCGCAGTGACGTCAGAGGTTGGGGGCCCAGTTGCCCAACTGAGCTTGCTCAGTCAGACTTTTTTTTCCACAACATTGATTCGGCCCAATCAAGCCGCAGCAGCTGCGAGAGTGGGAGCGTTGGTTCTCCTAAAACGTGAACGAAACACAAGCTTCCCGCCCCGTTCGCGGCGTAAGTGGGCCCCCACCCTCTGACGTCACTGCGGCAGCCTTTCGGCCTTGGAATTTAGTCGGCGTTGGTTCTACCCCACAGTCACGCCTCTGCTTCAAAGTTAACTAAAAAGAACTTTCTATGCTTGGAAATGGGTGCTTTCGTGGTCTTCCCCTTACATTGGTGTTGAACATTGGCATATGACGGTATTAGGGTGTGACGAAGAGGTGCAGTCACAACATTTATAACGCGAAAATTCTAGCGCGTACACGTGACACCCTTTTCTGATATCACGTATCCTAATTACCCGTACGCCACAGGTCACCGTGTGTGGGTGTGCGCCACAGGTGCTTTAAAGTTTATATCCACGCAGGAACAGTGAGAACATGTTTTGGCGATTCAAACGACAAAACATCAAAAAAATGCGTTATTATCTGTATTGATACCACGACTGCAAAATGAATATCAAGATCCCTCCAAAAAAAAACTCAAAGCCTGGTACTCGGCGTGACAATCAAGTAGTCGGTCTCAGATGAACGCCAAGTCTCGAAGTTCTTTTAGAAAAGAAAAAGACCTTTTGCAAGATTCTTGTTGGTGCAACGTAAATCACGGTTGCGGTACTTGCTATCTAATTTTATAAGAAGGTAATAAGTACCGCATATGTTCCCCTTTATTACAGATAGCCGACAGGTGTCATGTCGGCTGAATGTCAATTTTTGTTTCAGTGTTGACTTCGCCTGTTTAACAGTAGACGGAACGGGAGAAATGTACTCCTGTGACTCAGCATGCTACATTCAAGTGTTGCTCGATCCCGCAGCGATACAAAAACGAATACTACACATGATATTCCCGACGTGGCACCATAGTGTGAAATGATGTCAATAACACACGCGGCATTTGTTAATGTGTTGCTGCGCGGCCGAGAAACGCGATATGTGAATTGCACCATAGCATTACGACAAAACCGACATATCGGCTTTAAAATGAGTGCTGAGGTTGCAACAGTCTATACGCTCACCTTTAAACGTCAGTTCAGTAAGCGTGTCTAAGAAGCGAACAATGTGTGTACAACTACGCCATTAAAAAAACACGTTCATCCACCTCGTTGATTGATTAATACGGTCAAGTTTAACGCCCCAAAAGCACCATATGATTATGAGAGACGCCTTATATAGGGGAGGGCTCCTGAAATTTCGACCACCTGGGACTCTTCAATTTGCACCTTAATCTGAGCACAAGGGCCTGCACGGGCCTACATGAGCACATGGGCCTACATTTTCGTCTCAATCAAAAATTCAGCCATCGCCGCCGGGATTCGATCCCGTTACTTGCGGGTCAGTAGCTCAGTACGTTAGCCACAAGACGTACGTGGCGGGGCATCGATCCACCTCGTAGCGCTTCACTCGAAGCAAAAAGTGCGACATATCAGCCATTCGCTGGAAGCTTCGCATGAAACACGTTCCCGCAATACGTGGAATGTGCCAAACATTTCAAAAAAAGTGCCATGCAAATTTTTAAATATGTCGTTACAGGAACAATACTAGCGATAGATGTATGCAGATTTGATTGATTTGTGGAGTTTAACGTCCCAAAACCACCATATGATTATGAGATACGCCGTAGTGGAGGGCTCCGGAAATTTTGACCACCTGGGGTTCTTTAACGTGCGCCCAAATCTGATCACACGGGCCTACAACATTTCCGCCTCCATCGGAAATGCAGCCGCCGCAGCCGGGAACCAAACCCGCGACTTGCGGGTCAGCAGCCGAGTACCTTAGCCTTTAGACCACCGCGGCGGGGCATAGATGTATGCAGATAGATCGTGCTTCGCTGTTTGAGTGAAGATGGGGTGATGCTGTCGATTGATTGCACAGTCACGCGACTGTCTCATTTTGCCTTGCAAAGTGTTTTCATACGGCAACTAACCAACTTACAACATGATGAAAGCACGAATATTTACCAGCTATGATGGCCTATTGTGTGCTCCGGAATAACGTGACCTAATAACTGAGTTTGCCTTTACGAAAAAAAAACTTGCAAAGTAGTACAGACCGTACGTAGTTAGTACAGAAAACTTAATTACCTGGGAACACCATAAGCCTATTTGCGTGCTTACGAGAAATGGAAACTGATGCGGTTCGCACGACAGTAACGAAAAAATAAAGGGGAACGCAACAGTTTCTGTTTCAGAAGTCCGCCTTTCAAAGCGCTTTAGAATAACATGCTTATCCTCCATCTGTATAGGACCTGCTGTGGCTTTTCAGCGTTAATTGCAACGTGGCCTTGAAGAGCTGGTGAACAACTCCACAGAACACGTAATTCCGTCAACCCGGTGTCCTGACATACGATAACAAAGGTAACTTGACAAGAAACCTGTAAAAGACCACGCAGAGTGACGAACAAAGGAATCACCGAAGGCGGCGAAATTGTCGCAGGCGGCTTCTGTGCACGATGTCACGGAGAAAATTAAATTTCCTCATCGCGTGGGCGCGCAATATCAGGATCTTTTTGTTTTCATTCCTCTTTAGAAGGCTTCATACGCATTGAATAGCGCGAATAAAAATAACCACGGCCGGGCTTGAAGAGCGCCACGCACGCTGGAGAGAACGCGCAGGCCGCTTTTCTAGCCCGGCTGTGAAATAACTTACACAAAGGACAAGCGTTGACGACCAAGGAATGAAGATAAGGTTTCTGAACAGGAGCTTGGGGGAGCGCAGGTTTTTCGAGTTTCCGGTGACAGCTCGAGTTCTACTGCCCTCAGGAAATGCGCAAAGACAAGATTATCATTGTAAAATCTTCATTGTGTGCCGGTTGAATTTGATGTTACCGGTGTGGCACTGCTGCTTATAAGGAAAGGCGGCTGATGTCGGCAAAGATGGCTGACGAGAAAGCCCTCAGAGTGCATGCCTAGTAACAATCATGAGTTACTCAGATTCACGCTGGGTTCTGTAGATTTGAAGTGGCTACTTTTTTACACTGAGTCCGACAAACGCTCATCGCTGTTTATAACCACGTTGTGTTTATTTAAAAAAGAAACTGTTACTTCCTCATTTTGCATATTTTTGTACTTTGAGCCTGACGCCGCGCGATGACATGAGACCACAGGTCGTGCCCACAAAGTGCTCCGCATTTGGAAGATGATAATTAACGAAGTCACTATTGACTGTATCGTGACACCGTTGTGTGCATGTACATGCATGGTAATGTAAACTAGGAAAAGTGAAGACCAATGTGAGTACCATTTGGTACAATTAGGCTCTGTTTAGCACAAGTTTTGAACGATTCTTAGTACGAGGTACTCTACTATGAGAGAGCATTAAACTGTTCTGTTGGTCTCACACTTGATGAGGCCTCGTTCACAAAAATTACGCCGCCAACAAGTTCATATGCAGGACTGCACGACTGCTCACACTTCCCAACAAAACGAAATCAGATCACATCTGTTCCCTTGTATGAGGCCGAGTGTGTTTAAGAACAAGAGGCTACTGATTGAAAGCCGTCGAGGCCGTCTTGATGAATTTAATTCGTGAAAAAGTTCACGAAGCTGACCCAGAAGACTTTAAGGGAAGCATAGTCAATTAGGCGTCTCGGAAAGACACAGTGTTTCAAGATCCTTCAACCCTTTTACTTAAAGAGCAAGCCTGCTTCATCTCGCGACCAGCCTGTTCATACAGCTAACACACGAAACTTTTACGCGAGCTCACTTAAAATTCCGAAGCATTGCAAACGTTGAGAAAGAGCGACGTTTTTTTCTTTCGCAGAGATGGCTCTTTATCGCAATATATGTAATATGAGCAGCCATCCGTACGCAAAGCGTTTTTCGCTAAAAGGACTGCGTAGTTGACGCCATGACATCCACGTCTCGACTTTAACGCGTAACTATGTTTGGCTACGCGTTTCGCTATTTTACTCGCGCGCAACAGCAGCGTTCTAGCGCAGCCTTAGGTTTGGAGTTTGGACCAAGCCACGCCGGCCTTCTTTCAAACAACACGTCTGTAAAGAAACGCGCTATGGAGAATGGTGCCTCTAGCCCACGACCTCCTCTATAAACTTTTAGAGGATGTCGTGCTCTAATCATACTTATAGTTCTCTATAGTACAGTGCTCAAAGTTTAATGTAGGCGTTTGTGACGAAGTGGTGAACGCTTTCCGGGTGGTGTCCCAGACAACCGTATTTGCATGCATAGTACCATCACTTGTTAGCTGCAGGGACTTAGGCGGGGGACTATTGGCTAATAATAGGTGAATAAACATTGGCTTTCAAAAATACGTCTATCAACACCACCTGCCATATTCGGATAATAACAGATGTTATCTGCTGTTAAAGATGCAACATTGTGTCACCATTACAGTTCAAATATTGCGACCGTCTCTGTCATTCTGAAGTTAGTGCGGTCGACAGCTTGTGCTGAAGACACGGGCTCGATTCCGGTGATGGCGGTTACAATATGACACGTTTCTAAGGTAAAAAAAAAATGGCAGCATATCCACGGAGTGAATGATGGAGAGTGGGGCGAAGCATCCGTCCGTCAATTCGTTCTTTCTTCCGTTCGTCCATGCGTGCGTCTGTGTGGCCGCCCCTGCGTTCATCTGCCCGTCCGTGCGTGCGTCTGTTCGTGGGTCCGCACGTCCATCTGTGCATCCGTCCCTGCGTTCGTCCATGCATCCGCTCCTGCGTCCGTCCATGCGTCCATCCGTCCGTGCAGCCATCCGTGCGTCCGTCTATGCATCTGTCTGTGTGTCCGTTCGTCCACCTATTCAACACTCCAAGTACCACCATCTCGCATCTTTTCATCATATATTCCTCACATAGAAACACCGCGATCCAGCGGACATTCCAGGGACTGAACGAGTGGAGGAGCACGCACACTTTGTTACGGCTTGTGCTTCGCGTCTACTTCCCACCTTTAACCACCTCGAGTTCACGGTATATACTAGTTCACTGTATTCATGGCACTACGGCCCAACGCTCGCTAAACCTTTCTAAACCCATGGAGGTTACACTCAGCGAGTATAACGTAGCAACCCTGTCCTGTCAGATAGTGCCTAATGTACATGCCAATGGCTGCTAAGGGGTAATGAGAGACAGGAGAATTTGGCTTTTAGTTAACGCTCACGCTGCGAATTTTTTTATTGTTCAACAACGTACAGGAGAAATATTCCACTGGCAAGTCAAAGCGCGGGTCACCATCTTGCAGGTGAAAGCCTAAGACATGTTATGCACTAGTACGAGGGACTAACGGGTGCCGCTTCAAGGAGCATCGCCCCTAAAAACCGCGAGGCCTGCGCGCAACGCACCGCACAATCACAGTGAAAGCTGGAAGAGCGGTCTTTTAGAGCCTTTTCAATACGCTGTTCGGGTAGGTGCTAAAATCAGATTATCTGGGCACCCAAAACGCTATAAATAATGATATTTTTTAGGGGTGAAGTTCCTTACGTCGTGAGTCCTACGTCTCGTGTCGTCGTGGTAGTAGTCAGTTTCTCAAGCCCTCCACGATGATATCACGCTTTTGGGCGGTAATACCGCATATTGGTAGTACACAGCATCGACGTAATACTCACATGGTCACCTTTAGCTTTTCTGGCACATTGCGAATGGCTTGCAAAATCTCTAATTCGCAGCAAGGTTGAAGAGTGTAGCCCACTGCCGAATGTTTGCAAGCCTACTTCCAAATCGAAGCTTAAAATAAAGAACATTGGCGGTGAATAAAATGTTAGTGAGCTGTCGTCCATTGAGTCCTTTCCTTCTACTGACCAAAAAAGAATAAGCAAAAAATAGACGAGTTTGCAGAGATTGATTGCAGGTTCTCTAGAGCAAACGTTTAAAATGGTTGACTCTGCTCGCTTGATAACAGGATAAAGCTTATCCGAAATCTTTAGGTTTCACGGACTCACTGCGACGGATCTGGTACATTTCTCTAAACACAGAAGTGGCGTAATTTCATCATATTATTTTGTCATCATTGAACTTAACCAGGGACGGCACACAGCTCTCCCATAGTACAGCACCGAGTACTCTAAATCTTAAACCTCTTTTTCTAAACACGCAGGATTTGCAATTAAAGATGATGGTTATTGAGGTGACGGCTCAGTGCCCTCCTATAGTTGAGTACGAAGTACTTGAAATCGTGAAACATTTTTTTGAAGCTGAAGTCCGAGACCTAACTTGGTTAAGAGAATGGCAGGCATTGCCAACGGCCGACCGCCTTGTGGCGTGGGGTGTGGCGCCCTCCGCCTCATGTCCGCCGTGCGGCCGGACGGAAACTCTAAACCATGAACTTCACGAATGTCCTGTGGCACGTACTTTCTGGCGTTTGGTGACCAGTATGTTTAAAGTCAGCATGCAAAGGCAGTCGCGGCACAGAGACATTTTTGTTGAGTTGATAATATGTATAGGTGCTTTTGTATTGTGGAAGCGGAGGGCACTGGCATGGTGGCGGGGACGCCCTCAGAGGGCTATGTTTCCTCTGCTACATCGCTTAAGAACCATGATGTTAACACATATGAACGAACAGTTATTCATTCTGGGGAAGAAAGCTTTCCTTCTGCGGTGGTCAACACAATTTATTCTTCTCAGAAAGAACATTGTGTCCATGCCTTGCCTTCCTTACTGAGAAAGTAGGCTAGTGTTTGTGATTTCACTGAACCTGCATTTAGTGTTGTATTAGTATTTATTTATTCTTATACGGATTTTTTAAATGTTGTTTTTGTTCCTTTCCATGAATTGTGCGTGCCCATGATCATAGTTTTCTTTACGCTCGCTAGGATTTCTGTTTACAGGTACAAACAATTTCCGTTGTGCATTTGAATGTATATTAAAATATATTAGCAACGTTTTGAGAACAAACAATGTAACACATAAATGTCTTCTGTGTATCTATGATTTTTTCAGAAATAAAATTCTCTTAAACATGGGGTTCATTAAACCTTTAGTGGGACGGCTCAGTGGTCTCCCATATTTGAGTACGCAGTACTCGAAATCGTTAAACACTTTTTTTAAAACACACATTTCGTTCACGTATGCATAACAACAAAATATGCTGTTGACATGCCAATGATGTCTGTGAAAGTATTTTTTCTAACAATAAAATACCGTCTCAGCCAAGTCTAAAAAACACTACCACCAATGCACATCGTAAAATATCGATCTGTCGTGGGAGGGATGGAAAATTCTCGCCATTCTGTTTGAAAAGTTGCTTTGCTTTCCTCGGATGGAGATCATTTTGATGTACATCTTCGTGTTGTGAAAGGGGTGGAGTAAATCGGATACGTAGTACTTCATGCCGAGAAAGACAGTGTATATATAAAACCCCTCGTTAACGTATCGTTGTATCCTTGTGATGAATGCTCGGTGTCGAAAATTTTCCACAAGCGCTCAAAAAAGCCACACTCGTAGAGGCGTACAAACGCGGACTCATAAAATGCAAATGTATAGATATATTGTAGGTACTTTACACTCACAGAACGGGGTGTCGGATTGAGACACGGCGTGGCCAAGCTGCCCAGTCCCTGCAAGATGATATACAAAAAAAGAAAAACACTCAAATTGAATGACACAGAACTAATACACGGAAAACTAAAAGATAGAAAAAGGAAAACAGGGAGGGAAATAGGTTGGAGTCGGCTTTCCTTTCCCAAAGGCTCATTTGACTGTTTCTCGAGCCGTCGCTCTCGGCACGCCTCTGTAGGAAAACTGGCGCACTGAGGAAAATCAGAATGCATACAATATAGAAAGCGAATACTGGTCGAACATTTTCCGAGATGGCGTCTTTTTATAAAGGAGCTTTATTTGCGATCTACCATGCATTGTTTTCCTAACTGTGGGCGTTGGTTGTTGTCGGCTAGATTAACCAGCACCAGTTCCTCATTAACCGGAACCATACGTCACCGTACATAAAATGCAGTAACACAATTACTTCGTGAGAACGAACAGATTTGAAAATTATTTTTCTATCGCACAATAACGGAATATATTGGAATAATAAAATGAACGTCATAATCCTCTTTATGATTGATTTGTTTCGTAGCGTTGTACCGGACTTATTGACTCTGTTTCGGTACTATGGTTTTTGTCTTCTTTGTTCATTCTAACTTTTTTACAAGCGTGTTTACTCTTGTAGCATTTTTAATGTCCTCTTTGCTTGGACTACGTCACCGCATTATTTGATAAATAAAAGATAAAGAAATAATTGGGTCTAAGACGGGAAAAATACGCGTGATGCGTCAGCGGGTATGCATTGTCATCTGAACGCCACAGGGTAGCCAGCCGATCTGAGAACTGGCTAATCTTTTTGTCCTTCTTTCCCCCCTCTTCATCCTGCTATCTGAATGACACCATTGCAGCAACATTTCATGTAATAAAAACACGGCAACCAAAAGGTGAAAGCGAATGGTTAAATAAGCAATGTTTGTACGTATGTAGCGCATAAAATTATGATTGCTCAATAAAAGGCTGGCGTGTTTAAAGTAAACAGTAAACGTAAGATCATTGCATGAACTTGTTTTCCCTTTTTTTCTTATTTTTTGATTTGCATTTAAATACTTTATTTCTTTAATTCTAAATACTACCGCAACAAAACAATTTTTCAGCCCTCGTAACTAGTTTCTGTTTCTTTATAGGCTTATCATCGGTGGACATAGTAATAATATTGAAAATACTCTAGCATGCTTTCTTTCTTTATAGCTGTAGAATTTCGGACAGACAGCGTAAGTGCTGAGAATGACTGAGGCACGAACCATGATAAACTGAAATGCTGTCAAATTCTAGACGTCATCTAAGATGGTTCTTATGATTTGGGCTCTCTACGTCACCTTATTATTTTTCCTCAATTTCTCAAATGTCTGAACATAACTAAAGTCGGGCACAACATTGTTTGTCTGCGCCATTTGCTTTTGGAAGGTGCATGGACAAAAGCGTGCAGCAATCGGCTAGCACTCGAGAACGACATCGTAAACTGCACTGGTGACCCACCTTATTTTCAACATTACGCAGTGTATACATGAGTCTGACTGAGTAGATGGTTGTCTGTTGGTGTCACTGTTAATTTGTTTCTTCTTCTGTCTCCAATGTTCATTATTTTTGCTGCAAGAATAATAATTCTGAGTCAGACTGTTTTTTTATTCGCGAGGGTGAGCGACTGTCATGCTTTGGTCGTGTGGGTGAAGCGTCTTCGGTGAAGCGAATGTGTAATACATTCCGCTCTTCATTATACTCAGGTATTCATGATGTTGTGTTTAATGTAATTCACATGTCCAGGTTATCAGGCCCAAATCGAGTATTCTATTTTTGACATAGGTAATACTGCAAATCCTGCCACATGACCGCAGAATTTAAAATTTTTGTGTATAGCTTGGAGCAGGATTTAGCAACCTTCATAGGTGGAGGGTCGAGATACATGAAGTCGGCATGGTGGAAGCCGCATGGCAAAACCGAGTGGGTGCGAGCGGGGTGGCAAGGTTTTGCAGGAAAAAAAAAAGGGGGGGGGGCGGAATTGACAATAATTACGCATAAAACTCGCACAGAAATCACATTCACTTTGAGCTCGTATTTCACAAAGTTGTCATTTGCAAGCAAATAATAAAGGAAAAGAAAAACAAAACATTGTTTGAATGCGAATTTCGACATTGCACAATCTTAGCCAACTCGAATTTATCTACACCATGGTTGTTCACCGACAGGAGGGTTTACCTTGTGCAAGGGCCGCATGGTCCAGCCCTAGGAGGTTTAAAAACTGCCGCTAGTTTACTATCCCTGGCTTGAAGCATTAATTGAGAGCATTGTGTGTTACTGCTGGCCTCTTGCATTGTTCACTTGCCCACGTTTGAAAATTACTGACAAAACCAATGTTAAAATGCAAGCGCACAGGCCCGCCCGTTATTGTTTTCGTGTGGTTGAAAAAAATGTCAGGCCTGCGCGGTAGGCCCAGCACAGTCACAGCAAAAGCTAGAATAGCGAACTTTTAGAGCCTTCTAGAAACACTCCTTGGGTAACTAATGCAAGCACGCTTGCTTGGTACCCGCTGGGAGATTAATAATACACTTCTGGGTAGTATAGGCTGGCATTTGCTATGTTATTTTTCGTCATTTACTGCGAAGCGTAGTATCCACTAAACACTTGCTGGGAATTTTGTGCCAATTGTCCATGCAGTGGCTGACGACGATGAGAAATTATGGCTGAAGTGGGTATGCGACACAGTTAATAGGGAAACAATAACAAGCTTTTGTAAGGGGTAGGAGCATTGGACAGCCCACTCGTTATGCTCGTCGCATTGTGCGATGACTGGTTGTTCTTTCGTGGTTGTAAAACGCTTTATAAGTCATATTAACGTGATTGTTTCCTGACATCAAGCCTGCGTAAAGAAAGTTTGACAGCAAGTCACAAGCAGCGGAGTAGCTCAGTGGTAGAATACTTAGCTGCCATGCAGGAAACCCTGGTTCAAGCCCCACTGTGTCATTGGTGCAATGTTTTTTTTCACTAATTTCGCGCGATTTCACTCTATATAGTGAGCGAATACCCTAGCGCATGCCTTTTCTCGCACTTCTATTTCCACAGATTGTCTCATGCGAAATGGCGAATGGTAATAACATTCGTTGGGACTGAACATCACAAAACTAGGACTATGTGAGACGCTGCATCGCAGGGTTCAGGAAATTTCGTACACCGGGGATCTAAGCCCGTGGGTGTCAAAATGTTTCGCCTTTATCGAAAATGTGGCCGCAACGGCCGGGATTCCATCCCGCGAACGGCGAACCACCGCTCGGTATTGGCGAACAGTAAACCTCAGTTTTTGTGTACCGTATTAACACGCATTCAACCAGCACGGCTTAGTATATCACTGTCACCTGTCACTTTTGGCTGAACAACAAGTAATTCGGGCTAAAGTATGGCTAATGGTACTGAATAAAGGCTGACTTTGGCTCGTGGTAATATTATGGCTGTTCCATGTGATAACGGCAGTGTCTAATCGGGACATCAAATGCCGGAATTTCGCTTATTGTATGGGGTGACTACGTTCATATGTACGTGTGAACACAGAACACCACACTTGATTTTGCCTGGGTGCATAATTTTGTTTCCTATTTTCAAAAACATTTCGTAGCAAATCCTAGGACTGTGCGCGTGTTTGACCGCACACGTCAGGCTCGTTGCGAAGAGGCAGAGTTTTTCATGTAAATACAGTGCTATGCACAGTACTTATGCATAAAATCTGCGAGCTACATATGTTGGTAAACATAGTAAGAAAGTCGCCACAAGCTGGAGCTCGAAAAAAAGGAAAAACAGAGAAAAGCAGTAGGAATGCAGTTTCAAGGCGCAACGTGGGAATGCGAGTGCAGTATGATGCACAGTTTGCACTTAAAAGAAAGTGGAGCTAAAATTCTAATTGAAAGAAAGAAAGAAAGAAAGAAGAAAAGAAAGAAACAATCAATGTTTCTACAGCAAAATTTTCGGCGCTGCTTTGCCTTCAGCTTGACTTGGTCGAGCCTTGCTGGGAGAAACCCTACCGCTTCCGCTATGCGACATGGTTATGCATAGGCAAGTAGCTCTCGTAGGGAAGTCGACGCTGGGACGAGAATGCATAGTGCTTGCAAAACACCCGAATCCCTTATATGGGTGCACGGTGCCTCGTCTCTCAGCATAAACTTGGAAATTCAAAAAAGCTTTTGAGACTTCGTGGGGGAGTTGTGACCACCGATAATGCTCTGCAGCACCACGTGAACCATTGACGTATGACTTCATTCTCCCTTCCACTAACTTTCGCGAACTGTCGCAAATCGAATGTTACTAAGAATGAAAAGTCACTATTAGCGGTTGTGAAGCAAATCCTGTTGAATAAATAAGTAAATAATAATAATAATAATAATAATAATAATAATAATAATAACAGAAACACATTGTAGTGCACTACAGTCGACTGTTGTTGGTAATATGAGAAAAGAATAAAGCAAATATAGAACTCAAGCCCTTATTTTCTTTTTCGTGTAGTTCATGCTATATTTGTGCATCATCATCTACAGCAATTATCACATAATGCTCTCCACTGATCCGATTGGACAAAGCCTTTTTTTAAAGTTGTATTGTGCTTAAGCAGGTGATATTAGGAAGTAAACTACGTCATAAGCAAACACTCTTGTTGTATAGCTTCCGATGCACAGACGACACTGTCATTGCACACAGCTGGTTTTGTAGAGCTGAAGTGCAATCTTTTGTTTACAAAATAGGAAATACTGCCTCTTCTTTTACACATCAATTAGAAACGCAGTGACATTAGAAAAAATGCCAACGAAGCTATTAGTCACAACATTTTTACTACTGCACGCACGCTTAGACAAACTGTGAACGATGCAGTCAGAAAGAATAAAAAAAAAGCAACCATTGGGAACAAAGACAATATGTAGTATTAATCATACATGTATATTATTGCCGATGCGCTGTCAAAGAATTATAATCGCCAGAGTGATCAAGATTATATATTCGGTCATTTTGTGCCCACTGAAGTTCGTGTACACTCGCACATGGACACGTGATTGTTACAGACGAAAGCAAGAAATGGTAACCTTTCCTCATAGGGGAAGTCTTGTATAGCTTCAGAACAAAAAAGTTCAGCCACAATCACGAGAAAAATAACTGCGAATGAATCAGTTTTGTATTCCGGGCAACTCAAAAACATGCAAACAAAGAAGTAAAGGCATTGTTATCGCTACCGGTTTGTGAGAACACGGTCAAACGTGAAGCGATCATTTTTCGCTTCGACTGCACAATGCATTGTGCAATCTCACATGATTGGAAATGCAAACTAGTTGTTTCGTATACTTCGCATGCATTGTTTCCTGTCACTTGGTTTAGAAATCCCCTCACTACATGAGCAATCTTCAAAACGAAGTGTGCAACTTCCAAAAACACGACTGTGATCTTTCGGTGATTACAATAACAGACAGAGAAACTTCCCACATAAGGAAGCACGAAATTCACACAGACAAAATGGATCGCTTCATTCCACTCCTGCAAGTGAACGATAATGCGTAGTCCCGGTGTTTACGGCACTCTCACGGGGATTCGGTAACGGTCGTGTAGCCGAGAAACAGATCTAGCTCAGACCGTTTGCAAACATGGAACTGTGAGCGCATTTCCGGGTATCTGCAACTCGCAGACCTGAAATCAGAACGACGCGAACATCTACATACTGGAAGCAGTAATTTTTGTCACGCTGAACATAACAGCGTTTTCAGTGGACGACGTTACGAATGACTATTGTTTGGCAGTTGCCAGTTGTTTCAGGCATGAGTAGCCAGAATTTTACAGCCTATTTGATCATATTTCGTTTATTCCGAGTAGCGTCGACACTAACTAAGAATACTGTAGCCATCCATTCCACTTTTATTGGCTACACTCCACAGTGATTGCCATCTTTACGATGGTAGTAAAGCACGGGAGGATGCTGTGCAAGAAATCAGACGGCACCTATGGGTGTATGATCTCAACCCTTTTGGGAGTGACCATTTTGACAATTATACCGTATTTCACGTTCTAATTTCGCGTGCGAATTCACCATTGCTCAGAATGTCACTCCTTTTTTTAAAAATGCTCCCTTCAAGAATGTATGATTGCCAAGAATGTATGCTTCATAAGCAGCAAGCGATTAGCGTATATATAAACAGGCACGCCTTCTGTCCGCATATCAACAGCCGTGCTCATACTGCCGCGTTTTAATTTCTAGTATGTCTAAGCAATGCAACTTTGTGATCAGTACAGTGCTAGTGCCGTAAGTTAGTGATTTCAGTAATCACCCTCGAACAGTTCGTTCTCTTGTCCTCTCTTCCAGCCTGCGCTGAGACTTAAGTCTGAAACTACACTCTAAAAAAAGAGCGAGTAAAAAGAGTTTCTTTCTGTCCCACAACAATAATCGTCATCTATATTGCGTTCCAGCCTTGCGCTATTGCCCCGCGCCCGGCACATTCCGGTCCCGATCGACATGCCCATTATCAGGGTTACATGGCATTCTCGATAGGAAAGTGGCCAGCGCCGAGTTTTCAAGAAAGGAAGCGCACGCAAGCCTGATGACGAATATTGTTGAAGGACAAAAAGACACCCTTTTTACTCGATATTTTTTTAGAGTGTATAATACTGAGACTTTCACCTCCTTACACCGTATATACTCCCAAGTAAGAATGACAAAACCCCCCGTTTCTTTCACTCAGCCTGAATGGGAGTAAAGTTTGAGCCCGATCTTCGCCATATTTGTACCCTTCCGAGGGTGTTTTTCTTACTCCAATTTTGTAGGCATAAAAAGATGTCTATGTGGGAGTGATATAGAGGACAAGCCAGAGCTCCCACCTGGTCATTTTTCTGTTCAGAGCGTTTGAAGCGAGTTTTACACAATCCTAGTCTGTTATATGATTGCGAAAGGCTCACGTGCGTTAGCAAAATGAAAAATTTATAGTCGGTGTCATGATAATTCGTGGTGCAAGAAAGCATCACGTGATAATATCAACATGTCACGTAGTCATGACGTCATAAAATACCAAAATTTGTAACGTCATCACGAACTCACCACGTGACAGCACCGCTCGGTCAAAGGTGCCCCGATTCTGGAGAAAATGCAATACACTTAAGGTGCAGAAAGCTTTAAGAAAGGTTGAACGGGAAGGCGGAAGACCATTAATACATACAGCCTAAAGAAAACAAAGAAGTTCGGTTCTTTTTTTGAAGGTGTTTTGGGGAGGTGATTCAGGGATGAGGCGAGTTTTTTAAATATAAAAAAATTACACTCATTATAAATTTAATAAGGGCCTGGGACTCTGCTGCGACCGGAGATGCTGATGTTCGGAATCAAGCGTCAGTTTACTTCTACCGCACACAAGGCTTTCCCACCAAGATTATAAAATTCGTCTAGGGATTTGACTTCAGTCGTAGCATCCGTGGGTCGGACAGGAGAACTGGGGGCAGAATTGGGATGTAGTCATCATATCGTTAACATAGTGCTTAAAGTACGTAGAAAGATTTCCCCAAGATATTCACATACATATATTCCAATCATTTGCGCAAGATAAGAGATGAAAGAGGCAGTGAATAGCCAATAAACTTCGCGTAGTGTATGGTTAGAGGCGAAAGCGAGGTAGAAAAATGACCAAGCAGATTCGCATGAATTTAGGGGCAAATCAAATTGATAGAAGAATAGCGCCCTCTAAAATCCCCATAATTTCCGCTGTCTTGGTGAAAAACACTAAAGCTTAACCATAGGTTTGGAAAGAACCTAGCGGAGCTAAACGTGCTCAAGATTCGAGACCTGTCATAATCCCTAACCCTGACCTTAAGTTATTTGAGACACCAATCTATGAACCTTTTAGGCCTCCATTGAACACTCCGGTGGGTGATCACCAGGCTTCATCAGTGCCTGGGCGAGAAACACATAGCCCGTTTTTTACCTGTCCTTTACCATCTGTGATATTGCAGCCTATGCTTTTTCGAGGTCTGCACGCGGTCTCCTTGTGTCTTTTGAGCGAGAGACATAATCTGACTGACTGGAGCGCATGTATATATGTTGTCACAGAACGAGCGCTAAAAACGGGCGCGCCGCCAAATTCTTGCGATAACGCGCCCAGAGAGACGCGGCGAGGTCAACGAAAAAAAAAAGAGAAAAGAGAAAACAAGCATCCAAGGCTCCCCGGGCGCGCGACGCCTCTCCTCTCGGAAGCATGCCTTCGCCGATGAACCTCCTCACCCCACAGCGGCGGCCGGGCAAGCGCTAGAAATTTCCAGAAGGAAAGGGGCGTGTATGCCGAGTTGAGTCATCTGTCGGGGACGGCCCCCGTACAATCTCGCGCTTCTCCCCAGCCTCCGCTGCGCATCGCGCCGACGAAATGAGGAGAACTTTCTAGAATGTGGGGCGGAAGGTATTTAATCGAGCGGCCGAGACGAGAGAGCAGAAGACGGAAGTTAATGCCAGAGCGCGTAGGGTATACCGCCGTGTGGTCGGCGAAGGTTTGGTCCGTAGGGACGAAGCAGGAGATGAAGAGGATTTCCACCTGAGGGGTGAAGGCTTGAGCTACAGGCAAGAGAGTGAGTTTACCGCTATCGAGCAAAGACGCGGGGCGACAGCTGCGTGTGTGAGCCGACGTGTTCGGGCGAAGAAGTTTGAAGCTTGGAGAGTGGCCAATTGAAGACGAAGACGCGAGGTTTCCTGGAAGAGAAACTTCGGGGCAGCGGAACGGCAACAACGCTGGACTTTGAGTGAGTGATTCTCGGAAGAGTATCATTCAGACTCTTGTTCCAAGGACTTTGGACTGAATAGGTTTTATATCTCTTTAGTCTTTAAGTGTCTTGGTTGTTCAATGCATGCGACTGCATTGTAGTGGGTACTGTTGTCTGTGTCCGTTGTTCGAGTGTGGCTAATTTTACTGTGTAGTACGTTGTTTGATCTGTGGCATATTGTACTCAACTAATGTGGAGTGTGCATTCTTGTGTATTGTTTTCGATCTGCCATTTTTGAGAATATAATATTTGTTTTGTTTATCAACTCTCGGCACTGACTTGTTCTTTGGGCCACAGCCGGCGTCCGCTGGCGCGCCAAAAAGGACCACTTCTAAATTGTCCACGCTTTCGTGGTGCGATTCGGGGGGCTGATACTTCGGCCCTTCGAATTAGCCCGGCGATCGCCTCCCTAATTAAAGGGACCGGTGTGGCAATTAATCTGGCGTCCGCGACACAGGACTTTTTGGTGCACAGTGTGTCCAAAGTAGTGAGAAAGAGCCTCGAGTTGTTGATAGTGCTATCGGAACGATTTTGTGTGTTGTTCAGTGTTCTCGTTAACGAGTGCAGTGGAGTGTCCCGATAGACTGATTTAGGCAGATACTTTTTGCACGCGGCAAGACTTGATTTGCGAGACACAATGGATCTGGAAAAGCTAGTAGCTCTTGGTGAGAAGATGGGTCTTTCTGGCGCCGAACTACGGAAATGGGTAAGCCAGAAGGAGAAAGAGGCGGTGGAGAGAGAAAGGTTGGCAGCTGAGAGGGCCAAGGAAGAAAAAGCAGCTGAGTTGGAACGAGAGAGGTTGGCAGCTGAGAGAGCCAAGGAAGAAAAAACAGCTGAATTGGAACGAGAGAGGTTGGCAGCTGAAAGGGCGAAGGAAGAAAGAGAGCAGCAATTTAAGTTGCAGCTGGAGAGAGAGAAGTTGGCAGCCGAAAGGGCGAGAGAGGAAAGAGAAGTGAGGGAGCGACAGCTGAAAGAAGAAAGAGAAGCGGAGATGGCTGAAAGGGAACGGCAGCGGCAGCACGAAATTGAACTCGAGCGGCTCCGTTTGCAACAGCGAAGCGCAACTCCCGTCCAAGCTAGAGTTGAAAGCAGCGAACGGAAAGATCATGGCTTCCGCTTGAACCCAAGCAAGCTGCTCGTGGCGTTTGATGAAAGGATGGACGACCTTGACGCGTACCTTCACCGATTTGAGACGATTGCGAAGAGCCAGAATTGGCCGGAACATCAATGGGCAACAGCTTTGAGTGCTTGCTTGAGTGGTGAAGCGTTCAGTGTGTACGGTAGGCTGACGCCGACCGATGCAGCCAACTATGCAAAGGTGAAAGCTGCTTTGCTAAAGCGATTTAGATTTACTTTAGAAGGTTTCCGGGACAGATTTCGGACAGGAAAGCCAGCTGATGGTGAGACGGCTACGCAGTATGCCGCCAGACTTTGCCATTATTTCGAAAGATGGATTGAACTTTCAGGGACAGCGCAGGAGTACGATGAACTTAGAGAGCTCCTAATTAGAGAACAATTTCTTACTAGTTGCCACCCAAGCCTGTCGCTGTATTTGAAAGAGAGGAAGGCTGAGTCACTTGAAGGAATGCTTGAATTGGCTGATCAATTCTTGGAAGCGCAAGGTGGAACTAATTTGGCCAAGGTCAAGAAGGATTGTCCCGATGATTCGAAGAAATTGGCTCCCGAAGAAAAGAAGCGTGCACCAGAGAGCATTCCGCGATGTTTTCTGTGCAGCCGAGTGGGTCATCGTGCGAAAAACTGTCACGATCTTTACGAGCCCTACGGCAGTAAAATGTTTCAAGTGTGGTCAGACTGGGCACAAAGCAGACGCTTGTCGGAGCGGAGTGAGTCAAACTCACCAGGTATCCTGTGTGCAAGTGGCACCGAAATCTGATAATAATGCCGTCACCGATGGATTCGTAGAGTTGAAGAATGGGGAGAAAATTCCTATTGTGGGTGTGGTAATGGCAAAACAGCCAACCGGTGTTTCTAAGGGAATGCCAACGCTGCCGGGAAAAGTTGCAGACAAAAAGATTACGGTGTTAAGAGATACCGGCAGCTCCACTGTTATCGTGCGGAGAGATCTGGTACGGGTAGGTGAGTTAACAGGCAAAACGAAACCGGTCTGCCTAATTGACCGTACCGTTCGAATGCTTCCCGAAGCAGAGATTGAGGTTGAAACCCCATACTTCAGCGGGAAGGTTACGGCGCTATGTATGACGACCCCCCTTTACGACCTTGTCATCAGAAACATCGACGGGGCGCGAGGACCGAATGATCCGGAATGTTTGGGAGAAGACCTTAAGATAGAGCCCTCGCCAACCCAACGACCGCGAGATACAGAGGAGGAGCAACCCGTGACGGATCCCACTCGAGCCCAAGGTGAAGCCGCGGTGCAAGGGACTAAGAATGATAAGATGATCGTGTTGAACGAAGTCACGGGCCGGGCTACTGGACTTACGTCGGCACGACCTCAACCGACCGACAGTGCAAAGGAGACGGAGTTGGCCAGCCGGGCAAAATGTAGAGACATGATCAAGCTGGTAAATAAACAGACAGGACCCGTTGAATGTTATGACCCGTTAACGGTGTCGGAAGTGACAACGATGGCTGAGACGCCCCTTCAGATACCGTCGTTGGAGAAGGCTCGCCGAAAAAGAACAAGGAAAAACGAGAAGAGATCGAGCGAGCACCGCAAGAAAGGACGCAAGCGCAGCTCGAAATACACAGGATAAGTGCTGAAGTCGAATCAGAATGTGTTTGGCAGTGCTGAGTGCCATATGTTGTGTTAATGTTGTGTTATCCTGTGTCACAAGTGTCGAAGTGTCTGTGCTGTGGTGTGATGTATAGTGTTGCATAATTGTTGTAATGAGAGAACTTTGTACGTTTGTATTGTTTGGAATGAGTGATGAATTGTTGTAGTCGTGTACCTGTGGCTATATTTCATGTGTTGTGGAATTGAACTACAATGTAAGATTGTATTGAGCGATCTATTGCGAATGTGAAGTGTCATGAGCGACAGTTTGTGTTACAGTCTTTCAGAGTGTGTGGTGACTGGTCGCGCTCATTTGTGTGGTTTTGAATATTATGAGATAATATTCTTAAAGTGGGGGGCAGTGTCACAGAACGAGCGCTAACAACGGGCGCGCCGCCAAATTCTTGCGATAACGCGCCCAGAGAGACGCGGCGAGGTCAACGAAAAAAAAAGAGAAAAGAGAAAACAAGCATCCAAGGCTCCCCGGGCGCGCGACGCCTCTCCTCTCGGAAGCTTGGCTTCGCCGATGAACCTCCTCACCCCACAGCGGCGGCCGGGCAAGCGCTAGAAATTTCCAGAAAGAAAGGGGCGTGTATGCCGAGTTGAGTCATCTGTCGGGGACGGCCCCCGTACAATCTCGCGCTTCTCCCCAGCCTCCGCTGCGCATCGCGCCGACGAAATGAGGAGAACTTTCTAGAATGTGGCGCGGAAGGTATTTAATCGAGCGGCCGAGACGAGAGAGCAGGAAAAGACAGAAGTTAATGCCAGAGCACGTAGGGTATACCGCCGTGTGGTCGGCGAAGGTTTGGTCCGTAGGGACGAAGCAGGAGATGAAAAGGATTTCCACCTGAGGGGTGAAGGCTTGAGCTACAGGAAAGAGAGTGTGTTTACCGCTATCGAGCGAAGACGCGGGGCGACAGCTGCGTGTGTGAGCCGACGTGTTCGGGCGAAGAAGTTTGAAGCTTGGAGAACGGCCAATTGAAGACGAAGACGCGAGGTTTCCTGGAAGAGAAACTTCGGGGCAGCGGAACGGCAACAACGCTGGACTTTGAGTGAGTGATTCTCGGAAGAGTATCATTCAGACTCTTGTTCCAAGGACTTTGGACTGAATAGGTTTTATATCTCTTTAGTCTTTAAGTGTCTTGGTTGTTCAATGCATGCGACTGCATTGTAGTGGGTACTGTTGTCTGTGTCCGTTGTTCGAGTGTGGCTAATTTTACTGTGTAGTACGTTGTTTGATCTGTGGCATATTGTACTCAACTATTGTGGAGTGTGCATTCTTGTGTATTGTTTTCGATCTGCCATTTTTGAGAATATAATATTTGTTTTGTTTATCAACTCTCGGCGCTGACTTGTTCTTTGGGCCACAGCCGGCGTCCGCTGGCGCGCCAAAAAGGACCACTTCTAAATTGTCCACGCTTTCGTGGTGCGATTCGGGGGGCCGATACTTCGGCCCTTTGAATTAGCCCGGCGATCGTCTCCCTAATTAACGGGACCGGTGTGACAAATGTGCTCGTTGCTTTTGGCTTTCCTCAGTCATTTGTGTAATTAAATAGAAATACCTACACTTGTCAAACATCACGCTAGTTCTGGATGGTTGAGAGATTGCTGCCTTTTACCTTACACGCGGGCTCCGTCAGGGATGTCTATTGTCTCCCGCGTTATTTGTCCTCAATTTTGAGCCATATTTGTGTGCAGTTTTGTGTGCTCCAGAGTCCAATTAGCGCCTCCAGTGGTTTTGCACACCCTGGCAGCAGTATCGTGACAACCACAGCTTTTGCTGACGACATAACCTTGTATATATATACAATAAAGATAGCCTTTCCCACACGCTGCATTTATTATTCCAGTTGAATAATGTTTAGGTGCAGTGCTGAATGTCTCGAAATCCCGGTATTTTTTATTTGGCTCTCCTAACCCGAGGCTTAGCGCCATTCTCCCAATTCAACCGGATGCGTTTTTCGTACTTTAGGTATTTTATACAAACACTGACATTTGTGAATCCATTTGGCTAAACGCTCGCGAAAAAGTAACACTAAAAATATTGGACGCACTGCATTTGGGCTTCCCGCTTAAGTGGAGGTACTTTGTGCCGACGGTTTTTTTTATCGTCGCACTTGGTACTTTTCTCACGTGGTGCAACCACATTTACGCATCGTGCCATCACTGAAGTCAGCTTTGTGTTCTTTTTTTTTGCTAGACGGCACTGAGTTATTCCCCGCGCAGCCCTAAGACAACAGCGTTCTCTGGGAGGCTTCACTTTCACTTCGGGGTCCATACGCTGCCGGCTGCTAGCACTGCGCTTCCTTTTACGACTAGTACAAGAAGAGGAATCTCCTGCTAGGACTCTTGCATATCACTTTCTGGGTATTCAACTTCAGCCGTTGATTCCCAATGTGTGTGTGTTAACAGGGGGCCGCGGTCAATAACACTTCCTTCGTTTTATGCAACAACTGTTGCATTTTTTTAGGGGCGAAGCTCCTTGTTTAGAAAAAGTTTATTTACAGCATGTACAGAACACAAAGGCTTCATACCATTCCAGTAACAGGGCACATACACTTCGGCACATCTATATTTCACGACTAACATCACTACGTTACATTGAAGACATTTGCTCTAATATACATGATTATGTTGGCATACATGTACACAAAAATTCAATGTGATACCACGATACAAGGGTATAACGATACAATAGATCCAAATGAAACACAATTTG
This sequence comes from Rhipicephalus microplus, assembly GCF_043290135.1. Lineage (NCBI taxonomy): Eukaryota > Metazoa > Arthropoda > Arachnida > Ixodida > Ixodidae > Rhipicephalus > Rhipicephalus microplus. The sequence goes on from NC_134704.1 coordinate 88,528,363, forward strand.
TAACAAATGAAATCATACATAACAACTCAATGGGCGCTGCTTAGCACCAAGTCGGTCGAAAAATGAGTTGTATCCTTTCGTTTTCCACCTTGACGAAAGGGCACGACCAATGCCGCAGAAACTCTTGGTCCCCGAGGAAGAAAAGCTTTTCGGAGAGGAACGCGAGGATCTCCCGTCTCATTCTCCCCAGTATTGGCCACAAGGCACGCCGGCGGCAATTGGCAGCTACGGCCTCACATCGGTTTCTCCAAAGGCTGAACAGCCCTGCAACTATTAAGAGAGCGGAGAAGCGGCTACGCGGAAATCGGCCGTTGGACACGAAAAATTGCACACCCTGTCCCCGAAAACCAGCATTAACCGCATGCCAAAAAAGGCGGGAAACAACACATTCAAACGTCGCATGTCGATTGGTCTCTACCATGACGCAGTTGGGGCCAGTGGAAGTGCGAACCACCTGCCATCGCTGCAACCGATCTCACGTGGGGAGCAAGCCCCAGCCCAACCTCCAGACAAAGTCTCTGAGATGCCCTGGCAACACTGCGGCAGTTATTGGTTTCCAAGCGCGGTTCAATACAGATTGACGATGCTGGGGCACTAAGGGCCGTAGAAGGGCGGCCATTGTGTCCATTACTTTAGAATCGGCCACCTCTATCTCTGGGCACGTAGCTTCCAACCGTCGGTGAAATGCCAGAAGGGCTCGATACAAAGATGGTAAGTAATTCAGTTGATTGGGGACCTTTGTTTATTTGGCTATTCGGAAGAAGACACGTAGTGATGGCCCCAGATGGTAGCGAGCCAGTGTCTGAGTGGGCATGTCATCATTGCTTAGTATTCGCAATAGAGTGCGGAGGCACAATGTAGAAGCTGCGACGGAAACGTCAGGGAATGCGAAACCGCCTTGATCTCGCGGTTGAGCTAACGCTGGACGCGATAACAATTCTGTGCCACCAGACCAAAAAAATGAACTGACGCAGCTTTGCACTTTCCTGCAGACGTGGAGCGGTGGTTTAACAGAATGGCAAAGGTACCAAAATTTTCCTAGGTACACCGTTTGAGTTAAGTATCGGCGTTCCAAGAGGGGGAATTTGAAGTGCCTGGCTGCTTTGATATCATTTAGAAGAGTTTGTATAACGGATGACCAGATGCTATCCTGTATACCAAATACAGTGAAAGTAACTCCGAGTATTGAAATCTTAGGAGACCACTGTAAAGGCGACGTGATGTTGATACGACCGCTGGGGTTGCCAATGAAAAAATACTGGCTTTTAGAAAAGTTTAACTTTGCACCGGAGATAATACCGAAATCATGGAATGTATCAAGAGTATGCTGCAGCGACTGTTCATTATGTACATATAGAGTGATATCATCTGCATATGCAGCGACCTTTACTTGAGTGTTACCGGGTAGAGATAAGCCACAAATCTGCGGGTGATGTTCAACGGCCCTTAAGAAGGGCTCTAATGCAAGTATAAATAACACTGGGGAGAGGGGACACTCTTGACGGACCCCACGCGTGACTCTAAATGCGTGACTCTCACGGGAATCTAAGTAAAGGGTACTTTCTAAATTAGTGTGCATCGCGTTGATAAGGTCAATGAACTTATCCGGGAATCCGTATGCATGTAAAACATTTAGTATGTAGCCATGTTCTATGAAATCAAAAGCTTTCTCTTGATCTAATGAAACCAACAGTCCTTGCGCACATCGGCTAATGGTGTATTGAATGATGTCCCGCGTTAACCACGTATGCGTGTGTATTTCTCGGCCCGGAACAGAACAGACCTGGTGGGGAGAGATTAATGTTGCAAGAAATGGACTGATTCGGCGCACCAAAATGTTAGCCAAGAGCTTGTAATCTACATTGAGCAGGGTAATAGGGCGCCAATCTTCTGGTCGCGTGGACATTGGGTCTTTCTTGGGAACTAGTGTTATACGGCCTTTGTGGAAAGAAGTTGGAAGTGTAATAGCTTGGAAACACTTGCGAATGACGCGTGACATAGTTGGACCAATGATAGGCCAGAACTGTACATAAAACTCTGCAGGGAGTCCGTCAGGCCCTGGGACCGATCCCTTTTTCATTGCGTCTAATGCGCCTTTGATTTCGTCATCGGATGGCGGGGATAGGAGGACGTCATTTGACATGTTGAAATCATGAGGTAAATCTGTTAGCAGAAGATGCGAAGAAACGGATGCTGGGTAACAGACATTAGCACCAGATTTAGCCATTGACTCAAAGTGTTGAGTGAATTCCTGAAAGTCGCGCGTACCCGCAGCCGCTGGGGTGATAGAGTTCAGCGAGTGGGCAGGCGAGCCTGGTGGACAAAGCAGAGCTCTGCGTGCATACCTTAGCACCTCAGGGTGCGCACAGGGTGCACGTCTACAGCGCCAAGCTGCAGCCGAGAGTGAAGAAGTGCGCATAATACGCTGGTACCGTTCACCGAGCTCCTCTTGCCATGCCCGCATTACAGTGGAAGGACTGGGATCTCGATTGGCAATGCGTATCTTCTGGATTAACAATGACGCAACTTTCGACATACGGGTGCAAAGTCCTCTGCCCGACGCACTGCAATGATGCCGCCACTGTTCTTTGAGGCGATCCCAATCAGCTACATCGGCCCCAATGAGCGATGCGCGTAACGCTCGGGATAATTTCTCCGTAGCCTGAGAGTCCTGGAGGACGCGGCAATCGAGACGCCATGGTCTGTGAACCGTTGGCGTCCCCGCTGGCAGGCGGAGAGAGAACATAACCGGCCGATAGTCGCTAATGTATACTGGTGTCGGTGGCAATGACATTACCCCGGTGTCGTGAACGTAGGTAATGAGACTGGGGGATGCATACACGCGATCAATTCGGCTGCTCGACGCTGCTCGACGCCAAGTATAGGCATAATTACTGCCATGCACACTTTGATCAATGTCACTCAATGCCAATTGCTGCACTAGACGTTCGAGTTCTCTGGCATTTCAGTTTGACCGGCCGCGACCCGGACCTCGAACGTCTGCGTGTGAGTCTAAGACACAATTGAAATCCCCTAAAAGTACCACATGTCGGGAATTTAAAAGAAACGCATCAAGAGATTAAGAGATTGGAAGAACGCGTTTGAGTTCTCGCGTGCCGCTGGGGCATACACGGCTACAAATCTTATTATTAATGAGAAAAAGGTGCAGTCGAACACCAGCACGCGTCCGAAGGCATCGAAGGAAACATGATGGTCACGTAAAAGACCTCGGTTAAAAATAACGACTCCGACGCCAGTCGAATGCGTGCTGGCGTATGAAAAAAAACAATCAATATTGAACGCACGCTTGAAAGCGAGTACATCAGAAAGCTTGAAAAAATTTGTTTCTTGCACGAACAGCAAATCACAGTGCACTGAACGTGCAAAAGCCAATACCTCAGCCTGTTTTTGTGGATTTCGGAAACCTTGAACGTTAAAAGTAATAACTTTTAGAGTAAGAGCCATGGGGAAAAGGAAAACATAGTACGGATCACGCAAATGCAGGGGTACCTTTATCAGGTGCGGGAGCCAATGCCCCGCAAGTGGCTGAGTCATTTTTTTCCAGCCAGGCGATCCATCGGAGGCTCGGGGCTTCCGGGATCGCGTGGAAGTCTGCAGGGGACTTCTGTGTCTGGTGGGGGCTTCTAAGTCACGAGTAGTTATCCGATGGCGTTTGGTGTTCGGGTTTTTGAGCGAGGATGGTACAAAGACGTCTCCACTGTCCTGGCTTATGTCACTGGGGCTGGTGTCTTCGTCAATTTGTAGGGGCGCCTCACTCGCGGTGCTGTTGAAGTCCTCGTAGTTGCAGGCGTCGTCGTCTTGAGATGTAGACTCCTCGATGACACCTGAACTTGTTGTCGACAGAGCAGCAACGCGAGGAGCCTCAGCTGCAATATTCCCATCCGAGACGCCGTCCTCACGAGGCGCTTCGTCTGACGAGGGTTTGCCTGCGATTCCTCAGAAATGGCCACGGGACGTGGGGAACTTAAGTTTTCAGTACCTGGAGGGATTACCAGGCCCGGAATCGTTGGAAACGCAGTGGGCGTCTGGTGCAGCGTCGCGATTGGCACACCTTGGTCGTGGTCGGTTACCACGGCTCGCGTTGACGAATCGTCGCACTTGTTCTTAGATGGCGTTCCTGGTTGAAGTGGGGGGAAACCCTTGGATGCCGCCTCGGAATAAGATGGCCTGATGGTGCAGGCCACGGTGGCATGCGGGTCCCCACAACGGCGACACGGCAGCGAGCAGCCTTTCCCGTCGTGGCCATAAACGCCGCACCTTCCACAAAACGGAGCTGTGCAGTTCATGCGGAAGTGCCCACTGTCTCCACATCGACGACACACTCGCTGAATGCCTTTATAGTCACAGGTTACTCGATGGCCCGCGACCTTGAGGTAGTTGGGCACCGGTGACGAAGCCTTCATTTCCATGCGGACGTATCGCGTCCCAGTGGTCACGGTTGGGCGCAATCCCATGAGTCCTCTGGTGATGTGCAGCACCTTCCCGTAGGGAGAGAGTGCTTGTGCGAGGACTTCACTGGGTACGTGGCACGGCAGGAACAGGACGGTCACTTGGGTCACTTGGGGTCCCAGGGGTACGATGGCGACGCGCTCTCCTCGGATGATGAGGTGCGACGCGTCTATGATTTGGGTTAGTGCGGCCTCACTGTTGACGGTAACTTGGTAGTTCCGGCCTCCTAAGTGCTGAACGCAGTATACTTCTTCGATTCCTACTATTGAAGACGTCGCGTCAACGACATCTTCGGGACTAGTCCCCTCGGGGACGACGACATCGAAGGCTAGCGCCTTCTTCCGGGGCTGGCTAGCCATGACGGGCGTCCGCCAGCCCAGAGACGCCGTGAGACGCTAACGACGACGTAAGATGCTAAGACGCTCCTTGTTTAGAAAAAGTTTATTTACAGCATGTACAGAACACAAAGGCTTCATACCATTCCAGCAACAGGGCACATACACTTCTGCACATCTATATTTCACGACTAACATCACTACGTCACAGTGAAGACATTTGCTCTAATATACATGATTATGTTGGCATACATGTACACAAAAATTCAATGTGATATCACGATACATGGGTATAACGATACAATAGATCCAAATAAAACACAATTTGTAACAAATGAAATCATATATAACAACTCAACGGGCGCTGCTTAGCACCAAGTCGGTCGAAAAATGAGTTGTATCCTTTCGTGTTCCACCTTGACGAAAGGGCACGACCAATGCCGCAGAAACTCTTGCTCCCCGAGGAAGAAAAGCTCTTCGGAGAGGAACGCGAGGATCTCTCGTCTCATTCTCCCTAGTATCGGCCACAAAGCACGCCGGCGGCGATTGGCAGCTACGGCCTCACATCGGTTTCTCCAAAGGCTGAAAAGCCCCGCAACTATTAAGAGAGCGGAGAAGCGGCTACGCGGAAATCGGCCGTTGGACACGAAAGTTCGCACACCCTGTCCCCGAAAACCAGCATTAACCGCACGCCAAAAAAGGCGGGAAACCACACATTCAAACGTCGCATGTCGATTGGTCTCTACCATGACGCAGTTGGGGCAAGTGGAAATGCGAACCACCTGCCATCGCTGCAACCGATCTCGCGTGGGGAGCAAGCCCCAGCCCAGCCTCCAGACAAAGTCTCTGAGATGCCCTGGCAACACTGCGGCAGTTATTGGTTTCCAAGCGCGGTTCAATACAGATTGACGATGCTGGGGCACCAGGGGCCGTAGAAGGGCGGCCATTGTGTCCACCACTTTAGAATCGGCCACCTCTATCTCTGGGCACGTAGCTTCCAAACGTCGGTGAAATGCCAGAAGGGCTCGATACAAGGGTGGTAATTCAGTTGATTGGGGACCTTTGTTTGTTTGGCTATCCGGCAAGAAGACACGTAGTGATGGCCCCAGATGGTAGCGAGCCAGTGTCTGAGCGGGTATGTCATCATTGCTTAGTATTCGCAATAGAGTGCGGAGGCACAATGTAGAAGCCGCGACGGAAACGTCGGGGAATGCAAAACCACCTTGATCTCGCGGTTGAGCTAACGCTGGACGCGATAACAATTCTGTGCCACCAGACCAAAAAAATGAACTGATGCAGCTTTGCACTTTCCTGCAGACGTGGAGCGGTGGTTTAACAGAATGGCAAAGGTACCAAAATTTTCCTAGGTACACCGTTTGAGTTAAGTATCGGCGTTCCAAGAGGGGGAATTCGAAGTGCCTGGCTGCTTTGATATTGCTACCTGTAGGCTGCCACAAACCATAGTGCGAATGCGCGTGTGCGCCCGACGAGGAAGATGAGGCTCGCTGGCTGCTCGAGCTCGGAGCCAGACTGGCCAGTGCTGCAACCGCTCTTGCAAATATATTTTTCGAATATATTCGCAATACTTTGTCTCGTTACTCACGTAACATATTTGGTGGAGGTGGAACGATCCCCGTCCTCACCACGCAGCTCCGCAGTGGCCGCATCCTCCAGCTTTCCGCCATGGCTTCCAGTGACAACGCGTCCGCTTCATCATCTGCGGCTTCTCCGACAACCTTTGTCGCCGTCCAAACACCACGTGATCCCGGGACATTTTCTGCGCAACCTGGCCTCGACGTCGACAAATGGCTTCGCCTTTATGAACGGGTCAGTCAAACTCACCGTTGGGACCCTACCATGATGCTCGCTAATGTTCTCTTCTACTTGGACGGAACCCCGCGTGTCTGGTACGAGACAAATGAGTCCGAACTCACCAGCTGGGACACGTTCAAGGAGAAGCTACGTGACATCTTTGGGGACCCGACCGGTCGCCACGCAGCTGCACGACAGGAGCTGGCTACCCGTGTCCAGTCGCCAACTGAATCGTATGTGTCATACATCCAAGAAGTTCTCGCTCTTTGCCGAAAAGTGGACGAGGCGATGTCTGAGGCTGAAAAGGTTGGACACGTTTTGAAGGGGATCGCGGACGACGCCTTCAATTTGCTGGTGTACACTAACGTCTCGACCATCGACCGTGTAATTCAAGAATGCCGCCGTTTCGAAACAGCAAAAAGCCGTCGGGTGCGCCCTCCTTTTTCTCGGTTGCCAAACACGGCGGCTACGTCCACCTGCTCCGATTCTACTGTCACACCGCCCTTTGAGCAGAGTGTAACGCGTATCGTTCGACGGGAACTTGAAGCAGCAAGTCCAGCGCCGCTTCAGCCCACTTCTTTCGAACATACGATACCGACAACCCCCGCGATCTCCGTTATTCAGGCGGTCGTACGACAAGAATTCGCCAACCGCGGGTTCCCTGATGCTTGCCCCATCTCTTGCCCCTCCTCCAGACCAATTCCCACTAATGCACCTCGACGTGACCCATTTGTTGCTCCACGATCTCGCAACCCGGCGGAATGGCGAACTCCTGACGACAAACCGATCTGCTTCCGGTGCCACCGCGTTGGACATGTCTCCCGCTACTGCCGTGCCTCCTGGACGCCGCCACATAGGAGCTAGTTTTTCGCACCTTATAGCCCATATGAAGATCTTCGCCGGTATTCGTCCAGCCGTACCGCCCCTGCTTTCGACACGTCTAACAGCCGCCTTCCTGCTCGTTCTCCGTCCCCTCAACGCCGTCGTTCCCCGTCGCCCCAGCCACGCCGCCATCACTCGCCGCCTAACTTTTCATCGTACCCGACGGAAAACTAGACAGTGCAGCCCCTGGAGGTAGTGCTGCATCATCCCTGTCTGAACCAAACCCTCCATTGACGCTTCATACGAACAAAAATCTTGTCGATGTACACGTGGACGGTATTTCTCTGTCGGCACTAGTCGATACTGGCGCTCATGTGTCCATCATCAGCGTTCATCTTTGTCGCCGCTTAAGAAAAGTACTCACGCCCCCTGCTACCGAAGCTGTACGTGTGGCCGATGGCGGCACTGTTCCTGTCATTGGCATGTGTACGGCTCGCATACGCATCGCCGACCGTTACATCCCTGTTCTATTCACGGTGCTCCAGAACTGTCCTCATGACCTCATCTTAGGGATGGACTTCCTGTCGACCCATTCTGCTCTCATCGACTGTTCCGCTGGTACTCTTTGCTTAGACCTTCCTCTTCAGCCGGATATTCACCCTGAACCTCAACACGGCCTTTCTGCCACAGACTTCCTCCGCTTACCGCCTAAAGCCCTCACATTCACCGAATTTGCCACGACCTCACCCGTATTGGATGGGAATTACATCGTCACGCCGATTCCTGATGTCCTACTGGCACGTGACGTCACCGTCCCTCACTGCATCGTAACTGTAGCCTCCAACCGGACCCGTCTACCCGTCATAAATTTCGGCTTCACAAAGCAAGTCCTCCCTGAAGGCATCCTAATTGCCACGTTGCGGTCCTTAGCCGATGATCACGTCACCACTTTCGCAGCCGACGCATGCCCCAATTTTCCTTGTCGCCCACTCGATGCCACATGCCTCGACATGTCAATACGTCCCATGATCGACCCTGACCTTCCCCCAGCGCAATCAGCCGCTCTCGCACGCCTTCTAGCTTCCTACCGTGACATCTTCGACCTTGACGACCGCCCACTCGGCCAAACTTCTCTTGTAAAGCACCGCATCAACACCGGTGATGCTGCTCCCATTCACCGTCGACCGTATCGCGTGTCCGCGTCGGAGCGCCAGATTATTCAAGCTGAAGTGAATAAGATGTTAACTAAAGGCATTATTGAGCCCTCATCAAGCCCATGGGCGTCACCCGTCGTCCTGGTTAAAAAGAAGGACAACACATGGCGTTTTTGCATCGATTACCGGCATCTAAATCGAATCACCAAAAAGGACGTGTATCCTTTACCACGTATTGATGACGCCCTCGATTGTCTCCACGGCGCACGCTACTTTTCATCCATCGACCTTCGTTCTGGTTATTGGCAGATTGCCGTAGACGAGAAAGACCAAGAAAAGACCGCCTTCATCACTCCAGATGGCCTATACCAATTCAAGGTTATGCCCTTCGGTCTATGCAATGCCCCCGCCACGTTCGAACGTATGATGGACTCTCTGCTACACGGGTTCAAATGGTCAACATGCCTGTGTTACCTAGACGACGTCCTCGTATTTGCACCTACGTTTGAGACCCACCTTGAGCGTCTGTCGGCCATTCTCGACGTCTTCCGCAAAGCTGGCCTCCAGTTGAACTCCTCGAAGTGTCACTTCGGCCGCCGACAGATTACCGTGCTGGGCCACCTTGTCGATGCTTCTGGTGTGAGACCGGACCCTGAGAAAATTCGTGCCGTCACGAGTTTCCCAGTACCCCAATCCGCCAAAGATGTCCGGAGCTTTGTGGGACTTTGCTCCTACTTTAGGCGGTTCGTGAAAGATTTTGCGGCAATCGCCCAACCACTTACCGATCTTTTGAAGAAAGGCGTTCCATTTTCGTGGGGGTCCACTCAAGCTGCCGCCTTCTCTCACCTCATAACACTTTTGACGACGCCCCCTATCCTCGCCCACTTTGACCCATCTGCCCGAACTGAGGTCCGAACTGATGCCAGTGGTCACGGTATCGGAGCCGTTCTCGCCCAATGCCAACAGGGACACGACCGCGTTATCGCGTATGCTAGCCGCCTCCTTACACCTGCAGAGCGTAACTATTCGATCACGGAGCGAGAATGCCTTGCTCTTGTCTGGGCGGTCTCAAAATTCCGTCCATATTTATATGGCACTCACTTTTCCGTCGTCACCGACCACCACGCGCTCTGCTGGCTTTCATCCTTAAGAGATCCTACAGGTCGACTTGGTCGCTGGGCTCTGCGACTGCAAGAATACACCTTTTCTGTGATATACAAGTCTGGACGCCTGCACCAGGACGCCGATTGCCTTTCTCGCTATCCAGTTGACCCATCGGCCACCATACCTGACAACGACGCCTGCGTGTGCTCCGTTTCTCAACTGAACCACATAGCCGACGAGCAACGCCGTGATGCAGCCCTACGAGCTATCATTGAGCGCCTCGACTCCTCCCCATCGAACCGATCCTATCGCTCGTTCGTACTCCAGAATGGCACATTATACCGGCATAACTTCCATCCAGACGGCCCATCTCTGCTGCTTGCCATACCCAAACACCTCCGCTTGGCTGTACTCCACGAACTTCATGACGTTCCTACTGCCGGTCACCTGGGTGTGTCCCGCACATACGACCGGATTCGCCGTCGCTTCTATTGGCCAGGTCTGGCACGGTCCGTCAGAAGATACGTCGCGGCGTGTGAGGAATGTCAGCGCCGCAAAACACCATCGACGCTTCCGGCTGGGCGCCTTCAACCACTCGATATTTCTACGGAACCTTTCTTTCGCGTCGGCTTGGACTTACTCGGCCCTTTTCCTCTGTCTTCTGCTGGCAACAGGTGGATAGCTGTGGCCACAGACTACGCCACACGCCACGCAATCACACGCGCCCTTCCAACAAGTTGCGCCACTGACGTCGCCGATTTTCTTCTACACGACGTGATCTTGCAACATGGTGCTCCACGCCAGCTGCTCACGGACCGAGGCCGCACATTTCTATCGAAAGTCATAGCGGACATCCTACGCTCTTGTGCAACACGCCACAAGCTCACTACGTCGTACCATCCGCAAACAAATGGCCTCACAGAACGCCTGAACCGAACCCTAACTGACATGCTTGCAAAGTACGTTTCCTCAGATCACTCTGACTGGGACATCGCTTTACCATACGTGACATTTGCCTACAATTCTTCGCGCCACGACACGGCTGGTTACTCCCCTTTTTTCTTGCTGTTCGGCCGCGAACCCACATTACCCCTCGATACGACGATTCCGTTACCAGCAGCTCCAACTTCACAATATGCTCTGGACGCCATCAGCCGGGCCGCCCACGCACGCGAAACCGCTCGTGCTCGCCTTCTGACCTCCCAAGCAAACCAACGGCGTCGGTACGACCAACGACACCGCGATGTGCACTTTTCGCCCGGTTCGTTGGTTCTGCTGTGGTCTCCGACCAGGCACGTTGGCCTGTCTGACAAGCTGCTCTCTCGGTACACAGGGCCCTACAGAGTGCTTCGTGAGGTGACTCCCGTCACTTATGAAATCACTCCTGCTGCCTCGCCGTCTTCATCCACCCCTAGGGCCACCGACATCGTACACGTCGCACGCCTGAAGCAGTACCACTCGCCCAATGATCTTGACATCTAGATGCGCCGAGACGGCGCCTTTGCCGACGGGGGTTATGCTACCTGTAGGCTGCCACAAACCATAGTGCGAATGCGCGTGTGCGCCCGACGAGGAAGATGAGGCTCGCTGGCTGCTCGAGCTCGGAGCCAGACTGGCCAGTGCTGCAACCGCTCTTGCAAATATATTTTTCGAATATATTCGCAATACTTTGTCGCGTTACTCACGTAACAATATCATTTAGAAGAGTTTGTACAACGGATGACCAGATGCTATCCTGTATACCAAATACAGTGAAGGTAACTCCGAGTATTGAAATCTCAGGAGACCACTGTAAAGGCGACGTGATGTTGATGCGACCGCTGGGGTTGCCAATGAAAAAATACTGGCTTTTAGAAAAGTTTAATCTTGCACCGGAGATAATACCGAAATCATGGAATGTATCAAGAGCATGCTGCAGCGACTGTTCATTATGTACATATAGAGTGATATCATCTGCATATGCAGCGACTTTTACTTGAGTGTTACCGGGTAGAGGTAAGCCACGAATCTGCGGGTGATGTTCAACGGCCCTTAAGAAGGGCTCTAATGCAAGGATAAATAACACTGGGGAGAGGGGACACCCTTGACGGACCCCACGCGTGACTCTAAATGCGTGACTCTCACGGGAATCTAAGTAAAGGGTACTTTCTAAATTAGTGTACATCGCGTTGATAAGGTCAATGAACTTATCCGGGAATCCGTATGCATGTAAAACATTTAGTATGTAGCCATGTTCTATGAAATCAAAAGCTTTCTCTTGATCTAATGAAACCAACAGTCCTTGCGCACATCGGCTAATGGTGTATTGAATGATGTCACGCGTTAACCACGTATGGGCGTGTATTTCTCGGCCCGGAACAGAACAGACCTGGTGGGGAGCGATTAATGTTGCAAGAAATGGACTGATTCGGCGCACCAAAATGTTTGCCAAGAGCTTGTAATCTACATTGAGCAGGGTAATAGGGCGCCAATCTTCTGGTCGCGTAGACATTGGGTCTTTCTTGGGAACTAGTGTTATACGGCCTTTGTGGAAAGAAGTTGGAAGTGTAATATCTTGGAAACACTTGCGAATGACGCGTGACATAGTTGGACCAATGATAGGCCAGAACTGTACATAAAACTCTGCAGGTAGTCCGTCAGGCCCTGGGGACGATCCCTTTTTCATTGCGTCTAATGCACCTTTGATTTCGTCATCGGATGGCGGTGATAGGAGGACGTCATTTGACATGTTGGAATCATGAGGTAAATCTGTCAGCAGAGGATGCGAAGAAACGGATCCTGGGTAACAGACATTAGCACCAGATTTAGCTATTGACTCAAAGTGTTGAGTGAATTCCTGAAAGTCGCGCGTACCCGCAGCAGCTGGGGTGATAGAGTTCAGCGAGTGGGCAGGCGAGCCTGGTGGACGAAGCAGAGCTCTGCGTGCATACCTTAGCACCTCAGGGTGCGCACAGGGTGCACGTCTACAGCGCCAAGCTGCAGCCGAGAGTGAAGAAGCGCGCATAATACGCTGGTACCGTTCAACGAGCTCCTCTTGCCATGCCCGCATTACAGTGGAAGGACTGGGATCTCGATTGGCAATGCGTATCTTCTGGATTAACAATAACGCATCTTTCGACATAAGGGTGCAAAGTCCTCTGCCCGACGCACTGCAATGATGCCGCCACTGTTCTTTGAGGCGATCCCAATCAGCTACATCGGCCCCTATGAGCGATGCGCGTAACGCTCGGGATAATTTCTCCATTGCCTGAGAGTCCTGGAGGACGCGGCAATCGAGACGCCATGGTCTGTGAACCGTCGGCGTCCCCGCTGGCAGGCGGAGAGAGAACATAACCGGCCGATGGTCGCTAATGTACACCGGTGTCGGTGGCAATGACATTACCCCGGTGTCGTGAACGTAGGTAATGAGATTGGGGGATGCATACACGCGATCAATTCGGCTGCTTGACGCTGCTCGACGCCAAGTATAGGCATAATTACTGCCATGCACAATTTGATGAATGTCACTCAATGCCAATTGCTGCACTAGACGTTCGAGTTCTCTGGCATTCCAGTTTGACCGGCCGCGACCCGGACCTCGAACGTCTGCGCGTGAGTCTAAGACACAATTGAAATCCCCTAAAAGTACCACATGTCGGGAATTTAAAAGAAACGCATCAAGAGATTGGAAGAACGCGTTTGAGTTCTCGCGTGCCGCTGGGGCATACACGGCAACAAATCTTATTCTTAACGAAAAAAAGGTGCAGTCGAACGCCAGCACGCGTCCGAAGGCATCGAAGGAAACATGATGGTCACGTAAAAGACCTCGGTTAAAAATAACGACTCCGACGCCAGTCGAATGCGTGCTGGCGTATGAAAAAAAAAACAATCAATATTGAACGCACGCTTGAAAGCGAGTACATCAGAAAGCTTGAAAAAATTTGTTTCTTGCACGAACAGCAAATCACAGTGCACTGAACGTGCAAAAGCCAATACCTCAGCCTGTTTTTGTGGATTTCGGAAACCTTGAACGTTAAAAGTAATAACTTTTAGAGTAAGAGCCATGGGGAAAAGGAAAACATAGTACGGATCACGCAAATGCAGGGGTACCTTTATCAGGTGCGGGAGCCAATGCCCCGCAAGTGGCTGAGTCATTTTTTCCGGCCAGGCGATCCACCGGAAGCTCGGGGCCTCCGGGATCGCGTCGAAGTCCGCAGGGGACTTCTGTCTCTGGTGGGGGCTTCCAAGTCACGAGTAGTTATCCGGTGGCGTTTTGTGTCCGGGTTTTTGAGCGAGGATGGTACAAAGACGTCTCCACTGTCCTGGCTTAAGTCACTGGGGCTGGTGTCTTCGTCAATTTGTAGGGGCGCCTCACTCGCCGTGCTGCTGGAGTCCTCGTTAATGCAGGCGTCGTCGTCTTGAGATGTAGACTCCTCGATGACACCTGAACTTGTTGTCGACAGAGCAGCAACGCTAGGAGCCTCAGATGCAATATTCTCATCCGAGACGCCGTCCTCACGAGGCGCTTCGTCAGACGAGGGCTTGGCCTGCGATTCATCAGAAAGGGCCACGGGACGCGGGGAACTTAAGTTTTCAGTACCTGGAGGGAGTACCAGGCCCGGAATCGTTGGGGACGCAGTGGGCGTCTGGTGCAGCGTTGCGATTGGCACACCTTGGTCGTGGTCGGTTACCGCGGCTCGCGTTGCCGAATCGTCGCACTTGTTCTTAGATGGCGTTCCTGGTTGAAGTGGAGGGAAATCCTTGGATGCCGCCTCGGAATACGATGGCCTGATGGTGCAGGCCACGGTGGCATGCGGGTCCCCACAACGGCGACACGGCAGCGAGCAGCCTTTCCCGTCGTGGCCATAAACGCCGCACCTTCCACAAAACGGAGCTGTGCAGTTCATGCGGAAGTGCCCACTGTCTCCACATCGACGACACACTCGCTGGATGCCTTTATAGTCACAGGTTACTCGATGGCCCGCGACCTTGAGGTAGTTGGGCACCGGTGACGAAGCCTTCATTTCCATGCGGACGTATCGCGTCCCAGTGGTCACGGTTGGGCGCGATCCCATGAGTCCTCTGGTGATGTGCAGCACCTTCCCGTAGGGAGAGAGTGCTTGTGCGAGGACTTCGCTGGGTACGCGGCACGGCAGGAACAGGACGGTCACTTGGGTCACTTGGGGTCCCAGGGGTACGATGGCGACGCGCTCTCCTCGGATGATAAGGTGCGACGCGTCTACGATTTGGGCCAGTGCGGTCTCACTGTTGACGGTAACTTGGTAGTTCCGGCCTCCGAAGTGCTGAACGCAGTATACTTCTTCGATTCCTACTATTGAAGACGTCGCGTCAACGACGTCTTCAGGACTAGTCCCCTCGGGGACGACTACGTCGAAGGCTAACGCCTTCTTCGGGGGCTGGCTCGCCATGACGGGCGTCCGCCAGCCCAGGGACGCCGTGAGACGCTAACACCGACGTGAGACGCTAAGACGCTTCTTATGGCGTGGCTTGGGCGTCCCTCGTAGTACGCAACCGCGAGTGGCACATACCCGAAATAGCGGTCCTTACGATTTTGACCTCCAAGGTGGTTCCGATGAAAGACTTCTTCTGTGCGTTGTTGAACAATAAAATATAGTGCTCAATGCACATGCTAATGGCTGCTAAGGGGGAATGAGAGACAGGAGCATTCGGCCTTTGGGTAACGCGCACGCTGCGATCCCCATTAGCAGCTATTGGCATGTACATTGAGCACGATGTGACAAGAAAGGGTTGGTACGTTATACTCGCTGGATGTAACTTCCTTGGTTTTAGAAAGGTTTAGCGAGCGTTGGGCCACATAGCCATGAATACAGTGAACTAGTATATACCATGAACTCGGGGTGGTTAAAGGTGGGAAGTAAACGCGAAGCGCCAGCCGTAAGCAAGCGTACATGTGCCACCTCCCGTTTATTCCTTGAAATGTCCGCTGGATGGCGGTGCTTCTATATGGAGAATATATGATGAAAAGATGCAAGATGGTGGTACTTGGAGTGCTGAATAGATGGACGAATGGACACACAGACAGATGCATGGATGGACGCATGAACGGACGCAGGCGCGGATGCATGGACGAACGAAGGGACGGACGCACGAACAGACGCACGCACAGACGGGTGGATGGACGCATGGACGGTTACACAGACGTACGCAAGAACGGACGGAAGCAAGAACGAATGGACGAACGAATGCTTCGCCCCACTCCCCAACATTCACTCCGTGGATATGCTGCCAATTTTTCGTCATATCCAGTCGACCTGTCCCGGCAAATATGCGTTGAACAGCCCTATAGTTGAGACAGCTGCTGTTTGTTGCTCCCGTTGGTTCTCCCAGCTCGCCGTGCTCACTCGAGTCGGGTGTCTTGGAGCACGTTAACGACCTCTTTACTGCCTGGACACTTCCAAGACTTGATGTGGAGCCTGGGATGGTGTGTGCTTCCCTCTTTAAACCACCTAGAAAGGTGGAGGATGGTCCAGTCAGCAGTATGCCTAAACTACTCTCTTCAAGAAGCAAATCAGTATGTTCTGAGGCATTGTGTCATTGCTCGTGCTTTTTGGATAGCTATATTTCGCAATCGCAGAGTAAATCGCTTGATATAATTTGGGCATTGTGCTCATGACCACTTCGCCTGTCTTCTCATTGTTGCCGGTGCTTTTTGCCTCTAGCGCAATCGCTGCCCGGCTGTTGCAGCGGGCCGCAGTCATCACCCGCTGTTCCCGATAATTGACTGATATGTGGGGTTTAACGTCCCAAAACCACCATATGATTATTAGAGACGCCGTAGTGGAGGGCTTCGGAAATTTCGACCACCTGGGGTTCTTTAACGTGCACCGAAATCTGAGCACACGGGCCTACAACATTTCCGCCTCCATCGGAAACGCAGCCGCCGCTGCCGGGATTCGATCCCGTGACGTGCGGGTCAGCAACCGAGTACCTTAGCCACTAGACCACCGCGGCGGGGCGCTGTTCCCGATCATATACATATATATATACATATATATAAATAAATAAATATATATATATATATATATATATATATATATATATATATATATATAGAGAGAGAGAGAGAGAGAGAGAGAGAGAGAGAGAGAGAGCGATTGTACTCGGATCTGCTATCTGTTTTGTCGGAGGAGCTCTTCTATCTCCACGAAGAGGAATTCCTTCGGCACTGATCTCCCCCTTTGTGTCGGTCTGTGACAGACGAGTGAAACTTGTCTATCGGCCGGCCTAGTATTGGTAGGCTGATGCATAGGTTAGTGTCCGCAGTATTGTCATGCCAACATGAATATACGCGAAGTGTACCAAACATTACTTTATTTGCGCCCCTAGTTGATCTTGCAGTATGCATATGTGTACCTGTCTGTTATGACACATTCTTGTTTTTCTATGTGTGAAACATCCAATGTACATATTTCTTCTATGCCATCTCATGTCCATGATCATGTCCATGACGCTATGATGAACGGGCGACGTGGCCTGGCTCTTACGCCATGTTTATTCCAATCTCACTTCTTCCTTCTCAGCTTCTACCAACCATCACTTCATACGTCACACGATTCCCCTTCCCCCCAAAAGCCGGCACCGGTTACAAACTACAACAAATTGAAGACAAAATAAACAAAATAATGGCCAAATTCGCAGTTTCACGTGCTGACGGAGTTCCGCAATCTCACTAAATCTTCAAGGCCGAGAGAGCAGTCCGGTGATTTTTATGACGACTCTGGTGGACAAGCTTGACTGTTGCGTTCCGGACAGAGTGGGCTACACATGAACACTGACAATACTGCTTGAACTGTTCTGGGGACTGAGCAAGGTTGGAACGCATTGTTGCATCGGCAGCTCGGATGTCGTCGGGGTTATATTTTTCGTCGTGAATGGTGCAATCCCGGTGCTTCTTGCTTTCGTGCTTTTTGACAGACTGTGATGAAGTGCCTGAGTGCTTGCGGTGTGCAAGCAGTGCATGCGCGTCTTTCTCGGTGTTTTCTGTGGTGGTGCAGTCGGTGTAATAGCTGAGGCAGGGAGTGTCTCTGGTGACCTTTCTTTGTGCGAAAGTGTCTGACATCTTGAATTGGTCTTTGGTTTAGAGATCTTATTTTCCGATGTTCGTTTATTGGTGAGTGCGCTTCCGTTGAATTTTGCGTTCGTCGGTGCCCTCGTTGCAGTCTCTCTCGTTGTAGCATGAGTTTATGAACTTGGCTTTGCTTGCTTTCGTGAGGCTGCTCAAGAGATGGCTGTAGTGGCGCACTTTCCGGAATGGGGCATTCATTTCCTTCGGTGTTTGACGCTTCCTGTAGACAGCTAATGAATGGTGAACTGGTGTCTTGCTTGTCTGGCATAGTTGGTAATGCGTCATCATTGCTAGCATGCTCTTCAGAGGCTTCGGCGACGGGGTTCATTACGGGCGCTTCCGAAAGACAACACTGTGCGAGGTTTGATGTATCATGCACTTCTGAATTTGTTCGATTCCTGAATTGGTGAGCTCTGCATGTGGGCCCCACAGGTGACACGGCATTACCAGGTTTGAACTGCAGATTTTGGCAAGTCTGTGGTGCCATAGAAATTACACGAAGCTCTTCAGGGGCTTCTTTTTCGCTGTTCACTGCGAGTAGTTCTTGCACCTGGTAGCGTGCGACATTCGATGCGTTGGAGCCTTGTGTTTTGTTTGGACTCTCGGGGGTGTGTGCACCGGACGGGGATGCATGAAACCGTACGGAAGAAAAATGGCTTGGCAGAGTATTTTCCTGATGCACCAGGTCATCTGCCATGAATACGGCGTCCTTATAAGGCAAGTGGTGAGCGTTAGGAGCGCTTGAAGAACCGCGTGACGAAAACCCAGGTGGTGGACCACGTATGCGAGACGAAGAGCGCAGGGCATCAGGTGGTTCAGCAACGTCTCGTGTCATACGCTGAAGCGATGACTTCGGAAATGCCGACTTTCGTGTACAAGGGAGACGCGCTTGACGGTTGGGTTTTCCCCAATGCATGCATGGCCTTCTGTAAGTAAACGCATGTGCCACTTCGTCTTGAGGCACTTGTCGATTCGCGCTGGACTTTGGAATGCTTGAGGACTGCTTGGGAAATTGACGATAGCGTGCAAGTCTTGTTGTTGTTGTTGTTGTTTCCCTGTGCAAATGGCTCGTACTCAAAGAAGGGGATTGGCCGATTATAAGGTGAATTTGCCCTAAACTTTCAGCGTTGCGTCATTCCTACAATTTTTTTTTGTAAATTAATTTTGATTTGAAATACTGATATCAGGTTTGCAGAAAAAAAAAGAAGAAAAATATTGAGACAGCAATTTAGCAAGAAAATCGTTTAGCCGCAGTGATGTATTCTTGAACGGCGAATAAAACATCGCTGTGGCTGAAACCCAGTGTAGAGGCTCCAAATGAAAGAAGATCAGGTTGTGGTCATAGTCATTAAAACGGGTAATCATCTCCTTTTTGATTTGTTGCCATGATTCGTCGTTTTCGAATATGTGTGTCAGGTAAATCTTGAATGCCTCACCGAAGATGTAGTCAGTGAAGTTGGTGATCATTTCCCGTTCCGACCATGATGCAGCGGTTGCGTGGTGCTCGAACAGGTCGAACCAGTCCTGTACAGGTCCATCGTCCGCTGCTCCGGTGTACTTGGGGATGGGAAGGTCGTCTGATGGTGCTGTCATAATGCTGGTCTTGGTGTAGTGTTGGGATGTACTTTCGTGGTCCACGTTCGGTCACTGCATCTTGCTGAGACGTTCGGAGATGGTGGCTGGTTGATGAAGTGGCTGCCAGGTCTTCATCCTGTCGACTCGTGTGACGCAATGATGAATGGGCGACCTGGCCTGGCTCATACGTCATGTTTATTCTAAGCTCACTTCTTTCTTCTCAGCTTCTACCAACCATCACTTCATACGTCACACACACACACACACACACACACACACACACACACACACATATATATATATATATATATATATATATATATATTTATATATATACATATATATATACATATATATATATATATATATATATATATATGGAAAAAGAGAGAGAGAGAGATTGTACTCGGATCTGCTATCTGTTTTGTCGGAGGAGCTCTTCTATCTCCACGGAGAGGAATTCCTTCGGCACTGATCTCCCCCTTTGTGTCGGTCTGTTACAGACGAGTGAAACTTGTCTATCTGCCGGCCTAGTATTGGTAGGCTGATGCATAGGTTAGTGTCCACAGTAATGTCATGCCAACATGAATATACGCGAAGTGTACAAAACATTACTTAATTTGCGCCCCTCGTTGATCTTGCAGTATGCATATGTGTACCTGTCTGTTATGACACATTCTTGTTTTTCTATGTGTGAAACATCAAATGTACATATTTCTTCTATGCCATCTCATGTCCATGATCATGTAAACGAAGTCTGTTGTTTCATCATTATTAATATATATATATATATATATATGGAAAGAGAGAGAGAGAGAGAGATTGTACTCGGATCTGCTATCTGTTTTGTCGGAGGAGCTCTTCTATCTCCACGAAGAGGAATTCCTTCGGCACTGATCTCCCCCTTTGTGTCGGCCTGTGACAGACGAGTGAAACTTGTCTATCGGCCGGCCTAGTATTGGTAGGCTGATGCATAGGTTAGTGTCCGCAGTAATGTCATGCCAACATGAATATACGCGAAGTGTACAAAACATTACTTTATTTGCGCCCCTCGTTGATTTTGCAGTATGCATATGTGTACCTGTCTGTTATGACACATTCTTGTTTTTCTATGTGTGAAACATCAAATGTACATATTCCTTCTATGCCATCTCATGTCCATGATCATGTGAACGAAGTCTGTTGTTTCATCATTATTAATGTATCTGTAAAAAGAAAATGTTCTGTTTCAATGTTATTGAAGTCTGTGACAATAAATAGTTCTAAACACTCTAACCAGCTTTTCATGAATAAACGCAGACGTAATCGAAAAAAATAATGTTCGCGTTCTCATTTCTCGGGACAAAAAAACTGCAGTGCTGCCTGGCAAAGACCCTTCCCAGAAATGCGCAGAGTGTCGCGTAAGTGGGAAGTTTAGGAAAACGAATAGTCGGCAGTGACACCATACCTGTGACACTGTAACGCCGTATACACCTCATCATCTTTTGGCCCGACAACAAGTGGAAACACCGTTGCGTCGCTACAATGATGTTGCAAAGGCGCTCGTAACCTAATATACGACGCATCGTGCTGCCCAAACAAAGCGCACGCGAGCTCGACACGTGTGCACAAGGCATACAGTGTGCAGAGATTAGGCGAAACTCTCTGGTAAACAGGTATATAGGCTGCGTTAGCTTGTACGTGTTTGCTTGCTTATGGGTCTGAACTTTCTGCTGGAAAATAGTTCACCCCTTGCGTGTGTTATTTCCAGCAGCGTTGAGTCGTACGAGCATGTCATGGCTTGTGAAGTGTTCCACGACCAGGGAACGGAATACTAATGACTTATTTAGAATGGATGGAGAGTATTTAAATCCACATATAAGGCGCGTTTCATACCCATATACTTCATATGAAAAAGGACGTAGCTGGAAAAAAGTTCGAAATTATGCAAAATATGTCCCAGAGAAAACAGCGCACATTACGGGCCGTTTTAAGCTCTAGAATGCGTTCATATCCGACGACGGAAATAGACAGAAAAATGGTATAGCAGCGCTGTGATGATCAATAGTCAAATTAGTATTTCATATTTCTGGAGCGTACAAAAGCGATGAAAAATTTCGGAAATTGGAGGCAGTGAGCTTGGGCTTCAAAAACGTTCAGGCGCGCAACCTATAGTTGCTTTATTTGTTATTATGAGACTGTTCTTTAGCCTTAATGACACATTTTTATGCACTGCCTTACATTACGCCCTACTAAATGTACCTGGTTGCTAGAATGATATACCTCCCATACTTTTGTCTTGCGCCAACTGCAAGATCAGATTGGCTCTCTTTCTCTCTCTCACGCACACACAAAGACACACGCACACACATCCACGCATGCATATGCCCACAAACTTCCGAATGCTAAAATTAGCGCAGGGCACGCTAAGCTAATATCTTGTTAAACTATTGGATAACTCTGTCTCCTGCCTGTACATGTATATGGTATAGTTGCATGTAACCATGCCAGCATTGAACCAAGGGCTCAGATGATTGTAACAATGTGCTTTTGTTTGACCATTCTTCGTCTGTTGAAAACAAATTTCAATAATTCAAAGTGCGACGCACTCTACAATGGAAGTGCCAAAATCTGTCCAAGTCAACAAAATTCCAGACAACTCCCACGAAAGACATAACTTTAAAGCCCAATCTACGTACAATATCGCTGGTGACCTTTCTTTGTGCGAAAGTGTCTGACATCTGGAATTGGTCTTTGGTTTAGAGATCTTATTTTCCGATGTTCGTTTATTGGTGAGTGCGCTCGCGCACTCACCAATACGGATATTGGCCATACGGATATTATACTGATGTATGATATCCGTATGGCCAACTTTGTTTCTCTCGGTATCACGTCGAATTATATGATATTTTTTTCTGTTTTGTTTGTATGTTGCCAGCGCACGACAAGGTGTTTTAGGGGTGAAGCTCCTTAAAGCGGCACCCGTTGGTCCCTCGTAGTAGCACGTAACATGTCTTACGCTTTGACCTGCAAGGTGGTGCCAGTGGGAGATTTCTTCTGTGCGCTGTTGAACAATGAAAAATTCGCAGCGTGCGCGTTATCTAAAAGCCGAAGTCTCATGTCTCTCATTCCCCATCAGCAGCCATTTGCATGTACATTGAGCACTATCTGACAAGAAAGGGCTGCTACGTTATACTCGCTGGGCGTAACCTCCTTGGTTTTAAAAAGGTTTAGCGAGCGTTGGGCCGCGGTGCCATGAATACAGTGAACTAGTATATACCATGAACTCGAGGTGGTTAAAGTTGGAAAGTAGACACGAAGCGCAAGCCGTAAGAAAGTGTGCGTGTGCCACCTCTCGTTTAGTCCTCTGGATGGACATTCAGGGGTTGTCCGCTAAATAGCGGTGCTTCACTTAGGCAAAATTACCCGAAAAAGGAGTAACGGAGTGCAATAAGCGTACGGTGAACGGATAGATCATTATGGAGGAACCACGGAGAGAAAGGTGCCGCGTTGATGGATGCACGGATGGATGTACGGATGTACGGACAGACGGACGGACGCGTGGACGGTCAGATGCAGGGATGGACGTATGAACGGACGCATTAACAGACGCATGAACGGACGCGAGAATGAACGCATGAACGGACGCGAGAATGGATGGATGGTCGCTAGGACGGACGTATTGACGGATAGACGGAAGCAAGAACGAATGGACGAACTGAAGAGCGGACGGACTGACAGATGATTCACTCCACTCATAGTCATGAAGTCCTTGTATATGCTGTGATTTTTTTGTTTGCAATCTCTTAGTATATATTTCACTACATCATATCTGTCACGGAAAGACGCCAGCGTAGCCGTTGTGGAACCTGCCATAAAACACGGTCGTGGTAAATAAATAATAATAAAGAGAATTCGGCAGATTCCGGGTTGGGAGGCAATGTTATATGGAGTGAACGTGACCATGGTGGGGATCGAACCCGGATCGTTTGCGCCCTAGACATCCAGCGCCCTGTCTTGACATACTCTTCAATGATGAGAGCCGACAGAGTGCGTGGTGGTCGGTGAAGATGATGACGTGCCGACCATTGAGGTGCGGGCGCAATTGCTGTATCGGCCAGACAATAGCCAGGCATTCCTGCTCCGTGATGGTGTAGTTCCGCTCAGCTGTTTAACTTAGTGTTAGTTCGTAACGTTTCACTCATTGAAAAATTTACACCACGGTCACGTTGTGTAAATTTTTAATGAGTCTTATGTCTGAGTCTTACCACATGCATACGTCTTTTTAATGATGTAAAGGGCTAACTTTTCATGAAGGAGTTACAGTTTACCGATCGTCTTCCCCTCTGGAGTTTCACCCACTTATCATCATTCATTCCGTTTATATCACGCGGATTTTTTTTTCTTAGCTTGTCACTGACTATAGCGATGTCTCAGTTCGGCTTGCTTTGGGAAATAACAGTATAATTCATTTGCAGAGATTTAACATTACGCTAATTGTGAGCCTGGTGGCTCTTGGGACTCGCTTGTTCGATTCTTTGCTGAACAGTAGTGTTCTCCGCGATCTCAGACGCCAGCGTAGCTGTCACTGATGGGCTGGCCATCCGCGATCTCTTGGTGCCGTTTAGCTCTCGCCGATCGGAGCCCCGTCATCGAAATCCTTCAACTGTATGTGTCCGTTATCTTTACTATCTCTTCTCTTTCGGCACCCGTGTGCGGCGAGATCTCCCTCTTGTTTGCTGTTCTACCATTCTTTTTTTATCCCCATCTTCTCTACAGAACCTGGAGCGTAGCCGTGTCGCTTTAATGAGCAGACAGAAATTAGCTCCTTTTTTTCTTTTCTTCAAGAACCACTTCCTGGTGGCTCAGGGGCCCCGCTGCTCGTCCTTCCTCCATCCCCATCCTGGTGAAGTGGCTCCTAGTCAGCCGCTTTTGTAGCAGCACCTAACGCATCTGTGATTGTACCACAAGATAGGACACAAATGCTGCCCGCACGGTGCTGGGCAGTATCGAAGATACATGTATACCTTAGATACTATCTTCAATACTCTTCGGGTAAATTGTATCGGTATCGTGATACGCGGCGCCAAATGAGTAACTGTATTTATATTTCCGATACATCCAATAATGTATTTTGAGATAGAAGATACTGCTTTACAAACACCACCGTGCGAGACAACAAATGCCAATCTGAATCCTGGTTCTGAAGCTGATTTTGCGGGCTCTAAGCTACCTGAATAAAACTAACGACACTGACTTGTATACTGCCGCCAAAACGCTCCAGCCAGCATAGGTGAAGAGGTCGCTGCGTGCATATTGGTGGAGCACAGGCGCATTATGGCTCTCGAGCCATTTCGAGAAAAATAGGCGTGAACGTCTACGCGCAGCCTAGCTTTTGTTTTACTTTTTTATTTCTTTGGTACTGAGCGGGGACACCCGTTCATAGTCACGGTACTGTGTTGCGCCCTAGGATTCATGCGGTGTCTTTCCCTTAGTTTCTGTGACGGCGATATATAATATCGCAATATTATCTTGCGTGGTGCTTCATTGCAACGTCTCAAGAATACAATAACGGGGCTTTTCTGCGTTTCGCGGCTTTCAGAGATCATTGATTTGAAAAATCTTGTGGATGTATGAATGAATTACATACAATAAGATTGGCTTACACGAGAATCACATTTTAAAGAAAACGTTGCGTGGTTGGTGCTAATTTTATATGCAATAGAAGAAGCATCCACATTACAGAATATATTTTGATGTACTGTACCTTTTTTTTATTCCCGCTTAATTGTTGGAGAAGTTCTTTTAATGACATTTCAAATCGGCACCCAATTTCTTCATTTGCTGATCTCTGTTTGCATGCAATACATTACTTGTGCATCCACATAGTTTTCACTCGCCCATTTATTGTAATATGCACTTGTTGACCTCCTGCTAAAAAGCGTTCTCAACTTTATTCTTAGTTTTCGCCTGTCTGCAAACGTGGCTTTAGTTTATATTTAGCGGGCTATTTTTTAATCCCGGTATATTCACAGCATGTACGTTGCCAAAGAAGTTGAATCGAATGCTTTTAGATGCGCACTACTATATATGTTGAGGCGCCATCGGCCCTGAAACGAATATTCACAAATATCACGTAATTGACCCTATTTATTTAACAAATCAGGCTTTGTATACCATGACCGTATACGGTCAATTTTTATAACAGTCGCTGGTGGTTAACTAAAATATTTTTCTAAATATTGGTTATGCTTAGGAGAAACTCCCTGTACACTTTGCTTTTACAATACGAAACCATCTAGCTATGGGACTAATATATATTTGTTTCCGTGAGGCCAGCATAAAGTATTCTTATTGTTACGAAACTGCAGGTAAGTCGAGCTAGAAGTGGCAACAGTTCATCACAGTGATAGCCCGCTGGTGCTTTGTGCTCTACAGAGTTCGTCCGAGACATTTAGAGTGGCTCAAGTTTTCTCAGATAAGAAATATTACAAGATCGCACACCTCTGTATATGTTGCAAAGGAAAGCTTTACGCCAGTAGATATGCAGAATAGAAAACATTATTACAGTTTCATGTCCTCAAGCAGATGTGATCGTGCTGGCTGCGCAGTTCATTGTTTTCGCACGATGCATCATGAACAATATCGGTGCTCTATGCGTGTTTTTTCATACGATACTACAAAAAAGATCGAAAACGCTAGGCCTGCGTGGAAGGTGCAGCACAAACAAAGTGAAAGACAGAAGAGCGGCCTCTCAGAGCCTAAAACTCAATGGTTAACTTCTGCAAGCACATTAGCTGAGTACCCTCTGCGGCATTATTAGTCATAAATTCTGGGTAGCGGGCAGGAATTTGCTATGCTATCTTTCGATATTTATTTGAGAAGCATGATAACCGCTGAACACTTTCAAGGAATTATGTGCCAATTCTTAATGCAGTGGCTGATGATGATGATAAATTATGCCTGAAGTGGGCATGCGTCACAGTTAATAGGTGGTAAGAGCAAGTTTTTGTAAAGTGTTGGAGCATTTGACGACCCACTAGTTGCACAATTCCTATTGTGGACGCCTGGCTGTTCTTTTGATGTTCTAAAACGGTTTATTACTGATAATAACACGATTCTTTTCCCGACATAAAGCCCTTCTTAGGCAAGTTTATGAAAGAATCTCAAGCAGTGACGTGGCTCAGTGGTATAATACTGGGCTGGCACGCAGCGGACCCGGGTTCGAGCCCCAAACACAGTGGCGTGTGTTTCATCAAATACACGCCAGTATGGTCGATGAAAACCTTTTCGGCAGGACTATCCAGCGTTTTCGAATATAGGTGGATTTAGTCATTCATTTTATTCAGAACTTTCGCAAATACACGTAGATCGCTTGTTGTGGTTCTGTTATCGACTTTCGCCCACTTTGAGAACCATTTTAGGCGTAGAACATATACCATGATGCTTGGCACTATACTGCTATGCTAACCTAGCACACATTAAAAAGTGATATTCAAATAACTATAACTAGTATTACTGTTTGATACACAACACTGAAATGTTCACATTAAGTAGAAATCACAAAATAGCAATTTGGTACTCGTTGAAGTGCTACAAAAACATTGTCAAGCATCTATGGTTAGAAGCCCTACGATCAAACTTTATGGAGTTTGTTCAATAGGCAATCGGATTTTTTTTTCATGCATGCTAATTAATTTGGTCGGAAGTGCGACGATCTGATATAGCGGAATGCTACTCAGGCTTTACAACGCCTCACACGCGGAGAGTCATGCAGCAGACGCACAGGGATAAAGGCAGTTGCAGATGTCAAGTGGCCGTCCTCACCACCACTGCGCGTCCCCAAAGAGATGACACAAGTTTCGATTGAGATTCGAGACCAAAGTTCTACGAATACGTACGTTTAATTGCTGTGTTGAGGTCATATATTTGCACAATACGCTCACTTGTAACCAGATTGGTAACTTCTTCATCTCGTAGCACACTGCGAGTGCTGGATAGCTTAGAGCGAGTCTTTGCAAGCCTTCTTTAACATCATAGATCGCCGTGCGCTTCATGTAGGACAGGCGAAGTCGATCCCTACCCTGTGTCTGCTCGTATACTTTTATGACATTCTGGGCATGCGCGCTACATGCGCTGCTGGGAATGCTATGGCAATATTTTGCCTCTCTTTCTTTCCCCGTTCTTTTTCTCCTATTTCCCTAATTTCCCGTGTAGTGTAGCAAACCGGGTGCAACCTTGTTGACCTTCCTGCCTTTCCTCAGATTCTCTCTTTTTCTAGATTACACTTTCTATATTTCACTTTCTTAGCAATTGAGAATGCGCCATGTACGTAAGCAACTTAACTTACAAAAAAAGTACCTGATTACAAAAAATATTGAGTTAGTAGCAAAGTAAGAAATGAAACAGTAGCTTAGCGTACCCAGGTCTCCCCCGTACCATTAATTACGCCTTCAGCATGGAAAACTGCTGTCAGAAGAAACGAAAGTGAATAAATTTTGCGCAACAGTTGAGCACTTGTGCCCTTAGTGAGCTCATTAGCGGTATCAATCCTGCATCTGTAAAAAGAATTGAGGCAGTGTGGTGATTGGGAGGATCAATGTTGGGATTGGGAGCTGGCTGTCTAATTAACGTTGTGGCGTAAGATGAGTGTTAAAGTATGTCCATAGAAGGGCTGGCCTGAAGCAATCAGTTTACTCTGCGCTGCAGCAAGTCATTTTTAAGGTTAAGATAAGCAAACAAAAATACGGCTAAATTAAAGTCACACTTAAGTTTTGAAAAAATTCTATGGTCTTGTGTATCTGTAAGATACCGGGCACACAGGGTGAGTAAACG
Source organism: Rhipicephalus microplus (assembly GCF_043290135.1). Lineage (NCBI taxonomy): Eukaryota > Metazoa > Arthropoda > Arachnida > Ixodida > Ixodidae > Rhipicephalus > Rhipicephalus microplus. Next base: position 88,556,535 of record NC_134704.1, read on the forward strand.
GAAACACAAGATTCAATAAAATTGAAGGAGAGACTCCTAGATCGTTACTGTCATTCACTTCACCATCATGACTTCATGGTTAGGTAATGAAATGAAGGTCAAAAATTCATTTCTGAATTTTACGTCAACACTTCAGCACTTGACTATCTTCATGACATATCGACCTCCCCTCTAACACCATTTATTGTCGCATACTCTTCGCATTGGCTCATACCAAAAATTTCCCCCGAAGTTGCAAATTATACCCATCATAAACACAAACTTATGAGAACAAATATAATTTCTTTCTAGTGGTAAAGAGTCAGGTAAGCTCAAGCGGATGCTTTGAAAACGTATTACATCAGGGCAAACCATTACATTAAATTGCTTTGTCACCCACATCAATGTTTCGCTTGTTCTCCATCTTGAAAAGATTGATTTGTACGACGGTTTGAACGTCCCAAAATCACCATATGATTATGAAAGACGCCGTCGTGGAGGGCTCCGGAAATTTCTACCACCGGGATTTCTTTCACGTGCACCCAAATATGAGCACACGGGCCCACAGCATTTTTGCCTCAATCAAAAATACAGCGACCGCAGCCGGAATTTCATCCCACGACCTGCGAATCCACAGCTGAACGCCTTAGCCATTAGACCACCAAGGTGGAGCCAGCTTAAAATGCACCTGGTGGCAAGAGTAGCTCCTCTCATATCACGAAAGGAAAATTTACAAACGCGATAAGAGCCGTTCTACATTTTGAGGCCTCCGCAAATTTTTGTACTGAATGCCAAATGGCTCGTTGTGAATGTAGCAAAACTGAGCATGTAATTGAATGGACAACTGGCACAATACACCTTGGGATGAATAGCTCTCAATCATATGCCCAAATAAATGGACCTGGTTGGTGCCTGGACCGCAGTCTCCTGAGATATTTGTGCTGAATTCACAGTGACGCAGGTTCGAATGAGCAGGAGGAGAAAGACAGAAGGATAGGGAAATTAAGCCGTTCTGATACCGGTTAACTACCCAGTGCTGGTGAAGAGGGCAAAGTGAATAAAGTTTGATTGATTGATTTGTAGGGTTTAACGTCCCAAAACCACCATACAATTATGTGAGACGCCGTAGTGGGGGCTCCGGAAATTTCGACCACCTGGGGTTCTTTAACGTGCACCCAAAATTGAGCACACGGGCCTACAACATTTTTACGCCTCTATCGGAATCGAAGCCGCTGCAGCCGGGATTCAACCCCGCGACGTGCGGGTCAGCAGCCGAGTACCTTAGCCACTAGACCACCGCGGCGGGGCAATAAGTGAATAAAGTTTGACAAAACGAGACAGTTACACTTCCTTTATAGAATAGTGACCATTAGTAAAAAAAGACGGTAGAGAGTGATTCTTCATGATTTCTACCAGACGTCTGTAATGCAGTAGAGGCACTTTGTCACTACATTCCGGCAGAAGCCGCCTTAACGCAATCGCCCGCCCTGTGAACGCAGTAAACAAAACGCAAAAGAGTTGTCTTTTGCAAGGATGGCACTTCGGCAGTACCGCGAGGTTGGTCTCGTGATCAAAAAGGAGAAAAAGCTTTGACTTTGCAACACCACCATCACCAACGAAAAACAAGATCCTAGTTGCGACAGAATCCTCGTTGCGATTTCTCTAACGCTATCGCGTTAGAGAGCTCGTGTCGCAGATATTCCGTCGTTGGCGTCGGTACAGTTGGTTGTGATCGGAAAATTGTCCTTGAGCGAAAAAACGAGAAAAAAGCAAATAAAATAACGAAAAACATTCAGTTTTAGCGATGATCGAACGCGGGCCGTTTGCTTGGCAAGCAGGTGTTCTACCATAAAGCCACGATGCTGTTTTTTTTTATTACCGCTTTTGCACGTCGTTCAGGCATCAATATAGGTCGCTATGAACAATAACATACACAACAGAAGCGATGAAAAGACAATCGCGGAAATATTAGTGATTACAGTGCTGAAATTAATTTAGGCTCACCAAGGGTTCAACCCTGGAGAGTGATTCCGGAACAAAATCTTGTTGTTTGAGTATATCAATGTATTGAACAATGCTTTCGCGGAAAAGCACGCTGTAGACGGTATGAGGTTGATGATGGCATCCCACCACTGCCACAAATTTCGAAGGGTTGGAAGGAAGTCGATCGTAGGTACCGCGGGGTTTTTTTTTTTTTTAGAGTAGCTGGCTCCCCGCCGCCGTCCGCATAGCTGACCTTCGCCAGTGAGGGGACGCGTTAAGAGAGATAGAACGAACGTTTATTCACGTGATAGTTGAAAGATAAGAACTGTACAGAGATACAGAAGATGCCGCAATATGTACAACAGATATTCAGTTCATGATTCAGCTCATGATTCAGCTCTTATTTACAAACATGCTTCGGCTTTTATAGCCCGCCGTCTCCTTACACGGAGGTCCGAAGAAGGCGGTAAGCACTCTCGCCACAAATCAGGTGACGAAGTCTCATTGGTCCACCCACCAGAAAGGATGCAGATATTGCACCACTCAGCTAGGCGAAACGGTCCAATGGTAGCACGAACACACCACACAATCTGGCACCCGGCCCCCGCCTTGAAGGCACCGCAGGGCGAGGAGGTAGAGTACGGAAAGGGAAGGTTCAGCTCCTCCGGGGAGATTGCCGCTGACCCGAACGTCAGCAGCAGTCCATGGCTGTTTTCAGCTACAGACTTCCAGAACTCTCTCGAACATATCAGTCCAAACGCTCAATCCCTGAGAACGGCTTCTTCGACGCGTTCCCACGCTACCGGGTTGTCGGTGCGTCGAAATGGCCTCGCGTAGATGAGAAAATCCGAGTCGAGAGATTGACTTAATGAGACCAGCCGCAGTGGCACCGTCCCACGTTGTTCGAGCCCGTTCAACAAAAGGCTTGTCTCGCGAAGCTTTCGTTGAGACCCGACTGCTTCCTGGAGCATCTACAGGACAGCATCTTGCAGATTGGGCTCCGATGTGGTTGAAAGCCTCCCTAGCAGACCGGCTTACGCACAATGGCGTCTGCCTAGATGAACTGCCGGGCCAAACGTAACAACCCGCACCGGACGTCGGTCGGGGTCCCAGTAGTAACCGGCCATTCTAGCCCGCCATAGACAATGGAGGCCAAGCAGCAATATAAAATCGAAAGGCAGTCTATCCTCTTTTTCTACTGTTAAAAACCCGATACCCAGTAAATGTCAAGGAAGGTCTTTTTTTAGAGTTCTGTGTAAAACATCCCAAAAGTAGATCCCTTCCTAACAATGCGAAAAAAAACGTGATCTATTGTCTCCAGCTTTCTACAGATCACACAGTTCGAACCACATGGCATATAAAATCCTCTATCTTCTAAAAGCGTCTTAACCGGTAACGTGCCTGTATGTAATTTTAAGAAAAAGCTTTTTTTCACTTGACAGAATTCGCATTTTTCTTACTCGCTTAAGAACATCATCGCCCTCTCCCCCACTATTAATTAGCGTATACATAGGAACCAGAAAAGTCGTGTCGCATATATCATTATGAAATTTCTATCGCCCGTCCAAAAACAGGCATTCATTGCAAAACCGAACTGAGAAGAAGCGGACATTGTCCGCAAGTTCCTTAAGGAAACCTTTTCCTTAATGGAAGCTTAAAAAAACCTTAAGACGCCTTTTTCTCGGCGCATGGATTAGCAGTGAAACTGTGCACAGATAATGGTACACCGTTCTGCAGCGGAGAATTCAAGGATTATTCGAGAAAGCTAGGAGTAGCGCATGTTACTTCAAGTCCCTATCATCCACGTTTTAATGATCTGACGGAACGAGCTGTGCAGGAAGCCAAGAAGCTTTTAAAGAAGTGTTCCTTAATATTCACAACTTTAATACAGCTCTTCTCGAGTGGCGCAACACACCCCGTGATGACGCGTTGAAGACTCCTGTGCAGAGGCTGATGGGACGTTAGACCCGGACCCTTCTACCAGTACCAAGGAGCCACCTGGAACCCCAGACAGTGCCCAGCAGCACAGTCTACGGACGACTTCGCGACATACGTCGGAAGCAGAAAATCTACTACAACCGCGGCGCCAGGGATCTACCACCTCTGTCACGTGGCCAAGAGGTCACTACCTACAGCACCATCACACGGACCTGGTCACCAGCAGTCTTCCTGTGGCCAGCGGACGAACCGTGCCCCACGGTTTTGCAAACTGAGCACGTGCATCAAGAAGCCGCAGGACCTACACAAGCCCTACGCCACAGCACAAGGCAACGACGCGAGCCTTGTTGGTACCCACAAACTGAAAGACTTTAGGGCTTGTTGTTTGTCCAGAAAGGGGTGATGTAGCAGAGCTGCGCCAGCATGACGTCACTAGGCCAAGCATCAAGCACGATGTACATGTGACCTTTGTGTCACGTCTCTACTAATATAAGATCATCGTCGTCTCAGGAATAAAGGCTTTTCACTGTTCGACTACCTGCTTGCTTACACTCACGTGCAATCGGAATCGATGATTTGCGAAGCACGAATGAGGAAGGCTGATAAGTCACTTGAAAATCAGACAACATTGCGAGGCGGAGGCAAATTATGCCGTACATGATGTCCATAGCACGATTATCAAATTTCAACGAGTCCTTTGCATGCGTCGTCTATTCACGTCAGATAATACCAAATTTGGTATATAGGGAACTAGTGAAACGGCCGCGAGTATGCTATGAGCGTAGCATGTAGTCATGTTTTAGACCACACGCATAACATGATTATCATGTTCGGCGTGCCAAGTCGATTCTCAATCTCAGAGTATCAAGGCGCATGCAGAAGAAAACACAGCGCCAAATAGATAAGATGCAGGATCAAAGACGAAAAGTTTTTGTGAGTCATTAGACCCACGTAAACCATTGTCTCATGTATGAAGAACTCTACAGGGTCTTCGCTCAGGCGCCATGCAACGTCATCCCTTCAAGGCTCTCGCACTTTGTCTAAACCACCGTGAAATTCACGTTGCAGCCGAACATCGCCAGCAGGACAATTCAATTCTACGATATGTTTTTATGTAATATCCCCGGTCCACGAGATATAAGTAAGGACACTCCATTTTCTATTGAAGAGCTAGAAGCTGCACTGGCACTGTGTAGGTGTTCTTCTTCACCAGGGCCCGATGGTATAACGTATACTGCTCTGCGTCACTTAGGCCAATCAGCTAGAAGACAACTGCTAAATTTATTTCAGTGGTCATGGGAAGATGGCATCGTACCGCAAGAATGGAAACGGAGCCGTCTTGTGCCACTTCATAAAGCAGGAAAATACCCTCTGGTGCTGACATACCAGCCTGTAGCTCTCATCAGCTGTGATGGGAAACTAATAGAGTGCACGATTTTCAGGCGCCGTCAATGGTTCCTTCAACGGCACAACATTTACCCCGACTACATGGCGGAATTTCGACGAGGCTGTTCATCGATTGACAACGTCATCGATTTGGTGTCATCGGTAGAGCAGCAGAAATTTAGGAAACGACTAGCACTAGCGCTTTTTCTTGATGTGAAAGGTGCATATGACAACGTTTCCCATCAAGCTACACTAGAAACACTGCTGTTAATTGAACTGGGAGGGCGATTGTTTCGATGAATCCGAAGGTACCTGACAGGATGATCCTTTTTTTGTATATACTGAAGATGGCCCGACCTCAGACCACTACACGGGCCGTGGCGTCCCTCAAGGTGATGTTTTAAGCCCAGTTCTTTTCAATCGTGCTTTGCTTGGCCTGGCGGAAGCTCTCCTGGAAACAGTCAGTGTTTCAATACATGCTGACGACATCTGTGTCTGTGCACCAGCATTGACACGCCTACAAGTTCGAAGAAGGATACAGAGGGCAGCGTCACAAGCATCTGACTATCTTCGCACGCAAGGTCTAACAATCTAAACAGAGAAAATGTGCACTGGTGGCCTTCACGTGCAAGGCGATGACAAGTTACCCGATAAGCATTAGTGGCCAGCCCATCTCTTACAAGCGTAGTCATCATTTTCTAGATGTCGTTGTTGACCACGACCTCTCCTGGAGCCCTCACGTGACTAGCTTGAAAGCGAAACTGGGATCGATTGCCCACGTCCTGAAAGTCATCGCTGGAAAAAGATGGGGTCCGTCATTGAGTTCCATGCTACAGCTATACCAAGCACTTTTTATTGGTGTACTGCACTACAGTTCTCCTCTGCTTAATAAAACTTGCAAGACAAACATTCGAACACTTCAGAGCGTGCAAGCACATGCACTACGTATTTTTCTCGGCCTACCACGAACTACCTCAACTGCTGGAACAGTTATATTGGCTTGGGGTCATCCGGTTACAACCTACGTCATGACCGTAGTGCTGAGAGCACATATTCGGCACATTTCACGGGTGGTATTGAGCCAGTTGGCATTTCTGCCAAAACAAAGACCGCAGGCGTCGTTCTCTAAGGTCGTCAGCTAACACCGCGCTTTTCTACCATGCGGTTTTATACCCTTGGCACGTTCCCCGTCTGCCTTATGGAGCCTACGACAACCCGACGTGCACCTTTCCGCCCCAATAATAAGAAATAGAAAAGTCATTTCTACCTCGGCCTTGAAGCAAGCAACTCTGGACTGTTTAAACACCTTCTACGCTGACAGAATCCACGTATACACGGATGAATCTACCCCCCAGACTAGCTCCACCGGCGCCACCGTCGATTCATCGCGACACATACATCACTTACAAACTTTGTCAGGGGAGCACATCGACTGGTTCAGAAATTGTTTCCCTGCGAGGTGCCATCGATTATATCAAGCAACAACCGGCTAATCGATGGGCAATATTCTGCGACTCCAAGGCGGCTCTACAATGTCTTTCCTCGGCACTTCGTCGCGGGTCGTACAAAGAACTAGTGTGGGAAATCAGAAGAATGCTGATATCGACCGAACAGGGACATAACGTTGTGTTCCCGTGGATACCAAGTCATGGCAGTATCTCTGGCAACGACCTCACCGATGAAGCATCCAGAAATGCACACGTAAAAACAAATCCTGTTTCCATACCTTTATCAAGGATTGACTCGACTAGATACCGAAGTAGGCTGGCGCAGAACATGACACTTAATAAGTGGCAGTCATCACAGGTCTCACAAGATAGACTGTGTTCTTTCGATCTATCTCTACAACAGCGGCTACCCTCTGGTCTTTCTTGGGAGGAAGGTACCGTGTTGTGCCGTCTGCGTCTGGGTGTAGCCTTCACCAATGCCTACTCATTTAAGATAGGGATGGCAGACAGCGCGGAGTGCAACGACTGCACACTTGATGAAACTATTGTCCATATCCTATGTTACTGCCCGGCATACACAAACGTGAGGCTTCACCTACGCAGTGTTTTAAATCAACTGGACAGAACTGATTTCACTGTCGAGAAAGTATTGGAACCATGGCACTGCCCTTCCAATTTCCGAAAGGCAACAAAAACACTGTTGCGTTTTCTCAAATAACACCAGCCTGATTCATCGTTTGTGATGTCAAACTGTTATGCGTCGGCGCAGTCAGTGACGTTTTTTTTTCTCCTCCTCTATAACTTTCATTCTTTCTCTACCCTTCCCCAGTGCAGGGTAGCCTACCAGGGCTCAGCCCTGGTTAACCTCCCTGCCTTTCTTATTGTGCTCTCTCTCTCTCATGCCCGGAGGTGTAATTAACGTTCGTCATCTACTCGCGTCGTTCAAAACCAAATTTGGTATATGTAGAGCTAGCGAAACGGCTGCGAGCGCATCATGAGCGTGGCATGGGGTCATGTGGACATGACACGCATTTCATAATTATCATGTTTGCACCAGTCACATAACTTTGTCGTGCATTCAAGTCTCGTAACACCAAGCTTCGTATATGTGAAGATAGCGAAACGGCGCCAACTTTCCCTGCGGTATCTCCGGCAACGACCTCGCACATGCGTCAAAGCAACGCAGCGCAGCGCCCTCCTGCGACTATATGGCAGGACCGGCGCCTGGCGTCGTAACGCCGGCGTGACGCGTCAAAATAAACGCCGGAGAGCATGCTTTCCGCGTCACGTCGAAATGTATTGGCACCTTGACTGCGGTATGTAGTCATGTTCTCGCATGACACACAATATACTCCAATGTAGCGTTGACGCGTGGCACGCTAGGCACAGCGACGCTACGTTTGCAAAACGCGAGCACTGTATAGTCTGATACCATGGCGCGACCGGCGCGACAAGCGTCCGTCGGCGCGGCCCAACGGCAGCCGGTGCGAAATACGACATGCTGACTTTCGCGCCGATGCGTTACCAGACAACACTGCGTCTCCCACTCTTCGAGAAGAAGGGACGCCGAACGCGCTAAAACGCACTATGCGTCAAAGCAACGCAGCGCGGCGCCCGCCTGCCAGTACATGGCAGAACCGGCGCCTGGCATCGTAACGCCAGCATGACGCGTCAAAATAAACGCCGGCGAGCATGCTCACCGCGTCACGTCGAAATGTATTGGCGCCTTGATTGCGGTATGTAGTCGTGTTCTCACATGACACACATCTCATGATTCTCAATGTGTGCACCAGCTACCTTCGTCATCCATTGACAACACGTAATACCAAATTTGGCATGTGTGAAGCTAGCGAAACGGCCACGAGCGCATCATCAGTGTTGCATGCAGTCATGTTGTTACATGGCACGCATGTCGTGATTATTATGTTTGTATGTGTCATTTACCTATGCTGTCCGTTCGCGTCGCGTAACACCGGGTTTGGTACATGTAATGCTAGCGAAACGGCCGCGAGTGCATCATGATTGTTGCATGTGTTCATGTTGTTACATGACACGCATGTCATGATTTTGATGTTAGGATCTGTCGCTTGTGGTTGCCTTGAAATCATGTCATACCATACCAGCTTTAGAACATGCCATGTGAACGAAACCATCGTAAGAGCTGCATGAGCTTGAAATGTACAACATGACAATCAGGACATCCTTGTCATTATTTTGGAGTTATGACCAGTCAAATATGTTCCTCATATGGTCACGGTATGCCATACCAACTTTGATATAGATACCATTATCTAAACGGCCAGCAGAGATAAATGTCGTAGGCAGCTATATTACATAGATAAATAGATAGATAGATAGATAGATAGATAGATAGATAGATAGATAGATAGATAGATAGATAGATAGATAGATAGATAGATAGATAGATAGATAGATACGCATAAAGTCGCCAAAGTTCGCTAAGAAATGCTTCGCATTTAAAATAAAAAGCGTCATCGCAGGGCTGATAGTCAAGCGTTCGTACAAGTCTGGCCGTGGTTTTTTCTTTCGTGTAGACAAGCCTGCTGTAATCACTCGTCACAACGTCACGTACCCTGTGGTCACTGAGAGGATTCAGCAAGAAGCGCGTTCACTTCGTCACAGCACAAACGAAACACATTCGAAGTACTGGGCCAATTATAACTGGACGAAATACGATGTACGACGCGAGACGCCACGGCTAGTGGAGTAAAATATAGAACTGCCCAACGTTGCCAGGTGAGTAAAATACATCCCGTTTGGTCTTTTGTTGTACCTTTTATGTTCAGAAAGATAACCGTTTATTCTACGACTCCTTTCGTTCTATTTTGTTTCATTTACATATATTCACAGTAGCAACTGAACCCAAACATTTGCTTTTTGATGAAAGTTCTGAACCTTCCAGAGCACGCTCTAGGAACATAGGCGAGGAGGAAAGAGAAAAGAGTCGCTACATTGGAAACTTGTTTAATCTAGGGACCTTAATGATATACCAGGCAGATCGATGCCTGGCATTGCATCGCCGGCGTGACGCGGCGAATCGAATGCGGGCGCGCCGGGTCAGGTCGAAGTGTTCTGGCGCCATGACCGTGCCTTGTAGTCATGTTATTACATGACAAGTATCTCGTGATTATCACGTTTGAACTGTTCACATACCTCCATCATGCATTCACTTCACGCAATACAAAATTTGGCGTATGTAAAGCCAGAATCAGCCGTAAGCGCATCATGAGTGTGGCATGTACTCATGTTGTGACATGGCACGCATGTCATGATAATCATGTTTGGACGTGTCATTTAGATATGTCATCTGTTCGCGTCCCGTAAAACCAAATTAGGTAGATGTGAAGCTACCAAAACGTCCGCGAGCGCATCATGAGCGTAGCATATCATGTTGTTACATGATACGCATGTCATGATTATCATGTTTGGAACAGTCACATGCCTTCGTCAAGCATTCACGTCCAGCCATACCAAATTTGGTATACGTAAAGCCAGCTACATGGCGTGTAATCATGCTGTAACATGACACGCATCTCATGACATTATGTTTGCACCAATAATATACCTTTTTATTGAAATAGAAAATAAACGAAGGACTTTTTCCTTCTTCATGCATTCACGTCCCGTAACACCTAATTTGGTATATGTGAAACTAGTGAAACAACTACGAGCGTACCATGAGCATGGCGTGTAGTTACGAGACATGACTTACATGACATGCATGTCATGATTTCCAGGTTAGGGTCTGTAACTTGTGTTCACCATGCAGTCAGGTCATATCCTGCCAATTTCGCAACATGCCATGAGAACGAAACCACCGCAAGAGCAGCAAGACCATGAAATGTAAATGATGACAATCATGGAATACATGACATGATAGTCTTGTTATGACTAGTGAGTTATGCTCGTCATACACTGATGTTATGCCATACCACGTTCAATATTGATACCATTAACTAAACAGCCAGGAGAGGTATAAGTTGTAGGCGGCTAGATAGATAGATAGATAGATAGATAGATAGATAGATAGATAGATAGATAGATAGATACGCTTAGTCACCGAAGATCGCTAATAAAGTCTTTGCATTTATATATCTTCGTATATGTGTGTGAAGACGCGGGGTAAGCGAACAGAGAACAATAAAGTGTTTCGTTCCTGGCTGCAATTCTGGTTATGGCAAAGGGTGGGAGAAGATAACGCTCTTCGCGGTCCCATCTGATCCACTGCTACTGGATCAGAGACGCCAAAAGGTACCCACGAGTATGCAACCCCTGAAATCGAAGGACAAAATATGGGCTCGACGAGAAGCCTTTTTTGTTTATTTATTTATTATTATTTATTATTTATTAGAATACCCTCAGGGCCCGTAGGGCATTACAGAGGGGGTGGGTACAACATATATAACACACAAGAAAAAAAGACAAAATAAAGAAACAAGTATCAGATGCGCAAATCAGGAAGGCAATAGAAGTCAACTAAAAATGTATGAGAATTCAAGCACATACAAGACAAAGATAGATAATGGAAACTGCGTATAGTTACAAGCATTGCTGAGAAAGTGCAGTCTTGAATAACAAAGGGTCTATTATTGATACAACGGAAGAGGGAAGGTGGTTCCAATCGGCGGCTGTTTTCGGTAAGAAGGCTGATGAAAAGAATTTGGTGCTGCAAAACGGAATGGCAACCTTATGCTGATGATCAATGCGCGATGAGTGGTATGACGGTTGTGAAATGAGGTCTCGCTTTATTGATGGATTGTGAAAAAATATCTTATGAAAAAAATGCAGTCGCGCCAGTTTCCTCCGGACAGTTAAATTGGGTAGGTCAAGGTTAGATTTCATTTCTGATATGCTAGCAGTACGGGAATAATTAGAACAAATGAACCGAACTGAGCGGTTCTGAACAGATTCCAACGCGTTAATTAAATTTTGCTGCACGGGATCCCATATAGCGGACGCGTACTCAAGCTTTGGGCGAATTAGTGATCGGTATAATAGAATTTTCAGGGACAGCGTAGCGCGAGAAAAGTTGCGGCGTAAGTATCCTATGTTTGATAGGCACTTCAGCGAACACAAAAGAAACGTTTTACTTGACATAAAGAAAGTGTCCCGACTTCAAGAAGGAGCAATTTTTCTTGCTTTGGAATAAGCGTCGCTCAACTCAATGACGCTGATTATCAGGAAGATCCTACAAACACCACCTTTCTTTTCCCAGATAATGAAAATTCTCAGCCTTGCCTACGAGAGGACTCCTTCAGTTGGTCGCACGGCAAGGATCAAAGAAAAGGCAACAGCTTAAATGAGGATTGATATGTGGGGTTTAACGTCCCAAAACCACCATATGATTATGGGAGACGCCGTAGTGGAGGGCTCCAGAAATTTTGACCACCTGGGGTTCTTTAACGTGCAGCAAAACCTGAGCACACGGGCCTACAACATTTCCGCCTCTATTGGAAATGCTGCCGCCGCAGCCGGGATTCAAACCCGCGACCTGCGAGTCAGCAACAGAGTACCTTAGCCACTGGACCACCGCAGTGGGGCAAAAGACAAGAGCTTGAGCGCGCCTTCCAACGAACAATGTGCGGCAGAAAGCGGTGCAAACAGCTCTACTACTATAAGCGGCAACAAAGACTCTCGGTGCCCAGATTGACGCTCACTCTTTGCAATGTTCTCTCATGTATTAGGTATGTGTATATAATATGTTCATGTACATTGTAGTGACATTGTATAATTCTGTGTGCTTCCCGCCAAGCATTAGTCTTGTTGTCAGACATTTTGCCTGTATCAAATAAAAGAAGTAATACGATACATTTTGGGTGATTTGTTCTAATAATGCCGATCAACTAACTGCAATATTCGCGCTCTTTACAGGAAAAAATTGAGAGGAAACGCAAGGCATGCCCGGATCGGACGACTAAATCATAGCCTCCTATATTTTTTCATGCCCGCCGAGTGGGGAGCGGAGCAAGGCCCGTACCTTCTATTTCATGCGCTCGCCACCACACGGCGCTGTCACCGCATACCCGCTCCCAGAGCAGACGACGCGACTACGCTGTTGCGTGCATGCTTTTGGAGAGAAACTTGCGTTCGTATTAGAGATGGAGCTTTAAAATAAATGCGCAGGTTGCAATGGTGTTCCTTCTTTATGCACAGGGGTGATAGAAAAAAGAAACGTGAACAGTGCGGCACGATCTTTGCATTCCTCTGTGACCCAGGTGGGAATAAAAAAAAAATATGCTAGAATAGTTTTATCCTAGTGGCTCTTAATTATCATGCAGAATACAACAACCCGAAAAGAAATTCGAAACAGCAGAGAATGTAGATTCCGCACTTTTCGCGTTTCTTTCCATCCCCACAGTACATTGAAAGCAAGCAACACGAGACATATTGGGAAAACCGGACCTTTCACTTAGGCCTCCAGCTGTGAGATCAAGCTCACAGTTTCAGGGTATTTCGTGAAAGCGGCTTTATTTCGAACAATTTGGCGATGTCATGTTTCTCTGTCGCTTTCAAAGCGAAGTTGGTGAATATTGGGCGGAAGAGAACTTTGTCAGCAACAGTTTGAGCGAATTCTCCTGGTGCCCTGGCTTCACTAGCGCAGCTGCCTCGCGTTTTCTCACACACTCGTCGCTTCTCTCTCTCGTTTGCAGGCTGCAGGTACGGAGCATAATCTTCGAAAATGCTGGGAACAGCGTCTTTCTTGAGTTTGCGAATTTTGCAGCCCTCCTTGAAGTCGAAGGAACCGAAGTGTCGGCTGCATACAGTCGAGTAGCACGACGTCACATTCGTTGTCCAGTCGTCCCGAGAAATGACCTGTAACCATTTCGCTCGAAGTTCCGGATCGCTTGGTATCTCGTGGAACTATATGCCCGGCGTCCGTTGTTTGCTCGAAGACTTGCAGCGTGGTACGCAGCAGTACGGCATCTTGTCGGGCACAGAGCGCCCTTAATGATTCCACACTGCAGATAGAAAACCGAATTGGTATGTGAAAACTAATGCAGCATGAATATGCACCGTAAATCACAGTTTTTAGAGTAGCAAACAATATAGATTGTGACGGCACTAGAAACACACACATGGACCCGTAGAATAGTAAATAAACGGTCGCTTCATTCAGTGGCACTGAACCTTAAGGATCAGAACGCTGTTAGAACAATAAACGTTCTTGTAAATAATTCAGTGTGAATTGCTCAAAGAATTAAAAACGACAATTTAAAGCTATGTATTAAACGTACTTCCACTTGCAGCGTTCCGAATTTGTGCTACGATAACGTAGGGCTGCCTCTTACATTTACACCAGAGACCACGTTAACCTTAGCGGTCAGATTTGCAGCGAAATTGCGTTCTTATCACATTAAATTGCGTATACCATTTGTTGTTTTTGAATCTTTACAGGCCGCGTTTTATACCGCGAGCACTGTACACATTGTCTGCGAGTTCTGTCATGCTTCGCTGATAGTCCAAACAAAAAACATAATTAAAACTGTTGCTTCCGCAAGACACACAAGCTTACCTGCGGCAAACACGACGGACACGGAACAACTTTTGCGTGTAGAGCCACTTTTGTAGGTACTTCGAGGGCTTCGAGGTGCCTAAACACGTTGCAGCGTAGCGAACTATGCTGCTATGCAGACTATGCTTGGTACGCTCCAGAGCATGTACGGGTTGGGTTGGGTTGGGTGGATATGACTGTACCCTTTAGATCGGGCGGTGGCTAGCGCCACCAAGCCGTAATACTTAATGAACCCAAAACTATATTTATTTTTTCTTCCTTAAAAATGGAGTTTGGGGTTTCGCACTTTTCAGTGAAAGGTTTAATTTTCACTCGTGCCTTGACTTTAGCCACCAATCAGATAACCTCCTTCTGGTTAAGTGTAACCACTTAAAGTCTATTTTGCCCTGCCGGTCCCTAAACCCCAGTGCTTTGAAAAACTCTGCGCCATCATCCTGAACTATAGGGTAAAGCCCTTTACAGAACATTATCAAGTGTTCGGCAGTTTTTTCTTCCTCTCCACACGCACTGCATACTGTGTCTACCCCTTCGTATTTTGCCCAATACGTCTTGGTTCGCAGTACTCCCGTCCTTGCCTCAAACAGTAAAGAACTACCCCGAGTATTATCATAGATCCTTTCCTTGGCAATTTCCTGCTTAAAAGTTCGATATATCTCTAGTGCGGACTTCTTAATCATGCTCATTTTCCACATGTCAGTCTCCGTTTCCTTCACTTTCTTCTTAACCGATAGTTCTTTTTGGTTTGGCCACCTGCTGTTTTCTAATTATTTACCAGTCAACTTCCTGGTTCGCTTCCTCCATTTTGTATCGACATTCTTCAAGTACAAGTAGCTGAAAACCTTCCTAGCCCAACGCTCCTCCTTCATTTCTCTCAATCGCTTCTCAAATTTTATCTTGCTGCTAGCTTCCCTGCCCTCAAATGATGTCCATCCCATATCACCTTGTACTCCCTGATTTGGTGTATTCCCGTGAGCTCCTAAAGCAAGCCTAATTATTCCACGTTGCTTAATTTCTAACCTTGCTTGAACTTCTGATCTCATGCACAAGACCGCATTGCCGAACGTCAGCCCAGGAACCATGACCCCTTTCCATATTCCTCTCACAACATCATACCTATTGTAATTTCACAGTGCCCTATTTTTCATCACTGCTGCATTCCTGCTACCTTTAGTCGTCACGTATATTTCGTGTTCCCTCAGGTACTCGGTCCCATTGCTTATCCATACGCCCAGATATTTGTATTTATCTGTTATCTCTAGCGTGACCTCCTGTATCCTAAGCTCACTACCTTCGTTGTCATTGAAAATCATGACTGCTGATTTTTCCTTACTGAATCTAAAATCTAACCTATCTCCCTCATTACCGCAGATGTCCATCAATCTCTGCAAATCTTCCTTGTTGTTGGCCATCAGCCCTATATCATCTGCGTACATTAATGCTGGTAGTGCCTGATCAATAAGTTTTCCTTGTTCGATGAAAGAGAGGTTGAAGCCCAGCCCACTTTCTTCTAATTTTGCCTCTAATCCTTGTAGGTACATCATAAATAATAAGGGTGACAGGGGGCACCCCTGCCTAAGCCCCCGTTTTACCTCTGCAGGCTTAGATACCTGTTTTTCCCACTTTATAACTACCTTGTTACCTTTATAGATACCCTTTAAAAGATTAGTGACTACATGTTCCACGCCTAGTGTGTACAGTATTCCCCACAATTCCTCTTGAACCACGCTATCGTACACTCCCTTGATATCAAAGAATGCTAGCCACAGGGGCCTGTGTTCCTTTTCTGCTATTTCGATGCACTGTGTGAGTGAGAACAGATTGTCTTCCAACCTCCTGTGTTTCCGAAACCCAATCTGCAGTTTCCCCAGCACCCCCTCATCTTCTATCCATGCCTGCAGTCTTTCCTTTATAATCTGCATCGCCAGCCTGTAGACCACTGATGTCACTGTTATAGGATGGTAGTTGTTTATGTCAGCTTTGTCCCCCTTTCCTTTATAGATCATGCTCATCCAGCTAAGTTTCCATCCATCGGGAACTTCGCCATCGATTATTATTGTGCTCACTGCCTCTCTCAAAGCCTGCTTAGACTTCGGACCTAATGTCTTTATCAGCTTAATTGGAATGCCATCTGGGCCTGTTGATGTACTACGAGGGACCTTTTTCTCAGCCCTTCCCCACTCTCGTTGTGAAAATGGAGCCATTGCACCACTTGATTCGTCCTTGTCTATTGTGGTGCATAAAGTACTTTTTGTTGAAATTTTTCTCTCACCCTTGTTCTTATATATTCAATAGCTTCATCGTCTTCTGGCCTGGCACCTCGGGCTGTAGTTAAAAAACTCTGCTCTAGGCTCGTCTCATTCGTCTCATTCGTCTCGTCTCATTCGTCTCTAGGCTCGTCTCTGCTCTAGGCTCGTCTCTCAAGTATGGGGTGCGAGCGCCACTTGCAGAGAAGGCAGGCGTAAATCTAGGAGGAAGAGAAAGGGCAGCGGATGGCCTCCGCCGCTCCACTGCGTGGCCATGAAAAAATATAGGAAGAGTTAAACGGATGGGCGAACAGAATCATGAACGTGGCAACGTTCGTCCGTGCCTTTGGCAACGATGGACGGAGCCCCCGCCCACGACGCTGCTCGAGGGCAGCGCCTCTCGTCCACCGCTTTCCTCAATTCGTAGCTCCACCTGGCAGATGATCGGATTCGGCGCGCCTCTCTTACTACGTGATCTAAACCACACGCTGGTGGGACCTTTGTGCTAAACAAATGCAGAAAGAGAACACTTTCTAGTAAGGGTTTAGTTATTTTTGTAGTGTCACACTAAATGTCCTACGCGAAAAACGTTGTAGAGCCGATGTGGAGAATTGCACAAATCAGTATTTTTTCTTTGAAAAACATTTGATGCGAAACTTGGAACTTCAATGTCCTCCCGAGGTGGCTGTGACATGTATTGATTAACGAGTGCCAGGTGAGCCCTCGATCAGCGTGGGGTTGAAACGTTTTTTCGCGCCAAGCTTAACATAGGCCATCAACAGTTTGTGTTTATCCGGGAACGGCTCACTGCTCTCTCACAGTTGAGTATGAAGTACTCGAAATTGTTAAACTAATTTTCTAAAGACACAGGCTAATAGCGCATGGGTCAGTATTTTTCGTATGCATCAGTGGTCTATGTACCGTTGGGAGCGAAAGAAACATCTTAACGAAGGGCTGATCATTTCACCATCAAGAAAAAAAAAAGGGATTAAGAGGAGGCACTTCTATAGACCGGGTGGCCCAATCGACCCTAGCGCACCTGGTGGTAGGTGAGAGCAACTGACCTGCGCTTCCTAGCTGTTTGCGTTTCACTGGCACGACTATTTGATTACTGTGCGCAACTGACGTTAAGCTACGGCGAAAGTAATGATTTCAGACCACTTTTCTCAGCCCAAATGACAAGACTTTTGTTTGCTGTTTTAAATGTGAAGCATTTCTTAGGAAACTTCGGCGACATCGAGCGTATCTATCTATCTATCTATCTATCTATCTATCTATCTATCTATCTATCTATCTATCTATCTATCTATCTATCTATCTATCTATCCGTCTACGACTTTAAGCTCTCCTGGCCGTTTCGAAAATGGTATCGATACCAAACTTGGTATGGCATAACATCACTGTATGAAGAACATATTTGACTATAACATGAAAATCGTGACAATTATGCCATGAATGTCGTGATTTACATTTCATGACCCTGCAGCTCTTGCGGTGGTTTCATACACATGGCTGTTGCTAAACTGGTATGGTATGGCATGATCACTTGGCGAACACAAGCAACAGATCCTAACATGAAAATCATGACATGCGTTTCATGTAACAACATGACTACATGCCACGCTCCTGATGTGCTCGCGGCCGTTCTGCTAGCGTCAAATATACCAAATTGGTATTACAGTACGTGAATGTATGACGAAGGTATGTGACCGGGGCAAAAATGATAATCATGAGATGCACGTCATGTAACAACATGACTGCCACACTCATGACGCGCTGGCGGCTATTTCGCTAACTCCAAATATACCAAATTTGGTATTACGGGACGACGTGTATGAATGATGAAGGTATGATACTGGTGCAAACATGATAAACATGAGATGCGTGTCATGTAAGAGCATGGCCACATGCTATGATGTGCTCGCTCATGATGTGCTCGCGGCCGTTTCGATAGTTTCACATGTACCATACTCTGTATTACTTGACGCGAATGAACAACATAGGTATGACACATCCAAACATAATAAGCACGACATGCGTGCCATGTAACAAAATGATTGCATGCCACACTGATCATACGCCCGCGGCCATTTCGCTAGCTTCATATATGCCATATTTGGTATTACTTGACAGCAATGGATGACGAAGGTATGCGACTGGTGCAAACATAATAATCATGAGATGCATGTCATGTGAGGACATGACTACATGCCACAGTCAAGGCACCAATACATTTTGACATGACGCGGTGCGCGTGCTCGCCGGCATGATTTCATCGCGTCACGCCGGCGTTGTCAAGCCAGGCGTCGGTCCTGCCACATACTCGCAGGCGCGCCGCTTCTGCGTTGCCTTGACACACGCGCGTTTCAGCTCGTCCGGCGTCCCTCCGTCACAAAAAAAGGGAGACGCAGTGTTGTCTGGGTAACGCATCGGCGCGAAATGCAGCATGTCCCATATCGCACAGGTTGCCGTCGAGCCGAGCTGACGGACGCTGGCTGTGCCTGGCATCACACTATAGAGCGCTCGCGTTTTGCTAACGTATATAGCGTTGCTGTGCCAAGCGTGCGCGCGCGTCAACGCTACATTGGAGTATATTGGGCCGTTCACGATGCTCTCGCATTCGTTTTGCTAGCTGCACATGCGTGTGTTACGTGCCGTCAATGGATGCCGAAATAGATGACTGGTGCAAACAAGATAATCCTGACACGCGTGTCATGTAGGAACATGACAACATACTGCACTCAAAGCGTGCTCACGGCCGTTTCGCTAGCTCCACATATACTAAAGTTGGTATCACGTGACGTGACTAGTTTAGGAAGGTAAACGACAAAGTACTACAAATCGTTAACCACTTTTTCTAAACACAGCTCCTAGTAATTTGTTATTCTTCGCCCTATTCTCCTTCACTCTCAAAACCCAAGTACCAATTTCTCGGGATAGAAATTAAATGGCTACAGACCGGATTTTACGCCAACGCTTATTTTGTTTCTTGCGCTCCTGTCATGCCCTTTTGATATATAAGCATGAGCTAGATAATAAAGACGGGTTGTTTAGTTTGTTTAGAGTGTTTGTAAATGCGTATTTTTGGCGTATGTGTCTAAATTATACAAGTGCCTCTAAATGACCATATTTTAAATTCGGTGCCTCAATCAACACTCTGTTACCTCACCTTTTGCTTTCAAGTGCAGTTTGAGAGTATTTTTTGTGTTCGTGTGCAAAACTGACTGGTCGAAACTCCACGAGCTGCAACACAGTTCTATAGTTCAACCGGATCCCGGAAAGCAACCGCAAGCAGCAGTAAAATGGGATGCGCTGGCCACTCTATGTCGCTGCATGGGGCAAGTTGTTCAAGAAAGGAAAAGAGAAGGGGGAAAGCGGGGCTAATTGTATAACTGCAGGTAATGTTCCATTTTATACGGGGGAACGGGGAGCGGAAATTAAAGGTGGAAAGAGGAGAGCAGAAGAAGAGGAGAGCCGATAATTTGCAGGCCACTTCTTTTACGCGCCAACGCGCCAATAATTTTCCCGGGTATTTTACAAAAATTCATTGTGCCGTGATTGCTGCACAACAAGTTCACGAACATATTTCTTCACCCTAAGTGAGGATACGATATTCACGTTTGATGTATACCCGGAAGATAAGCTTACGGCTCGATTGTGCCTTCCTCTTTGATCTCTCATGAAGCGTACACTTCACGTGGCGCACGCTTTGAGACCTCTTCTCACAGCACCATCATCATCATTATCATCATCATCATCATGTTCAACCTGACTACGTCCACTGCATGACAAAGACATTTCTCATGTTCCGTTAGTCAATTTGGTCCTGTGCTTGCTGCCAGCAATTTATACCCAATAACTTCCTAATCTCATCTGCCCATCTACCTTTCTGTGTCCATCTCACCCACTGTCCTTCTCTTGGAATCCAGTCTGTGATTCCTAATGACTAGCGGTTATCCTGCCTTCATGCTACGTGCCCTGCCGTTGACCATTGATTTTTTCTGATTTCGACTATGATGTACTTAACACCCGTTTGTTCGCTGATACACCTGCTCTCTTCTTGTGCCTTAGGGTTACCTCTGTCATTTTCCTTTCTATTGCTCACTGCGTCCTCCTCAACTTAAATTGAACCCTGTATGTAATCTTCCCCGGTTTCGCTACGTAGGAACCTACCGGTAAGATGCAGCTTTTATATATTTTGCTCTTGACGGACAGTGCCAATCTGTCAGCCATGATTTGAAAATGCTTGTCAAATGTGACACACCCCATTTCTATTGTTTTAGGTACTTCGTTCTCGTTATTCGGCTCCATGGTTACTACCTGTTCTAAGTAGACATACTCCTTTACAACTTCAAGTGCACAACTACCTATCTCGAAGTGCTGTTCTGTTCTGAGGTTGTTGTGCAATACTTTCGTTTTCTGCAATTAATTCTTAAGATCTACTTTTCTGCTTTCCTTATCTAATTAGGTAGTCATGAATTGCGATTCGTCCCCCGAATTACTTATCAATGCAATACCTCCCTCTCACTACGCCGCTCACCAGATGCTGTAGGCCAGCGCCATTCCAAACACCTAATTCAACAAAGTATGTCCATTGACATGTCTAGAAAGCATGCGTCAAGCTCAGAACCCAACTTCTAGAGTAACTGTGATGTTTGTAAATGCAAACTGGGTTGAAATGGCATTCATAGTAATCCTCCGCTTCCCTCTTTATCGGGTTACGAAGTGGGCGTGCCTTTGATTGTTTTTCTGCGTTTGCTTTTCTTCTTTCCCTCCTTCATTCGCTCTCGCAAACACACATACACACACACGCACACACGACACACACACACACACACACACACACGCACACACACACGTGCGCGCGCGCACACACACACACACACACATACACACACTTTTTCGATCAATCTACTAAGGGGAGCCGTGCTGTCTGCTTACATCGCAGGGCCATGAGAATCGAGTTTGGCCAACAACCAACAGTGGTCTCCTGAGATTTCAATACTCGGAGTTACTTTCACTGTATTTGGTATACAAGATAGCATCTGGTCGTCCGTTGTACAAACTCTTCTAAATGATATCAAAGCAGCCAGGCACTTCGAATTCTCCCTCTTGGAACGCCGGTACTTAACTCAAACGGTGTACCTAGGAAAATTTTGGTACCTTTGCCATTCTGTTAAACCACCGCTCCACGTCTGCAGGAAAGTGCAAAGCTGCATCAGTTCATTTTTTTGGTCTGGTGGCACAGAATTGTTATCGCGTCCAGCGTTAGCTCAGCCGCGAGATCAAGGCGGTTTTGCATTCCCTGACGTTTCCGTCGCGGCTTCTACATTGTGCCTCCGCACTCTATTGCGAATACTAAGCAATGATGACGTGCCCGCTCAGACACTGGCTCGCTACCATCTGGGGCCATCACTACGTGTCTTCTTGCCGGATAGCCAAATAAACAAAGGTCTCCAATCAACTGAATTACCATCTTTGTATCGAGCCCTTCTGGCATTTCACAGACGTTTGGAAGCTACGTGCCCAGAGATAGAGGTGGCCGATTCTAAAGTGGTGGACACAATGGCCGCCCTTCTACGGCCCTTGGTGCCCCAGCATCGTCAATCTGTATTGAACCGCGCTTGGAAACCAATAACTGCCGCAGTGTTGCCAGGGCATCTCAGAGACTGTCTGGAGGTTGGGCTGGGGCTTGCTCCCCCCGCGAGATCGGTTGCAGCGATGGCAGGTAGTTCGCACTTCCACTTGCCCCAACTGCGTCATGGTAGAGACCAATCGACATGCGACGTTTGAATGTATGGTTTCCCGCCTTTTTTGGCGTGCGGTTAATACTGGTTTTCGGGGACAGGGTGTGCGAACTTTCGTGTCCAACGGCCGATTTCCGCGTAGCCGCTTCTCCGCTCTCTTAATAGTTGCGGGGCTGTTCAGCCTTTGGAGAAACCGATGTGAGGCCGTAGCTGCCAATTGCCGCCGGCGTGCCTTGTGGCCGATACTGGGGAGAATGAGACGAGAGATCCTCGCGTTCCTCTCCGAAGAGCTTTTCTTCCTCGGGGAGCAAGAGTTTCTGCGGCATTGGTCGTGCCCTTTCGTCAAGGTGGAACACGAAAGGATACAACTCATTTTTCGACCGACTTGGTGCTAAGCAGCGCCCGTTGAGTTGTTATATATGATTTCATTTGTTACAAATTGTGTTTCATTTGGATCTATTGTATCGTTATACCCTTGTATCGTGATATCACATTGAATTTTTGTGTACATGTGCGCCAACATAATCATGTATATTAGAGCAAATGTCTTCACTGTAACGTAGTGATGTTAGTCGTGAAATATAGATGTGCCGATGTGTATGTGCCCTGTTACTGGAATGGTATGAAGCCTTTGTGTTCTGTACATGCTGTAAATAAACTTTTTCTAAACAAGTCGCCTATTTTGTAGTGGGGGATTATTTCTTAATCTAGAGTTTCACTGCAACCTTTCTGTCGATGATACCTGGCAGCAGGCTGCGCCCATACGGCTAGTGCGGACGGGCGACTTACTTCCGTATTCAGAAACGCTGCTTGACTTGAATTTGACTTACCACCGACTTCAATGCTGCACAAACGCGTTTTGAACGCGCTGTCTTTAGGCGATGCCAAGGCAGCACAGACGTGTTTCAAACAAGCAGCATTGAAGACGGTTTTAGGTCAAAAGCCAATCAAGCAGTGTTTCTGAGTACGGGGGTAAATCTGTCTATTGCTCGCTGCAGCCGCTACGCTTGCGAGGGAAGTAAGAAATATTACAACTTTTACTTCACCCTCATCCTGAACGCTTTTCGTGCGTTTACTGTTCCTGAACAGCAACTTCACATTTCCTTCTGCTTCTCATTCTTCTCGTGTCATTCCAAATTCATGTTATCGCATTCAATGACTCGCCCTAGCCTTGAAACCTACTTCACAAAAGAAGAATAAACATACATATATGTACTCCTATCATACTGTTGTCATGTCTGGTTAACGTCAATGCTTCGAGTGCTGGCTTGACTTTTAAAGAAGCCTAATAAACATTAACTTATGTTCCTGAGATTCCCAGCTGTATATTCATGTGAACTCGGAGAAATACGCTATAGTAAATGTAACGCGTAATTTTCGCATTATCACACCCTAGAGCACACTTTGTTTCTACTATATTAACGTCATTGTTTGGACGTGACTGTCTACATTACATTAGACCCTGGGTTACCCTTTCAGGACCAATGTAGTTTATGCTGCTGGTAAGCCCACAATGAGCACACAACTACTCCACATACAAGAACACTTCAATTCACCTCGTAAATCTTGGCTAAAGGAAAAAAAATATGCACGGAAAACGATACTATGACTCCTTCACATGAAATTTCCACAAAGGCATGGTTTCTGGAAAATATTTAGAATGGAGGTGTTCAAAAGCGCAGGCAAGATCAATCTTTTTTTTGCTGTTAACGAGGGATGTTGGGGCTGTTAGATGTAAATATGGCAAAGGACCGCAAATCGTTCTTTGAAGCTAGTGAGTGGAGATGCCAGAAAAGAAATAAATGGTAGGTCTTTCTTTTACACATAGTTTGCAAAGAGGTGTGCTAAGTTCAAATTATGTAAACGAGGCAAAAAGGAAACAGAAAAAAAGTCCTGGGATGCCTACAGTATACATATGGCGGCCGCTTTCATCAAACGCAGTTGAGCTCGAAATACTTGATAGAAGTGTAAGCCGAGAAGGCTACCTGGCTGGTTAATTGTTTGTACAAACATGAAGCAAGTGCACCATTGTCGAAGACGCGTGTGTAGTAGACGTTTACGTAATCACAAGTTTGCCAATTCCTCAGTGACAGAAAAAAAGAAAGTAGATGAGTTTATGAACAAAAGTTTGCCTTCGGTAAGCGTCACACAAGCTCTACGGGCAACAATTCTCCGAGGAGATTGCAAAGAAAACGCCCTTTGAACAGATTAAGTACTCCAGCTAATTACATCCGGCCGACGAACCCTATGAAGAGTGCTCGGCGATGTTACGAATGCTAAAAATATAAAAATTTAATTGGTAGACAAACTATTGTTAAGTGGTAATACCAGAAACGGTAATCGCGTTCGTCACTTAGCTTGGCAACACAGGTGTCGGGTAACGACTATGGCGTTGCTTGATAACACACACACACACACACACACACACACACATACACACACACACACACACACACACACGCAAACACACACACGCACGCACGCATGCACGCACACGCACACATACACACACACACGCACACACACACACGCCCACACACACACACACACTCTAGCAGTCAAGCGCAGGCACGAACACTCATTCCGGTTCACACATAAATGCAATACTGAAGCAGAAAAGCAGCTGAGAACTTCACCCCTTGATTTCACAAGTAATCGGAAGTGGTTTTATTACATTCCAATCTACAATCTCGTGTAGCATGTTGCGTGCCTAATTGAAGCCAGTGATAGCAATGAGCTCTTGTCATGTGTTAAATTCCAGTATGTACCACAACATAGCAGATACCCGTTGTTACGATGTCGTTAAAAAAGTACCTCGGGGCCCCTGGTAACACTATAACAGATTTCTATATGCGTGCTGTGACAATTTGGTAAAAGCAACGCTGATGTACTCTTCAACGAAGTTTTTCAGTCTACATATCTCAAAAGCTTTCTTGTTCTTTATATGATAGCACTGAAGAGAATTTTACATATGTGCTTTCAAGCTTTGATTTCACTATTATATTTGCGCTCCCTTTGCTAATAATTCAGAGTAATTAAAAGTAGTCGGTAATTTGTTAAGTAGGTTGTCACGTGTTTATGCAAATCTACACCTGCCCATGTGGTCACGCATTTAAAGCTTAGCATAAAGCGGCTTAGGTGTAATCAAAGCAGTTATTGCAGTCTGTCTTAGTAAATCAACCAGCAGGCCTGAAGAAACAATAATATTTGTTGCATTTGCTTTGGACGCATTACATTAGAGCTGTTCGAAATCTGAGAGTTGATATCAACTGCTGCTCAATGAAAAACACCAGCCTCTGACTTTAAAATAAGCTTACAAGAAGCAAAATAAAAAATGTACATGCATTGCATTCGAGTGAAAATGCAAATTTGTGATCAAGTCCCATATTCATTTTCATGCCAGTGGCACCTCCGATAATAGCGAAACCAAAAGAAAGTGCTAGCACGTACTCACAGCGTGCTGTAAACATGTGGGTCGTTGCATATCAGCCTCTGTGAATTAGCCAGAGTCCACTGAGCAAGAGTTTTTGATCTTCTTTACGTTTTATTTACCGTAGTACAAGCCGAAGTGATTCCCTCCCAAGAATCAGTACATTAGAAGTGAACCATAAACACAAACTTTGGTATGTGCTGATTTAAAGAACTTCATCATCACCTTTAGGTTATTCGGCTGCCCTTATTCGAAACATCACAGTACAAGCGCACAAAACATTGTGATTCATGTAATCGATGCTGAGTGCTATTTACAGATTTCCAGATAAATAAAGGAATCATTCGAACAGAACGTTATTGCAGATTGTTACGCAGTACATTCGTCGAACAAAGGTGAGCAAATATTTCAACTGATGATACATCATCGGCGCATAAAACGTAGAGAACAAATTAGGGTACCTTCAAGGTTCACCTTTAAGAGCTGAACGTGACAGCGATACCCTGCGTCCTAAAAAGGGTTCAGTTTCAATTATTCGCGAACAAGGAGATCCTATAATATATAGAGGACGTTTACTTGCAACATTTACAATTGCTTCGTAGAGCCGAGCATCTGTATTTGTTAGTCTTCGAAAGGTCTGTCACTGCCTCTTCGGCCACAGAGTGACCCCGCACTGATCGCTGCATTTGCGGCTATTGTTAGCAGCATCGTCTAGCCTAGAAAAAGTCATTCTGGCCCAGCAAAGGGTAGTCTGGAGTCCCCATCACCGAGCCTTTTTCTGGGAGAGGCTCTTCGTCGGAGTGCAGTTGGCGCACAGAGATGCATCAAAGAGGACATGTGGTGGGACGAATGGCGAAACAAGTGATTGAAGAAGGAACGTAAGCTTGTTGCTTTAACTGCGTAGGTGGGCTGTGTTCAGCTGAAGCGTTTTGTTTTCGACCTTCAAGTTTTCATCACTATTCACGTAATAGCAAAAGACCCTTTGTGGAAGCGAAATCAAGAAATGAAGGGCACCAACTTCTGAAGCATTGTACTTCACAAGCGTGTTTTTATGGATTTCTTTGTCCGTGCAGGTGCCTGTGAATGCATAAGGAGACCTTAGTGGTCGATAAATAACTACCTTTGAGGTTATGTGCTTTTCGTGACCTGGTCTTTACGTTATCAATGCACGGTTAAAATTGTTGACTGAAGAAGTCCACTAAGAAACAAAAAAATGTAATAAAGTGCACCACACCCTTCGTTCATTCAAAAACACAATTCATTGGTCATCTAAACAATGAGAAGCCAAGTACTTGCTAACTCAAGACCAAATAATCAGAAAAAACGCTTAATTTGTGCTATCCTTCTGAATTAAATTATGTGCACCTTTTTAGACAATGCCTGACAACGTGCTTCAATATATTTGACTTTCTCATTCAATATTCTCTCTGGTCTTACACGTCAGTCTTTTTACGTTGTTCTGGCATCGACTAGCAACCCGATGATGCGATAAAAGGGCACTCGTAGCATATTGTGTTTCCCAAGTTTGCTGAAGTGCATTACACTTAGCTGCCCCAAAAATAAGCAGGGGTACGTTGGTTGGTGGTAAATTTATTGAGTTGTATTGCAGGGCTTTGGGCTTAAAGGTTCCACCCTGGCTCAGGCCTCACACAATTCGTGTCAAGATTTTGTCTCAGCGTCACCTCATGGGCCTGCTAAATGGCCTAGAGTTGGTCACCGAGTCGTGCTGAACCAGAATGTTTTTTTTTCATCTCAGAAACAAAATGTCCTCAACACTGCTTTCGCAAAAATATTTCAGCTTATGGTGGAACGTCAACTTTCTGTAATATTATACCAGTTAGCATGGACGACAATGATACTGGCAGATATGCACTTTATTTCTCAGCAAATGTAGGCATTCACGTACATGCCCAAAGGGCTGAATATGTGTAGCGCGAAGAATTAAAGAGAAAGGAAGACAGAAAAACGACAGTGACTGGCACTGTCTGCGAATACTTGTTGTATATGAAGAACATATAGCTACCAACCCACCAGCGGACTTTTTTAGAACACAATACTGATCTAACGTGTGAATACCACAGCTCGACCCGAGCAAGTGACATTCCTTTTCTTCTGAACACCGAATCATTCACAACGCGTTACTGAAAGCATTAGCCCGCAAGGTACCAGCGTTTCTGGCGGAAACTTCAAAGAACCGCGTAATGACCTACATCCCAGGTTCTATAAGGGCGTTAGTGATGAAAATGTCATAGTTCTTGCACTGATTTCTAGCGCAGGACTTGCTTCGAGTGCCGGACGTTCACACTCATATATCTTGTGTCTGCATGCTGGAAATCACAGGAGAGCGTCACGAGAGAATGTGCAAGTAACGAGGGTTCCGTCACCAGCGATGGCAGGAACAGCGCGTCCCTTCTCCTGACAGTGCGTGATGTTGCTGTTTAAACACAGGGGTACACGTTTAAAGGACCGAAAGAGCTTCCACACCATTAAGTGAAGACTTGACAAAGAGAACAAATACTCTCGCCTACTGCCAGTACGACCTGATTTTTACTATCAGTTTGTTACCGCCAACGGCGTTATCTGCCAGTAACTTTGAGATAGACTCCCAGAAATCAAAGACCCTATTACGTCTTGGTATCGTAATTTACTTTCCCTAATTAATTCGCAGTAAAATGACTGCTTCAACAAATACGCTTAAATAGGTCATCTTAGGGCGAAAAGTACAGGAACTCACCACATCGTCAACGAGGATTGTACTTAGGGTATAAATAAAATCAATTTTAGACTTTTGGCACAGTGCGTTATGTTTTACTGTAGATGTGTGAATGGTAAATCAGAAACAATCCAGCTTTCACTTATTGACGGTAAAAGAAAGCAAATGCGACACGCGGATGTGTGTTGTCACAATCTCTTCTCTTGCGTGCGTGTTAGCAGGTCCACCTTTTTTTATCAGGTATACTGGTTAAACCCTACTTCATTGATCTTTCTCTTACACATAGAATCGAATTTCGTTCTCACTGACCAAATGCCGCAGAGATCGTAAGTTTAGCCTACACATATGGTATCAACGTCCCTACTCTATAGCGAATGAGCCATTTAAACAAATGTCGACGGACAAGTTCAACCGAATGTTCCAAAAATGAATTTCACTCGTCAGAGCCCATGCATCATAATCTACTGGTTACGTTCCTGTTCCGTCTTCCCTCCCCCCTCCCAGACGGGGCCGACTTCCTAAAGTGAGCCCTACGACGGAGGCTCAGCGAGTCTCTTGTACAAGGGCGTCGCTAATTGAAGCACGTTGCGACTAGTGGGGTAGTTTGAGGGTCATTCTTCAGTGTAATTGAACAAAATATCTTGAATATAAGTAGATGCATCATTTAATATTCAGGTACCCATAAAATCATTTCGAAGGGGCGGCAAACTTATGAGAAACAAACGCATATCGTACCAACCAGGGTTTACGTAGAAGTGCTATACTTGAAAGAGCCGCCCTTTGCCATGAAATTTTCTCCAGCAGCTCCTAGGCACTCTTCCTCCTTGGTCAATTTCTTTCAAGAGTATTCAACGGATTTTTCGCAGATTAAAAAGTTTCGAGTACGTCCTCAAAACGAGTATTAAATGCAGTTCTTCATCTCGTGACCACCTTATATTTTACTCCACTGTATGCATAGAATGCTTACTGATACTCGAGGGCCTCTCTAAGCGTTAAATGACCGTTTTACTTCTCAACAGCATACCTTTTCGTAATCCACCAATTTAAGAGTTTCTTATCTTCCCTTACATAGCCAAGAGTTTCAAGACCCTTTGTATAGATGGGAATTGGTATCTTGCACTCAACCATCTTTTCCGTCGAGTGTCACAGCATTAGAGTGAAGTGTCACCTTGTTCAACAAATATGAGAATGCAGAAGAAAAGGGCAAAACTCGGAAGATGAAACGTCTTATTTTTGTGTGTTCCACGTTACCTAGACTTAATTAACGGCTGCCGCACGACCTCTGGAGCGCCAATGAAGAGCTCACAATGTATTTGGAAAATTAGATAAATGAAGGAAGGATATTTTGAAAGCTTCTTTTTCTTTTTTCAGCCAACCCTATGAAGACCAATCGAAAATTAACGAACATTTGCTGGTCTACTTTACGAGAAAGATGAACCACAAGCAGTAAACGATGAGAGAGCAATTGCTCTAACAAAAAAAATTGTTCTGGGGATTTCCCAATAATGCTCCACTATACCGTTGACTAGGAGCAGTATTTAAGCAGTGCATGCGATGGAAAAGTAATTGAACTTTTGGTAATTTCAAAAGCAAAGGGTGATTAATCTTCATTGCAAGACTGGTGACATATTTTATTGCGAGCGTGGTCTGTGGGTGAATACGTGGATGGTAGAATCACGTTAGGATAATAGTATGATTTATAAGTATAATAATAGGGTTTATATGTATATGCTTACTCTAATAGTTCAAACTCTGTAGATGTTGTAGGCCCGTGTGCTCAGATTTGGGTGCACGTTAAAGAACCCCAGGTGGTCTAAATTTCCGGAGCCCTGCACTACCGCGTCTTTCATAATCATATAGTGGTTTTGGGACGTTAAACCCCTCATATCAAACAAACTCTGTGGAGCGTATAAAACTGTCGCGAAAAGGAAAAAAAATGGAGAAGTGTATTGAATCGTAAGTAGCACGTTAAGCTTGAAAATCTCGAGGACACTTGAGCTTCGCCTTAAGCAGTAACATGCGACGGCGTATAGTGAGGCTCCGTGCGCCTTCGCTCCACATTTGCTGGAGTGGCTTCGGTCTTTAGTGGATGTGCCAACCATGCCGCAAAGAAACGAAAAATGTGTGCGCACGTAACAATGGACCCCCCTGCCCCCCCCCCCCCCCCCCAAAAAAAAAATATTGCGCACTTTATCACATCTACGTTTTTGGGGCGCTGAGGACACCCAGGTAAAGCTTGTCACTTCACAGCGTGCTCGTGAAAAAAAAATACCCGGGAAACGGTTCATCTATCCGTTTTTCACCTCTTGGAGCTAACCAATCACAGCATAGCGTTTATTTTTTTTATGCCCAATTAGTTTAGTGGAGCAAAAGTTACCGGCTTTGGATGAAAAGGAATGGCATTGCGCGTCTCGGTGAAACCTTAGAGATATTCAAGGAATTTTTCACAGCAAAGGTAGCATCACTGAATCTTCTTGACGCGAAAAGTCGACAGTTCTTGAAATTCAGGTTAACCAATTTTTGTTGTTGTTTTAGAATAAACAAGCTGAAAGCGCCCTTCGCGAAGCAGCTTTTTTTATGCCCTCTCGTCTTTTCGCCTCTCTTTCATAAGGTACACCACCTCAGCGCTTCATAATTGTCTCTCGTAAAGCCAGAGTTTCCCGAGGCTAATCTGTAAAATGTAAGCTTTCATTTAACGCTTGCACTGCCACGCTTACCGTTTCTTGTTTCAAAGAAAATGTCATGCG
Source organism: Rhipicephalus microplus (assembly GCF_043290135.1). Lineage (NCBI taxonomy): Eukaryota > Metazoa > Arthropoda > Arachnida > Ixodida > Ixodidae > Rhipicephalus > Rhipicephalus microplus. The sequence goes on from NC_134704.1 coordinate 88,587,683, forward strand.
TGGTTTCCAGTGTCCCACAGTGGCGAAACGAAAAACTGCACTAAATGGCATCTCTGAAGATGGTATAGATCTTACTTCACAGGCAGCTTTCTCTAAACAGTGCGCGACTGAGAAAATGAACTGCGTTTATTCGTAAGCCAACACCACCATAAAATTGGCACAGTCTCGGGTTGTGCAAGCGTACGATTTAAAACGAGGTGATTGTCTTCTTCTTTAACATAACCTACGTTTATTTCTGCGCACGTATGTGTTGTTTTTCTTTACTTTTACTTTCAACAAATTTCGGTTGTTAGCGCTCACACTGTCTCATTCTCTTTTATTCTACTCCCTAGTTCCGGCGCTAATTTACTACAAGGTGATTATCATTGCTATTAGGGTAGCAAACCAGTTCGTCTAGGTTAACCTCCCTGTCTCTTCTTTTTAGTTCTCTCTCTCTCTTCTCTCGCGTGTTTCTTGAAAATCGTAACATAATATTATTTTTTTTTGGGGGGGGGGATGTAGAATTAAGGAGTAAATGCGATGGTTACCCTATTTCTGCGGTTTTCACAATAGAGTTTGGTGCATCTACAATACCTACAATAAACTGCGGAGTTACGTCTTGTTATCTGAAAGCTTGAGCAGTATCTGTCATAGACATCAGCAGTATTTGCTCTAGGGGGGTACAAACTAGTGTCGCGTCGCGTCTGGGGGAGTGGGAAAGCATTGATGCAGCTTGAGTGAGGGCAAGTGCAGGTGAGGTTTGAGGGAAGGAAAGTGCCGCTTCCACACCCCTCTGCCGACGCCCATGGTATATAGGTTATTGCTCGTTGTCCCTCACGCGATATAAGGGAACGGTCTGTTAGACGACAAACATGCACGGGAAAAGTACAGAATGGCAGTAAATTATACGCTGTATAGTGGTTTTACTTCTCACTTTGAAGATATCCAATGAAAGGTTCGCTCATTGTTTTTTGAGCCACACAATAGAGATGAAGACACATGCACCATTCCTAGTGTTTAAAATGTCAACTTCCATGTTTCGAAATTGCGATGTGATTATAAGAGACATTGTGGTGAGTGGCTATAGAATAATGATTATCTGCACGAGCTTTCCCTTATCTGCATGGAAACCAATACATCTTGGTTCTTTCCTTTTCGTGCTTTGGAATCACAAGCATCTTGATCTAACACAGCAATGCAATGCCACTAAGCTAATGTGATGAATAAATTCCTAAAAGAATAACAAGGATGACTTTCAGGATGACTTCCCGTGATTTTTAGTGACGATGAGAACAGTTGGGGGAAATTCAGTGCACTGGTATAGTAATTAGGCTGTGTACGTAGCGTGTTGTTCTTATGACGTCTCGCCTTCTCTTCTCATGAATTCGTCGCACCGGTAAATCGCAGTACGTGTGCCGGGCTCGAGCTCCTTTCCTAAGACAGGCGGAGGCCCTTCATAAGCGATTCCCGTCCTACAGTTATTGCCCCTGAGGGAGCAATCCATTTTGTCTTTCTGGAAGAATTTCGCTCAGCCGTTCCTAAGATACCTGCTAAGCAATTCTTAAACACCGCTTTTGCAAGACTCTTTTTGCCTCGGCACTTTATTTGAAGGGAGTAATTAGGAAGAGTGTTTTCGTTGCTTTGGTTTTCCTAATGAGGTGATTAGCCATGCAATGGAACATAGACTTTGGAAGCACTCGGCACACTGGAGCTATGCTCCAATTTTTTTTATTGCAAACAGTTTTTCGTTTTTAAGGCAATATTCAGTTTTCTTGCACGTACTGTTTAATGGGTTCTTTTAGTAGCTTGAACTGAATTGAGTGTAAATAAAAAGCACTGCTTCTTACATATTTAACAAAAAGCACTGCTTCTTACATATTTTATGAAGTCTACATTCGCAAGAAAACAGCTTCTTGAAGCTAAGCTTCGAGTGATAACATTTCAAATGTGACTTTAGCATGCGATATCCTCATGCTTTAGGGAAGGCATAATTTATTTGCAATTTTAGTCAATTTTTCTGATTACGGTTTTCCATCAGAAGTCTGATGTGCAGTAAGTAGAGAAGAAGCACGTATAGTACAAACATGAGTTATTTCAACTGGCTCGTTAAATGAGCGGCGAGAGCGGGTGAGGTGCGTAACCTTTATTTCTAGCTCAATGGAGTTCCTAAGTACTGTGATCCTTTTTTGACAGTGTAGCTGTTTAGGCTTGGCGCAACATGTCTGGCAGAAACAGGAAAAGATCTAACGTGGTTGCTTGAGCGAATTGGTACGACATGATTGACATAAAAAACACCGCCAATAACGAGGGACAAGAAAAGAAGGAGACAGACAGCTGCACTGCCACTGTATGTCTCCTTCTTTTCTTGTCCCTCGTTATTGGCGTTGTTTTTATAGGAAAAGATCCTCATCACGAACCGGCACGCGCTCTTTTTGTTGTCTTCTTTGTCATCGTCTTTTCAATTAATTTTTGCTTTGCCCCTCTGATGGCGTAGGCAGATCGCCCCGGCGCTAGATGAAATAACTCTGACGGGCGACAAAACGGAGCCTGAGAGAAACAGTTGTGATGCAGTGATGTCTAAAAAAATAACCCCTAAATATTGTCGCAGTACAACGCGAACAAAGCACAAGTACGCCTTGAGGCAGCGAAAGCAGCGTGTTCTCAACAGCTGAGCCACAAGATCTTCTTCGTTCTCGCCTCAAGCCAGAGGCCCACTACCTGGTGTCCGCTAAATCCCCCCATCATCGTTTTTGTCCACATGTAGACACGGGTCATTTGCCTCCCTCTCAAAGAGCATCGACCCGATGCGAAGTCAATAATGCAGTTTTTGTTAAAAGATAAGTCTCACGCAATCACTCGCGGACGTAAGGCTTCATGCGCACTACGTGAACGAGTTCAGGATGGTGCTGGCGACGATTGGTACTACACGAATTGTCGGGAACAACTTCGTAAGTGACGTCACTCAGCTGTCGCAGCACTCGGTATGGCCCAAAGTATCTTCTTAAGAGCTTTTCTGATAGTCCTCGTTTCTGTACGGGTGTCCAAATCCATACTTTGTCGCCAGTTTGATAGACAACTGCTCTGCGGTGAGCATTGTAGCGGCCTGCATCGTACTCTTGCTGCTGGCGGATCCGTAAACGTGCCAGTTGTCTAGCTTCTTCCGCGCGTTCCGTAAACGTGTTGGCGTCTGGGTCGATGTCGTCACGTTCGCGCAGCAGCATCGCATCTAACATAGTTCGTACTTCTCGTCCATGAACGAGGCTGAACGGGGTCATGCGGGTCGTTTCTTGCTTGGCCGTGTTGTACGCAAACGTTATGTATGGCAAGATTTCATCCCAATTTTTGTGTTGAATGTCTACGTACATCGAAAGCATGTCTTCAATGGTTTTGTTCAGACGCTCCGTCAGCCCGTTTGTTTGTGGGTGGTAGGCAGTGGTCTTACGATGCGTTGTTCCACTCAGCATCAGGACGTGATCCAAGAGAGCTGCCGTAAATGCGGTTCCTCTGTCTGTGATCACGACGGTTGGTGCACCATGCCTCAGTACAATATTTTCGATGAAAAATCTTGCCACCTCCGCTGCTGTACCTCTTTGAATAGCTTTTGTCTCGGCATAACGGGTCAGATAATCCGTCGCGACGATAACCCAGTGGTTTCCTGCAGTGGAAATAGGAAGTGGGCCCAAAATGCCCATGTCTATCTGGTAGAATGGAGCTGTTGGGACCTGCACGGGTTGCAGTAGGCCAGCTGGTTTAGTCGGTGGTGACTTGCGTCGCTGGCAGTCGAGACAGGTACGAACGTGGTGCTTCACGGCTGTGGTTAGTCTCGGCCAGTAATACTTTTACTGTACTCTGGCCAACGTTCTCATGTAACCCAAATGGCCAGAGGTGACCTCGTTGTGGCATGCTATGAGTATTTCGGTACGAAGGGCTGCTGGTATGACGAGCAGATAGGCGGATCCTGTCGACGAAAAGTTTCTTTTGTAAAGTACTCCGCCCCGAAAACAAAACGATGACAATACTCTTGCGAAAACCCTTGGCGCCTTCTGAGATCTGCCTTCCAAGTAGTTAATTAAGCCAAGCAACTCAGTGTCGTCACGTTGTTGCTGCGCAATGGCGGTCGTGTCGAGGACACCGAGAAATGCCGTTTCCTCCTCCTCGGGTAGGGTTGCCGACTCAATGGGTGAACGGGACAGACAGTTAGCGTCCATATGTCGCTTGCCTGACTTATGCACGACCGTCATGTCAAACTCTTGCAGTTTTAGGCTCCAACGCGCTAATCGGCCGGTGGGATCTTTTAGATTAGTTAACCAGCAAAGGGAGTGATAGTCACTAATAACTTTGAAGTGTCGGCCATACAAGTACGGGCGAAATTTCATTACTGCCCATACTACGGCGAGGCATTCTTTCTCTGTTGTTGAATAGTTAGCCTCTGCGCGTGTTAGCGTTCGGCTTGCGTAGGCGATCACTCTTTCTGTGGCCTCTTGCCGTTGCACAAGCACAGCCCCAAGACCTACATTGCTAGCGTCTGTGTGAAGCATCGTCGGGGCTTCTTCGTCGAAGTGGGCGAGCACAGGGGGCGTTTGGAGACGTTGACGCAGGTCATTAAAGGCAGCCTCCTGTTCTTCTTTCCACTCAAAGACAACATCATCTCTTGCGAGACGAGTTAGTGGCGACGCGATGCGGGCGAAGTCTGCGATAAACCGGCGATAATAGGCACAAAGGCCTAGGAAGCGTCTGACAGCCTTCTTATTGGAGGGTACTGGGAACTGTGCGACGGCGGCAATTTTTCCAGGATCGGGCCGGACGCCTGCGTTGCTGACGACGTGACCGAGAAACTGAAGTTCGTGAAAACAGAAATGGCACTTTTCTGGTTTCAATGTTAGGCCCGTGAACCGTATGGCACGTAAAACAACTTCCAGCCTTTTCAGACGCTCGTTAAAAGTGGTCGAAAACACTATAACGTCGTCCAGATAGACTAGGCACGTCTTCCACTTCAATCCCGAAAGTACCGTGTCCATAAGCCTTTGAAAAGTTGCGGGCGCGGGGCACAAACCAAAAGGCAAGACTAAATTCGTATAAACCATCTGGGGTCACAAAAGCGGTTTTCTCTCGGTATCTTGGGTCTACCTCGATCTGCCAGTAACCACTCCTCAGGTCCATGGAAAAAAAGTAGCGAGCGTGCCGAAGTCTGTCAAGGGAGTCATCAATACGTGGGAGCGGGTACACATCTTTCTTGGTCACCCGATTCAGCTTCCTGTAGTCCACGCAAAAACGCAGGGTGCCGTCCTTTTTCTTTACTAGCACTACAGGCGATGCCCAGGGGCTCTGCGACGGTTGAATGACGTCATCAGCAAGCATTTTCGCGACTTGTTGTTGTATGGCTTCGCGTTTCTTTGAAGCTACGCGATAAGGGTTCTGGTGGATAGGTCTCACCGTGTCCTCGGTGATTATTCGGTGCTTTGTCAAAGGTGTTCGACCAACTCGTGATGTCGTTGAAAAGCAGTCGCGGAATTCGGCTAGCAGCTGAAGAAGTCTCTGTCGCTCGTCCTTTGACAGAGTGGTGCCAACATCGAGAATGGGTTCTGGTTCTTGATAAGGCTCTTCGTCCAATACCGACAAACATAAACTGCCTCGCATTTCTACAATATTTTCGTACGAAGCGATAGCTGTGCCCTTCGGAAGGTGCCGGCGCTCAGCACTAAAGTTCGTCAGAAGTAAATTCGTGCGTCCACCAATGAGACGGACGATACCTCGTGCGACCAAAATGCCATGACTAAATAGCAGCGAGCCAATCTGGTCAGCAATGCCTTCGCCATCAAACGCTTCGTCGCCGTCTACTGAAACAAGAGTACATGACCGGGGTGGGACGACCACATCATCATCAATTATACGTAAAGTGTTGCTTATTGCGTCTGAACAGTCAACTAAACCAGGGCTGTTGCGGAATGTAATTGAATGGTCCGGAATGTTGATGACGGCACCATATTCTCTTAAGAAGTCCATCCCTATGATCAAGTCCTTGCAACACGAGGTGAGGATGACGAACGTCGCCACGAAAGAAGAGCCACCAATGTCGAGTCTGGCTGTACACCTTACGACAGGCATCAACAGCTGGCCGCCTGCTGTCCTCAGGTGAGGTCCCGTCCACGTAGTCTTCACTTTTTTGAGGCGTACGGCAAGGTTTTCACCTATGATAGAAAAGTCGGCGCCAGTGTCAACTAAGGCTGTTACTTGCTGTCCGTCTACCGAAATGGTAAGATCTGTGGTCACAGTTTCGTCGGTGTTACAACTTCTCGGCTTTACGGCGTCCTGTGGTACAAGTAACGGGGGCTTTTTTTCGTCGCCTTGACGGCCTGCAACCTCACCCCCGGAGGTCGCCGCCTTCAGTTTCCCCGGCGTGGACTTGGTGACCTCCTTCCACTGACGTCGGCTGTAGTTCGGTGGCGCGACGAAGGCGAATATGCCGGAGACGGAGAGCGTGGTCGACGTCCCAAACCTGGCTGGTAATCAGGCACACTGTCGTCATTATTGGCACGGCGGTTGTCAAAATGGGACTGAGACAAGGGGAGTCCTTGAGAATGAGTGTCCCGGCGTGGTGCGTAGCCGTCGTTGGCGCGTCGATCGTCAGACCATTGCCGAAGAGGTCGAAACATATCTACGCGGTGCCAGCAATGGCGGGAAATGTGGCCCACACCTCCGCAGGTAAAACAAAGCGGGCGCCTATCTACAGTGCGCCAGGCGTCTGTTTTACGAAGCTGTGGACGCCGCAACGGCTCGTAATGTGGCAAATGCCGTGTCTCGTTGGGAGACGGCTCTTGGTACGGCGGCATTTCGTACGGCGGTACGACGGCAGGTTGTCGCGGTGTCTGTTCTTGTGGCGACCAAGGAACGGCTGCCGATGGCTGGCGGTACAACGGCGCAACGGGCGGCGGGCGGCGAAGCGCGGCTGCGTAGCTCATAGGTCGCTGATCGTTTGTAGGATCAGCTGTTGAAAACGCTTGGCGTATTTCTTCGCAGACGACTTCAGCGACAGACGCCGTGGGTGGTTCCGTGACCAGATTCCGGAACTTCAGCAGCTCTTCGCGAACAATCTCTCTTATCAAATCGCGCAAGGAGCTTTGATGGTCAGATGCCGTAGCGGCGACTTGCATGTGGGCGCTGCTGGACAAGCGATCGTATTGTCGGCATCGTAGGTGAAGCGCCCGTTCGATAGCCGTAGCTTCTTTTATGAAGTCTGTCACGGTGCTTGGCGGCTTCCGCAAAAGTCCGGCGAACAGTTGCTTTTTAACGCCGCGCATGAGGTAGCGCAACTTTTTGTCGTCGGTCATGTGCGGGTCAGCTTTACGGAAGAGACGGGCCATGTCCTCAGCGAACATTGCGACCGTTTCATTGGGGTTCTGAACCCGTAGCTCGAGTAAATGCTGCGCATGTTCGCGCCCGTTGACATCGGCAAGTGTGTCAATCATTCCTCTTTTAAAGTCGCTCCATGATGACAAACTGCCTTCTCTGTTCTCGTACCAAGTTTTAGCGCTGTCGTCGAGATAGAAATAGGTGCGGGAAAGCCTTTGTTCAAGGGACCACTGGTTGGTGTTAGCGACACGTTCATAGTGATCAAGCCATTCTTCGACGTCTTCATGTGCTCCACCACCAAAGCGATCAGGCACCAGTAGTGAAAAAAAGGTTACCTGAGATGGGGTGGGCACACTACTGTCTCGTAGTAACTGTTGTGGATTGGCGGTGGCCATTGGTAGATCGGAGCGGTGCTTTGTAGAGTGTTCCTGTGAGAGAGTGAACTCTGGAAGGAGGCCTCGCAAGCGACGGCTGAAGCGATGCACGGGAGTGTTGACAAGTGCTTCTGGGCTGGATGAACGGCTCCCCGTGGGAGTGTGGAGCATCAGGCGGGGTCGCGGGCCAGCACTTCCTCCAGTGTTACCCGTGTCCCGTATCTACATGTGGACAATATATATATATATATATATATATATATATATATATATATATATATATATATATATATATATATATATATATATATATCTGTGTGTGTGTGTGTGTGTGTATTTAAAGCGTCAGAGTTATGACGCAGCGTCACTTTCAAAAAGAGAGACGGCGTTGCGCGACGCAAATTGTTCGCAGTGTACTTTAGTAGCCTCTACAAGTTTTTTTGTTAATGGTAAATAAATAATAAGACATCATATTTGTAACCTAAAGGTACTCGTATAGTTATCAAATTGTGACTGAGGCAAATGAGGACGGAAGGACGGAAGGACGCTTCAACCCACTGATTCTGATTCACTCCGTGGATATGCTGAGATTTTCTGTCTTTCGCTCAATATTTGTCCTTTTCTTTTTCTACCATATATTTTACTCTCTACCTTTAACCTCACCCGCACATCTGCCCTGCTCACCCTCATTTTCTTTTCTTGCCCACTTCCCGCACCATTGCATACAAGGCTATGATATCTCTCGCCAGTGTGCCAAGACGGCTGAACGGTTCACATGGTCGGCTTCGAATTGTTGGTATGTGGCTGGAAATGTCGCCTCGTGGAGAGTTTTCTGCCGTTGGAGTTTTCGCTTTCTCTATCTTTACTTCTTTCTACTTCTCTATTTCTTTCTATCTGCATACTCGCTACTTCACCCATGAATCACGCTCCGGAGCAATCGACGAACATGTTCTGACAGCGAAGCAGAAGATGAAGATGAGGGGGAGATGAGGACGTTTCCTGCAATGGCCACAATAGTTGCGATGAGATATAGAAAATTTTCGCAGTTTGCAGATGCCATAGAAGCAATAACATCATAGACAGAGTTTAGTCACTTAAGAATTTCGTGGAACATTCCGTTGTGTCTTGCAAGACAAACGGAAGTCGTATTTCATTACAGTGTCGTGTCACTCGTTAAATTGACAAAGTAAGGTATTTTGCGGTATCACATTCTTCAAGATGTAACTGAATATCAAAATTGCGAACATACTTTTCTTAGGTGCTTTGGCTTTGGGCTTCAGACCCAGTAACGCGCTTGATGCGAGTTATTTTAGCGGGGTATTTGTGTATTATGAGTGCAGTATTAGTTTCAAAGAAAATGTTACTTTTTATTATATTTGTTATTTTTCAAAATAAAGTTCACGTTTATTTAAAATAACGACTATATTACCTGGTCTGAACTGGAGAAAAAAAAACAATTGCACTGTTTTAGTTGTACGTCCATTTTGTTTAGAAAAGATCTGTTATTAACTCATGTAACCAATTCTTGACCGATCGCCCTCAGTGGGTATCAGCCATATTTCAAGGCATCATATGTCATCATCGGTCTCATGGTACAGGTTCATCGAAACTGTGGGATTAGCGGTTGCTAGACAAGGCGAGCGCTCCAAGGTATCGTTTGTGCCCACCTAGCACAGATCATAGTTTTTACGACTTTTTTAAAAAGTTCGCAAAATAAAAAAGCCCCGTTAATAATTTGGTCAATATAAACAGCGAAATCTTATGGAAACCGAGGAGGTCTCACTTTGTTGCCGTGTCCTCTGTCGAAGATGTCGCGGTTCATCTTCCCAGACGTGGTATTCTCGAGAAACTCGCCTTCGAGCACAAAGAATGCAAACGCCACGTGGATAAATTATTCCAGCATTTTGTTTCACCACACGGAAGCACTCGACCTCGCACGTCGTTATTGTGCAAGAGGAGATGGAGAATGGTGGTACAGAAAAACGGCCATATATGTGCAATGAAAGTGGAGAACCGCAGAAATGTTCTTGTGAGCCTCTCGCTTCATGAGAGACAATTATGGACCGCGAATTCACTCTGCCTAAAGAAGCGAAAGCAAAAAAAAAGAGAAAACGAGAAGCTATTTATGAAGGAAAGTGTTTAGCGAGAGGCATTGCACGCACAGTTCACGCTGACGTCACTGTGCTCGGCATCTTCAGGTACCAGCTCGTCGAAATGTTGCGTGAACTCTCGCTCGAGCGAGAAACTAAGACATCTCGATAGTGCCAGTGCACCTTCCAAAACTTTGTGTTCCCCCTTGGCGCTGCTGGCGAACAGAAGCCAGCGAGAGAAGCCCAAAATAACGCTAAGGGTGAACTACTCTCTGTCATTCTTTGTACCGGCATTCTCGAATGCGACAAAAAGTCATGGCGGCAGCCATCTTGAGGTGCCCAGAACTGAGAACCTCTTTGTGGTGTCACGTGCACTTCATATATGCTGAAGCGAATATTTCTTCATTTGGGTTTCGAGAACTAGAAGCGTTCACGTTTCGCTTAGTTGTGAAGCAAGATAACGAAAAAGGCCGAAGTTTCAGCGAAGATGCAAGCTTGAACACATGAGAAATCTTCCAACTCAGAGCGTAACTGAAGCAAGCCTTGCGACGACGACCAACGAAAGATCATTTCGACTTGTGTTGCTTAACAGCTTTTAATGCTTGTTAATGTAGGATAAATAATGGTATATATCGCGTAGTGCTGGGTAGTGGAGGTCAAATTACTACTAGTCTCGAAAGTTTTCGGGAGTGACTTCAGAGTTCATCCTGAAAAAAGGTCATTTCCTCCCCAATAAGGATGACCATAGGATGTGTGCATGAAGTGCGCCCAGTTCCTCTTTCGTGGGAGGAAGGACGTTTAAGATGAACCGCGTAAGTGTATGCCCACGTGCAAACTTTTGGAGGGAGAACCGCTGGTCACACGTCGTAAAGAGCGGAACGGCTAAAGTGATGAATGGTCTTGGTGGGTGCATGCATGGTTGGCAAAGATTGAGAGGTCGCGGGCGTGCATGCCTACGTGTATGCTTTCGTTCGACTGCCCAAAGTATACACCAAAGCAGCACATAGCAGAAAATATTTTCGGGAGAGGTATGGCAGAGACTACAAGGACAGTTTAAAATATTTCAACTCATCAATTTTCGCACATTAACCAAGCACATCACCATTTTAGCGGTGTAGCTGGTATGCACGCGTATGCTGATACAGTGGTCGCGAGTTTGAATGAGCTATGTTGGTTGCGAATTCAACGAAAATTACTCCTGGATGGGATCTTTTCATACTGATTGTACATGTAATCAAATGTGTGGGTAAAGTTCCAAATGGTAACTTGGTAGCTCCACATGGTAAACTGATAAATTTTCACACAGAACAGAGGAACTAATGGTTCTTTGTTGAGTATCGGAGAGGAACACCTGTTGCACTTTTAAAAAATTGTCGCCAAAAAACAGCTGTTAGTCCCGTGGGAGGTAAGCATGGGGGATAATAGCAGTCCGTCTTTCGCAAGGGCTACCAAATGAATGCAATTTGTGTGGCACTCCAGTTAATCCTGTAAAGGAGCCACATCGATACCCCATCACCCTGCTTTGGTTGTAAACAGTAATAATGGATTATGCCTCTGTTGTGTTAGCTGTTGTTTGCTGATTTTGTGCATCTTTGGCTATTGTTCACTAAGTAGCGGCTACACGCTGACCAGTACTGGCTAGTACTGTGTAATAACATCAATTTCTTGTGGCGCTGGTGCAATAACGACTGTGATCCTTATTCCACCAGGCCCACAAGAAATCTCTAGCTCTAAATCTAACAATTTCTTTAAAGAAGCCGGGCGCTGAAGCTAGCCCTCTAGCGCCCGGCTTTTTAGGTATAATGATACGGCAACGCAGCGAGCATGCGTGCACGCGGCTGAGCGCTGACGCTCCAGCTGCATCACGTTAACATTCTTAATTCATAGAACAAAGTTCAGTTAAGCAGTTATGATAAAATTAAGATTCTAGGGTCCTCGATGTTCTCTTTTAGAAACATTACCCACCCAAATATTGAAGCAAATAAAAATCACTGCATATCCACGGAGTGCTTGATGATGAGTGGGGTGAAGCATTCATCCATCCATGCATCCGTTCGTGCGTCCATCCATCTGTGCACCTGTCTGTGCGTCAGTCCATCTGTGCGTTCATCCGTGCGTTCATCCGTCTGTGCTCATGTCTGTCTGTCCATCCGTCCATCACTTTGTCCATCTAATGAACACTCCAAGTGCAGCCATCTCGCATCTTTTCATCATACATTCATCAAATAGAAGTACCGCCATCCAGCGAAAATTCTAAGAAGTAAACGAGAGTGGCACGTGCGCACTTTCTCGCGGCCTTCGCTTCGTATCTAGTTCCCACCTTCCACCACCACTAGTTCATAGTACAGTGGCTCAACCTTCGCTAAACCTTGCTAAAACCAAGAGGTTACGCCCAGCAAGTTTAACGTGACAACCCTTTTTGGTCAGATTGTGTTCAAAGTGTGTCCTTCTGATACTGGTTTTTTTAAGGCACTCAATTCTAAGCAAACTTTATTGAAAATTAAGTCACCAATACTCGTCTCTGTGAGTTTTTCATCAGAAACAACTATCTTCTCGTTCAAGAATAACGTGCGCGAGTTTCCTCCTCAATTGAAAAGGATGCACTCGTGCTGCTCCTCTAGTCCGACCGGGGAGGTGGCAGCGGTGGCGGCGGTTACTACTACTACTACTACTGCTACTACTACCACTACTACTACTGCTACTGCTACTGCTACTACTACCACTACTACTACTACTACTACTACTACTACTACTACTACTACTACTACTACTACTACTACTACTACCACTACTACTACACACATTGCGGACGCACGACCCACGGATTAGCGAGCTTCGCTTCAGAAAATAAAGACTGAGCGTTGCCATAGGAAAAAGAGCAGGTTGCCGCCCCGTATGCGTTGACCAAAAGATTGGAATATCTTAGAACGAGCTCCCTCGTGTGAATGATTTGCCAGTGGACAACGGAACCCACGCCCTCTCGAATTTGTTTATCCCCAGTGACAAAACAAAACTCAACAGAAGCCCCATGACGTAAAAATTGTTTAATAAAAATTGCGTTTTTTAGACAGCTGAGACTACCAGGCCAAATGTTCGTTTCCATGATGAGCTTCTTTCGAAAGCTCAAGCGGGTACGGGTTTCTGCCCAGTGCTTTCGAGTAGTCAAATTCTTTCAGAAACAAAACTGTCCCGTTGTGTGTCGTATTGGAAACTGTGTCGTGTTTGGGAGCTGTGAGCACATTATGTTTGGCATAACAGCGTACCGAACGCTTGCAATGTTTGCTTAAGCAGGTCACAAAAATACGCCGTTTTTAGGCTGATAATTTATACTTTTGAAATACCGCCACTATGTCTTCGGCATAGTGACTGCTTAAGTTATTAACATAAGTTATTAGCTTAAGTTATTAACTGAAGTTATTACAAGAGTTCCAAGAAGCCCACCTCACAAATCAATATACGGGTCTTACGCAGACGGCCCCCGGGCGGCGTCTACTGGACCACGCACAAATGCGAAATCGAAAACGCGGAGCGTATTACTGAACTTCGGAGAACAAAACTCTGGGTGTCCCCCTGCTTCCCCGCAATATGACCAGGGAGGCACACCAGGGTAGAAGGCAAGCGCGCGCTGAGGCACTTGAACAACGGCTTGGCTCCTGTAAGGGGGTCTATTACGTAGATGTGGCCGGGCCATAAACCAGGGGATACTACACGGTGGCGGTAATACATCAAGGAACGCAGGTGGACCGTCTCACTTTCAAAGCCACAAGCTCAAGTAAGGCGGAGGAGGTGGCCATTGCGCTGGCTGTATCCCATCCAAACTCAAAACAAATAGTTACAGACTCTCGAAGAGCCTGCGAGAGCTATCTTGCAGGAGAAATCTCTCCATTGGCTAATAGAATTTTGAAATTCAGCATCAGGAACCGCGATCCTACCCCAAAACGTCTTATATGGACTCCGGGACATCAGGGTCTACAGGGTAACGAGGCTGCAGTGCTTACTTCCCGGGAAACTCCCAGTTACCCTGATAGACCTGAACGTCCCACACCTTTAACACGGTTTCGAGAAATCAAAGAACACTGCATAGAGCAACGCCGCTTGTATCCCGCACCAGCGAAGGGACTCTCGAAAACGGAGGAGCGCGTCCTGCGGCGCCTACAGACAAATACGCTGCTCTGTCCAGCCATACTCAAATATTACGATCCAAAAATAATTGGGCCGTGCCAGTACTGTAGGCAAGTGGCCAACACTTACCATATCGTCTGGGCCTGCCAAATGAACCCAAAATTAGCCCCCTTTCCTAACCCCTCCAAAGAGGACTGGGAGACGACCTTACTCAATAGCTCCACACTAGAGGAACAGCGAACTCTAGACCAGCGGGCTCGGATGGCGGCCTCGACTAATGACGTCCCGGACTAGGGATGTCAACCAGCCCGGTGGGGATAAGGGCTATCTGGCACAGCCAGCATAAATAAAGGTTTTTTCCTCCTCTTTCTCCAGATTCAAGAAAATCTTATTTCAATGACATTTGCAGTGTAATATGCAGATACAGGGCCAATATTTTTTTTTGCCTTTTGGTGTCATAAGGCACGTGACGCCAACACGCAAGCTATCTTTTCGTCCACTTTTCTTTGTTCAAGTTTACGCTTACATTTACTGACATACACAGTGATAACAAACCCAGCACTTTCCATGGCATGATTCTTTGTTAGCTCTCATTAACATTGTGTTTAACGAAAGAAACCAGACATTAAATTTACACTCCTGTTCATCATATGTATGAACACGATGCTCGTAATTGAAGGGAAGTCCTAACGGACATGATTCCGGAAGGGCATATTATGTGCCACCCAATAACGTGGCTGTGTGTTTGTACTCGCCTCCCCCCCCAAAAAAACACCGCGTTGCCCATTTTAATATGTAAATAATCTTGTCTCGTTCGCAATGCGCAACATTTGGCCGCTAATACACATCCACGATCATTCAAAATATATTCCATGGGTTGATTTTAAAAGAATGTGTTGTGTCATACAGAGGGATCTTTTCTGAAAATGCACACGTCACTTTATTATCACCAGCCGATTTCGCTGTAGCAATAAAGCAACGAGTTTCCATAATATAAAAAAGAAGTATTCGCCCTTCACACAGAAGGTTTATATGCGCTAGTGTTTAACCACCAAGCGTTTTACTGACACATTGACTGCAATCGCAAGCACTGAATAGTTAACAGTGCTTCTATTCAGAAATAGGCAGCCGCGTTTACAAAACGCAGTAGGCTTCATTGTGTGCCTGCGATGACGACTATACTTTCATGTCGGAATAAACTACTTGAGAGCTGAACAAATCGAAAATTTGCATTCTTAATGTGTTCTTTTAATTTTTTTGTGATTGCATATTCCCATAAGTCAAATGTGCACACTTGTTTTATAAACCCATACGTTAGCTTATGTAAAAACACTACTTTTTTCTAAACCACCCCAGAAAATAATTAAGCGGTCTTTTGTTGTTCTTTTCGGGCACATTGAAAGTATTAGAGAGAGCAAGAAAAATAATATAGAAAAAAGTACATAGAAACTGTCCTGATACTAGTAAACTATTTGCAATTCTTCACAGGCATGGATGAATCCGACTAAGAAATGACACATAGGAACACACAAAGAGAGAGAGACAAATAAAAAACTGGCAGATCCCATGTATACAGTGGGACTCGATGATATGCGAAGCAAGAATGAGAATTGTCGATAAGTCACATTAAAATCATCACAACGTCACGAGGTTGAGGTAAAAGATGCCGTACATGACTTCCGTGTCATAAGTATCATGTTTACATGTGCCGTTTACCTTCGTCATCTATTCACGTCACGTGATACCAAATTTAGTATATGTGAGCTAGCGAAACGGCCGCGAACAATCAATTAGCGTGGTATGTTGTCATGTTCTTACAAGACACACGTGTTAGGATTATCATGTTTGCACCAGTCATGTGTTTCGTCATCCATTGACGTCTCGTAACACCAAGTTTGGTATATGTTGAGCTAGCAAAATGGCCGCGAGCGCATCATAAAGGGCCCAAAAAAATCCTATGTAGCGTTGACGCGCGCGCACGCTGGGCACAGCGACGCTACGTTACCAAAACGCGAGCACTCTATAGTCTGACGCCAGGCGGGACCGGCGCGACCAGCGTCTGTCAGCGCGGCCCGACGGCAACCGGCGTGAAATTGGCGCCATTGCGTTACCCAGACAAGCCTGCTTCTCAGTCTTATTGTGACAGAGGATCGCCGGACGCCCTGAAACGTGCATGCGTCAAAGCAACGCAGTGCGGCGCGCGCCTGCGAGTATATGGCAAGACCAGTGCCCGACATTGCAACGCCGGCGTGACGCGACAAAATGAACGCCGGCGAGCTTGCGCACCGTGTCACGTAGAAATGTATTGACACCTTGACTGTGGCATGTAGTAATGTTCCCAAACGACACGCATCTCATGATTATCATGTTTGCACCAGTCACATGCCTTCGTAATCCATTGACGTCCCATAATACGAAATTTGGCATACGTGATGCTACCGAAACGACCTCGAGCGCATCATGAGTGTGGCACGTAGTCATGGTTTACACGACACGCATTTCATGATTATCGTGTTACGATGTGTCATTTACCTGTGTCGTCCCTTCGCGCCGCGTAATACCGAGTTTCGTACATGTGAAGATAGCGAAACGGCCAACAGCGCATGATGAGTGTGGCAAGTGGCGATGTTGTTACATGACACGCATGTCATTATACTCATGTAAGGGTCTGTCGCTTGCGTTTGCCATGCATTCATGTCCTACCATACCAGTTCTGCAACATGCATTGTGAACCAAACTGCCGCAAGAGCTGAAGGACAATAAAATGTAAATCATGACATATACGCCATGATTTTCACGTCATGACTAGTCAGATATGTTCATATAGTCATGTTAATCCACACCAAGTTTGGTATCGATACCATTATCTAAACGGCCAGGAGAGCTAAAAGTCGTAGGCAGCTAGATTAGATAGATAGATGGATAGATAGATAGATAGATAGATAGATAGATAGATAGATAGATAGATAGATAGATAGATAGATCAAAGTTGCTGACGTTTGCTAAGAAATGCTTCGCACTCATAGTGGCTAACAAATTCCCTTATGCGCACACTGGCAGGTCGCTAATATGGATGGGGATTGCTGGCTCTAATGTAACCTGCACCATTACTGACGTGCGCAGTTAATAAAGAAAGACATAGCGGAAAATTCTGGGCAGGAGTGTGGACGCTGTCACGGAGATTACTTGCCATGAAAAGGCTCTACAATGTGCGCAGCGGGGCGTTCCCTTCTCACGCACTTAATAGCGTGCGCACTCGCTGTCTGCACCGCACGATCTGGGACACCTGCCACACGGAAACGAAGGGCGAAGAAGCATCGCCGATTCACTATTTGCCATCCGCTTGCTGGCGGCAAGTGACTCGCCACGAGCTGTGAGGCTCTGCGGTAGAGCTCATGTACACGTCCTAGCACGCATCGGATATATTTCTTTAGGTCACGGTTCATGTCAATACCAGTTCCTAAGCCTGCTTCTTTCTGCGATGGAGACTCGAAATGTCTGAATTCCACGGTTTCACCTTACCATCCAATGAGGATATATAAAACGAGACTTGGGTCAGGCGTTTTCTCTATTCCAGTAATACGGCCGTTTAGATTTGAGCAAATACTTTCCGTAGTTTTTCGCTACGACGAGACGAGTGGAGGAAAACTAAGCACACTGGTATGGTAATCACTGTTGTGTACGTAGCATGCCATTTTTATGACGTCTCGCCTTTCTTTTCTCATTATTTATCGCAGTACGTGTGCCGGGCCCGAGCTCCTTTCTTGAGACAGGCGGAGGCCCTTCCTAAGCGATTGCCGTCCTACAGTTATTGCCCCTGAGGGAGTAATCCGTTTTGTCTTTCCGGAAGAATTTTGTTCAGCCGTTCCTAAGAGACATTTTCAGCAATTTTTAAACACAGCTTTTGTGAGACTCTTTTTGCCTCACCAGAAGGGAGTAATTAGGCAGAGAGTTTTCGTTGCTTCGGTTTCGTTAATGATGTGGTTAGCCATGCATTTGAATGTAGACTATGGAAGCACTCAGCACGTTAGAGCTGGTGCTCCACTTCTTTTTATTTCAAACAGTTTCTCGTTTTCAAGGCAATGTTCACTTTCCTTGCACGTGCAGTTTAATGGGTTCCTTTATTAGCTCTAATTAAATTGCGTTTAAATAATGTTCTTAAGAAGCACTGCTTCTTACATACTTTATAAAGTCTACATTTGCAGCACAACAGCTTCTAATAATAACTTGAAGCCAAGCTAGGAGTGGTAAATGAAAAAGTGACTTTATCATGCGATGTCCTGATGCCTTAAAAAGGCGTAATTTATTCGCAATTTCACTCAATTTCTCATAGTCACGGGGCTCCGTGAGAAGTCTCATGTGCAGTAAGTATAAGAGAAACACGTATAGTACAGCATCAGTTATTTCAATTGGCTCGTTAAATGAGTGGCGAGAGGGGGTGGGGCGCATAACCTTTATTTCTAGGTCAATTAAGTTGGTCGGTGCTGTGGTGCTTTTCGACAGTGTAGCTGTTTAGGCTAGGCGCAATATATGTGTCAGAAACAGGAAAAGATCGTCATCACGAACCGGCACGTGCTTTTTTCGTTGTCTTCATCGTCATCGTCTTTCCATCAACGTTTGCATTGCCCCCAGACGGCACGCGTGGATTTACGTTGTTAGATGCAATAACGCTGACGGGCGACCAAACGAGAACCCAGAGAGACAGAGATGAAACGAGAGAGAAAAGGAAGAGAATACAAGCAACAATAGAAAAGAAATTGTTGGAGGAAATTACTCCTGAAACGAGATTCAAAAGCGTGTATCGACAATCAAAAGGCAAACGGTTTGTATTTCTCTCTCTCCTTCTCTCCCTATTTTGAGCAGCCAAGCTGTTAAAGATAAATAGAGAGGGAGATAATGACGGAGTGGAAGTAAATCGGGAGATGGCGAGAAACTTTGTGTTGCAAAAGAAATGCAAAGCTTTAGTTGTAATTTTTGTGTGGCTCATCATAAAAAGTATATCGGCAATCACCTATCAGAAAACTATCGTTGTCATAAAGGGGTATGCGCCGAAGCTGCCACTACACGTCCCTGGTCCACTAAAAAGAAAGAATGCAGCTATTAGCCCCACATATCACTCTTTGCGGAGTAAATAAGTTAATCGAATATTACCTCATTTCCTGTAATATATACTCTGTCTTATGCAAAAACACTTGAGTAGCCGTTTGCCACCTCATCATTTATAGACTTAAGTGCGCAAGACGGGCATTTTTTTTTTTGCAGCTTTCTCTAATGGTCACAGGGACAAGAGGATCGCTGACACATTGCAGGCGTTTGTCAAAGGTTCAAAGAGGTTTAAGCGTTGAAATCATTCTTCAGTAGGTATTATGGCTTTTCCAAATTCATTTTTATTTGAATGCGCTGCTTCAACGCATTACACTACATTTTGTTTACTTTTTCAAATTCATTTTATTATCAAATTTATTCTGTTACGTCTCTACTTTTCTTTCTCGAAAATAGGTAAATCGTAACCTCTTAATAAAGAAGTCTTTCATGAAAACTATCCGGTTCTTGGCCAAACCCCCAGCGTGTGTGCTCCTTATCTTCAAGGAACTCGACTTGAATCGATGGTGATGATTCAGAGATTCCGAGTACTTGCAAGGAAAAATACTAGGAAACACGGCAAGTGCGTAAAGACTCTGAACCGATGGAAAGCCTACGGCAACGATGACTGACTCGTAGATCAACGAAACGTGCGAACGCCTGTTTTCAGTGCGAGGTCTTCCACCTGCAGTTTGGACATCCGTGCCGTGTCTGCGACTGTCTGTAGCTTAACTCGAACGTCCCTGCGCGGTGGATAAAAGCGGAGACAACCTAGCATCACAAGAGTAAATCCTTGAAACTGCCTAGAACAAATAGAAACTCCCTGCAACATCTGGCTGAGACAAACCCGAAGATCGCGGGATCAAATTTAGACAGCAGCGGTTGCATTTTGAGTGGAGGTAAAAACGTTTGTGGTCCGTGTATTTAGATTTAGGTGCGCGGTACTGAACCTCAAGAGGTTGAAGTTTTCAGAGTCCGCCACTAAGCTGTCTCTCACAATGATGTTGTAAGGGGCTGGCATCTGCAGCACAAGCATAAACATAAATACCAATTAATAGTTACAAATTGTTATTGTGTCTAATACGACGTTTTTCAGACCAATCTACAATCTTTCTCTATAGAATTTTGCGCTATTTAATTCCAGCACAAATCATTGATTGATCATGCCTGATGGACAATTAAGTAGAAAAATAAATGTACAGTGGCCTATACTGCTTGGAGCAATGTACATTTGATCGCCTCGTCATAGATTGCACTGGCCTATTTTTAAAATCTGGCAAAAGAAAGCTGAGGCACCCTCTAATGCAAAGAAGAAAGATATTACTCATTAATGTATTATGTCATATTGTGTATATTACTACAGGTAGTACTTCAATGAAGTACACACCTGATCTGTGTGGTCGTGAAACCGCATCGAGTGTTTCCGGCCGAAACCATAAAATCTGCATTAACCTTTATTGCACTGACGAAAAAAAGAACCATCAACAACAATCTGAAAAAAAGTAAAACAATGTACGCTAAAAGTATCCCTACTCCAAAGGACAGTCGCTGTTTCTTTTTCACTGAAGAACAGAGAGAAGCAGATGCTATAGCAGATCACTCGTAGTGGCTTCGAAATCTTTTCGCATTTCGGATCTTTTCGATCAATGAAAGTCAGAAAAAAGAGCCCGAAACTTCTCGGTTACTTTAGCTGGATGTCTCACAGAAGCTCACATTAAGGCAAATCGTGACTTGCGTTCACATCGAAGTGCTCTTTGAAAAGAGCCGAAAGAATCAAGCTCACTGCTTTATTACGCGCAGTCTTCGTGAAGTTGGGTATGATTGCCTTTTTCGGTCCGTGCTACGCCACGAAAGCTGAGTGAACAAAGAGAAGTATGACTTAATGGCATGATTTGGCCGCAAAAGAGACACACACAAGAAAAGGAACTCAAACGACAAGCACAGGCGGCTCGTTTGAGTTCCTTTTCTTGTGTGTGTCTCTTTTGCGGCCAAATCATGCCATTAAGTAAATACCAACTAGGCCAACAATCAGTATTATTACAAGAAGTATGACTACGTGGCCTCTGCTTTAAGGTTACTGTTGTCTGAGGTCATGTTAACAAGAATTTTTCATTATGTAGAAGAGATGAGATAGAAGATACACAAAAGGCAGTAAAGTTATCTATAGAATACTGTGTCTAGTTTTCTACCCAGCACATGGAGATGGGAATGGCAGAAAGAAAGAGTAAATGGCAAAAAAAAGAATGAATTGAAGCAGGTTGCACCCGGCTTACCACCCTACACCAGATAAGGTGGAAGAAAAATAATAGGGAGAGGGCTAGAGGAAGCTAAGACAACTAATGCGTAGGCACACATACTAGTGTTCTCTGCGTATGCCCTGGTTTTAAACAGCAACGCTTTTGAAAGTGTGGTTCATCTTTAGTTGTCATAACTGAAGTAAACTGTAATCGAAGCCGTTAATGAAGGTATGCAAGGAACTAAAAGAGAAAGAATGCGAAAAAGCCTCACTGCCCTCAATTAACAACAAACACGCACAGTGCGAAGTATCACGGATGGTGAATAAATCTTGTTGCCTTCAAGAACTGCAGAAGGGCTCATTTGTCGTTGATGAGCTCTGAAATCATGATACCAATATCTTTTCTCCAGTAAAAGACCAATCACTATGTCTGCTCTGGGTACATTAAAGAGTCCGACAAGTTGTTAGCAGTGGCGGAACAAGATTCGAGCTATGGTCTATCCGCTTTTGCAGTTAGCGCACTTGGGTTATTGTGGTATTCGCATACATCAGCCGTATAACATTTGAAATGCGTCAGCTACCCGCAGCCGATTGTACCGTCACATCGAGAAATATTAGTGGGTGGTTGTAGATAAAGAAATACGTTGGGGCTGTGTGACTCATCATTATTCTTCCGCCATCGCAAGTATAATATGTCTAGTATCTAAATTTATTAGCGTACGCTCCGAAAAAGGATTCTATGTGTGCAATAACAACGCCTCAGTATGATCTTTTGAACCTAAATGAGACCTTACGCTACCTAATTTTGTAAGATTTTGCAGTAAGCATTGGCGCCTGATATGTGATTGCAGAAGGCCGGACGACCATCGCGAAGATCGCTTGAAGACAAAAAAGTTTTTCTAACCCACAGCATCTGATGCAATTGCGTTGTTTATGAGCCAGCCTAAAAGCTTACAGTGGTTTTTTTTAGATATAGACAGTGCAGTTTGGTAGCATCAACATGTACGTTATTTTGGTTGTATTCATAATCCAGTTCGGCCAATAAACTGTCTGCTATGAACACTGTTTTATGCCGGCTCATTGTGCGAGGAGGTGTACAATTTATTTCTCCATTCTAGCTTCTCGACAAATGGGCACAGCTGGGGCGAAATCAGCGGTCGCTCGTTCACTGTTTTCTGTCAATGATGTCACGTGCAAAAGCACGCCGTTGTGTTCGTGATGCCTGGTTACTTCAGTTGCAATGTAGAGAAAGCATAAACAGCAGTCAAATATTTGTCCTCGTTTCGGCAACAACTTCCGTCGTTATACCAACATGTTTCCGGTAGGCGCTAATTGTTTCGCGATTTCGACGAAGCAGTGGACGTGTGAGCGAGGCGACGCTTTGGTTTACCACCCCTTTTACCATTTACGAGGCCATAGGGGTGGCCAGCCTCATTAAGAGCACGGCCTGGAAGTACGCCCTAATGATGGCTCATCGTTCCATCTTTCGTTTTCCAGTGTTTTTTTTTTCAGAGTCCCTTCTTCGTCACATGATTGACAAATTGTCATTTTCGTCACGTAATATTACGGACTTTTCAAATAGGGGCCCAAATAGTTTTCCGGCCCCAAATTAGCAGTGTTTAGGCCACAGCGCATGCGCAAAACTCAAACAGGGTTTTGGTCTTGCGTAGCGGACACCATTTCTCGAATTTAGCGGGAGCTCCAACACCTGCCCCGAAAGCTTTGCGCCAGAAATACCTGATGCCCCACCAACTGAAGTGACGGCTCTTGGCCTAGACTATAATGACTCAGAATAGGGGAAGTGTTCGAAGCGCCGCAGACCATATTCGAAAACTCTTAGCTCTTGCTTGACTCGAAGCGAGCACACGCGTGATACCGAAAACAACTACGTGTATAAATTTGTATTCTGTAGAAAGCTTCTATTCTGTAAAGCGCTCACCGTCCAAGCAGCCCAACTTTCTCCTAACGTTACGTATATGTCCTATAAATATGCTGTACAATTTTACTGGAGTTATTGTATTCTACGAAACAAAAGAGGGCGTGCGTATCGTAGGACGAAATGATCATGTTGGGTGAAAGTCGATGTGTCTTCGCGTATTTTAAGTGGAGCGAGAGCCGTATACAATCAAAATTATTTCACCGAAAAGAGCACGTCTACGGCCAAGGGGTTCGAGGATAACGAATAAGTGGTAAAGTTGGCTTTGGTTCTTAAGTGGTTTGGGCGAATGCTATAATAACGAATGAACAAACAAGGATTTTCCATAGCTGGAGACGCTGAAGGTCTAGCATAAAATTGCGGACGCAACGCTTTTACTGCGGTCACATTTATATCAGGGTTGAATGAAGAATGCAACCACGTTTCCAGGTTTTCGAGGGGTCAAAAATATACAAGACTTCCTCCTATATTCGTGCCCTTATTTTACGCGTAGTACTCCTGGCAATTAATTTATGTCATTGTCACACCACTATGAATTTAACTTTTGGCCAGTGCACTAATGGAAGCTATAAAGTGTGGCATGTGTACGATTTTTACACAGTGTTCTCAGTTCCATGCTGTTTCCATTGCACTGAAATGCACATTGTAAACATATATATATATATATATATATATATATATATATATATATATATATATATATATATATATATATATATATATATATATATATATATATATATATATATATATATATATATATATATATATATATATATGTTCAATATCTTCAGAGCTTGATTAAAAGAGCGCCGAGGCATATCAACGCTAAATGTATTTTTCTATTTGAGAGGCACACGTGGAAGCATTTTTTATTGGCACCAGTATTTTCTACGGCGTGAGTCAATTCTCAAATTTAATGGGAGCGAAATAAAAGAAAAGAGTTGAGTTTGTCGTATCAAGGCCAGGAGTTAGGCGATGCGAAAGACGGTGTGTGGACGAAAGTCAATGCGCATTTCTTAGATTTCTTAAGCTTGTTGGAAATATGAAAGAAAAAAAGAAAGCTTCACTATCCCTTGTGAAATAACAAAAAGCGACATGAGGAGTACGCGCCGGAGTTAAAAGGAAGAAAGGTAATATGAAACAAGCTGAAAGTATGTTTCCCATTCAATTCATCTCATGCCTCGCAGCTTTCGCAAATCCACGCGGCGTAAGAACGCCACCTGTGAGCTCTAAAAGCGCACCGTGCAAAATTGAAATCCTCCTTACGAAGGCGTTCTGTAAGGGATTAAAATAACCTTAAAA
Organism: Rhipicephalus microplus; assembly: GCF_043290135.1. Taxonomy (NCBI): domain Eukaryota; kingdom Metazoa; phylum Arthropoda; class Arachnida; order Ixodida; family Ixodidae; genus Rhipicephalus; species Rhipicephalus microplus. Next base: position 88,612,157 of record NC_134704.1, read on the forward strand.
GAGCCGCACAGGCCTCGCATCATTACACTAAACCACCCACACACTGTAAATATATTGCTTCGGCGAGTGTCCGAAATATTTTAGACAAAAGCCAGCAACGGGGATAGATAGGATGTGTGGGATGGGCAATGTGTTGCGTCTGTATTCTGTGTCCGTGTTGAAATTCCCTTTAAAGGATGAGCATCCTTCAGCGAAGTACAAGCACATCGAGCTGGCCTGCCTATCCCCCTATCTACCCATCTGTCCGTCTATCTATCCATCCACCCATCCATCAGTCCGTCAATAAATAAATAAACAAACAAATAAATAAATAAATAGATAAACAAATAAATAAATAATTAAATCTATCTATCTATCGCCGCTAACAACTCCGTGCTCTCGTGATCACCTCCTTAACTTGGGGTGGACCAAACTGAGTATCGGAGCTTAAGAAGCTCGTCCGCCTGGCTGGGTTTGACACGATTAACGTGAAAATAGCGTCGCGCACGTCATAAAACCATTTCACACAGACACGTATGGCACATAGCTTTATACCACGAGCCACGGAATGCAAGCGCAATAGGTGATTGACGTCTTATATCTATTCAAAAATGGCGAGCACAAACATGGGTAATTTAAATGCGAGAGCGTAAGGAGAAACTGACAACACGAGCTTTGACCTGACGAATGAAAGGAATAAATATCAAGGTCCCCGCAGGAATCAAACCCAATAATTTTGCGTGGCAGTGAGTTGTTATACCACAGAGCTAATGAAAGTCTCCAAACAGCGTCAGGAAAAAGACAAATATACGCTGGGGATGTGTTGGTGAAGTGTCAGTTGTAGTTGCAGTTTATTTTATAAACCTCGCATAGTTACTTCTATGATGCACGGGTCACGTAAGATTAATGTCAATTGTATACTTAAGCACAATCCAGTGAAGTTGGTTCACGTATCACTATCCTTGTTTTCTATATCCTCGCAACGCAAGCGCTGTAAATCAGTTTACCGCTTCTGTTGTTGGTAATGCCCGCATTGCTTTTGGCATGGTCACACTAATGTGAAGCTCTGGTTATATAAAACATATCTGTCAATGATAAAATAAGTTATGTAGCAGTTTAAATAATATTCTTGACTGGTGCATGTGCTGGGGAACGATACACACAGAAAAAAAGCGTACTAATGCGATTGACACATAAACAGTTGCCCTTGCTTCGTGTGACTCATGTGTAAACTAAGTTCATTCTAACTGTGTTAAGTAACTGAATACAGGGATTTAAGAGTCACCTTCAACAACACGTTACCATGTAATGACCCGATTAGTAAGGCTTGCTCGTCAGCCTTAACAATATTATGCCTTTTAAAGCACCAACTAGGGGAAGCCCCTTCCTATGTAAAATATCTATGTCATAATACCTTAGCTTTAGGGGAACTGTAATGGACATGCGTTGTTCAGGACTCATATGCTAAAACCGATATCAAACCAGTATCAATAACCTTCAGAGAGTGCAGCAGAAAGCTGTTGATAATTACCAAATTCTCAAGATCCGACTCCCCCACCGAACTTCCGAAAGCTAACCATATTAAATTTTTATAGATAAGAACACAGAATCACAAACTAGAATTTCTTAAACTGCTTTACACGAAAAATGCACCCCTGGAGTAATCTCTATATACATCGGCGCATCAACCATAACGACACTCCAACGTAGACAAGATGCAATAGCACCTAACTTCTCGAGAACGAACATATTTAGGAATTCTTTTTTTCTTAGTACTACGATCGAATGCAATCTCATACTCTAACCAATATCATATTCTTCGTTGCTTCTACTTTGCTTTTCAGTGTGCTTCCAAACATTTTTCCCCCTTTTTTGCTATGATGTCTTTGTTTTCTCTTTTTGATATAACGTTTTTTAGACGGGTCGATGGTCTGTAGTATTTCATGACTACGATGCAAGGAGTACGTGTCCACGGTAATAAATAAATAAATAAATACGTAAATAGATAAATAAATAGGTGCAGGTATTTCTGTTCTAATCAACGAATGTATCACGGTACAACGTTTCCACATATCTTTGGCGTCATTTCTTAGATCTCAGTTATTAAAATTACTCCATAATTATATTCTATCTGCATTCTTCGCATTCAATCGATTCCCATGGTACTTGGGACCTGTTCAAACTTGTATTTAGTTCTTTATTCACTTATTTATTTATTTATTTGTATACGAAACATTATTCACGGGATTTATTACGCAAAAGGAAAGGCCTGTGCGAGAAAATACCATTAGGCAGCTTTTTTTTCTGATCTGTGATGCCCAATATCTTATTACTTTGGAAATTGATACCATTTATTTTTAACCGCTAGTTTAGTGCAATATACCCAATAGCTGGGGTTCAATAGCTGATACCCAATAGCTGGGGTATCACGCGTGTGCTCGCTAAGTTAAGGAGGTGTCCACGAGAGCACCCAAACGTAAACGGATAGATAGATAGATAGATAGATAGATAGATAGATAGATAGATAGATAGATAGATAGATAGATAGATAGATAGATAGATAGATAGATAGATAGAAACGCTCAAAGTCGCCGAAGTTCGTTAAGAAATGCTTCACATTTACAAAAATGCAGTAGGCCAAGATATACTCAATTAGAGAAATGCTGTTTCAGTACCACATGAAGTTAGTTACTGTGGTGCGGTAATTGTAAGACTTGCCTTTGTACGTAGTACCACTGCATTACATGTGTGAGAACTTCTATCGATTAGCTCCTTGAAATTCCTGATGCGTGAATGTCAGTACCCGCGCCGGTTGACCTTTTCTACTATTATGAAGATTTTATAGCAAAGGTTGAGGTATAAGTGACTCTGTACATGACAGCACAACCTAGAAACATACATTTCGAATTTTTTTTCCTCGTTAAGAGTAGAGATGATTTGGAGTTGAAGGCGCAATAATATAGGAGAGCCGTATTGCTGTGCATTATGCCCATTCTGAAGCACATGTTGGTAGACAAAAAGCCATACTATATATATATATATATATATATATATATATATATATATATATATATATATATATATATATATATATATATATATATATATATATTTATTTATTGCCGTATGTCGTTAGGCACCTACTGAAGTCTTGCGCTGCTTGCTGCTCTTGTGAATTCTGCCAGACCACCTGACAAGCCAAACGCGCCATGCAACGCTGGCTGCACGTGTCAACCCACCACGCGCTGGAAAAAGAAGGCTGGCGGTTTTTCGAAGGAGCGCGACGCGGCGAGACGAAAAAGAAGAAGTTGACGAGCTTTTCACTAGCGAGCTCAGGATAACCTTTGTGTATTTTGTTGACGGGCACAAGTTATCCATAATAAATAGCTGTGTTAGCTTCCGGCGTTGCATTAGTTCGTTACAAACTGGTGGAGGTGTTGGGTATAATTCAAAGCCCATCTCAGGTTAGGGAACATAGACCAGAGCCCCGAAGGTTGGAGCCAGCGCAGTTGACTCCCGTACACCAACGCACGAGTCGCCACCTACGAGGTGAGCAGCCGGAGTTCAGTGCCCTCTTCGATTCTTCGAGACCAGTGGAGGATATAAGTTTCGGAGCGCCTGCAATGGCCGCCCAATTGACTTCATTTCCATCGCACATCGTCATGGACGCACCCCCAATACCAGAGGTATTCCACGGGGATATTTTCGGGGATTCCAAGGACTGGCTCGACGGTTTCGAAAGCGTCGCCAGACTGAACGGTTGGAACGAAGACAGGAAATTTCACTACGTCTACGCGGCACTGCAAGATTCTGCGCGTACGTGGTTCGAAAACCACAAAGCGTCCTTATTGTCATGGGACGACTTTCGAAGAGAGTTTCTTGCTACGTACCCAAACACGGACCACAAAGAAAAGGCGGGGGCCGCTCTTCAGACGCGAAACCAACGAAAAACGAGAGCGTCGCCATGTACATTGAAGACATGCCCCAACTGTTCCGCCGGGCCGACCCGAACATGGCTGAGGAAAAGAAGTTGCGGCACCTTATGTGTGGAGTGAAAGAGGAGCTTTTTGCAGGCCTGGTGCGTAATCCACCCCGCTCTCTTGCTGAGTTCAGATCAGAGGTGACAATGATAGAAAAGACCCTGCAGCAGCGCGCGCGCCAATACAACAGGGACGTGAGCGTCTCATCTGTTAGCGCGGCGTCGACCACCCTCACGAGTAACATTGACCTCTTGCGTGAAATGGTGAGGGCTGTCGTAAGGGAAGAACCTCAGAAAATACAAATGACTCAAGGTCATCTATCCATGTCCTCACTTGCCGACGTTGTGCGCGAAGAAGTGCGGCAAGCAGTTCTTCAACCACAACCTCAGGTAATACAGCGCGCACAACCGGAGCCTTTGCCTCAGTTGTCGTACGCGCAAGTAGTACGACAGGACCTCGGACGCATGAATCGGACGGCTACGACTGCTGTGATGCCCCCGACGTTTTCTCCGACTACGCCGCTACCAATGCCGGAAGAAGGAACACGTAAGAGCGATGTATGGCGCACTGTAGACCAGCGGCCCCTCTGCAACCACTGCGGAGAAGCAGGCCACCTCTACCGGGCATGCCAGTATCGTCGAGCGGGACTGCGTGGTTTTCCAGTCAATGCACCATGCCCTCGGAACGGTGAACGGCCTTACGAAATCGAAGAGTACTTGTCTTCACGATTTTCACCTCAAGACATGCAACAACGGGAGTCTCGTTCGACAGCACCGATGCGCTATCGGTCGCCGAGTCCTCGTCCGTCATCAAATCTCCGAGAACCACGTTCGCCTAGCCCGCGACGGGAAAACTAGAGCCAGCGACCTCTGGAGGTGAGGCCGCTGATATACTGACAACTGAAGACCGTCCATTGTTAGCCCGACAGGACAGCGGCAGTTACGCAACGACGGACAAGTGCAGTAGTAGCGATGTTACTTCCGAGATATTAGTCACGATCGACGACGTCGAGGCCATTGCGATAATAGAAACTGGTGCAGACTATACCGTTGTCAGTAATTCTCTCGTAAGGAAGCTGAAGGAAGTGATGACTGAATGTACCGGACCTCAGATACGTACCGCTGGAGGGCACTTAGTTAGTCCCGTGGGCTTGTGCACCGCAAGGATCGGAATAAGAGGATTCGTGTATGCCGGCAGCTATATTGTGCTTGCTGAATGCTCCCGTAAACTGATTATAGGCATGGACTTCTTGCAAACAAACAATGCAGTCATCGACTTGCAAGAGTCCAAGGTTTCGTTTTCTACAAAGAATGCCGTCGCTATCTGTCATGCGGAGAAAACAATCGTTCTACCTCTCCGCATTATGGACGAAGATGTAACCGTGCCGCCACGTTCCAGTGTCTCTGTTCTTGTGGGGAGTGAAGTTCTCCGTGACTGTGACGGATTAGCGGACGGAAACATCGGACTGCTACTAGAAAAAGGACTATGCGTGGCAAGAGGCCTGGTGAGCCTTCGTGATGGATGTGCGTATGTTCTATTAACTAACTTTGGAAATGAGCTGCAGCATGTCGCGAAGGGAACATCCGTAGCATCGCTGCATGAGTACGCGCAAGTCTCAGATGTTGCACTCTTGATAAAGCTTCAGATACAGTAGATAACGTACTCCAAGCAGTAGACATTGACAGAGAGCTCTCATCATCTCAGAAACAACAGATTGCTGACCTAATCAGAGAGTTTGCCGAGTGCTTCTCGACCTCGTCGAAAGTTGGACGTACTCCCGTCGCAAAGCACCGCATCGTGGTCGACGAACACGTAAGACCTGTGCATCAGCGCCCATACCGAGTAGCGCGAAAAGAAACAGGAGCCATCAAGAACCAAGGGCAAGAAATGCTCAACGATGACGTAATCCAGCCATCCAACAGTCCATGGGCATCACCGGTTGTGCTAGTCAAAAAGAAGGACAACACGCTGCGATTTTGCGTTGACTACAGAAAGCTGAACCAAGTCACGAAGCGTGATATTTACCCATTTCCGCAGATCGATGATGCCTTGGATAAGTTACGCAATGCTCACTTCTTTTCGTCATTGGACTTAAAAAGTGGATATTGGTAGATCGAGGTGGATGAACGAGATCGCGAGAAGACGGCGTTTGTGACCCCAGTCGGACTGTACGAGTTCAAAGGGCTCCCCTTCGGTTTGTGCTCTGCTGCCGCTACCTTCCAGAGGATGATGGACACTGTGCTTTCCGGACTCAAGTGGCAATCGTGTCTTGTCTACCTCGACGATGTAGTGGTTTTTTCTTCTACCTTCGAGCAGCACATCCACCGACTGAGAACGGTACTGGATGCCATTCGCGCGGTAGCACTGACCATCAAACCGGAAAAGTGTCACTTTGGATTTCGTCAGCTTCGGTTCCTCGGGCACATAGTTAGAGTAGAAGGCGTCCGCCCGGACTCGGAAAAGATTGCAGCAGTTGAAAATTTTCCGAAACCGCAAGACAAAAAAGCTCTCAGACGATTCCTGGGACTATGTGCCTACTACAGACACTTTGTGGAAAACTTTGCTAAGGTCGCTGAGCCTTTGACACGGCTAATGAAAGAAAGTGTAGCATTCTCTTGGCGGGAAGAACAAGAAGCAGCTTTCTCAGAGTTGCGACGCCGTTTGCAGTCTCCTCCAATACTTGCCCAGTTTGATGAAGAGGCTGATACAGACATACATACCGACGCGTGTAACGTTGGTCTCGGTGCCATCCTCGTTCAGTGGCAGAATGGAGAAGAAAAGGTGATCGCTTACGCGAGCCGCACTCTATCGAATGCTGAGTGTAATTACTTAGCGACAGAGAAAGAGTGTCTCGCAGTTATATGGGCCATCAGCAAGTTTCGCCCATACCTCTACGGGAGACCGTTTCGAGCAATCAGTGATCATCATTCATTGTGTTGGCTGGCAAATACCAAGGACCCTTCAGGAAGACTTGAAAGATGGAGCCTGCGACTGCAGGAACATAACATCACTGTGGTCTACAAGTCCGGTCTCAAGCACGATGACGCGTATTGCCTGTCTCGCGCAACTGTTGAGTCTCCATCCTCTGACCAAGAACAAGACATCCCATTTCTTGGAGTTCTGAATGTGTCGGAGATGGCTCGTCTTCAGCGAATGGACCCGGAACTACGCCCGCTTATCGAATACTTGGAGGGTCACCAAAATAAGGTACCACGAGTTTTCGTCCGTGGATTGACATCGTATGTCCTCCGGAACGACGTCCTATACAAGTGCAACTTCGGAAACAGCGGTGAGACGTTTCTGCTCCTTGCACCATCATCACTGCGAACAGAAATCTTAGAAGCGTGTCATGACGACCCGTCGGCTGGCCATATGGGTAGTAGTCGTACTTTGGCCAGAATTCGCCGGAAGTATGGAAGTATTATTGGCCGAAATTAATAGATTCGGTGCACCATTATGTCAAGTCATGCCGGGATTGCCAAAGACGCAAGATACCACCATCAAAACCAGCGGGTCTGTTGCAAACAATAGAGCCACCAAAAAGGCCATTTCAGCAAGTGGGAATGAATTTGCTTGGTCATTTGCTCTCTCTTCATCGGGAAAGCGCTGGATTGTTGTAGCAACAGAGTACATGACTCGATATGCTGACACATCCCATCTCGCGAAAGGAACGGCGAACGAAGTAGCCCACTTTTTCGTCACTCAGATTGTACTACGACAAGGCGCACCGCAGGTTGTCATTACGGACAAAGGAACATTATTTACTGCCCGTTTGATGCAGTCTGTAATGAAGTTCACCCACACCGACCATAGGAGGACTACAGCATACCATCCGCAAACAAACGGATAAACAGAAAGATTCAACAGAACTCTCGCCGACATGATCTCGATGTATGTGGACGTTGAGCACGGGACATGGGACAGTATTTCGCCTTATGCAACATTTGCGTACAACACCGCAGTGCAAGAAACGACACACTTCACGCCATTTCAACTTGTTTATGGTCGGACGGTCACAATGACCTTAGACGCGATGTTACCTGTCAATGATTCGAATGAGAGTGACCCGCACATCAGCGACTTCATAGAAAGGGCAGAAGAGGCACTGCAGTTGGCGAGACATCGTATCATCTTACAACAAGGCTCCGACGCAAGTCGCTATAATCTCATGTGGAGAGACGTACCGTACCACCCCGGAGACAAAGTGTGGGTGTGGATGCCTGTACGCGCACCTGGCATATCTGAAAAACTGATGCGGCGCTATTTCGGCCCTTACAAAGTACTTCGCTGGTTAGGCCCGCTAAACTACAAAGTAATTGCTGAAGGCCACGTGTGCTCAACCCGACGCAGGAATCGCCCAGAAGTCGTACTTGTAGTACGAATGAAACCGTACTACGAAAGGCATTGAACGACACAACTGATAAATGTGCTCAAGCATCAGGTCAATACTCCTGTACGAAACTGTTCAACGTCAGCGTACGCATCGGGACGATGCGTTTCGGGAGGGGGACTGATGCCGCATGTTGTTAGGCACCTACTGAAGTCTTGCGCTGCTTCCTGCTCTTATGAATTCTGCCAGACCACCTGACAAGCCAAACGCGCCATGCAACGCTGGCTGCACGTGTCAACACACCACCCGCTGGAAAAAGAAGGCTGGCGGTTTTTCGAAGGAGCGGGACGCGGCGAGACGAAAAAGAAGAGGTTGACGAGCTTTTCACTAGCGAGCTCAGGATAACCTTTGTGTATTTTGTTGACGGGCACAAGTTCGCCATAATTAAATAGCTGTTTTAGCTTCCGGCGTTGCATTAGTTCGTTACAGTATATATATATATATATATATATATATATATATATATATATATATATATATATATATATATATATATATTTGTATATATTGCCACTTCCCGTTTCTCAAGTTTTGTTATTGCCCCAATAAACTACACAATTCTCAGCGCAAAAGGCGCGTGCAGTTTACAAGACGCTTCCGGACTTTAGTACATCATTTCGATAAGATCACGCCCACTCTGCGAACTGTACAGAATATTCCAGAACATACGTCGCCGCCAGCGATAACACTACAACATTCGATGGCAAGAGTATGAATGCCGACGCGCTTCGCCGCTTGTGAGTTGTTGATCGACGGCTGACGCTCCGTTCGCCGCTATCAGTCCAAGACTGCTACTGTAGTCCGACTTTCTGTTTACTGGGCACAGGTTTGCCCAAATAAACAATTTATCATCCGATTCGCAGTGTGCTCCAATCGTCCACGTCACAACCCCGTGACTATATTTTATATATATATAACCTCCCTCTCCCTGTCCTTCCTCGTTTATTCCTCCTTATATATATATATATATATATATATATATATATATATATATATATATATATATATATATATATATATATATATATATATATATATATATATATGTATATATATATATATTTAACTAGAAGTGGAGGGTTGTCCAGAATAGCTTGTTGAGTAACAAGACGTTCCAACACAATGTACCGCAGTGGTATAGCGGTTGCGGGTCACGGCTGCTGCAGCGCAGGTCGCGGGTTCAATCCCCAACGCGGCTTTCACGCATTGGAGGGAAATAATAGAGGCCCGTGTAGGTAGAATTCGGCGCGCTTGAAAGAGTATCAGGTGACCAAAATATCGCAGCCCTCTCCTACAGTGGGCCTCAAAATCACATCGCGGTTTTGGCATGTAACCTCCAAGCAAAAAATTCACGTATCTCTCCGAAGTAAACTATGACAAGGGGGTGAAGAATCTTCAGGTCATAGTTCTGAGTAGCTACTAGTCAGCGTTACCGTAAAGCTTCATCTTCGTAGCTTTTCTCCATCGACGTTGCCTACAGCGGACGAAAGAGCGTTCACGTTCATTTTCATCCATGGCAGAAAGAAAATGTTTGGGCTGTTACCGCGCCTTAAGTGCATATATGACATTGGAGTCGTCGACTAGCATAAATGGTTTCTCCTTGTAGGCGCTTTATACTGTTCTGTCACAATTATGACTGACAGGTGCCTCTATTTTTTTATTCAATAATTACCCCGCTTAGCCCAAAGCCGCTGCAGCAGTGGGGGTTATAATGACGAGAAAGACACGTCATTTACACCAAAGATTCGTTAACTTGATAAGCGATTCAACTGACGGATCCAACACAGTATTAGGCGCACAACATAGTACGGGACGGCTTTAAGCTCTCCCATAGTAGAGTCCCTGTAGTACTCTAAATCGTAACTCACTTTTTCTAAACATGCGCTATGGCGTTTGCAACAGAAATTAAGGTGGTGACGCCCAAGGGACGGCTTTCAGCTCTTTCACATCAGAGTACCGAGTACTGTAATTCGTTAGGCACTTTTTCCAAACACATCAGGAGAAGTGAAGCCAGCTTTTGCCAAGTCAAGATGGCCGAAACATGCTCTTTTCTGGTAGGGCCCACTTAAAGCTCAAGTGGCTCTGATAATTGATTGGTTGATTTGTGGGGTTTAACGTTCCAAAATCACCATATGATTATGAGAGACGCCGTAGTGGAAGGCTTCGGAAATTTCGACCACCTGGGGTTCTTTAACGGGCACCTAAATCTGAGAACACGGCCCTACAACAATTCCGCTTTCACCGGAAATGCAGCCGCCACAGCCAGGATTCGATCCCGCGACCTGCGGGTCAGCAGCCGAGTACCTTAGCCACTAGACCACCGTGGCGGGGCAAGTGGCTCTGAAAAGTTTGCGTAATAGCTACATTAATTCCATAATAAAAGATAGTTGTTCCCAACAAAATAACACACAGAAACCAGTATGGGTGACTGAATATCCAAAGAGCTTTCCCTTGAATTAGAGGCTTACGAAGGAAAATGAGTAACAATAAGACGCACTTTGAGCACTATGTGACTCGAAAAAGTTTCCACAATAAACTCGTTGGGCGTTCAAGGGAAACGCTCCTTTCATAATCGCTCAACGGTGATACCTCATCATGCTCCTAGTAAGATGGCCGCCGCAGCTGCCACATTGCCATAGACACGGCTTCACTCCTGTGCCATCATTCCACTCCGGCATTTTTTTAATCCTTCTTGGGCGCAACAAAGGAGGTTAAAATTTTTTTAAACCTCCTTGGGCACAGCACTTCTGCCTGATCGCCGAGGCTCCATGTGCGGTGGATCTGCTGTCCTGGATGAGAAATACGAACTCGCTCATGGCATAATTTTTGTCGACACGGCCTCATGATGTATAAGGCCCATGGGACGGCCTCATGCTCTCCCATAGTATAGTCCAAGAAACTGTAAATCATTTACCCTTTTTTTTCTAAGCACACAACAAAAACACGAATTACCATACATATTAGATATGGTACGGTACTCTAAAATCTTAAAACAATGACAAGCTCTCTAAAAGACATAATGAGGCTTGTGACGGTGCTTTTTCAATGCTGGATTTACTATTAAATATCTGGTACAAGAGTTTGAACCGCAGTCTTTTTCTACGAGTTGAGAGTAATTCCTATCCTAGTTCATTTTTCTTATTGCTGCTACTGTCTTTTCTTAAGTACCAACTTGGAGCAAATCTTGCAGCTCCATGTCACATGTTTTTCAAGTTTGTCACTAAGTATTCTAACAGGGGTTCAACCCTGCACAAGTGTATTGAAGCAACATATTAAAACTTTTTTTTTGGTGGGTCTTGCGTTTGTTTTACTCGAGCGTTGCTGCATGCAATGTAGGTTGAGTGACATGAAGTGACAAAGAATCGAATACAAAGTCATAAAGTCCATACACTGATTTTGTGACTAGCCAGGATTTGTTCTTGTAAGCGTGGCACTAAACCTGCCTTCTCCTACACTCTCTCCACAAACGTGGCAGTTACGCCGAGTGCTCTGGTCCTCACATGCCAGAGCACGCTCTTCCTTTTCATACATTCTCCGCTCTACTCCACTCGCACCACCTGTTCCGGTTAATAGGGGTGAGGATCAGCGCGCGCACCCGCAGCTTTTGCTATAGGGGAGAGAGGAGAGATAACATCTGCCGGCGCGTGGACGCCAACAGATACCTTACATGCCCCGGCTAAGAAATGCATTCGCATTTAAAAAGCGTGTAAGCTGTTGGAGGGTTTGGTCACTTGAAGGGACTCTATAAAGTTGAATAACAATTTACGTCAGAGTGAAAGCTCAATGTATGACAACATCTTAAATGACCATATTATCAACAACAGTGTGCAACTTACCCACAAATTCAGGTAAATATGCTGTTATATATTCAGGGGCTAAGCTCCTTAAGGCAAAGGTCATAAGTCCCCGATGTAAGTCTTCGTCTTCTTCGTCGTCGTCGTCGTCGTTTTCTTCGTCGTCGTCTTCTTCTTCGTCCTCTTCGTGTTGTTGTTGTTGTTGTTGTTGTTGTTGAGGTAGCCACCTCTCCTTTAGTCTTTGGAATGTCCGCTGGATGGCGGTACTTGTATATTATGAATATATGATGAAAAGATACAGGATAGCGGTGCTTTGAGTATTCACTAGATTGACAGATGGACGCGCGGATGGATGGACGGACAGAGACGCACACACGGGCAGATGGAGGGATGCGTGCACGGACGGAAGAACGCACACACGCATGCACTGACGAATGCACGGACGGACGGACACACGGAAGGAAGAACAAACGGACGGACGGAAACACAGATGCACTGACAGACCCTTCATCCCACTCATCATGCACTCCATGGAGTTTCCTGTTCCTACTTTCCATTTTCGATACCTAACCTCCCTGCCCCCTTCATGGGCACTAGCTCATGTTCCCTCTAACGAGAAATTAAAGAGAATCTTAGTCCTGCTTTTGTTCCCTAGCTTGACCACTTGTTTCGTTTGTCCCCAATTCAGGGCTGCATAGATTATCATTCTTCAGCCCGTTTTGCCAACTCCAAAATCATCCGCCATTCGCGCAGATTCTCCTTAATCCCTGTTCTCATCTCTTGTAAGCGCACAGGGCATGGCAGCACAGTCGAGTTATCCAGAATGATTCGCCTGTGGGAGCGGCCCTCGACAAAGTGGTTCTGTTCCAAACGCTTCAACAAATTCTCTACAGCTTTCAGTCTAGACTTCTGCTGACACGTAGGTCGTGGGTTCTATCTGAATATACGAACAGCACAAACTAGAAATAGTCAGCTAACTACGGAAGCAATAAACAAGGACCAAACAGAGCGCTGACTTTCAGTTATGTCCTACCGAAATACCCAAGTTTCCACGCTTTTTAGTTTCTATCTGAACCACAGTGACTGTATTTTCAATTGAGACCGATGTAAATGCTACACGCCCATTTGGTCAGACTTTGGCGCACGTCGAATAAGCTCGGGTGACCGAAATTTCTGGAGCTCTCGACTTCCGAGTGCCTTGCAATCATATCGCGCTTTTCGCAAAAACAAAATTACAGCAATATTTTTTTCATATTTCCTTTTTACCTCTCCCCTTTTAACTTTCTTATCGCATATTTCATATATAACCGCGTAGCTTAGCCAACCACACACTTTCCCGGGTAACTTTCTAGCCTTCTGCTTTTCTTTACCTTCTCTCTTCTATAATTTCTCTTTTCGACTGTCTTTATAAGTAGCCAAGTTTAAGGCCACCACTTCACGATGAGCTTAAAAACCGATAAGAGTAAAAAATGAACGGTGAACAAAACTGACCCGAAACAAATAAGATATATTTTGCCAGTGTCTGATTATGGATTTGCCCCGCCGCGGTGGTCTAGTGGCTAAGGTACTCGGCTGCTGACCCGCAGGTCGCGGGTTCGAATCCCGGCTGCGGCGGCTGCATTTCCGATGGAGGCGGAAATGTTGTAGGCCCGTGTGCTCAGATTTGGGTGCACGTTAAAGAACCCCAGGTGGTCGAAATTTCCGGAGCCCTCCACTACGGCGTCTCTCATAATCAATTGGTGGTTTTGGGACGTTAAACCCCACATATCAATCAATCAAATCAATCTAATTACGGATTCCCATACAGAAGATGCGTTTCATTTTTCTGTTCCTGAAAAGGGGCGTATATTCACGAGAGTTATATAAGTGTCTTGTTGGCAAAGCTACCATTTTTCGCTTATTTTTGCAAAGAAAAAAAACAAAAAGTGCTGAATTATTTTTCTTCAGATTACAGTTTATGAGCAAGGGACACTTGGTGCAGAGTGAATCATTGTCATTATGGTACACTCCATTTAGCACAAAGGAAAAATATACAAGTGTTGTATATGATAAAAGATATATTTGCTAGCTTGATAACTTCAATCACACCATAAAAGAAAGCGTCTGAAAAAAAGGTGTCGTGAGAAGACCAGGGAACCAAAACCATGTAAGCGTCCAATTACTGCCACATGAAACCTAAGTCGCCCGAATAAGGACCATGTAATATTTATCCAGCAGGGAAGATAAAATAAGTTTTTTCGTATGTCTTGAAAAGCTTTAAAGTACGGAAGCTGTATACTCTTGCCTTATATTCCTCTGCGAAAACGAGAAAAAAACTGGAGTGGCATGATACCGCAAACTGAGTTCAAATCTTTGTTGTGACAGTTTGGACAGCTAATTAACTGGTTCAGGCTGGCAGGCAATTGTGAACTCTGAGACTTAGCGAAGACGCGCCAGCAACAGTCGACGTTGCGAAGTCTTTACGACGAAGCGTGTAGGAGGTGTCTTTGTTTGGTTTTATTTTAATATTTATTGAACTTCCCCTCAGCAGCCTCCTGCCAGCGAACATGGCTTTCAGAGCCCGCAAAAAATGAGCGAGCACAAAGTCGGAAAACTCCCGAGAAAATAGGATTTGGTGCGCTTCCTGTATTGAAGCGAAACTAAAACCAGCTTCTGATTTGCCCCGCACTGAAACAGCAAGAAAGCCCGGTAGTATCATTGCACGAATTTTCAAAATCTCGTTCAAACTCGTATCAGCCAATTCATGCCGGGTTCTCTGTGTTTCAAAAAGCTTAACCAATCTGGTAATTCAAAAGCGCTTCTTAGTTTTTCCTGTCACAAGACATCTTCTGAATAGCATCTTGGCATTATTTTATGCGCTTCTATATTGTAGAATACATGGGATTGTCCAAAAGACTTTTTCTATAAATTGGATTAACGGTAACTGTAATTGAGAAACAGGCTTTAAGATATACCTTACGAATGCGATGTCAAGAATAGTTCGTGACGCCAAAATGCCTCAGCCCTCTAAATCATCCTGAATTTAACCGGTCAAGCTGTCACTATAAAACAACAAGCAGGGCAAATAATTGCACATACACGCTTCAGAGCTCTTAACTGAAGCAGCTCCCAAAGCAAGTTTGCCTAGTGATTCGCAAAAGGACCATCTTAGTGAACTTTTTTGAGAGAACCTACTTTGCAGTGTGCAGATTTGTTTCTGAATCTCTATTTGGCTATCTCGAGGATTATAATACACAACTTAATAATCTTTCATACAGCCATAATGGCGGGGAGGCTTACATAGACTGCATGTAAGTAATGAGAGCTGGCGATTCACTGAACATAATGATGTTCAGAAGTTGTACGTATTTCTTTCCTCACTTCATCTTCCTATTATTGAAAACGAGCAGATAAGATTACGTCATTAAAGTTGTATTGAACAATAGAAATTGGTCCTAAAAACGTCGTTCTTTCATTCTTCTCACGCATACGACATATCAGCAATGTTCGAGCATGTACAAACGATCCACGTTTTTCAATTTTCTAGCACAACTTTTCTGGACCACCACCTGTCTCTTATCAGCTACTCCATTGTTCTTTTCGTGCTTTTTTGTCAATCAAAGTGTCCCCACCGGCACAAGTATATCTTGCTTGCTTTAAATTTTTAATAGCTTCACTATCACAGTGCGCGTGTTTTAGAAGCGCCCAGTTTCTGAAAAAGTGCCCTTTTGAAGTATTGCTGGAAATGTTCGAGAAATTTGTTTTTTGAGAAAAAGGTAAAGTGCGACACTCTTTCTAAAACTTCTTTATACGTCAAGCCTAGGTCGTCTGCATCAACGAAACATTGGTTACGGCCCCGCCGTGTTGGTCTAGTGGCTAAGGTACTCGGCTGCTGACCCGCAGGTCGCGGGTTCGATTCCCGGCTGCGGCGGCTGCATTTCCGATGGAGGCGGAAATGTTGTAGGCCCGTGTGCTCAGATTTGGGTGCACGTTAAAGAACCCCAGGTGGTCGAAATTTCCGGAGCCCTCCACTACGGCGTCTCTCATAATCATATGGTGGATTTGGGACGTTAAACCCCAAATATCAATCAATCAATCATCATTGGTTACGGCACTCGGGTACTGACCCAAACATCGTGGGTTCCACCTCGGCTCCGGCAGTCGCATTTCGATAGTGGCTATATGTTGAATGCCCGTGTACTGTGCAATATCATCGAGCGCTAAAGAATACCAGATTGCCCATGCCTTCCACTACGGCGTCTGTCACAACATTATCGTTGTTTTTTTATGTAAAAACCCACCTATTATCAACGAGGCTTTCCGCCGTTGCCCGATCGACATATCACGTACTTGCGCAGTACAAAACACAAAGTTGTTCGTAGCTTGTACTAGCGGCGCAAGGCTAATACAACATCTCGAGCAGCACACTGAGGCCACCATGAACGTTGCCGCGATCACATATGCGATTGTTCTTGCACCTAGGCTCAAGAAGACAAAAAGCTATGACGTAAATGTATTTTTTTTCTGCTCGCGTTAAGATGGGAGAAATAAGAGCTTTGAGAGAGAGTAATGAGAATGACCAGTCGATGAGGAATATGCGGTTCATCATTCATCGCGCTCGTTTTGTATCATTTGTACGCGGAGTAGTTTATGGTATCCCGCTATGTTTCGAAAGATATCGGCACAGTGGTGCCTAACTTAAACGCCGACTACGCCAGCACGGCAACGGAATAAAAGGCACACCTAATTCAAATTTTGATCTCGTTGGCGCTATTGTGGTTGTAAACCATTGGTTCATATAGTGCGCATGTCATCTCCTGGCCCAGTTATCAAAGATTACGTGAAATCATTGAATCTTTTCACATGAAGAACAACCATGACATCTGCATTTCGGCCAGTCTATTTATTACTATAATTACGAATTGATTCCGCTAAAAAATTGTGACAATTACACGTAATGTGACCATTCGTGTGTAGTTGAAATACATGTATTTATTTATTCCTTTCTTCGAACTATACCAGACAGTGCCGTGTGTGTGTCTAATTCTGTGTGTCTTGTAAAGGGCTGCATTATATTTTTGTCATGGTTAATTAAGCGCCAGTCCTGCGCAGTTCGTCTCATGTCTCCGTCTTGTTGTGCTGCTTTACTATGATATTGGTCGGGAATGACGCGAAGACTACAAGTTATAGCTGACAGAAAGCTCGCTGAATACGGTGAAATGTCGGGCCAGTTGGTGCAACATATTGTAGAATGTGTGGAATGCGCAAAATGGCAAGAATAGGGAGAAATCACTTGACAGGACATACGCTCTATTTGCATGATTTATTAAAATATTTTTCACACGGTAGCACAGAGTCGCGCATGCGCAGCTTCCTTAGCGCAACAGAGACGTAGCCAACAGGAAGTAACTACTATCTGAACTGATATGTTACTACCTGAGCTGATATGTTACTACCTGAACTGATATGTGGTGCCTTTTAACTAGAGAGAGAGCCCATTTCTTCATCACTCAATGCTACTGCGAAAACGCTGATGAACGTGTTTGAGTGCTGTTGTCTGTCCAGCTTCTGTTACCATCCTGGCTAGTTTGTGATTTGATTTGCAATGTACTTGAGGTTTCATCGCAACAAACGTAAGCTGCTTCGTATGATGACGCTCATAAAACATACTTGTGAAGCTACCAACGAATTGAAGCAAGCTAGACTTGCTTGTGTTGGCAACGGCGTCATGAATGAAAAAAAAAGGGAGACTAAAAGCACGTCGAAGTTGCTGATACGGAGTTGGCGGTGATCCGAAAAAGTCCTTGCACACACAGCCAGACTTGGGGAAGGAGTGGGACGTTCTCTACGGCTTACGCTATGGAGCGTAAGTAATGAGATCCGGCAACTTGCCGAGCACAACATTGTTGTGGCAGTCCAACGTATTGATTTTGCTGCTTGCGACCCACATTATTGAGAGTCAGCAGACCCGATTATGCCATTAACATTGTGTAAAAGAAATATGTGAGTCCTAAGAGTTTCCTTCTTTTCTTTTTTCACTCAAGACGCCGTTTCCACACGGGTAAGATATATATATATATATATATATATATATATATGGTATGAATAAAAACAAGGAGGTGCACCAGAAAGCAAGTATCTGGTTTGCTACATGTAAATCCAGCAAGTTTGAAATCGTAAGTAGCTTCAGAAGTGTACTGCGTGTGCAATTGCTGGCGATGACCGAAAAAAGTTTTTGAAAAAAAAATTCATAATGCAACACACTCTCCAGCGCTGCCTGCAAAACACTGCCTGCAAAACACTTTATTTAATCTAAACATATATTCACTGACCACCTCATCGCTGCTAAGCTATACTTGCGGATAAATTGATCAGGCTAGATTAAAAATTTGCGCTGGCCCCTTTTCTGAGCATGCCATGATGAGTTTCACGCTATGGTCCACGTGCGTTCTCCGGCTAACTTTATTGAACCGAGTTTTTTCACGAGAGGATGATTCATTAGAACGTCGACTTTTTCTTATGATTTCTCTGTCAGTCAGAGTGAGCAACCATCGCCATTAGCATGTGGCTTAAACGTTCCCTCATTTCTAAACGTTGTTTTCATCTTTTTGGCGAATATGCATTACTGTAGTCCGTGTTTAAATTTCCTAAAAACCTATTGGTGAAAGTAGACTTGGCATCGTGCGCTTCATGAAACACGGTACATGCACCGACTTATCAAGGTGACACCATGGATCAATCTTCAACTCTACAGTATTAAAAACGATAGTCTTTCTTTCGATACTTCGGCGCAAAACTTTTGGTCCATCCGTCTGGCCGTCTGTTCGTCTGTCTTTGCGTCTGTATGTCGATCCATCCGTCCATTCGTCCGTCCGTCCGTCCGTCTGTCTGCCTGTCTGTCTGTCTGCCTGTCTGTCTGTCTGTTCGTCTGTCTGTTCGTCTGTCTTTCCGTCTGTCTATGCGTCTGTATGTCAATCCATCCGTCCATTCGTCCGTCCGTCTGTCCGTCCGTCCGTCCGTCTGCCTGCCTGCCTGCCTGCCTGTCTGTCTGTCTGTCTGTCTGTCTGTCTGTCTGTCTGTCTATGCGTCTGTATGTCGATCCATCCGTCCATTCGTCCGTCCATCCGTCCGTCCGTCCGTCCGTCTGTCTGTCTGCCTGCCTGCCTGCCTGTCTGTCTGTCAATCCATCCGTCCATTCGTCCGTCCGTCCGTCTGTCTGTCTGTATGTCAATCCATCCGTCCATTTGTCTGTCTGTCTGTATGTCAATCCACCCGTCCATCCCTCTGTCTGTCTGTCTGTCTGTCTGTCTGTCTGTCTGTCTGTCCGTCTGTCTGTCCGTCTGCCTGTCTGTCTGCCTGTCTGTCCGTCTGCCTGTCTGTCTGTCCATCCATTTGTCCGTCCGTCTGTCTATCTGTATGTCACCATAGGTGGCATTTCTCTTTGAATTTTATTCTGTTTACCTTTAATTCTGAAATACAACAAAATCTGCAGCACCCACAAATATTGCTGTAGTTTCTGCGTTTACACTTGTGCGTACTTTTGATTTCAAAAGTGTTGTGCACATCTGAGGCAGAACATCAACTTGTCGATATACTGTGGCGTGTCTATTTATACTATGAAAGTCATACACAAGTATTTCCAAGGAACCTAGCGTTTATTAAATCAATGTTACAATGTAACGCTATGCCCGAAAAGGCTGGTTTTGTGCGCTTTGCTAAGGCGATGCATAGGTCTACCCGCTGCGCGTCGAAACACTTTAACGCAGCAGCGCCCCGAGAATCCCATTCACGAATTTTCCCACGCAGAACATCAGATAAATGCTTTATTAACCTTCTCCAGGCAGAAGATTATCATCATTCGACGACATTTGCTGTGAAACACGCAGACACAGCGGCAATTTTTTTCTGTCTGCAGAATTCTGAAGAAGCAGTGTTAACGAACTGGAGCCAGACTTCTCCGGAAGCGAGCGCACGCTAAAAATAGGACGTCGCTGTGCGCCAGCATTCGCCGAGGTTGCCTTCTGTGGAAGGCGTGGAACGCAAGCATCTACCCGGATATAGAGACCGCTCTGCGTTGCGCTATGCATTAGGGCGCACGCATTGTATTACGACAAGGCTTCTTTATTGTGTTCCACAATTGTTCGCGAGCAGCTGCGTGGGTGATGCTCTCGGCTGAGGATTTTCTCATTTTTTTTAGCGGTATACCTTAGGCAGGCTTGCTGACGGATGTCGTCGTGCTTACTTTTTGTGTTAATTGCAGTGTGCTTATGTTAGTCTCCATGTTTCTAACCTAAATAAAATGACTACGGATGAAAGGCTGCCATGTATATTTGTTGACTTGGGTATTTTGTCAACTACGTTAGTTCGTCTTGAAGTGCTGTATGCAGTTGCGTCTCAGAAGACGCAAATCAAAAGCTTTACGCGAGTATGTCATCAGTTGTATGATCCACGATATGCTCGAGAAGGCATCCACAATCGCCTCGCAAAAAGGCGCTTTATATAATGCTTTCGCTTTCGTAACGTCGCGATGTTGTCGGCAATACGCGTTGTATGCGCTGTATCACGTTTCACGACCTAATGGGAGGAACAAATAAGCGAAATGCTGTCTGTTAAGAGACCCGCTTATTATGTTTACACATACTTTTATACTTGTGGACGTACACTAAATATTCCGTTTTAGGCGTCTGCCACAACGTTAAAAGTTGCGCGAAAGATGCTTGAGAATCTCTGGAGCTTATATTTTTTAGACCTTCGTTTAACGTATACAAAGCTACACCTGTACATGGGCCTATAAAACAGAGAAACGAAACTCTACGAGTTGAAGATCACAGCATATCCACGAATGAACGATAATGACAGGAGCGAAATGTCTGCCCATTCGTCTGTGTGTCCATCTGTCAACTATATATAAACGAAATTGTATGCTATAGAAAAACCATTAGCGCCATCTAAAAGTATTATTTCCAAGAACATATACACACAACGCCATTTACTTAGCAATTTGTAAACCTAACTATTATTGGCTACCAGTACAACTACTACATACATACTACGAGGGACATGACCCATATCCAAAAGAGCTTCGCCCCTAAAACACTACACCTTCGAGGTGGTGTTGAAGTGTAGTATTACTTTATACTGCGTGAAAACCTATTACACTTATGGGCAAGTTAAATGTCTGTCCTTCAATACGAAGCAGTGTTTACATTTCGGCAACTTCCTACCATTAGATTATTTAGGTATGCAAAGAAAATAGAAACACATTTAAACTTGTACCTCGAAATCTTTCATTCGAAAGGCATTTTACTGCGTTGATGCTGTTGTAGCAGTCGTCGGTGAGGTTGTCGTTGTCATTGTCGGCAGAGAGTTTACTAAAATTACCTACACGGTACTCTGGCGCTGCGATCGTTCAGCGACTATCGGGATCATGGGTAGTACATTGGATTCGCCTAGTCTTCGTGCTCGTGGGCGGTGAACGCACTTGTGGTTAGCTTGTAGCTGTGTTTAGATTTTGTTTCAAATAAAAGAACAAACTGTTTCGAACTTCGTCACCCGATTCGGATTGGTGATCCTAAAAAATGAAAGTGGGGAAGCGCAATTGCCGAACATTTGCCAATTGTTCCTTCGTGACAAAGCATCTTCGAGCCATGCGAAGCCAAACAGACCTTAACATACAGAACTTAGGCAAATCTATGAGCTACCCATCATTCTTTTGCCCGCACAAGCGCCATGCATAGCAGCTACCACAGACAGTAGCGCCAGAGTTTCGTCTAGCGCATGTACAGAAAAATATATACGGTTGTCGGTGCCTGACAGATGTCGGTATACGGGAAAATTATATTAGAGCCACCGCCTACGCCGTTGCACGAGTTGAAGTGCTCATTGGCCCATAACAGATGACGTGCCTTACATAAAGAACAAACACGCTGAGTCTCTAACAATCTACGAATGAAGAAAAGAAAAAAAACAAATGGTAAGGGCTAACAGTTATTTTTTCCGTAAGGCACGTTTTATTTCACGAGACACTTGAGCGTGCGCAGAATACGAAATCAATACTTTCCGTGTAAGCACTGCGTGTAATGGCAGGTAACAATACTTCTGTTTTTCTTGTCTCACGTTTGAAGAATTCGGCTTTCAATCAACTGTCAGCGAAGCCCGGTGCAAACTGCGTCGCAATGTTCGGCAAGGTAATTTTGAGATTATTTTGTTAAGATTATGCACCGAACGCGAAACGTCACGCTTATTGAAGAGCTCGCGGGAGCCCCAGCGGTAACGCTAGAAAGTTTGATGTATATATAGACGGCCCTTTCCAGTGATTATCAGTCAATGAACTGCCGATGATCTGTTTGCAGCAATCTATGTGGCGTGTGTATTGGTGTAGACTGACTTTCCACTTCCAGGCCACATGTTCGGTCAAACGAATAATTCGGGATACCTGGGAATCGACGTTATGCGAAGCATGCGGAGGGAACGTGACCGTGTGGAAATTCTTTTACTGTGCGACACGTCATGAAATGACGCTAAATATACATACAAGTGTTACACGCACAGACATATGTTGAAGAGTTGCAGATATTTATAAAACCAAGCATTTTAACTTGGGCAACGACGTCCACAGGAACATGCGTATTAGCAACATTAGAAGCTCATATGAAGCGCTGACGCTGGCGAGCATGCTGGCCCTGGACACTGCTACATAAATCAGCTTCAGCGCATGGAAACTAACCACAATTGTCGTTACCCCTACGTGACGGCTCTATTAAAGCAGCACATATGTAATGTTTATATTATTGGGTAGACAGCACTGCAACCACTATTGACGTCGCACGAAGATTAGCGTCTATTCGAAAACTAGATCCGCGACGTGGCGTAACTCTGTGGTTGATGGCTTTGTTGCCACACAGAATGCTTCGGCTTGATTACAGCTGGGACCCAGACATTTATTCTTTGCATTAGTCGGGTTGACGCTACCGATGTCGGGTATTTCTTCACGCTCGCGCGTTAAAATTACCCATGTGTGCTCTCATTGTTCCTAAGTAGATACTAAGTGTCAATCCCCTGTGGCACATACCCGCATACCAGCGGCACATGCCCATCCATGCGTATGTGCTGTTATGACCGCCATCAGTAGGCGCCATGTTGTCGCTGAGAAGCGTAGCCGGGCAGCGTTCCCACGCCTGGAACCCCAGTTCTTTCGGAACCAGCGTCCAGCGTTGACTGGGGAGCAGCGCTCTTTTAATCCTGAAACAAGTAGCCGACTGGCCGGCTGCCTATGCCTGCCAGGTATTGTCCCTGCTAGTCGGAGGATGAGACGTCGTGTCGCCACGACGCCGTAAGCCGTTCCAGAGAAGACAACAAAGACAGCATCATCCTTAGAAGAAACCGCGGCCGCCGCCACAAATTGCCCTGCTAATTGAGCGGACAGATCGGCGGACCGTTTGATGTATGCTCTCAGGAGCTTGGGACCCCACGACCAGCGCCACACACACGACGAGGAAGAGCCCCTCTCGCGCCACCTTGCAGTGCAGTAATCACGACTCAATATTGGATGTTCACGTGGGCCGTGCATGCTCGTACCCCTCACCTGTTGTGTGTGTGTGGTTGGTGTTCGACTCAAGAAAGAGGAGCCCGACAGGGCTTATAACGACGCCGCAGAGTGCGGGACGTCCCTCTGAACCATGTAACGGTTCAACCACCACGCTCGTGGTTTGTGAACTCCTAACCTAATGCTGTAAATAATTGTAAATAGTGCCATAAACCTGTTTGTTTTTGTATCCCCATTTTGTCAGCGTTCGTTTCCTCGACCCGAGGTTACACCACGCTACCACAAGAGACCGGGTGCCCCGATCAGCTACGACGGGTGGCAACGGCGGGATACGACTGAGCACCGGGATCCGCAACAACTGCTAAACGGCGCTGTTCAACAACTGTTGAACAGTGCCGAGAGCCGCAACAACTGGTTGGCAGCGGTCGGATACGAAGCTACACCACGCTACCACAAGAAACCGGGCAGACCCCGGTCCGCAACAACTGGTTGGCAGCGGTGGGATCCGCAACAATTTGTTGGCAGAGGTGGGATACGAAGCTACAAGACACAACAACAGTCGGCCCACGAGAAGCATCTAGCTCGAGACATGGATCACGTATGGGTGAGTGCTTGTGTTTTCCTTTGAGCGAACCAGGTTCTAAAAGAGGGTAAATTTTAGAACAGGTAGTTAATTTTCCCGAAAGACTCAGTTTCGCCGTTTCGGGAAGTTTATTTTGGAAGTAGCGAGCACTCAGTACGATCATGGACTTACGGGAGCTGCAGAAGTCAGACTTGTTGCTGTTGTGTGAGGAATTGGGGATCGATACAAAGGGTTTGGCACGAAAACCCATAATCATTCAAGCGATTAATGATTTGGGGGCGAATGATGAGGAACTAAGCGAAGAATAGGACCTCATCATTGAAAGAAAGTTAAGAGCAGCTCAGTTCGAAGGAAAGGGTGAAGACGAAAGAGAAGACCTCAAGATAAAGTTTTTCGAACAAGACTATGAGTTGAGTATGAGGTTGGAACCTCAGCGATGAGCACTTCTCGACATTGAGGCAGAGTTCGAGATGTCTAGGTACATGCAGCCATTAGAGGTATCATGGGATATGGGCCTGTATCTTAGACTGTTTGAACGAAAGTGTAGGCAACTGTCGTGTGAGTGAGACACGTGGTCTCAGAAGCTACTCACGGTTAGGCCCTGCGAGGCAGTGGATGTTGTTGCGCGACTCAGTGAGCAGCACGCGAACAACTACGAAGTTGTTAAAGCAGAGCTATGCACGAGATTCGCAACTTCTGTTAGCAAAATGAAAGAAAGACTCGGACCGGAGTTTGATAGCGAGGTGCATCACAAAGTGCCGGAAGTTAAGGTGAGTCATGAAGCGCTTGAAACAGAGATCGCGCCAGTAAAGGGCCTGCGTATTCTAGAATCCATCAAGGTAGAGTATGCTGAGAACGAGGCCTTGGCGGGTCTGAAGGTAGGGACGATGTCAAAATACGCTCCATGCATGGATGACGAAGGTGCCAGTAGCCCTAATGGGCCCAGCAAGAGGCTGGAAACCTTCTATGTGCCTCAAGAGGACGTTTCGACATCGTAAAATGTAGACATGGTTAGCGCAGTGGCTTATGAGAGCAAGAACGCCACGCTTCAGCAGTGCAGCGATAATACCGAGCTGGTTTGCAAACATCGCAGAAAAAGGAAGAAGCGGAGGCGTTCTGCACTGCGTGAGCCTAAGGCAGGTCCCACTCCTTCCCAATAAAGACGACAGGCTAGGCCGTTAATCCGTTCCAGCAAACGTCAATGGTGGCGTTAAGAGAGGTACAAGTGGCGAGCTAAGTGTAAAGGGGGGAAACGAGGTGCGTTACCCCAACGAAAAGCGCGGTTGCGTTCGACGACTTCGGGAAAGCGGCCTTGCTCAATGGGCCGAAGTTGAAAGCGCAGAGTGGCTACATACCACGTAGGGAAGAACACAAAAGAAAAATGGTGCAGGTTTCACCCCTGCTCCTCGCGTCCCTTTCAAATTCCTCAAGGGAACAGGCCGAAGTGGAAAATGAGGTGTGATGGCATTGCACTGCTTAGAGTTTGTGCATTTTGTAGCCTCTGGCGTGCTCGAAAACTGCCGGGACCGCGACCCCATCGTGTGCGATTGAAAATAATCTAGTTGAGAAAAGGGGAATGGTCAGTTAGAGTAACTTTTGCACAGGCATGTTAAATATTGTTACTCAGTGTTGCTTTGCAGATGCAGACTCCAGTCATAATTTTTGTAAGTTACGTGATGCGGGGTAAATTTTTCAGAAGGAAAACCACCGAGCCAAAGGCTGGAAGTTAGCATCGAATTAGTTTAATCACGAGTGCGAAAATTTGCATGAGGTAAAAACCAAGAAAATGTATCATTTTTCTAGTTTTTTTTCAAAGGTTAAGTGTGACATCGTAAGTCTTCTCTGCCATGATGTGTGGCGTGAATGAGCATTTAAAGAATATGTTAGCACAAACCGAACGATTTCCTAGAATGATTAAGTTTGGCGCGACACAGTGGAGCTGTCGTTGCACGCATTGAGAACTGAGAGTCATTGGGGCACGGTTTTCGCATAAAACCTATGCAATTGCTCTTGAGGTGTTTTGACCTAGGATTAATTTCATGTTGTACACGGTGTGTTACAACGTAACGTTTGACTAAGAATTTAAACAAACCGTGAAGGCTTAAGCAATTAGTTAGTTGTGCCGTGCATTTGCAGCGCTGTAGGAATGAGAATAATTGAAAGTGCTCAGAACTCCATGTTTTGTTTAATCAAAGGCGTTAGCAAAGGCAGGTAACTAACCGAACAATCCTGCAAGAAGGCAGTGTTTGTTACTTTTTTGTTATCTTCTTTGAAGAATGATTGATCCATTGATCATATGAGCGGATCATTGAGCTTTCCCTTATCGCTGACGTAGACCCTTAGGTCATAGTGTAGGTTAAGGTTTCGAAAGGCTGGTGAGCTTCATGTCTCAGTAGTAGACGGCCATTAGCAACCGTAAACAGGCGAACATCAGGACAATTTTAGCGCTCGCTGAATCCGAGTTCCGAACCGATGCTCTAAGCGAGACAGAACCGATGAAAGTGGTCAGCGATGAAAAGAAGGAAGCAGCTGTTTTGTGTAAGGACGACAGTGGTAACAGGTAAAGATGCGCTTTACTTGAGCTAGAAATTGGGCTCTCGTAAGATAACTGAGCTTCAGTAAAGGAATGCGCTTTCATTGTGTAGGCCATTCATCAGTTGCAGTGTTATCTAAGAGGTGCAAAACTTAAAGTAGAGACAGACCATTGTCCCCTTTCTTGGCTGCAAACCGTGACATCGAAGAACAGTCGCCTTGTGAGGTGGAGCTTGATTCTTCAAAAATATCATTTTGGCATTAGGTATAAAAAGGGCAAAGTGAATGGAAACGCCGACGTGCTCAGCCGCTCTTTCTAAGCCATTCTGGGGTGCTCATGATGTTTCTAAATTGATATTTTAGTTTTTTTCGTGCATCTTATTTTGTGAATTGTGTAAGGTAGCACGTCTGGTTTCTCAGCGCAAGTGAGTTCTGAGAGTTCGGAATGTTAGCTTTTTGTTAAAGCTAGTAATGAAAATTGGTTTGCCATCCCTCTTTTGGCTTAGTTTGTTCGAAGGGTGCCGAGTGCTTGCTTGTGCATGTGGTCGAGTTTCAGAAACGGTGTCGAAGGCTCGGCAATTAGCCAGACCATGCCACAAGTGAAGGCCAGTTCCTGGCATTCAACTACGGACCCTTTCGTCGTCCCTGCGAGCAGCAGTGGTGACTGCTGCACTCCGTGACTCATCTGGCGAGGGGGAAGCTGTTATAACCATCGTCAGTAGGTGCCATGCTGTCACTGAGAAGCGTAGCCGGGCAGCGTTCCCACGCCTGGAACCCCAGTTTTCTCGAAACCAGCGTCCAGAGCTGACGGGGGAGCGGCGCTCTTTTAATCCTCAAACAAGTAGCCGACTGGCCGGCTGCCTATGCCTGCCAGGTATTGTCCCTGCTAGCCAGAGGATGAGACGTCGTGTCGCCACGACGCTGTAAGCCGTTCCAGAGAGGACAACAAAGACCGCATCTTCCTTGGAAGAAACCGCGGCCGCCGCCACAAATTTCCCTGGTAATCGAGCAGACAGATCAGACAGTAGACGGCACTGCATACATACTCAGCACCTTTACCAATGATGAAACGGAGTACCCAACTGAGTGCGCCGAAAAAAAAATCATTTCCCGCCACAAGATTTCAGAGAGCGCGTGCAATAACGGAAGAACAAAACACTTGAAAATATGTGTCGTCGCAGACGAACTTTACCAGCTCGTCCTTTCTTGTAGTGCAAGGACTGCACTGAATAGTCATGGCAGGCGCCTCTACGAGGGAGTGCTAAGAAAAAGGTTTTAATTTATGTTATGTCCGGTGTTGTCGTCGGCCCAAAAAGTTCAGACAGCCTCGAACGGTTAAAAACAAGTTTATTCCTATTCGGATGGAGGCGGCAGCCGAACTGCCGGGGGAAACGACGGTGGCTCGTTTTTGCCGAGGGGGGGAAGGGGAGGAGTCAACATCTGGAAGCAGTTTCAGCAACCGGTCCTTCGCAGGCTCGCTCGTGACACAGGGGTGCTTGGAACACAACAGTTTATAACTAAACAATTCAATGAATTCTTTGCACATATAACCTACATAGCAATTGTTCGGAAAATAAATGTTAATTGCACACTCCTTGCTGAATTCTGTCCACTGACAGAGAATCCGGTCAAACTATGGCCGCTTCCAGTTCGTTCATTGTTCCATAAGAAGCGGCACCTAGTCTGAGTAATCTTTAGATGAGCCGTGATGACTCTTAGCCGGAATTTTGAGTATGACGGTCCCGTAGGCGGTCATGAAGCGGCTGCGAAAAAAGAAATATCTTGTTATACCCCATCAATACATGTAAAACATGTGGGCACCAAACAACTCCCAGTCGCATGCTCTGGGAAAGTTCCACCGACAACTGTCGTGAAAACGCTGCCAATCACAATGTGCCTATATGGGCTGCAAATTTGGGACCACAGGTAGTCCCGAGCTCCCTCGTCCGTGCTATCGCCCCGGCTACGGGAGCCGCGGGGGACCTTCTTCGTCGGCTCCACCGCCGCTGGGAGGCAGCCCTCCAATGAAAGCTCGTAGCTGAACGCCCAACCAGGCCATCCGGCAGGCCGAGGATGCCGCCCGAGTCCAAAGACTCGGCGCCGCCACCTGAAGCCACCAAACCCAAACTGCCGACCCAATGTTGTAATAAATTCTCGTCTCTCTCTCTCTCTCTTCACACTGTCACAGTGTTTTATAGCAATTTACGATACTATACTATTCAATTCGGGTAATTAGAAGAAGAGGAGTAACACATTCACACACGTCCATCACATTAATATGCAAATTAGACATAACAGTGGGATCGAACTCGTGAACTCAAACGCTCCAAGCAGATACCATAACCACAGCCTGACTCCATGAAATCACGCTGTTTCGCTAGGTTATATATCTACCAAGTGGTTTACAAATGGAAGGCAGAAAGTTCAACTTCAGTTCTCGTGCCGTACGCATGTTTTTCAGCGTATATGTGTTTTCAGCGTGTGTTGGGGCGAACTCGTCAGGCGCTGTAAACTCCCTGGGCGCTGACTTTGGTTCGTAGTTTTCCATGCCTCAAGAATAATTAACGTGTGCCGCTTAAGTGTTTTCTCGTACATTGCGGGTGTTTGGCTAACCCGAAATTCGCGCATGCCGGCGTGACGAGGTTATCTTCACGTCTCGAAGTCCACCTATGTTTTCTTTTTTTTTGATTGCGTGTGCTCTGAGCCATTTTGCTTATTTGTGCTGCGAGCTACACGTGATTCTGTGACAGCAGCCCGTATACTCAGCTGTTGAAGACTACATGTGCTTTCGCATGTTAACGTTACATGAACATTTTGACGCGCTTAAAACAACATTTGCATTTTGTGCACGTAACCTATCGCGACCTGCACCCTGAGGCAGCGGCACCTTCTTAGCAGTTCGACAATCATTTGTTTCCGCAATTAGCAGTTATTTGCGCTATTTCACAACATACAGAAGTATCTAGTTTTTTTGATGATGTTATATGTATATGGCGTCTGGCCGTAGCCGTACGCGGGGTTATGTCAATATATGGGGCTAAGTATGCACCCCCCCCCCCATCCTCTTGGTGAGAGCACCTCTGCATGTGACCAAATGACCACGTAATAAGCGTGGCATGTAGCTTCAGTATTTCCTTAAAACACCGCCACGTCTGTGTATAGCATAGAGTTTTTCAAATATACACTAGATAGAACTCTGGCGCTTGTGTCTACGGGAGCTGCCACGCACGGCGCTTCAGCGAGGATGGGAATGATGAGTAGCAGACAGATTTGTCTAATCTTCGTACTTCTAGCTCCATGTGTGTTCGTGTGGCTTGGAGCTGTTTTTTTCATAAAACAAAAATCGGCAAATGTTCAGCGGTTGCACTTCGCCACTTTATTCTTTTTAGCTTAGCATTTCAAATAAAGGCACGAAATTCAAAGGGTTTGGACTTTCTGTCGAAACAAAACCGAAGCACGGCAACAAACGAACCCACAAGTGCGATTCACCGCCCGGAAATACGAAGACCGTGTACTTCCCATTATTCCTATGGTCGCTGAATCATCGTATATAGCGCCAGAGACTCCTGCAGTTAGTTTTAAAAAACTTGTAGGGAGCCTTGTAGGGAGCCTACATGAACGGCCGTTTTTAGGGGGATGTCAGCCTTTGACCCACTACATGCCGCCAACGCACCACCGCCCGCCAAAACACAATGTTGCCAGACAGCAACGCTACGCTGTCGCCCCATCTTGGTGCCCGCACTGCGTCTACACCCAGTTGCGTTTACTTCTCAATAATACGGCGTCGAACGTTGCGGTAGCGTGTTAAACGCTGCCGATGAAGCCTTAGAATGCCTGGATGCTGCGTACCGCTCTGCACTAACCACAACAGAAAGGGGGTGCGAATGTTCCGCTTCCCAGCGAGCCCTGGCCGACGACAACTATGGCTGGCTCAAGTGAAGCGAGACGGCTGGGAGCCCACCAGTACGTCTCGTATTTGCTCTGTGAGTACTGCGTATTTCGTTCACTGTTTCTTTCTGCGGCACACGTATATGTGTTTCGCGGTGTTCGCGAATGAATAGATAACCGAAGTTGTCGTTGCTGCGTCCACGCATTGCGAGTAGGAAGCCCACAAACGGGACGCGTCCATGCGTTCGTACGGAGACGCGCTCGCTAGTCTGAGCTGTTGCCACGCTTGCGTTCGTGTCAGCGTAACCTCAGTATTATGTCGCAAGTGTTTGTGTGTGGGCTGCGAATTTCTTCGGGCGCTCACTTTGAGAACTGGGTCGCTTACACGACCTTTTAGATGCGGAATCATCTTATACTCGCGCCTTGTAGTGCGCCGTCCGCGCCGTCCGCACCGCTTCTCGAACATTCGACAGCTGACGCGCGCGCATGCGCCGTCGCGCCGTCGCCCACTCTTCCACCATCCGTGCATCCCTTCCTCCTCTACACACCGCGTGCGCTTCACTCCTCCACCATCTGTGCACCCTTCCTCCTCTACACACCGCGTTCGACATCTACAATTCTCCTGATTCTCCAGTGGACGCGCATGTGGCGTCGCGCTTCGAGAACATTCAACAGCTGACAGTGCATGCGCCGTCGTGCTGTATATATACTCAAGGTCGGCGCTCGCTCGCTCAGTTGCCGCTCGTCGGTTGGTTTGTACGGCGCGTCGACGTCCAAGGTCGCGGTGAAATGAATTCCAACGAATTCACAAACACAATGATCGACGTCCCTTCAACCAGCGCCGCCCTTTCGCATACGTGTGTACGTGTTCACTCATTTAACACCCCCTCCTACAACCACGTTAACCAATTTAGCCATCGACCCAAGTAAGTCGCAATTTAACACCCCATTTCACAACCACGTTAACCAATTTAGCCATCGACCCAAGTAAGTCGCACTTTAACACCCCGTTAACCAATTATATGGTCCGCATCCTCCTCAGTGTTCCCCCGAGGGAAGCTGCGGGCAATTTTTTTGTTGCGCCGTACTTCGCGTAGCTGGAGGGAGCGGCGGCTGGCTCCAAAACGGCGGCGCATAGAAAACTATGCTGAATTTGGTGAAAACTGGCAACAGCGTGCCCCGTTGCCCGCTGGTTTTGGCTGAGTTTCTTGAAGGCACTTATTAAGATGTCTCCACCCTAAAAACGGCCGTTCATGTAGGCTCCCTATGGCTTTGGTCTGCGGCGCGACACCTTGCGGCTATTGCGGATTGTGACTACACGTAGGAGCACCCGCGTCTTCAGAACATGCAGGCCTCCTCTGAACGGGTGACAACGTTGGAAGATCTGCTTGCTTAGCAGAAGATCCGCGCTCCCTCAGGGCACTTTCGTTGCATCTGTTTAATGGTGTCATCGATTCGCGGATTAGGAGTGGCTGACAAACTCTGCGCCGGAGCACTCCACTCTGGTGGGGGGCAACCGAAGAGAATCTACCAATGGG
The DNA here is from genome assembly GCF_043290135.1 of Rhipicephalus microplus. Lineage (NCBI taxonomy): Eukaryota > Metazoa > Arthropoda > Arachnida > Ixodida > Ixodidae > Rhipicephalus > Rhipicephalus microplus. Next base: position 88,644,365 of record NC_134704.1, read on the forward strand.
ACACACGCGCCAATTCTTGAGCACGGTGTAGGTTTGTATCTTACACCTTGCTCTGGAGCAAACGGCAGAGTCCGAACGTAACGCCACGGGGCGTCTTTCTTCTTGCTGGAGTGGGCACACTGGGCACAGAGACGCTACGCTAGCATAATGTGAGCTGTGACGCGAGGCGCCACTGACGCGGCCAGCCTCCGTTGGTGGGCTCATATTTCACAACATAGAGTTTCATGCAATAACACCTCGAGGGGAATGTGGCGCTAGTGTTTACGCTGGCTCCATCAGTGGCGCTAGTGTTTACGCGGGCTCCATCAGCGGCGCTTGTACCCCCATGGGAATTATGGGAAGTAGAGACTTCGGATCCACTTCTTATGGATTACATCCTTGAGATTCGCAACGCTTCTTTTTTGAGTGTAAAATAAACTAATGTGAACTTATATTCAATTCAAATTGCCTCAATTATTTGCACGCAAAATTTATTGCAAAAAATGTTTTTTGTGGCCAGGCGCAAAAGTCAAAGCTCAATAACGCAACCATGTCTGTTCTTTAATGCAAGAAATCTTAATGAATGTGTGCACCACGAGAAATAAAGAAAATGCCACTTTGGTGTTCTAACTATTACGTTTTTCTAATAATATTTCTTTCCTCTTTTATGCAGGGGTCAGGCTGCCGACAGAAAAACACAGAGGAACTGTTTCCTAAAACGTGCCGTATTCGCAATGCATTGCAGAGTTTGCATGACTGTATAGAAAAGGAGAAAATCTGCAGTGACTGCGTGCAGCTCCGCTGCACACGACGAGCTATGGTGGCTGCCACCTCGATCTCATTTATGGTGTCTTACGATTTAGAACTTTATTTCGACAGTGTTGTCAGCTGCCTATGCATGACTGATGCACACTTTGCTGTTGCACTCTTGTGGTTGCCACATGGTTCTTCATCAGCCAAATGTAATAAAGCTTTATTTTGCCATTTGCCAGTTCTACTTTGTTCATTTTTAATACATATTTATCGTCATCTTTCTCTTTTCAGAATGAAACAAAATCACAAAAACCACTTTGATTCTACAGGAAAGTAGTTCTACAAAAGTCAAGCTTGTTTTATATACACCAGCACCACGCCCCTTCCACAAAACTGAGATGGCGTGGTTTCAGCGAGTAGACATGCTAATGTTGCAACAATAGCGGATATTTTATTTACAGTGGTTTGATCAGATGTACCCGCGATGTCTGCAGTACCCTTGAGCATTTTTTACCACTGTGTTCCACTGGTCTTCATTAAATCAGCATACTAAAATACTCTCCTTCTTGAAGACACTTTCTCCAAGGTTCAGACCCCCCCCCCCCGGTCGTTTTCAAAACATATCAGCGTCAAAAGCCAGAAGTGGCTTCAATTTTAGAATTTTCAGAAGAATGCAACATCTCCTATACACTATATAGTGCTAAGGCTTTAAAATAAAGCACAGAAACCACGATGGTTTACAAGAGGTATTCCTGGCATTCATCTTCTACAAATAAATACCAAAACATAAGTGCAAAGGTCCTTCTTGCATTAACGAATGTGCTTCAGAGCTTGCGGATAAAGGAGACTGAACAAAAATTTTAAGACAAGGCCGCTGAGTGAATTTGGAGACGGAAGCTAGAGAGATTGAAAGGTTACGTCTGTTTGAATCTGTCATATTATAGCATCCACAAATGCCGGGCAAAAAGGAAACGGAAAAAAAATAACTGCTTACTTAGGCATTCTTGGAAGATTAAAATTTTAAAACTGAGACACACAAACACACACTTAACCACCTATATATGCTGCTAATTGAAGAAAACAACAACTTTGAAATGATGTTTTCCCACTTTGTTGAAGAAAGCTTGATCACTTTTCTTAGCTTGCGTAGCAGTCTAATTCACACACTCAGCCACAAGTGTACCATGCCTACTTCTTAACGCTACCCTGGTATAACTTTGAATAGCAGTTGGGAGCATTGTCTTCTAAATTTTCTATTACATGCAGAAAAACAACTACGAAAATGCCGCGTTGAAATTTGCACTAAATGAGAAAATTGAGCATAGCACAGTACTTTGAAATCAGGAACTGTTCACGTACTCCCGCCGCGAGAATGAGATAACGTACAATTAATCTTTTGTACACAAGGCGTTGGTGAATTCTAAAAGCACACCAATGTAATGCGATATAAAGTAAAAATTACTAACTCCACCGCATTACACGTTCGGTGGCTACACTAGTGATCACAAGGCTCTTAGCAAAGCGAAAATAAACAAAGCAACAAACCATATGTTCCTCTTCCTGTCATCGCTCACGTAGTTCGTTTGTCCCCCTGGCGAAAGCAGGGTCTCAAACAACACACACGCAGACACTTACGTAAATATAAACTGCGAGTAATAGACGCATACGAGACAAAATAAACTGAGCACATAGAAACGTTCAGCAGCAGACGAAACGTCATCGGCTCTTCGTTAAGCTCATAGAGTTTCCCAAAATTAACTAGAGGGCACTCTGGCGCTGCGATCGTTCAGCGACCATGGGAATGATGGGTAGTACACACATTTGCCTAGTCTTTGTACTTGCGGGCGGCGAATCGTACTTGTGGCTTCGTTTATTGCTATGTTTGAGTTTTGTTTTGAAAGAAAAAATGAACCCTTTTCAACTTGGTGACTCGATTCGAAATGGTAAACCTAAAAAAATAAGGTTGTGAAGCGCAAACGATGAACATTTGCTCAATTATGTTTTCATGAAAAAACAGCTTCAGGTCACACGGACACACACGGAGCCAGAAAAAGGCCAGAAGTACGAAAATTAGACAATTGTGTGTACTACCCATCATTCCCATGCTCGCTGAAGCGCCGTGTGTTGCAGCTCCCATAGACACTAGCGCCAGAGTTCCCTCTAGTGTATATTGAGAAACTCTATAGTTCAGGTGCCTGGGTGCAACTGTTGCCAGACTTGAAGCGGGGGTTTCGCTAACTCTATCGGCTCAAGGCTTAGGGAAACCACACTACCACTCTAAGTGCATGTATTTTGCTGTACTGTCAATTTATAAAAGAATAAGTGATAAAAGCGTTCATTTATTACACAGAGGTAGGCATTTATTAACCACAATAACGAATACTCTTGTTATCAGGCGCTTTTCTCGGCCCGGGCAGTTTACTGCATGGCCGAGAAAAGGCCTGCTTTGGTGAAGGAAGTGTGGAGGGGCGTTCATGAAATGCAGCAGCTCCTTCAGAGGAAGAGCACGCTCTGCCTCGACTTCGTCAAGTCGAAGGGGAGCCCTTGAGGGAAGGAGGTTTTGTGAATACGGGACTGCATCTCTGTAAGGCCATGCATGCTACATTTGCACGCGACGTCACAGCCCGAAACGGCCACAGAGCAAGGCCGGCTGCTCGCGCAGACGTGGGCGCGGCTACACATCGCACATTTGTGCTTTAATGAAAGCAATCATAACGTACTAAATATTCTTAAATTGTGCTCACGTGTTGAATTACTGGCTGTACAAAGCATAAGCACTGCTCTCAAAGCAGTTTTTGCACGCGTAACCGGCACCTCCGATTGTTGATATTTGAACCTCATGCCCTTCTCCTTCGTTTTGATTTTTAGGGGCGAAGCTCCTTGTTTAGAAAAAGTTTATTTACAGCATGTACAGAACACAAAGGCTTCATACCATTCCAGCAACAGGGCACATACACTTCTGCACATCTATATTTCACGACTAACATCACTACGTCACAGTGAAGGCATTTGCTCTAATATACATGATTATATTGGCATACATGTACACAAAAATTCAATGTGATATCACGATACATGGGTATAACAATAAAAGAGCCCGAAGGAACAAATCGGACAGACGTATGATAGCGGAGTGAAAAACGCTAACAACCTGTAAACTGGTAAGCAAGCATAGTACTCCAGTAGCCGGTTCTGATTTATGATCATCACCGAAACCCACGTTTAATAAATAGGAGCAAAGAAGTCTTTACTGATGGTGCAGTGACGTGCTCACAACACCTGACAGGCCTAATGTGACCGAAAAGCCAAACGTATGGTAATATTATCCACTGTGGCTGCAAAACACACGGCTATATGCTGTTAAATGCGCTGTATTCCTTAGCAAATTTTGGCGACTTTGAGCGTATACATCCATCCATTCATCCATCCGTCCGTCCGTCCGTCCATCCGTCCGTTCGTTCGTCCGTCCATCCGTTCATCCATCCATCCATCCATCCATCCATCCATCCATCCATCAATCCATCCATCCATCCATCCATCCATCCATCTATCTAGCCGCCAACGACATCCAGCTCTTCGGGTCATTTAAATAATGGTATCTATACCGAAATCGGAATGGCTTACCATGACTGTATGGCGAGCATAAGTGACTAGTCACAACATGAAAACCATGACATGAACGTCATGATTTTCACGTCATGTTCTTGCTGCTCCAAGTGGTTTCATTCACAAGACATGACGCAAAACTGGTATGGTATTCTGTGACTGCATGGCGAACATTGGTGACAGGCTCTAACGTTGAAAACATGATATGCATGTCATGTGAATCATGATAACATGCCACGCTTATGCTGCGCTCGCGGTCACTTAGGTATACATGTAGCTTTACATATGCCGAATTTCGTAATACGTGGCGTGAATGATCATGTACATAGTTGTGACGTCACTTCCGCAGCTGAAATACGTGATTAAAGTATTGGTTCAACCCTTCATAAAACTATATCGTGTTACAAAAAGACGTAATATATATATATATACATATATATATATATATATATATATATATATATATATATTTATATGTGTGTGACGCTATGATGAATCGGTGTGACGTGGCCTGGCTCATACGCCATGTTTATTCTATTGTCTGACTTCTTTCTTCTCTGCTTCTACCAACCATCGGTGCATACGTGCCGCCCCTTCCTGCCTGCCCCTTCATCAGTCGCTCATCATCGACGCAGTTCCCCACAAGACGCCCTGACCATACATCCACTACCGATTCATCTTCAACGAGGACACAACAAGCAGCACCATGACAGATTCTTCAGCTGGCCTTGACATCCCCAAGCACATCAGAGCAGCGGACGATGGACCCGTGCAGGACTGGTTCTACGTGTACGAGCTCCACGCTACCTCTCCATCATGGTCGGAACGGGAGATGATCATCAACTTTACCGACTACATCTCCGGTGAGGCTTTCAAATTCTACCTCACTCACATTTTTCAAAATGACGAGTCATGGAGAAAGATTAAAGAAGAAATGACCATTCGATTTCAAGAATACAATGACGACTATGACGACGACAAATAAATGGTTCATCGTGCAGCCATCGCGTCTCTTGCGTCATACATACATACATATATATATATATATATATATATATATATATATATATATATATATATATATATATATATATATATATATATATAGTGGGAGTAAATTCAATGGGCCAGTTAGTCTTCGTGAAGGTATGAGATATGGCACAATGGGAGCGTTGTCAACAAGGATAAATATATTTATTTCCCAACAGTTTCGGGAGGGGTCCTCCCTTTATCAGGGGATGAGTTATAACTCAGGTATAACTCATCCCCTGATGAAAGGAGGACCCCTCCCGAAACTGTTGGGAAATAAATATATTTATCCTTGTTGACAACGCTCACGTTGTGCCATATCTCATACATATATATATATATATATATATATATATATATATATATATAGTAACAAAAGACATGTGGCTGCCAATTTTCGCTTAACGAAGGCCGAAAAAATGGCTTCCACAGGCGCTTCGAATTCAGCCAGATGTGGAAGCAATAGTCATTTGGAAGGCTGTAAAAACAGCGATAAACTCGAGCTATTGTTAACACATTATGTGTATTTTTACAACTCTGGATCTTTTTACATTAATAGGACCTGACAATATTAGTGTTCACTTCATTTATTATTTTTGCCCTAACCTTTTTCAATTCAGAATTCACTTTTATGGACATCAGGTAAAATTTCTTTTAATTTTTATGCATGTAGTTTCATCGAAAAAAGTATATTCAGGAACCTACGACCTTGCCTTCTCAATCCTAATTATTTTTTAGGTATTGCAGACTGCATTGCATTTATATTGGATTCACTTTAGAAAATGTATCAACTGCTATATGTAGTGGTGTGACCGACGATGCAGATATGCTGTCAGCGCATATCCGTGAGATGGTAGTGGGAGATTAACACAGCGGCCGCGTTGTCTAAGTACGTATTAAGGTGTAAAACATGAGATGTGCAGAACATTAATTTTGAATCGGTGGTGTTCGTGCACCATATAAATAATGGCCCTTACCGAACTGAACAAACATGAACACTGCATGCGTTTCTATAACTCATGAATGATCGTAGAAAACATCAACTGTCGAAGAAGGAAGAATTGACATAACAGTGGGCCACAATTATAAGTGCCTAATAAAACACAACGCACATGCTACAGATAAATGTCACATGTGCACAACATCCTACAAAGGAGTGCCTTTCATGTGTTGGTGCTGATATTTTCGCGAAATTGGCCGTTATCTTCAACCGTCGCGTTACTAATACGTTCTCAATGTGGTTGTCTCGTTAAAGGTCATGTTCCATATTTTGTAAGAAGTGCCTGCAACTGCTAAACATTTGACACCAGCGTTCTTTGGTCAGCTTCGATGGACGTGTATGTAGCTAATATTGATGTATAAGCTGGGACGTCGGCCTCAAGGTTGTATTCAAAAGTTATTATAAAGCTGTTGCGTACTTTGAAGCAACCGATAAAGCAAGCGACATAGCTGGATTTAAAGCAGTACTTCGCAATGAAATTAGGAGGCACTGAGAGGCCTGATTGACAATATTATACTGCAAAATTTTCCAAAGAAAACACCGTACCTCTTTCCGGTCCGTCCAGTGTGTGTTACAGCTACAAGTTTGCGACACAGCGAACCGTGTGCTTCCAAATTAATTGCACTTTATGGGCAAGTTCTCGCACTCGGTGTATTCTGTTTATCCAGAACACGAGAGTAGGCACGAGCACATCAGCCCAACTGAGTTATGAAAGTTTTGGGGATGTATAGTAGTACCTGGCGAGACGCCTTTTGCAAACTCCCTGGGATCGAGTGTGCACACGTGCATACGGTGAGCGTGTCATGAAACACGGTGAGTTATCCCTCTTGAGATTGCATTTGCATAGCGGCTGTGTGCATGACGTACTTCAAGAGCCCTCACAGAAACCTGTTTGAACGTTGCCGAGAGCAACGAGCACTTACGCGCCAAACTTCACCCATGCTCAGAGGACGGGCTCTACGCAGCATGGGATGATAGCCCGCATATAAACACCCCAGGAAAAATACGCATACATGACAAGTAAAACGTAGACGATCTACTCATAGTATGAGTGCATCAAGTGGTTCTAATGTCCCTGTGCTTCAGAAGGCATGCTACAATACGCTGCAGGGTGTCGTTCGCAACATTACAGAAATGAGAAATGTAATTGCAGCGGGCAGAAATATGGAACGTTCTACTGAAGGAGTTTTTAACGTGATAGCTTTAAAAAGCTTGTTTCACAGAAATTCCTGCGTGAGTGAAAAAATTTAAAACGATGCACATGTAAATATTAATAAGAAATTTCGACCATCTACTGATGATCAAATCCCGGCTAGTGTGCCAAGTATTTTTTCTTCCACAAAGTGACACCAATCCTTTAGAGTGCTTCGAAAAAAAAAGACTAACTACTTAGATGTCAAACAGTGTGACGTGTCTTCTTAACGCATGTAATAATCCAAGGAAGAAATGTAGGACTGCGCCAGGCGTCTAAAGTTGCAGATTGCGCAACAAGCAGAAGTTGCAAATGCCAACCTACTAAAACGCACTGAAATTCATTTAATCAGCACCACCAGCAAAATCTTCCACAACGTGAGCGGATGCACGGGTTTAAGTGTTGGCTTATAGACCTGTAGTGGACCCTTCGCCATTCTGGAATGTCGTCCAGAGATGTCATCGCGCGTGACGGCGACCAAAGCAGTCTTCAGCTTCTTGAAGGCAACAAACTCGGACCGGCGGTTTTAGACTAATAGTGCCATGATGACTGCGAAGTGAGATTTCGAGTGCGCGTGCCCTTCTCTCTCTCACTCCTTCCACCTTTCCAACTCTCTCACCCTGTCTCCAGTGTCAGGTAGCGTACCGGTCATTCTATACTGGTCCACATCACTGCGTTTTCTTTCCCTCTTGTTCCTTCCTTCTTTCGCTCATTCAAAAAAGGGCTGATTATGGCGTAGTGGACATTCAACAACTGTTCTTGTAGTAGGCATCGTAGACTACTGTGAAACGGCCAATGTTACCTGCACAGTAGTTCGTTTACTAACGGCACGGTTGAGGTGCACACCGAGAAACGAAAGCAGGCTTATCAATTTATAAGGCAATATACACAGGGCCTCTTTATACGCGGCCGCATACCGCGTATCTTGAAGACGAAGCCCAAGCATTCTCCAAAACCTGGACTACATCGCTGTCAGTAGGAACAATTATCACTTGCGACCACAATGTAAACATCATTCACAGAAGCGAAACGGCATGTGGCACGAAATTGAGCATGCTTTTATGCGCTGTATGACTAATGTGCACGCCATTTCGATGCTTGTGGAAGTCTTATCAACTCAGTTGCAGTGCATGTGTGCGTGTGCATCTGCGCGTGCAACCGTGCGGGTGTGTGTGCGCATGTGCTTCACACATTCGCTAGCTCTTACACTGAACGAGGCAGTAAGCGTGAATATTAAAATTTTTTATCCGTCTTCGTTCCTTCAAAAGCTCGTTAAACAGATCTAATTAAACAATATTTACGAACACAAAAATAGTCCAGCCAACTCCAGGTAACGGTCCGCAACATTGGTCGCATCGCAATCGCTTGTGTCAGCATATTTTTAAACTCAGGCTAAAGTTAGCTGGGGCACCCTGTATACATAGGTTTACATGAATATAAACCTGTATAAATCAAATTTGACGACTCTACTCTGCATTTATCTTCAGCTCAAGTTGCACAGGTGTACCTGATACAAACGCCTGCTTCGATAAACACCCATTCGCATATAATTGGTCCGGGGAACTATAGAGTCCTCCTGTCTTTGACTAAACTATATTTCTCTAAATTTTGAGCCCCAAAGCTTGAGGGAGACGTTTTTTGTTTTGAAAAAAATTATTTCATTGTGGTACGGAACGAATTATAGGAAACAGTGTTCAAGCATTGAGGACAGCAATGAACACACGCAAACAACTGAGCACGAAGCACATTAAACGTCACGAATAGGTCGTGACATTTGCTCATAGAGGCAGATAAGTTGACGCGCGGGTCGCCGAACCATAATATAGCTTTCCCTTTTCGCTCTGAGGGTCATCCGATCGGCCCGCATCTCAATGCAAAATATTCGATGAAGTTAGCAATGCTACCACATCCAAGAACGCTTCCTTTTTTCTTTCTCTCTACCCTTTATATAATTCTTAGATCTTTTATTTGTTTATTTTTTGCCGTCTCGAGTATTACTGGATAGTCGGCCTGTTTTCATGCCTGATATAGACATATACGTGATGCTCAAACAAGATTTCTCACATAGCCGCCTATTTATGCATCGCCTCCAGGTTGTAACCCCGAGGAAAACGTTTTTCAAGATTCGCGCATCACTGGCGCAGAAAAATGAATACCTATCGTGAGAGTATCATTTAAGAAAGCGAAAAGGACGTCACAGCCTATATTTGCGCATGCTAGTCAATATCATGATACTCGGACTGGGTGTCTCAGTGCGAATACTTTTTGTGTCTATATTTATCGGCTCAAACGTACCACTGTAAACAGCGAAAATAATCCTCAATTTCAGTACAGAAGCATCTCCTTGAAATATATGTTGTAGAAACAGGTTTTCCATCTGGTCTTGATTTAATATTGCTTGGAACTTCATGCACGAAGCAGACAGCAATTACGTAACAGTGCCAAAATTATTTCAAACTAATTTTTATAATAACATTATTAGTAATAATAACTTTCGGAGTTTAATGTACCTTGAAAAAGCACTATGTGGGTGACGTGCTCCGTAGCAGGGTGGTACGCAAGTGTAAAGCACTAGGAACTCTTTAAAATGCACCTGAATCAAGTACGAAGGTTCCTGGAATGTTGCCTTCATGCGAGTGTGACCGGCAGGGAGGAAACGCGTGTGTTTCTGAATTACAGAATACTTTGACGCAATCACAAATGAGGTTCTTAGTTAACTATGGTTACCCGTTAGAAGAATAGTTTATGAAATGTGTTTTGATAGTTTTTGACGCATAGTTCCCACAAATGTTCTTGCCTGTTCTACCATGCTTTTGATTGTGCCCAGTAACAAGCCTGTTGGTCCATCAATACGACCATAGAGTTTTATAAATATACACCAGAGGGAACTCTGGCACTAGTGTTTATGGGAGCTGCAACGCAGAGTCCTTCAGCAAGCATGGGAATTATGGGTATGACATGGATTTGCCTGGTCCTCGTACGTTACCTTCTTTCTGTCATAGTGAGGCTTGAAGCTGCTTTGTCACGAAACTACAATTGGTAAAAGTTCGGCAGTTGAACTTCAACCCCTTAATCTTTTAGGCTTACCATTTCAAATCGGGTTATGAAGTTAAAAAAGATTCGTCATTTTCTTCGAAACAAAAACTGTAACACAGCAATAAACGAAGACATATAGTGTGATTCACCGCCCGTAAGTACGAAGACCAGGCAAATTTTTGTCATACTGACAATTCCCGTGGTCCTTGAATGATCGCAGCACCAATGTCCCCCCCCAGTTAATTTTAGGAAACTGTATGTATCCGACAGTGTTCGTACTCACCTGCAACTCAATAACATATTTATTTCAGACCAGGGCAGTTAGGTTCTCAGAGATAACCCTAGGTCTTCCTTAGCCAGCTTACCAACCACTTTCCCTCCTGCACGTCCTTACATTGATTTATTGACCTTATAACTAAGCGTAATATAGCATAAATCATGAAATGGGATGAATATAGAAAGTGGGAAACACGATGGACAAAGGCGCGTTGGCTAAGCCAGGTTGGGCAAACAATTTGAAAATCTCGATCTTCATTATATCAGCCATACCAACCACTGGAACAGACTTTTGTCGCAGAGGGTCACTGAATAATAAAACAAGTTCTCTAACCACTTATCATAGTCCTTATTCCCGCCTGTCTTGTTGCTGTTGTCTTTTCTCCACTGGTTCCGCAGATCGTGCTCATATATAAGCTTGCAGAGATCCCAACAGAACGGCAATTATTGGCAGGTGTTGTTTGGATATGCCAGAACTCTTTGGTCCTTCTCTTGGCTGTGTTCTGCGGAAGAATTTCTTGTAGTGTGGAAGCTACGCACGTCCTTTCGGTTTTGCTTTATTCTTTCTGAAAAAGTTTTTGTCTCACTGATGTAAGTGACGTGACAATCATTGCATGGAACCTTGTAGACTAGCACAACAAATCTTTGTTTAAGCAGCCGGTGTTTCGGTTACCCAGCCAGACAGATATCTGCTGAATATGTTCTCCTTCGGAGGATGACTTACGGAAATATAGAAGAAAATAATTATCATAATTTCACAAATATTTGTAGAGTATCCTCAAGAGTTAGGCGCCGTTTTGTTTGGCTGGCCGCGTACAGTGCTCCACTTTCACGTGTTCTTGGCCCGTTACCGGGCCCCGCCCGTGTCTGGACAAGCTCACTATTCCTTCTGGAAGACTTCCGGGACACGCCGACAACATCCGGGCCCCGGTCCGACCCCAGGCTGGCCCCCCAGGCCCCTTCAAAAGTACGAAGCGGCGCGGCGCCACGCTAACCCTAACGCGCCGCGCCTGCACCTCCACGATGCAGAGTCCCGCCCAGCACTCGACACCAACGACAACTTACGCCCTGTCGGTAAGCCCAGCCTCCTCCGGTCGTACGCCTGATACAGCCGTGCCTCTGCTGTCACCATCTGGCAATGTCACCAGCCCCGCGCCGACAACAATACAGCAACAGGCAGCGTTCCTCAACAGCGCGCACGGTCCAGCAACGTGCAACGCTGGTGGCGTCTCTGCTACTCTCAGCTTGATAGCCACGAGAACGCCGGAGCCCGAGAGCCATAATGCAGCGTTGGCATTGCAATCAACCACGCCTGCTGCTCTCCCCACCTTATCTGCGTCTGGCCTACTCATTGGAAATGCCGAGTCTGTCGACAAGCGCGTTTCGACGAGCGTCGTTCCTTCCATCACCGAAGTTTTGCCTTCCATCACTTCAGCTGACGACTTATCGATGGAAATGGACTTCACGGCATCGCAAGTCAACGAAGACAATACGCCATCCCCTGAAGGCAGCTGGAACACCGTTAGTGCCAATCGAAAACCTGCCTCGACTGCCCGCCCCCGCTCCGAGCTCATCACCGTCGGAATCCAACTTCCACCCGGAACACTCACGCCGAAACTGCCTCCCTGACCTGCTTTCTACCATCACAGCCGCCGCAAATCTCCCTCCCAAGACCAGTGCGGAGGTCACCCTTCAAGCCAAACCTGCTCAGAGCCTTGTGTTTCTGAAAACGCACTCACCTCTCACTGCCCACCTCCTACTGTCCCTCACAAGTCTGGAACTTAATGTTAAGCCGATCACCATTAAGCCCTATGCCCTCAGTCCTCCAATATCATGTCTCGGCGTCATACACAATGTCGGTGGTCACTTCACAACATCTCAGCTCTTGCATGACCTCGAATCCTTTACTTCAGATATACTCGCTGCGCGTATGATGGGCTCCACTGAATCCGTCCTCATAACATTTGCTGGAACCATCATCCCTCGCTTTGTGTACTTCAAACGCGTCTCTTTCCGATGCCGTCCACATAAACCCAAGCCCCCTACTTGCACTCGGTGCCTTGCTATAGGGCACCGTGCTCATCAATGCGCCCAACACAGCGTTCCGGCCAAGTGCCGCCGCTGTGCGTCTCCTCTACCGGCAGATCCCGATGCTCACGTTTGTGCCCAACCCTGGTGTATCCATTGTCAAGTCAACACCCACTCATCTCTCGACTCCACCTGCCCCTACCTTCTAGCTAAGCAACGCGACTGTGCCAAAGCAGCTTTTCTCTGTCGCACAGCCATGCGCCGAGCCACTCAGCCTTCGCCGCCCTCCTCTTCAGCGCATGAGCTCCTATCACCTCCCGCAACATCCCCCCCGGGCTCATACGCCGCTAAGGTTAAGGGAACCCCTCCCATGTGCACTTCTTCATCAAACACACCTTCACCATCTTCAAGTAACGAGAGCGGCTCCTTCGATCTTCGACTGGCTATGTTGGAGCGCAACCAGCGCGAGCAACAACACGTCTCAGATGACCTACAACAGAAAATACTTGCACTGACACAGACACTCGCAACTACCACATCATCTCTTACCTCTCAACTCACGGAGCTAAATAAGCAACTCGCCACACTCACCGCCCCGACCTCCAGCTCCCATGTAACCAAATTGGCCGACATGGTCGAAACCACCACCACTGCGCATCACACTCGTTTGGTCCAGCTAGAAAATTCAATTGTCCGGATTCTTACGACCCTCGAAACCCAATCTAAGCAACTGGAATCTTTCACCTATATGCTTAACTCCCTGCAGGAGTCACTTCCCCCTGCAAAAAAGAAGGAACGCGCACGCGTAGGCGCTTCCTCTACTCCAAAGACCTAGATGGCGCGTGTAAAGGACCTCGATATTTTGCAGTGGAACTGCCGCTACTTTCGTCATAATAGGACTCCTCTCCACCAATATCTTCTCACCGGCCAAACATTACCCCATTTTCTCCTTATACAGGAGACTCGGGCGGCCCTTGCCGTCCCAGGCTACCGTGCATATCACGCTACGACGGAAAAGCCACTTGCGTCCATTTATATACGCAATGACGTTCTCGTTGAACCACTAGACGTACCCTCCCCCCTCCTGAAACATTTAGTTGGTGTGGTCTATTACCAACCATCTACCCGTATTTCTCTCGCTCTGATGTCATTTTATAACCCCCCTGTCACGTCCTCTTTGTTTAGTGCTCTCGGCAAATTCCTGCACTCCCTTCCATCGACCACCCATATCCTCCTTGGGGGTGACTTTAATGCTCCTCATAGGCTCTGGGGTTACCCCCAAACACTCAAACCAGGTCGCCTTCTACACTGCCTCGCCCAGGAACGCCATCTCACCCTTCTTAATACTCCTGACACCCCTACTCGAGCTGGCACTGTTTCACAGCGTTCCACTACACCCGATCTCACGTTCTCTCGGAGTTCCCTTCCTTTTCACTGACAGGTCTCTGCTGAAAATTTTTTCAGTGATCAGTTTCTCATACACATCACCACCCCTCTTTCCCACAATAGGCGGAAACAACGAGTCGCTCACACTGACTGGGAAGCATTCCGTAATAACCTTTTGTCTCACTCATTTATAACTTACGACGACTGGACGTCGCGGATCTCCGCAGCAATCACATCCTGTAGTCGCCGCGCTCGTTTTCAACTCCCCATTCCTGACCCTGATCCTCACTTCCTCCGATTATGGCGACGTCATAAACGTTTGAAACGTGCTCTCCGCTCGCAGCCACACAACTTCCAACTTTCCTTCCGAATTGATGCTCTGCGGGCTGAAATTATCGCTTACGGCACTTCTCTCGAGCACTCTCGTTGGAACACGCTGTGTGACGGCCTTGACTCCGCACTGCACTCGCGCTCTACATGGTCTCTGTTTAGGTCTCTCTTAGGTACCAAGCCTGCCGTTGCTCCCACCCTAGCTAAAGCTCTCACTCAAGGGACTCCATCTGATGTGTTTGAAAATTTAAAAACTCTGTATCTCCCACCCCCCCTCACACCTTCCTACCCAGATTACTGTGGCGAAGCTAACCCAGACCTGGACCGCCCATTCACGTTCAGGGAGCTGGAAGCTGCCTTAGCCACTCAATCTACCCGCTCGGCACCCGATGAGGATGAGATAACATATACTACATTACGTAATCTCCCCGACAACGCGAAGGAATTTCTCTCACACACATTCAACGAAGCATGGAACAGCGGCTGTCTTCCAAGCTCTTGGACATCATCTCTAATTTGCATGATTCCGAAGCCCGGCAAACCTCCATCTCTCTCTAACCTTCGCCCTATCTCTTTGACGTCATGCGTTGGCAAGACTCTTGAGCGAATGACCTTGACTCGACTGTCCGATTTTATTGAGGCGAAAGAGTTTTTCCCTCCTTCTCTTATTGGCTTCCGACGCCACGTTTGTGCGCAGGACATGTTCCTTGTTCTTCAGCATACTTTTCTTTCACCTTCTCGTAGTCAGATCCATGCGCTTGTAACCGTCGATGTACGGAAGGCATTCGATGGCGTGAGTCATGACCACATACTCGCTCAGCTCTCCTCCCTGTCATGTGGCTCCCGCATGTATTCTTACATCCGATCATTTCTTTCCAATCGAGTTGCTCGCTTCAGAGTCAATACTCACTTGTCTAACCCACACTCCCTCACCCGCGGCACTCCTCAAAGTGCCGTACTATCTCCTACTTTATTTATTATGGCTATGGCCCCCCTTGCCTCCCAACTGTCCCGAATACCTGACCTCCACCATATTTTTTATGCAGACGACATCACTCTCTGGTGTACGTCTGGATGTCCCGGCCACGTGCAGGATACTTTGCAACGTGGCCTGGACCTTATCGCTTCCTTTCTCGCTACTGCTGGCCTGTCCCCTGCACCGGAGAAATGTGAACTACTTTTGCTAAACCGGTCTGCGTACCAGCGCTCCCACAATACCCTCATCTCCCTACATCTTTCTAGCTCTCTCATCCCCACTGTTCAGCAATGCAAAGTTCTTGGCTTCCCTTTGCACGCGACAAAAAACGCGCAGGCCCTACATCACGCTGTGAGGACTTGCCATTCGGTGACCCACCTCCTGCGACGCGTTGTCACTCGGCAGTCGGGGCTCCATGAGGCTCATGCGTGCCGGGTTGCACATGCGCTTGCCCTTAACAAGTTCTTGTACTTTGTACCCTACGTTCATTTCACCGAAACGCAACTCAACACACTCGAAAGAGCTCTATTAGGCCTCTACAAGGCAGCTCTAAACCTCCCTCTCACTACCTCTACCACTAAGCTTTTTGCCACAGGCCTCTTCCATCCATTACGTTCTCTTATTTCTCTGCACCACGACTCTCAGATTGCCCATCTTTCTCTCACTCGTCAAGGCCAATGGCTATTAGCCCAAGCTGGTATCCCTCACATTCCCGTTTCCGTTCCCACCTTGCCTTCTGCCGCTAGCACCGCTGCTTCTAACCTTCGCATCCTTCCCCTCCCATCCAATATGTCTCCCGTTCTTCACGCCAGCCAGCGTCATGCGGCAGCACAGCATCATTCTCCTCCTCTCTCTACACAGGGAGTTGCCTACACAGATGCCTCATACATGGCTCCTCGGGGCTCGTGTGGCTACGTTATCTACCATCCACACCTTTCGGCACCTGACACGCACACCAGCGGGCCATACTTACACCCGCCAAATGTACTTTCGCTCGAGGTCCTTCCCATGGTCCACGCCATGCAGTCATTTTCCTCCCTCCCTTCTCTCCCCGAGTACACGATTTACTGCGACTCTCACGCCGCCATCCGTCACATACAGAACAACACGTTGCCCCCTGCTCTTCAACAGGAGGTCGAGCGAGCGGCCTCTGCTCTTCAACCCTCCACTGTCTTCCTCCGCTGGGTTCCTGGGCATTCGGGTATTAACGGCAATAAGCTAGCTCATCAGCTTGCCGGCGATATATTGCACCGGGCACCGTTCATTCCCTGGCCCACACCTTCGGAAGACAGTGAGAGCTCCGCGAATAACGATGGGCAGATCTCCTTGCGTCACACTATCAAGGAGGTATATCTCCAGCTCCGGCTCGACAAGCGTCTTTACCCTCCCCCTCATCCATCACTCACGGCACTCGAGGCTCGAACTTTACGGCACATCCAAATGAACTGCTTGATAACCCCCTCTCACCTTTTCCTTTATAAATATAGGTCTAACCCTTGCTGTCCTAATTGTGCCTCCCCATACGCTGACCTGTCACACTGCCTGTTTTACTGCCCAACTGCTCAGCAATCCAGCTATTACCCTCCCCCATCCCTTTCCATCACCTCCTGGCTCGACTGGATCGTCGCCGAAGGGGAAGAAGAACAGCGTCGACTGATCGCACAGGCGGTCGAAATGCTCGGCCTGTAAATTTGGCTGAATAAAAGTCTATTACTACTACTACTCCTCAAGAGTTTCTCACATAATATATTTACTTGATAATATACTACTTACCACGTTTTCTTATGCATCCTTCCAAGAAAACTCGAAGGCGAAAGCCAACTTCTTTTTGTTTTCAGTCAACCGTCATCATGTCCTCACCTTTCAAAAAGCGTTCTTCTCTAGATGTGCTTTCATACAGCCTCTGTGATCACCAGAGCAGAAAAAAAAATCTCTGCACTCTGAGCGGTATTGCAGCACCTGCACGACAGCCACCATTGGTCAAATGACGGCGATGTCCTGTTATGTCGAGATTATAACTTGAATCGACAATTTGAATTTCCCCGCCTTTTACTCAAAATAGTATCACAAAATATTGCATAGGGTGACAGAGCAAGACGCGAGATATCGCTAGACTAACAACAAAGTGCTTATTGCAGCTGATCGCACATATGTGCACACGACACCACACTAAGAAAAAATAACGGGGCGATGAAAAATGACGGGGGGGGGGGGGGCAAGAAGCACATAAGGTTGCTTTTTCTCCAGCGTGATGTCATGCCTATATATGCGATCAGCTACAATAAACACTGAGATATTAGTTTAGTGCTGCCGCCCGTCTTGCTCTGTCGTCGTCTCTGCGTTTTCTTTTCGTTACGGTTCTGAGTTATGCATGAACAACTAACCTACCATTCTGTTCGTTTGAACCAGTGTTTTCTTTTAACAAGTTAGCTGTTTATTTCAGCCGTTGGTTGCAATTCTTCCCAAGAAAAGTATGACCATCGCCAGCCGGCACAAGCCTTGTTCGTCCTCTCCTTCCTGTCTTCCTGTTCGCTCTCATCTTAAGTTTTCTCTTTCGTTCACAGAACTCTATTTCTAATTTGTCGTGGCGCACAGTTATGGCAACTCGCATAGGTAGCTGGGGAAAGAACGAATAGAAAAAATACAAGAAAAAAGATACAATTCAAGAAATAATAAGAATTAGAAATGGAGAAATGCTTGGCGGAAATGAAATTCTTCCCGTGGTCAGATTTGAACACACGACCCACGAGCCGAAGGCAAGCACCGCTATAGGCAGCGGCTCACTGGGCATGCCAGATCAGGCAGTACATGATAGGCGATAGCCTTGCATAGTGGAGTGTATAAAGTGGGCTGAAGAAAAGTAAGGGTGAGGAGGAGGGAAAGATATACATAGAGATAGAGAAATAGAGATAATAAAAGAGATGAAATACAAAATGAACAATAAAGACTGACAAAAATAAAAGAGAAAGAAAAAACAAGAACATATATATATATATAGAATGAAAGGAAACGACAAAAAATAGATCGAAAAACAGAAAGAGAAAGAAAGAATGAAAAGAAGAAAAGAAAATCAAACTGAAAGAAGTGAGGCTGCCCCACTGCACTTCAGCTTTGGGACAACTAGTGCGAGGTGGTCTTGAGTTTTCAATTCATGTTTGACAAAATACAAACTAAACGATCATTTCACTTAATAGCAAACTCATTCCAAAGTCGAAATGCCGAAAACTATGACTAGCCCAGATTTCAGATTACCTGCAAATGATGGTGTAACTTAAATCACACCCAGTTGGTTTTAATAGCGCTAGAAATTATATAGACAGTCTCGGCTACTTTTTTACCGATGCTGCCGCCACGGCCGTCATTCACCGTGTATGTATACGTATCTATGTAGATGAAGGCTCAAGGAAGAAATAAAAATGACAGCATCTTCACGGGGTGAGCGGTGGAGAGTGGGGTGAAGCTGGCTGCGCTAGCCGCTGCCACACCGCTTCGGCCTCCCGTTGTCGTACTGCAGTGTCCTAGCGGTGCCGCCTCGCAGCTTCGCGACGCGCTTCTGCCTCACGCGCCCGCACGTCGGGGTCTCTTTTTCGAGCGCGAGCCACCACCGTCCGGCGCGCACGCCGCTCAGCAGCCTTGTCAATCCTCCATCGCGAGCCTCTGAATGCGCACGCATGCCAAAACGGCGCTTTTATTGTACCATAGAGTGCCCCCTGGCATACGGCGCCGCAGAAGAACACGTGATCATTATCGCGCGATGGTCTCTCTCTCTCCTTTCGTACGTGTGATGTCAATCCTTCTTTTCTACAAGTAACGCCCTCTAGTGTCGCACTGTGTGCATTTTTCAGCGTATAGTACAAATACCGCCCTGTATGGCTGGTTAAAGAATTACCGGGGGGGCGGTTACCTACCGCGGGGACGCAGAAGGTACGCCATAAGGAACTTCGCCAATAAAAAACCACCCGCGCTCAGCGCCCAGCTCGTCACGATCTGCCGACGTGCGCTTATCCCGCACGCGTACTATGTCCAGAGAATGGGAAGAGGGGGTGGAGGTAGATGTTCGTGCGCGCACGCGCTCATTCTTTGGTGAGGAGAATCGTGTGCTTTCGGGTTTCACCGGAAGGGTTGCGTTAGTTTTTGGGCTCACAAAGGTCACCTCCCTCGCTGCACAGGCCCCGTTTCGAACAGCGCGCTTTCATACACAACAAAGTATTACAACTGGGGTACTTCTTTGTTTGCGCTCATCTGTACTTGTGATTACGTTTCGTGCGTAGTTTGTGTTCAAACAGCGCATTAAGTGTCGATTGGTAAACAGTTTAATTTGATTCCATCCCGTGTATGTTGTTTTCGTGCTCCACGAGTGCATGAACAGCGTACTGCACGTTTCGATGAGCTTCTCGTTCTCAGCGTTACATTCCAAGTTGTTGCTATCGCATTCATTGCTTCACTCTTGCGGCGAAATAGTCACCTTTTTTTTTTGCAGCAGTAGCTTCCTAAGCTGCATACTAACAGCAACAAATTCATGTTGCATATGAATAGGATTCACAATTCTGTATACTAAGTTGACGAACAAAACCATGGTTTTACTGTCACCCAGCACAAAGATTTCGAGCTCATTTGACACACTCCGAATGACCGAATACCGTTTTTTTTTCTCATTGCAGTTTAACGCTGCACCGAATCTATCACTAAAGTCAGTATTCCTCTCTTTAATAGCACCTATACAGTGGGTGGCATTGTTTTATATTGTTACGGCGGAATGGGTTTATTTACATATGAGATGCAATGGCGTGGGCAAGAAGCTGCGTACTTGTGAAAGAAGCCCAGTCCGGTTCGCGGAACCACAATGTCCAAGCGCCAGCTCCTCCACCCTTCTTCGCCGTCCCGTACACTGGCGCATTTTCGTTCCAATGTTAAGAGCACCATCTGTGTGCCCAAAACTCACTTTCTATGACTTATGCGAAAACACGACGCGGTTTTCTATTGAAAAGGCGAAAACATAAAGACGACATGTGATGACACATGCTTTGAGTTGACTGTTCGCATCAAACCGAATATAAATCAATAAATGGCATACAGTGAGACGGCTTCTGCTAGCGAGGTATCACTGGAACATACTGTATGCGGGTTCTGTCTTGCGAAGAAACTCCGTAAAGGCTCACGTGCTTTCTTATCGCGTTTGCTCACTGGTCCTATATCTCAGGAGAGCATATTAAGCGGCGTCATAGAACAAAGTGCGTCGAAGATGAAGGTCGATATCGGCCGCTCCTTTTTTGCTCTGCGCAAAGCTGGTCTCTCCACACGGAGTACCAGCTGTGATCGACAAGCTGACGCAAGTTTTGAAACTGTCTACCATATTTCAATATTCCAAACACGGAACCACAATATCTCGAACTTCATCTTAGCCGAACGAGTTGTGCAGCTTCAACGAGGAGAATTGGGGTGAAATCACGCTAGCCCTAATGTAATCAATTCCTCGGTGTGTAATTTTTTGTATTTAACTCAAGTGGGTTACAGGGCGTCTGTATCCTGGCGTCTATATCTTCGCGAAATAATATTTTATTCAAAATGAAACAATAAAAAGAACAAGTGGATTCAAGTGAAATTCCGACATGAGTGTTTCATGCCGTAGAGCACTAATGCAGTATGTCTGTCATGAAAATAGAGTCGGTAAACTCGACGTGATCAGATGTCAAAGAAAGCATAGAAGAAACAGTCCCATTGAGGAAAAAGGAACCCGAGACCACTAGCCCCATAACAACAGCTGCAATGTGCACTACCCACTGCGCAACCACCACATATGCACAATTATTTAAAAATATGACTTTTATCGCTCACATAAATATCTGGCAGTGGTCTTGGTTGCCAGGGCAGCCCCACTGTTTGGGAGAAATAAGAGCGCCAGGCAGTGCCAAAGAGTACGGTGTCACACTACTGAGCTCCAATTGAGAGTGCTCCGGTGGACCGAACGCGTTGCACTTTTAGTTTCAATATTAGAGGGAACATTGTAGTCTGTGAAATGCGACGCATGCTTGTACTCGGTTAAAAGATGGTGAAGTAACATGATTTGCCTTTCAAGTTAGCGTCATCTCTCCTCGCTTGCACGAGCAGCTTTCAAATGGACTGACGGCGTATCCCCACCACCTACTGCTTATAGTGCGGTGGCGTCAACTGAGAAAACAGCTGTAAGAATTGCCGGAGAAAGGCAATGATGTCGACGGATGAATGTCGTGCTAGTTGGAGCTTTAGTGCCATGAAGGACATGCTAGAACGAAAGCGAATGCCTTCGCACTTTCACTGATCAAGCCACGAACCACTGCCGCTGCATAAAAAACATGGTCCGGCCTGCTGCATGCGTGCCGCCGAACCGGCAGGACGGACCTAGTTCACCTCACGCCCACTCAGGTGCCACCGCTTCTCCCAGGAGAAACGCTTTCACACGCATTTCTACGCGCATATTAGGCCGTAAATAAAGCGTTTCATCATTGCACATCGCAGGTTTGATTCTGAATCGTTATTAGGAGTACCTTTTGCGCCAAATATGTGAAGAGATTGCCCTAGGAGGGCCAATCTTTTGAGAAGCATAGGCCTCACCACTCTCCACAAATGCTGTCTGTTAGACTCATCGTGGGGTGGGGGGTACAGATTCCAATAGATAACGTATCGGCCCACCGTAACGCACTGCGAAAGCGGAGCTTGCGTGCGCAGGGAGCATTTCGCAGGGTGATTCGATGCTGTCTTCTACAGGTAGCGGCACGCGTCTGCTTCGGTGCACGTTTGTGACAAAAATAAGTGCTTTGTTACGAATAATGCGCATTCCTATACGCTTCTCGAAGCTGTATATCGCGGAGGAATACGTTCTGCTTCAATGTAGCGTCTTCTTTTTAAGTTAGAGCTGCTCAGCAGCACACAACAGCTTCGCGGCGTCGCACTCCTAAAAAACCCTGTGCCACAGATGCGTGCACCAAAAAATCGTACTCCACCACAGGAAGCATGAGGCAAGCTGCCCCCCCCCCCCCCCCACACACACGATCACACACAAAATAAGCGTAAGAAAGCACGCGACAAAGCACACGGACACGCACGAATCCTCTCGCAACCACATTGAAACACGAAGTGCCATCCGCTTCAACGGGTGCAGAGTCAGCGCCCTCCCCCAAAGAGCGGCCGAAACTGTCAACTCTGCCCAGATGCGCTCGCTAATTGACGGCGACGCGACGCAGCAGGCCGCCCCTTTTTTTTTTATCCAGCGGCCGTGCACGAACACTGCCTATCACATTCCTGAAGCGCCTTGCTGTAGTCCATGCATAAGAACTGACGACAGTCTGCCTTATTACTGGCAAGCGCACACCTTATCGCCTTTCTGCTCAAGTGAGGGTGCTCTGAAAGGATACGTTTCAGTATTTATTTATTTATTCATAAATACCCTACTGTGACAAAAAACGTGTAAGAAGGGGGTTTACAGCTTAGAAAAAAAAGCAAATATCTGTATTAGAGCACACTTGGTCACAAAACAGATGATTTCACTCTACTACATTGTGAACAAAAAAAGAATTGGCATAAATGTTCGTTCTAATCCACTATTCTTGAATTTTAAAGGAAAGATCGCATCTTTTGCACAGATGATGCGGTGGCTTTAGGTACTTCTCTTTGTTAATGCTGGCCTTTTTGTGGTATATTTTAAAGAAAACATTTTCCAGCTCAACGTTTTCCTGCTAAAAGACAGCGCTTTCCATTCCAGCACGTCTTTCATTTTAGTTCAGCTGTCGCCTATTTTATACCACCTTAGAACGAAACTTGCTGCTCGGTTCTGTATTCTCTCAATTAGATCAACCAAAAACTTTTGTTGTTGATCCCACACACAACACGCATATTCCAAAATCGGGCGGACAAATGAACTATAAGCAGTATTTTTTAATGCAGCAGGTGATAATATCAGGTTATGCTGAATTAAATTTCGTGCTTTGGCGGCTTTCGCAACCACAGCACGCACATGCGCATTCCAAGAACAGTCGCTCGCAAAGGTTACACCCAGGTTTTTGTACG
Source organism: Rhipicephalus microplus (assembly GCF_043290135.1). NCBI lineage: Eukaryota > Metazoa > Arthropoda > Arachnida > Ixodida > Ixodidae > Rhipicephalus > Rhipicephalus microplus. Next base: position 88,667,999 of record NC_134704.1, read on the forward strand.
CTGGTTGCTGATGAGTTTAGTAGGTGCAAGCTGGCGTCATCTTTCCACAGGATTTACCTAACGCGAAGTACAGGAGCATGTTTACTTCATGTTCAGGAGCAGCTACCACAAACGCAATCATCCCCATAAACGTTCCTATAGTCGGCATTGAAATGTGAGGCCAGGCGTCGGCACGGATTCATCTCCGCCAAACGGTGCTTTAGCAGCCAAACACCTGAATACTTCTTTATTGCACATACATGTTTGTTGTATACAGAAAAATTGTTTATTGGACCTACACTTATATAGGAACGCCTGCAGAAACAAGCACTCCTACAATAATGTATATATACACAAAAACAAATAATCTGGCGCACCCTTCACCTCCACCTACCTCCCGCTTGCTTTGAACGAAAGCAGACTTCAAGAATTCCGTGCTACCTGGTGAGGCAAGCACTTCAGGGGCTGTAATAACAAAACTCACTTACAGGAAAATTTTCCCGTAAGGAAAATTTTGTAGCTTAAGTCGATTCACGAAGCAAAAATAACTTCGTATGAGGCCATGGTTGTCTCATTGGCTGCTGCAATAAAGCGCGATGCGACTACCCAGGAACATGTCAATGATGGTGACACAGTTGCTGTATTTGCTTACGTAACTTGAAAAAGACTCGTAAGGAGATTCACAATCCAAAATTTTGCACAAAAAGGAAGCGTGGCTACGAGGAAATCGTAAGAGCGGTCCCAACCACTCTTGCGGACATTGTTTCTGCTTAAAACGTGCTGCCACGATGGTACACCTGGATGCCATGGCTGATCTTGAGTTAGTTCACTGCCATGGGAGACTGCCTCATCACTGCTGTTTTTTTTTTTCATTTCCGCACTTGGAGTTTCACGCGTTTTTCCTCTTGTATGCTATGTACAATATTGGCAAACACAGTCGTCCAGAAAGCTTGGAGTCACAATAATAAAATATTCCTATTTGGCGTCCTTAGCAGAAAATTATGCATGCAGGAAGGTGTGGTTGAATGAAAATCAATGTGCTACGTGAATGGTCGGTGAATTTGAATGCCGCGTTGCAGATGGTAAACCGTTTTTTTATTGTTGATATGTTCAAGGTTTTTATGCTACATTTTGTGTAGGGGCCCATGCCACACAAGCGTACTCAAGCTTCAAACGAATTCAGTAATAATACGCAACAAGATTAACGGAGACTGTAGCATGTTCAGGTTTGTATTTAAGAAAGCACAGTTTTCTGAATTCAGAGGAAGATATGTTTTGAACATGAAGATTCGAGAAAAGGTTATTACAAATTGTGACATCTAATTATTTATAGTATGTGACTTCTTTAAATAGAGAGGGGCCCAACGTATAATTCTAATAAACGGACGTTTTTTTCTAGGGAAATAGATAGATAGATAGATACGCTCAGAGTCGCCGAATGGGAGCACCATTGGGAAATGCGACTAAGGCTTTTGTTTAGGTCATCTTGATCACTGCCGAGGGTTATTTCTTTAAACAACACACGAATACCCTTATTTGGACACTTTGTTTAACAGCATCAACAATGTCATTCACGTACAGGAGAAACAACAAAGGACCCAGTAAACTTCCCTGCGGTACTCCAGAAGTGACTGGCAGACAGGCCGAGTGATGCCCACCTATATCAACAAACTGCTCGCGATTTCTTGGTATTCAGATATTCAAGAACGAAGCAATTCAGGAACATCATATTTTGTTAGCATAAATATCGGTTTTGAATGCGTTACCATATCGAAAGCTTTGCTAAAATATAAAAATTTTAATCAATTGGATTATTATTGTCAATAACAGAAGCAATACTATGAATGACAGGGGCTATTTATGTGACTGTAGAATATCACCTTCTGAAACCGTGTTGCAAGCCGGTCAGAAATATTTTGTCGTCAAAAAAATCATCGAGGGCTTTTGCAATAACATGTTCAAATAATTTACAGCAAGAAGATGTTAGTGAAATGAGACGATAGTTATCTAAAGGGAGACGATCACCTTTTTAAAAGCGAAGCATTTGTTAGCGAACTTCGGTGACCCTTAGTCTATCTATCTATCTATCTATCTATCTATCTATCTATCTATCTATCTATCTATCTATCTATCTATCTATCTATCTATCTATCTATCTATCTATCTATCTATCTATCTACGGCTTTTAGCTCTCCTGGCCATTTCAATAATGGTATCAATACTAAACTTGGTATGGCATAACATGACTGTATGAAGAAGACATTTCACTTGTCATAATACAAAAATCATGACATATATGTCATGAATATCATGATTTACATTTCATGATCCTTCAGCTCTTGCGGTGGTTTCGTTCACATGGCATGTTGCAAAACTGGTACGGTATAACATGATTGCATGACGAACACAAACAGAAGACCCTAACATGAAAATCATGACATGCGTGTCATGTAACAACATGACTACTTGCCACGCTCATGATGCGTCGTGGCCGTTTTGCTAGCGTCCCATATACCAAATTTGGTATTACGGTACGTGAACGGATGACGAAGGTATGTGACTGGTGCAAACATGATAATCATGATATGTTTGTCATATAACGACATGACTACATGCCACGCTCATGATGCGCTGGCGGTTGTTCCGCAAGCTTCCTTCACTTATACCTACCAAATTAAATACTACGGGACGTGAATTGATGACGAAGGTATGATACTGGTGCAAACATGATAATAATGAGATGCATGTCATGTAACAACATGACTACATGCTACGCTCATAATGCGCTTTCGGCCTTTTCGCTTACTTCACATGTACCGAACTCGGTATTACGCGATGCGAACAGGCGACTTAGGTAAATGATACATACAAGCATGATAAACACGACATGTGTGTCATGTGACAACATGACTACAATCCACATTCATGATGCGCTCGCGGCCGTTTCGCTAGCTTCACATATGCGAAATTTGGTATTACGTGACGGCAATGAATGATGAAGATATGTGACTGGTGCAAACAAAATAATGATGAGATGCGTGTCATGTGAGAACATGATTACATGCCAGTCATTGCGCCAATACATTTCGACATGACGTGGTGCGTGCGCTCGCCGACGTTCAATTCTTCGTGTCACGCCAGCGTTGCCGCACCAAGCGCCGGTCCTGCCACATACTCGCAGGCACGCGCCGCGCTGCGTTGGTTTGACGCATGCGCATTTCAGTGCATCCGGCGTCCCTCTATCACGAAAAGAGGGAGACGCAGTGTTGTCTGGGTAACGCATCGGCACGGAGTAATGTTACTCTATGGAATTGGCGCGTCGCGCTGGTTGCCGTCGGGTCGCACCGATGGACGTGGTCGCGCCTGGCGTCAGACTATAATAGTGCTCGCGTTTTGCGAACGTAGCGTAGCGGTGACAATTGCGCGCGCGTGTGAATGCTACATTGAAGTATAATGGGCCCTTTATGATGCGCTCGCTGCCGTTTTGCTAGCTCCACATATACTAAATTTGGTGTTACATGAAGTCAATGGATGGTGAAATATATGACTGGTGCAAACATGATAATCCTTACACGCGTGTCACATAAGAACATGACAACATACAGCCCTAGTAGCGTGCTCACGGCCGTTTAGCTAGCTCCACATATACTAAATTTGATATCACGTGACGTGAATAGATGACGGAGGTAAACGACACATCCAAACATCATAATCATATGACACGGAAGTCATGTAAGGCATCATTTACCTTCACCTCGCAACGTGCTGATTTTGAAGATTTCCAATTCATGCTCTGCGTACAATTGATTCCGACTGTACGTGGAATCTGCCATTTTTTAAAAAATGGGCACCACAGGAGCCCCTATAATGAAGTTTCATCACCAACAATAAAGTTTCACCACTTGGGCCCTTACTGCATTTGTGCAAAACAGTTGCAGGAAGACAACACTCTCTTGTCAGACTTAATATAATATTTGGGTACTGCAATAAAGGTCCTCAGTGGTACACGATGCGAAGCTGATACGTAGAATCGCATCGACCAATGATCTGTTTCTTTAAATAAAAAATTTGTTGCAAATCTTGGATTTTCACGGTCCTCCTCAGGCGGCTATTACATGTGTTGACTAACGAGTAAATTTGTTAGGGTTGATAGGCCACTAGCTTTGAAGATGGCTGTTTAGGGCGACAGCCTTCTCGCACAGCAGTGGCTCTACACGTTTGTAACATAAAATCGGTTTGAAAGTGTCGCCTGATAGGCGGGCCGGATGATGGTTGCTAAAACTAGTGGTACTGCAGTCCGATTTTGCTTAGAGTTATTGTATACGCTCCTGAGCAGGGTTGCGCATATGTCCACCATTGCGTACAACGGCTATGCAGTGAAGCCGCTCGTCGCACACTCGGGCGAAAAATAGGCGCGATGTTCCAGCAAGGGTGGCGTGCCGCGAACGTTTTCGCGCGCGCTGAGGAAGACTTAAGATACGCTGTTGCAGTGAGGCCTTATGTTGCTGTAGCTGGCAAAAAATGCTTGAGGCCCGTGTGCTTAGATTTAGGTACAAGTTGAAGAACCCCATATCTAAGTTTCCGGAACTCTTCAGTACGGCATCTCTGATATTGATATCGCGGTTTCGGAAGGTTAAACTCAAAAATAATTAAATTATTGGAATATAGTTTAGAGAGTAACTCATTCTCATTACGCCGCAGCACGGTTTTTACACCAAACGTACGATGCACAACGTTGCCGCACTAACACTTTTGTGATCACCTGGTTCAGTTTGACCCCGCTAGATGGCAACACCTATCCACTCTGTCGGAGGCTAAGTCGTTTGCGGCTTCGATGTTCTGGCTCACTGTTAACGCTTCCACTTCGGCTTATTTTGTCACGCTGTCTGAAGTCTACGCAATGCGGATATCACGAGTTTCTACAAACGAATGTGAATTTGCGAAATAGCGAAGCAAACGTAAAGCTTACTCGGCGGGTAGCTACGTTACGTAAAAGTTTACGTTCTGTAAAGACCCCCACATGTGCAGGTTCTATATGCTAACATAGTAACGGAAATCATATACGTAGAAGATCTCCTAAAGGCGGTCACGATGAGACTGAAATCGGTGCGGGTAGAGAACGCGCGGGCGCCGAGCCATCGTGCATGTAAGGTTGGCTTTGCCGCGTGAAATGAAACATTTGGCGTCACTTTGCACCACGTGGCAGCGCTCGCGGCGCGACGCGAGCGGCGGAACGAAATAGCGGCGCGAGCGGCGGAACGAAAAAGTATGCGCCTTTCTACTACATAAAGGTAGCCGATGTAGTATTTCTAATTGCGCTCCCACCGCACAGGGCACGTGTTGTGATCGGCGACGTGTAATCGGTTACCGCAAATGGTGCGCCCTATTCACACGTCACTTTCCCGGCTGTTCTTGACACGGCGTGGTTTGTTGTATGAGAACGCGTGTGTCATTTATGAAGCGAACCAAGTAGGAGCATATCTGCATACAATGAGGTACGCCGACTTGCTTCGCGCCGGGCTCCAACAGCGGCGACCGCAAGGACAACTCTACTTCGCGCAACTTGCTCGTTTGAATGTTTATTTATTATTTTTTGTAAACATGGGTACAATGTCGCAGGGGCCAAGATAAAAGCTGCTATAAGCAGCTTTAGAAGATCATGTAAGTAGCCTTGGTCTGTATCGCTCTGTGGTGACGGGCTAGCCGACGGATGATCATAAGGAAATTTTCTCTCTAGCCTTGCACGTTACTTAAGAGTTCATAATGTTGGCTAAATGAAAATCATCATTTCTTTATTATTATTATTATTATTATTATTATTATTATTATTATTATTATTATTATTATTATTATTATTATTCCAAGTGGCAGCAACTGGAAGATGTGGCAACGGCAGAGGTGACACCGTTGAGGATTTTGTATACATTGTGTGAAACAATTTCACAACAGCCAAAACCGCAGCAATTTCAAAACATGGACGACGCTCGAGGTTCGCCTTCAGAGTAGGCAAGTAGGCCCTCTGCGAATTACCTTCTCAATTACTTCTCAATTACTATAGATGACTTCGGTTTCCGTAAATGTCTCAACTATGCCGTGAGCGGACGAACGACTGTGCGTGCAACACTGATCTTCTCAAACTATCGTAGAATGTCTATTGCAAGTACGATCGTTAAGTACCAACTAGTCAATCCGCGAAGGGCCCTCTGCGCGTGCGTAAAGCAACACGTGAACATATTGTTACACAATGGTACGGAGTATCACTACCAGGAAAAACAAGGGAAGCGCGGCAGTGGATAGACGTCTTTCTTGGTAACAGAATTCAGTCGGCGGTAGTCAACGCGAAATCTCCACGTACGATCCTTCTTCCTCGCTAGAACCACGGGAGCAGCCCACGGACTTACCGATTCCTGTATTATTCCCTTTTCCAGTATTTCTTGGACTTGCTCGTTGATGATCTTGCGCTCCGATGGTGCCACTCGGTAAGGTTTCTACCTAATCGGATGCGCCGACTCGGTGTGGATCTGATGACATATCCGGGACACTGGGATTAAGGGCCTTTGGCTGTTTTCAGAAAAATCGAACACATTCAAGTGCTTAGATAGAACGTCGAGCAGTGTATGACGTTTGCTTTGGTTAAGTGACTTGCTGACCATTTGTCGTAATTGGGCATCTTCTGAACCTTCTAAGCCTAGATGTTCATTTTGGCTTGTAGCATCAACAAGCGCAACAAGCGTCGTTCATGATTCGGGTCAAAATACTGCAAGTTTCATGCCACCTGGCGAAATTGCAGGCTCCATGAAAATGTTCATTGCCCACACACCTGCCCGTCCATCAACGACTGAAGTTATACAATAAAAAATGAGAATGTTCTTTTTCAGGCATGCCAAGAGAATCAGTTGGAGCGTGGCGCCAATCGTGCCACAGTTGTTGCTGGAACATGTCACGGGAACACACACAGCAGAAAATGCAGGAACGACTGTGAACAGGGAGATGAAAAATATGCATTCCTCCGGACAGGAATTTTCCAAGAGCGCCGTTGGGAAAGTACCGTGTATAAAAATATACCCACTTCTGCAGTCTACAGTTGCCCCACACTCACACAAGAAGTCAATACCCAAGATAACGTCATGTGTAGACCGCGGAATAACCGCAAACTCTGTACAAAACACCTTGACACACAGCGAGACGTCCACAGTACAATATTCCACCGGACACAACACGTCACCACTTACACCACGAAATGTCACCCCACGGTTCAGGCAAAACATCACTTTTGGTCCTAGCAGGTTCTTAAAATTTACACTCATCACCGAGACTGTCACGCCTGTATCCACAAGTGCCATAGTAGCCACACCATCGACAACTACATGATCTTTGTTCTTCAACATAAACGCTGACGGGAGTATATCTGTAGATAGCACCTGTGATCTCGCGGCCTCACCCTCACTGGCCGCACCAACCAGTTTTCCGGCGGCGGTGTACGTGCGCGTCGCCGTGGCGACGGCGATCGTGGAGGACGGGGAGCTGGTGGTGGCGTCAAACTTCGATCAGAGGCTGGCGAGGGGTAGCGTGACCCGGTAGGTGCGCGTGGTTTCCGTGACGTGGAGAGCGGATGGTCGAAAAATTGGTGAGACATGTGCCAAGACTGTCGCTGATTTGGGCGGTGGTCACAATAATGTTGCCATGGCGGAAGAGAAACAAGAGTCCGCACACGTTCTGGTTCGCTTATGTAGACAATCTGAAATATGCTGGGGCGATGATAGGTCTGCTGACATCGAAGCAGCTCTTCTCTGACGATCTGCGGTATGGTCAAAGCAAGGTCGTTAGGCGGCACTGTTTCAACACTAGCCAAAGTAGGGACGTTGGACAGGCGGCCGAATTTCGGAGAAATTCATCGCATCTTGAGGGATTCAAACGTACGACAGTGCTTTACCACGTCGGACACGGAGTTCAAGCAGTCTTTCCCAATCGAGAAATTGTACACGTCTTCGGCTATATCCTTGAAAACGTGTCCAACTTTGTCTTCTTCAGACATCCTCCCTTTCACGATCTTGCACAGCTTCTATATTTCTTCAATGTATGTCGTACATGTTTCTCCTGGATGCTGTGCCCTCTTAGACAACGTCTGCTCCACGCGTTTCTTCTTTGCGTCCGAATCACCGAAGCACTTCTGCACTTCTTCAACAAAACGTTCCCAAGTCACAAACATGTCCTCGTGGTTCTCGTACCACATGAGGTCGGTGTCAGTTAACAAGATTACAACATGATTGAGCTTTTCGTTCGAGTCCCAGCCATTGCTTCTGCTCACCCACTTGTATTTCTTGAGCCACACGTCGATGTCTCCTCCTGAGGACCCGCCGAAGTTTGGTGGCACTCTGTAGTACGGCACGGAACCCATCGGAGTTGACTTCGAAGCGTTGGATGACTGCTCTTGGGCCATTACGATCGGCGAAGGTGGAAGCCCGGTGAGGCGGCGGCTGCGACGAAGTGCTGGTAGTGAAGCTCTCGTCTTTGGGTTCGTCCTACCCAACACCTCCACCAAATTGTTACGCAAGGTAAGGTAACTTGAAATGGGGCTTTTAAGGGGCCCTGAGTCCGCGATCACGGTATAATGTTGATGATCTTCACCATCATGGCTGGTACCCACTAAGGGGGATCACAGTGGAGGCAACGTCGTCTTCCTTCGCTACCCACGCTTCCCTTGTTTTTCCTGGTAGCAATACTTCGTATCAATATGTTTGGGTGCTCTGTAATGAGTGGGCCTTGAAAACGCGTTCTCGCTGCTCATTTCACACATCTCGACGTCTGGTGCAACTGCACACTTCTACCACTTAATATTGAGCGCGTCAAAGAGAATAATTCAACTATATTTGCGAAAGAACTGTAAACATGAGACCTCGCATTTTGGTTAGACCCAATACCAATGTGAACATATACTACATGAAATGCATATTTTTTTGTTGTTGTTCGAATGAGACTCAGTGATCAGCATGCCTCTGTGGTTGAACACATGACAGCCCCACAGGGAGTCTTGGTGCAATTCGTACTCGTATCGAAGTTCGTTATTATTAATTCCATTGTTGACAGGTTTTTTTTAAAGAACAAAAAAAACGTTTTCTCGCTCACGACCAGACTCTGACATTGGAATTTCTGTGAAACGAGCTCTTCAACGCTGTCACATCAGAATAATATGAAGTCCATATATATTATACATATATGTGGTATCTTAGTGGTATAGGCGAAGAGACAGTCGTTTAGACGACAACGTGACTTGACGGCGTAATCAAGGCACACAGTGAAAGGTAGTTGTAACTTCCAGCAAAAATACTCCGGGAAAGTGAGCGGATGAGCGATACAATTTGATACCGTGTTACGAAAGCCTGGTTTTTAAATCCTGCATGGTGGAGAAAATCATTTACATGCCATAACTTGTTCTTTGTTGGGGTATAAACTAATTATGTTGACCGTGACAGACCTCTAAAAAAATCCTACGCAGTTAAAAAGATGGGAGCAAGCTTTTCGTTGCAAAGATAGGAAGCTCATTGCGAAAAACAAGGTATGTGACGTTCAATTTAAGAATGACGACATGGTAACGCACTACCATCATTGTTTTCTGGACAAGAAGTTTTGATCTCACGCAGAAACAGGAAGCTTGCGCCCGGTAGCCTTCCGCGCTTGTTGCCAGCAATGCCACTCTATATATCGAAGCCAAAATGTTCATAACAAAGCTGTTGATCCCCTCTCCCTCCGAAGAAAAGAAAAACGCAATCATTCCGCCAATTGCCAGTTTCCTGTTTGGAGGAGCCACCAAAAATAGAACAGCAAGATGAAAAGCACGCGGCTAACAACGCTCTTGATACTTTCAGAGTTGCACCACAGTGACATTCGATCACTTGTCAACTGTCGCGCTGCTTTCGGAATAGTGGATATTGTTGCTTTAATATTTATATATTTTCCTAATAAAGAGTCTCTTTTTGTCTTATGAACATCCATAATTGCATATAAGTGGTAACATTTTACGAGTGACAGACTTTTGTTACATTCACTTCACATATCAGCAGTACATATTTATCTCGATCTTATAGCAGGTACGGGGGTGTCGCACATGTTGGTGTCACTTCTTTCTGCTGCTGTGTAGTCCACCGGTAACACACTGTGAGTGCACTACGTCCGTGGGTACATTCATATAAAAGAGTACATCTCTCACAAGTACCCCTGGCTCATCAGCGCCCAAACTACACCAAAGTGCACTCACACAGATGAGGTGTTTGCAAGAAGGCTGCTTACATCATCCTTTCTGTGGTTTTATTTCTACTTTAAAATCAATTGAGAAAGTGGTATAGAGGCATTTCACGAAAACCCCATAGTTGGTGTCATCGTTTTATTATGCTTGAAAAGTCGGAGCGGTTGCCACTGTATCTTTTGAGATAAACTGCTCATGATGTGAACGTGGTGGGTAGATTACTAATCTTTCATATTGTGATGAGAATACCCTTTCTTCCTATTATTTTTGGAAGAAACCAAATCAGGGGCTTTCAGAAAAGGCGTCAAATGAGAGAAATAATGTGAAGGTGCTGTGATATTTTTACACTCATCAGCTCTCGCTTGATAGCCGTCGCGAAAGCCTGTCTGGTGAACAGGGCACAACGTAAGTACTGTTTTTCAAAAATGTCTTTTTTTTCTTGTAACTAGTAGAAAATATAGGTACTGTTTCTCTAGAGCATTTTGTATTCCAGTAACTCAACTGGTTTGAAGCTTTTACAGACGTTTTTGGCCGTTTTTCTTCTAGGCAAGGCGGCTCTTGTTGATATGATAGCCTTCGTCATAAAACATACGCTGAAAATGCTCTTTAGCGTAAAACCTCCCGTACTTTGAGGTTAAACGCGATGCAGACAATTCAAATAAATGCAGCACATCGATTATCAGGCAACTTGCAATGGGCAACGCATCCGCTCAATCTATACAGGTGACCTTGTGCGTATCCACATACGCAGTCCATAGATGCAACGCGAGATAGTCGATTGGAAGCGCGATGAATGATGAAGTTTAATTTTCAATATTACAGCAAGATAGGCACCTCCAGCAACAGCACGGTGGAACACCGTGGTTCGCTGCCGTAGCAGACGATGCACCGAGAGTAGAGCAAAATCGGAGTGCAGCGCCGCTAGTTCTTGCGACTGCCGCTTGGCCCACCCGTATGCGTTGGTGGAAATACGGAGTTTTGAAATTGACTTTATTCTAGTAACGTTGTATTTACCGTTAAGAGAGAAGGAAACATATCAACCCAGGGCTGATAAAGGAGCGGGGTATCTCACTGATGATCATTTCACTGCGAAGGCATTCTCGGTGCCTGACGTTAGTGTCAACTCATTATTCCAAGACCACGTATCAAACTTCTGTTTATCGTCAGTATGTTTTCAAGATGAAAGAGCCATCAAAGACAATTAGTCTCCTTGCCCTTCTTTACGGCTATTTTTCTTCAATTTGTTTCCAAAGTCACAAGTAACTAACTGTTCCTGTCTCACTCTGAATGAGGAATCGTACACTGGAATGAAAAAGAAAGAAAAATCGAAGCACTAACAAGAGAAATGGTCTCTTGCATGTAACTATTTTAAAAAAAATGCGCTTTAAAGTTTTGTGCAAATTCTGTTTGGGAGAAGTTATACGAGAAGATGTCGATGAACCCGCAATACGACAGCACCATCTAACTTGTTATAAAAAGTTTTATCGAACCCAAAATTACCTTTGTCGCAGTGGGTAATGTTTTTCAAAGTGTACTCGTTATTTTCATGAAAGAAACGTTATTGTTGTTATATCTCGTATAAAAGAACTGATTGATCTTGTATGTCTGATCATTCACGCTGTTTTAATGACAAAGGTGAGAAGAAATGTGCTGATAAAAATGTTTCACACACGTTATAAAGTGGAGGAGGAACTAGATACAAAAGATTTTTTTCACTTGCATGTGCAGAACAGGAAGGTGACCAAAATCCACCATGATAGCCCAGAGGCCATGTTGTCGCACTGCCGGCTGCACTTTAGTAGGGTGAAATTCACGAACACGTGTATATTTATATATAACTTGAAAAGCATGTGAATCCGAGCTTGTTCCCGCACATTTTGATAAAAAAGAGTTCGATATGTGGGGTTTAACGTCCCAAAACCACCGTATGATTATGAGAGGCGCCGTAGTGGAGGGCTCCGGAAATTTCGACCACCTGGGGTTCTTTAACGTGCACCCAAATCTGAGCACACGGGCCTACAACATTTCCGCCTCCATCGGAAATGCAGCCGCCGCAGCCGGGATTCAATCTCGCGACCTGCGGGTCAGCAGCCGAGTACCTTAGCCACTAACCACACCGGCGGGGCTGATAAAAAGAGTTAGAGTGCCTCGAGTGTGTAACGGAAGCGAACAAGCGCATTTAGGCACGTTAGGCACAAGCGCCATCTGGCAGTTATCTTCAAAAGCAAAGGCGTGTGCGACCACGGAGAAAGATGCACGCCAGTCACGGAGATGATAAGGTGTAGAATGCAAAGCGAAGCGTCAGGTGCCACCACCGCGCTGTCGTAGCAAAGCGTTGGAAACACCCTCTTAAGCATCGCGTTGCACTGTCAGCGCAGCGCGTTAAACGCTACAGTCCTCAGAGTTACTTGTGTGTGCCTCTTCTAGTATAAAGGCAGACATACAAAACATAGACATGTTGTAATGGCGCCTCAGATATGTGCAATATTTATTTTTTTAATTGACAATCACACAACTATGAAGGCTAAACCTTGAGCAATATGGTGAGCGCTGCGGATGCAGTTGTCCGTTTGGTGCCATTTGAAGTATCGTTAGGGCATACAAACAGACAAATGTACAGACAGACAGACCAAAATTTTTTTGTCGGAGGTCCCCAAGAAAGACTATCGTCTTTATTAGGTAGTCTTCTTGTCTGTTCATGCTATGGAGGGTGCACTGACGCATGCTGAATCCCCACTATGCTTGTGGAGGCTTGGTACATGACTGAAGCACAGGGGTCTAGATAACTGAGAACGATGCGCGTCTGCTCAAAATAGGGGCTTCCTCATATCCTGTCTGTGAGGTGGGAGCACGGGTGTGTGGGACAGATAGAGAGGAGCCTCTCCAAGCATCTGACGCTGTATTTCGAAAGCTTTCCGGGATGTCTGCTGCGCCAAGGTATTGCCTTGATGGTCTCCTCCGTCGCTTCGATTTCAGGCTTTCGTGAAAACGAAATGAGAGTCGCGCTAAAGCCGCCTGTCTTGTCTTTTTCCTCTTCCGTTTCGCGTGTGCGGTAATTTATTTTAATGCCAAGACACGTAAACATTCCTTGTTGTATGTTTGCTCACAAAAAATACCATAGGACGAAATAACTGCACAGTGTCTTGGGAAAATCATTACGCTGAAACACCTCCTGACGAATCTTCCTCGCTTTACGTCGTCCCATATATTTAAGTGTACGCATGTTCTCGCATTCCAGCTTTATAAAATGCTGTGGTGCATGGAACCTGCAACATTACGCTGACGATACCGTTTCATTACAGTCGTTCTATACTTCTGCAGCATTTCTCCGCAGGCAAAAGGAAAAACCGCTGCTGTGTCTTGTAATATAGTTATTCTAAGCAAGTCAACTATTTACGTCTAGCCACAAAAGACCCTTACGGCAACCACTATACTGTGCTGGATTTTGCCGGATCAGTCGACTAGCAGCGCACCTTCATTTAAATGTAAACTAAGTGGTCGCAGTAAACAGGGGAAGACATTTGGGTCATAAGCTTCGTACCGTGCATGCATCAATTTTTGCGCTGTCGCATTGATGTAGTGCCACTGCAGTGTTGCTCGCTTGTACTTGGCGAGATAGCACATTAATTTTTGCCTAAAAGCATCGAACAATTATTTTTTATCTACAGTCGTTGATGAAACACGAGCACTTCTCTTTGCGCAGGACACCCGGTCATCTGTCCCAACACGGCAGCGAATAAGCGCAGAAGGAGACGGCCTGGGAACTAGAAGCGGTGGTGCAGCGAACAATTCGCTATCACCGTAGACTCTCGATGCTAGATGCTTCGCGTGCTACCGTACTATCATCGGCACACACTTCTTTTTTTTCTCTTCATTTCATCGGCTTTTGTGTGTCCTCCTTGTCCTCAAAAGTGCCGAGTAAGTTAAATTCCTGCATTACTATCGTAGCCCTTCGAGATAAAAGACTCCTTGGCAAAAAAAATTGCGCATTCAAGAAAAAGTTTTGTGAATTCGGGCCCAGAGTGACAAACCAAGTGCAGCCCAAAATGTAGTGATAAGACAGTGACGTTTCATAACTGATAACAGGCAGCAAAGTCTCCGAGACCAAGTGCCGAGAAAGTGGTTCTGAGAAAACTTGAATTGAGTATCTCGGCCTGCTTCCCCATCCACATACACAGACATCCTGTTGTAGCCAAATGCATGCGGCCTATTGCTAGACCGACATCTTTTTTTTATCTTGGTACCATAGTACAACCGGCGAAGCGTTCAAACAGCAAGAAAAAGATAGCAAATGTGCTTTCTCGAAACTGAGTATAGCCGAATGTTTTGTTCAGATGCAGCATCGTTCAATCATGCGGCTTCAGAAGGGAAATCAGAGGCACTTTGAAAGCCCAACACGAAGGAAAGCAGTCGGGTGAATCAAGTATGCAGGATCGGCCACACAGAGTCCAACTGAAGCGCCATCGATTCAGTGTTGTGCTGACTTGGACCTCAGTTGCATGGTTATAGCATCTCTTGCTCCTCCGCCTCCTTTTTTGCTCTCTCACATTATGGTTTCAAACGTAGATGATGTATACTTTCAGCTGGCTGAAACCAGTGAACAGCGGTCGTGACCACACTGCGAAACAATTTTCTTCGTACGCGTGTGGCAGTGTCGTCTTTGGTGCTGCTGTATAAACCGCAGTCACCTCCTTCTGTGCAATAGTTTTCAGTTGTTATATATTCTTGTTATACATTTTTCTGAAAAAAATTGATTGCTGGGATATCTTGTGCATACCTAGTTGGGACAAATAAGAGAAATAAAAAACAGGGAACCCAAGCAGGTAAACGAGGACAAGCGCTTGTCCTTGTCTCCTGCTTTTCGTTCATAGTGTTTTTTTATTTGTGTTAATTTATGTCAATCAGTCATATGTATATTCATCCATAAAGTGGGTCTCGTATTTACATAAAGCGTTGATTTTTACCTATACGTTTCATGGTACCGGAATCATATCGATGAGAAATAGTTTAACAGGCAATGTCACGGAAGCACTGAAGCCTGTGTTTTGGTAACAAAAAAAAATGGCAGCATATCTACGGAGTGAATGACGGAGAGTGGGGCGAAGCATCCGTCCATCCATTCGTTCCTGCTTCCGTCCGTCCATGCGTCCATCTGTGTGACCATCCATCATCCATCCGCCCATCCATGCGTGCGTCTGTTGGTGTGTCCGCACGTCCATCTATGCGTCCGTCCATGCGTTCATCCATTTATCTATCCGTCCATGCAGCTATCCGTGCGTCAGTCCATGGATCTATCTGCGTGTCCGTTCGTCGATCTATTCAACACTGCAAGTACCACCATCTCGCATCTTTTCATCATATATTCCCCATATAGAAGCACAGCCATCCAGCGGAAATTCTAAGGACTAAACGAGAGGTGGCGCACACACACTTTCTTACGGCTTGCGCTTCGTGTCTACTTCCCACCTTAACTACTTCAAGTTCATGGTATATACTAGTTCACTGTATTCATGGCACTGCAGCCCAACGCTCGCTAAACCTTCCTAAAACCAAGGAGGTTACGCCCAGCGAGTTTTACGTAGCAACCCTTTCTTGTTTTATAGTGCTCAATGTACATGTCAATGGCTGCTAATGGGGAATGAGAGACAGGATAATTCGGCTTTAGTTAACGCGCACGCTGCGAATTTTTTATTGTTCAACAACGCACAGGAGAAATCTCTCACTGGCACCACCTTGCAGGTCAAAACGTAAGACTGGTTACACACTACGACTACGGCTACGACTATTACGAGGGACGAATGGGTGCCGCTGTAAGGAGCTTCGCCCTTAAAAGAATTGGCCGATCCGACGTACAGTGATAATCGATGATATGCGAAGCACGAATGAGAAAGGTTTATATGTGAGTTTAGGGGGGGGGGGTAAACAACAAGAGGGAAAGGCAGGGAGGTTAACCAGGCACATGCCCGGTTTGGTACCCTACGCTGGGGCAATAGGAAGGGGACATAAAGATGAGAGAGAGAGGAAAGAGAAGAGAAGGAGAGAGAGAGAGAGAGAAGGAGGATTGTCAGTCAATTGGCTGGCGCGTATGCAGCGGTGGCACTACACAAAAGTTAAAGGTGGTCACACAGGCCTGTAGTCCTCAAAAAGCACAAGACCGCTTTGACTCCTTTTTGAGCCGACGAAAGGCGATGACGGTGTTCCAGTAGCATCCGCACAGAGAGTGGCCGATCGTCCAATTGTCGCATTGCATCCGAAAGCTTCTGTCTTTCAGAAGCAAATCGAGGGCAATGGCATATCAGATGGTCGATGTCTTCTTTGGTGCAGCAGACGTCGCATTCCGCATTGTCGGTCAATCCGATGAGGGTTCTATATGCTTTTGTGAAGGCAACCCCCAAACATAGGCGACAAAAAAGTGAAGCTTCACGTCGACGAAGTCCAGATGGAGGTCGAAGTTCGAGTCGAGGGTTTATTTGGTATAGTCTCGTATGTCTTATGCTTGGGGTGTTCCACTCCTGCAGACTCAGACTACGTGCCAGGTGACGAAGTTGATTTGCAGCGTCAATCCTTGACAAAGGAATCGGAAGGGTGTGTTCTTGGTGCGATGTACGAGACGCGTTGTCTGCGGAATCATTGCCACTGATCCCACAATGGCCAGGAAGCCACTGAAACTTGACCTCGTGGCCTGTTTCTGTGACGTGGTGAACGAGCTGGACAACTTCGTAAGTTAACTGTTCATGGCAACCTCGTCGAAGGACTGACTGCATGCTCTGTAGGGCTGGTTTTGAGTCGGACAACACAGCCCATTTACTAGGTCTTTGGTATTTGATGTACTCTATGGCACCACGCAAAGCCGCAAGTTTTGTCGCTGTGGATGTAGTGGCATGTGACAGTTTGATTTGCAGAGTGATTCCTCTAGCTGGAATCACCACCGCACCACCAGAACCAGACGCTGTGGTTGAACCATCGGTGTATATGTGCACGTGGTTGTTGTACATTTCGTGCAGATGCCTCAAGCTCAAGTGTTTTAGGGCTGACGAAGGCAAATTTGATTTTTTCTGTATTCCTGGAATTGAAACACGTACTTGTGGAAGTGTCAGGCACCACGGAGGATACACCAGTTTCTCAACAGGCGTAAAACCTGACGTAAACGACGCACGATGAGCGCAGACAATTGCACTAAATTTCGTGCGGGGCCTCTCAGTATCGAGGGTTGCCAAGTGGTGGGAAGGATTCCTAGCATGTTGCCTGAGGTACGTACGCATCGTTTCAATGGTGATGTGCGTCATGATCGAGTAGTCCTGTGCAATGGCAATTGTTTCAGCTGTCGATACACAGCGGGGTAAACCAAGGCATATCCTAAGCGCTTGGGCTTGAATATTTTGGATTGTGCGCAGGTTCGTTTTGCATGTGTTAGATATAACAAGTAGGCTATACCGCAGGAATCCAGTAAGTAATATCTTGTACAGCTGTAACATAGACTCGACAGACATTCCCCAACTTTTTCCAGCAAGAAACCTGAATAAGTGACAAATGGCAGTCAGCCGCTTTTTCACGTAGTTTACGTGGGGTGTTCAAGACAGGTTTCGGTCGATTACGACTCCCAAGAACCTGTGACTCCGGCTGCATGACACCAACTGCCCGTTAATTGATATGCCGTAAGCGGACATTGGTTTTCTGGTGAAGGCCACGATTGCACACTTCTCACTTGCGATTTCAAGCCCTTGTTTGCGTAAGTGGTACGATGTCACTGATGCTGCCTTCCGAAGTCGAGCGAAGTTGAAGTCGAGTCAAACCTGATGTCCACACACAGATGTCATCAGCATAAATGGAAAGTCGTACACTGCTTGGTTGCTTGCCAACTAGTTCAATGAGTGTTAGGTTGAACAGCGTCGGGCTTAGCACTCCGCCTTGCGGGACTCCTCGGCTGCACTAATACTCGGGTGTCGGGCCATTCTCGGTCTGCACGTGAAATGATCTATTCTGTAGGTAGCTCTGAACCCACGTATATATCCTGCCACCGAGTCTCACTCTTTCTAGTGCGCTGAGAATGGCTTCGTGGGTGACATTGTCGTAGGCCCCTTTAACGTCAAGAAATAGAGCAGCAGATAACCGCTTGCAGGCCTTCTGGTGTTCTACATATGTCACCAAGTCAACTACATTGTCAATTGACGAGCGGCGTCGTCTTAACCCGGACATGGCATCTGGATATATTTCGTAGAATTCTAAGTACCATTCCAGACGCGTTAAAATCATCCTTTCCATAACTTTTCCCACACAGCTCGCGAGGGCAATCGGGCGGTAAGAGGAAATGTCCAAGGGTGACTTGCCGGCTTTGAGAAGTGGAATCAGGCGACTTGACTTCCATTCCTGTGGAACCATGCCAGTTTGCCAGAAGTCGTTGTACAGCTGCAAGAGTGCCTGCCGAGCTTGATCTCCTAGGTGACACAGAGCGCGGTAAGTAATGCCGTCAGGTCCTGGCGCTGAAGAACGTCTACACAAAGCAAGCGCAGCCTTTAGTTCGTCCATTGAAAACGAAATCTCCATTCGGGGATCACGTGAGGATACAGAAAAGTCGGGCGTCTTTGTCCCAGTTGAATATGAGCCGCAGGCAATCCTTCGACAGAAGGAATCTGCGACATCAATCTCTTCGCAGCCTAATTGAAGTGCCAGAGATTTTAATGGGTAGCGCAGAGTAATGGTTGTACGACGACCCCGGACAGTTCTCCAGATTAGTGACAGAGGCTTTCTGCGATCGAAAGACTCGCAAAAAGATACCCATCGTTGCTTGGCTAACTTGTCCATGTAACGCTGTATTTTCTTTTGTGTGCGTCTGGCCACTCTCAGATCATCAAGTGACCTCGTGCGTCTATAACGTCGTTCTGCACGACGACGAATTGCTCGGAGTTTCTCGAGATCAATGTCCATATACGTGCGAGATGAGCTCACCGGAAGCCAACGCGTCGTTGACTGTAGGGCACTCTTTATTGCGTCCTCTAGGTTGAAAGGTGAGGCGCCAACATAGTCTTCCATGATTAACTTGTATTTTTGCCAATCGGTGCACTGGACGACTCTGGAGGACTTGAGACTTGGAAAGCCGTCAATGTTCAGGTATGTCGGGATGTGGTAACTACCCCTTGTTTCAAAATCCGAAAACCAGTGCACTCTGCCTGTGAACGAGCGTGAGACGAAAGTGAGGTCCAAGCAACTGCTATAGGTCGATCCGCGCAGATAAGTAGGGCTGCCATCATTCACGAGGATAAGTTCACATTCAGAAGCGAAAGACACTAACTGTCTACCTCTAGTGTTGACCCTGGAGCTTCCCCCTAAGTAGTGGTGGGCATTGAAGTCACCAGTTATCACTCATGGCTGGAGAGTTGAATTCAAAATTCCGCGCAAGCGCTCTCGGTCTAGACGACTTGATGGATGTAAGTAGGCTCCGATGATGGTGAATATGGTCTTCTTGTTTTTACTGTTCGGCAAACGTACTGGTTTTCTTCGTCAGGGGGTACAGGGTGATGAACATAAGTTAAGTCGCGCCGTATGAACACAACGAACTTGCTGCGTTCTCCATGGCTAGAAGACATAAAGCACTCATATCCAGACAGTCTCATCTGGGCTGACAGGTTCGGTTCACAAATCACAATCATGGAGAACTGGTTTGTGAACACATATTGCCGGAACTCGGACATACGCGCCCTAAGTCCTCTGGCATTCCAATGAAGGACAGATGCGTTCTTGATCTCCTCGCGAAAGGATAACATGTTGCGGGCCATCGTTTTACCTTAGAGCTGCAAGCACCGGACTCAAAGTGTCCAGCACTTGGAGTGCGCTCTGCGCTAATGGGGTGTTCATGTTGCTTAGGAGCATGCGCATTGCGCTCATAGGGGTCTGCAACATGTTGATGACCTGGCGTTCCTCAGTTGTCTTTTCATCAGTGGTTCGTGATGGCATCGAGGTTGGCGGGGATCGATGCACCTCTGAAACAGGCTGTGTTCGTGGAAGTGATGGCCACTCTTCACGGTGTGGGAGTCTTGACCCTGATTCTGTTTTCGGTGTATCCGTCTTCGCAGAGCTTGACGATGGGGGGCCAGCTCTTCTTGCTTGAGATGACGGGTCTCTATCGGCAGATGCCACGTTGTGTGATGATCTTCTGTGGTGACGCCGACGTCGCCTGACAGTAGCAGCGGCTTCCCTGTGCGTTGAATAGTCGCGCACCATGCGTTTCAACACCGCGCGTTCATTTCTCACTCGTGGGCAATCTTTAGACGACGCTTTATGAGCGCCGTGGCAATTGGAGCATTTGAACGCAGTTGCGTGGCAGGTGTCTTCTGAATGAGGTTCGGCATACCGCGGGCACACGACATTGCTGGTACATACTCCTTTGACATGTCCCATCTTGAAGCATCTGAAGCATTGTAGGGGCTTCGGTATGTATGCACGGACCTGATGGCGAAAGTGGCCAACTTTGACACTTGGGGGAAGACTGTCTCCCTCATAAACAATCTTCAGGCATCGTGACTGACCAAGCCTTGTGATGTGCTTGATGAGGATGTCGTCTGTAGTAGGCTTTATCAAGATTGGGAAATCGTCAGCGGGAATGGAAATGTCCACGTCATAAATGACGCCAACACTGCCCTTACAGTCAGTGGGGATCACTGATTTAACTGTCACTCTGTCGATTTCCGAGATGTTCTGCAGGCTTTGCAGCGCACTACGGTGTAGAACATCAACTGCCAGAATATTCTTCCGTGAGTTGATCCTGACGTCTTTAATTTCATTTGGAGCGAGTCCTTCAAGGTATGCAGAGAGGACTTGCCTGTTAAGCCGCCGTAGGTTGGCTGAAGGGTCCACTGCCATGAAGAGTATAGTGTGTGGCCAACTTTGCGCGGTAGCCTGCACGGTGGATATACTCGTCGTCGACGATGTTCGTAGCAGTCTTCTTTTTGCATTGCGGCTCGTGACGACAATGTAGTCGTCATCCGATGACTCGAAACCGTCGGAATAGAGCTCCGTTGCCTCGCTGTCTGTGCCACTTGAGGTGGTCCCACGTTTCCTAGCCGCTGCCAGACGTAGCGGTTGTCCACCTCGAAAATCCTGAGAGGCTTCTTCATCCATTCTCGCAAGAAGGGAGCAGCAGCTCCCAGAATTTGCGGTAAAACAAATAGAAAATTTGGGACAAGGGTAGTTGTTGTTGTTGTTGTTGTTGTTGTTGTTTCCCTGTAGAAATGGCTCGTACCCAAAAAATAAATCAAGTACCCAAATGGCTCGTACCCAAATAACCAATCAAGTACGGGGCAATATATTCCAACGCCTGATTTTTCATGTGATTGAGATGCGTCCGTTGCTATAATGACATTTGTTGGCAGAGTACTTAAATGGTCCTGCAATAAACCATTTAAAATGCCTGTAGGTAATAGCTTTGCGTGAGTTGGGAAGATATCATGGTAAACAATTTCTGGAGAATTTTGTTGCTCAGTTAAAGGAATCAGATCACGAACGTGTACATTTAGGGGCTCAAGTAACAATTGAACAAATACTATTTGTGGTTTGGTAAATCTGGGCCAATGCACGGAGAAGAATAGGTCAGGATTGGAAATAAAAATAATTTGTTCAGGGTTAAACGGTGCTTCATATAGTCGTAAAAAGGTCTGCACAGTAAGAATGTTAAAGCGACATAATAAGGTTGGTATTCGTGCTTCAAGGTATAACACTGCATTTGCAGTATACTTTGGAAGTCCTAAGCAGAGCCGTAAAGCCTCTCTTTCCAACAGAACAAGCGGCCGAAGTTTGTAGGCTGGCGCACCAGAAAAAAGAATGCAGCCAAACTCCAACACAGGTCGGACATACATTTTATATATAATCAAAAGTGCCTTTCTTCTCATACCTGATCTGCAATTGCTCAACCTCCGCAATACCCCCATCGCGCGTACTGCTTTTGTTGCGATGTATTCAATGTGAGGGCGCCAATTTAGATGCTCATTATACATAACTCCAAGATATTTCAATGATTGTACTTGTGGGATATCTTGAAGCTTGTAATTAATAGATATGTGCACGGGATCTTTGATTGGAAAAACGAGAATAGCACATTTACCGGTATTGAGGTTCAACATCAATCCATCCAACCAATGTTCTATTTTATTAAGATATGTTTGCAAGATAGTGTAGAGACAGTGGAAGTCATGTGACATAGCAAAGAAAGCAATGTCATCGGCATAAACATAGGTTTTCACTTCTGGATGAACGGGGATGGTACTAAGCAATATGTTGAATAAAACTGGGGAAAGTACTGACCCCTGAGGTACACCTCGGGTTTGCTTGTGCTTACAGGAAGAGAAACCGCCTTGATAACAATAGAATTCTCTTCTACTTAAAAATTCCGTCACCCATGCTACTATATAAGGTGGGAGTCCATGACTCCATAACTAATTAGTCAAGATAGAATACTCTACACTATCATATGCTTTACATATGTCTAACGTTACTAAAGCCGCAAAGTGCTTTTTGTGACGGGCAATATGAATACGACTTTCCAGATCTACATGTGCATGCCATATGGAATATCCAGATCTAAAGCCAATTTGGGAAGAACTACACAGTTGTTTCTCGTTAATAAACCTAATTATACGACCATGAAGTACCCTTTCAATAAGTTTTACTACATTAGATGTTAAGACTATCGGTCGTATGTTGTCTAAATTATAGCCTGCCCCCTGTTTCTTAAGCAATGGTATAATTTTCGCAATCTTCCATTCAGAAGGGATCCATGCTCTTCTAAGGGAATAATTGACGAGACCTAACAGATCATTCGGATATTCCCTGTGAAGTATTTTTAGCATTGTATTTGTTATTCCATCGGGGCCTGGTGCTGCATTTGGCAATCTTTCCATAGCCTGATTTAATTCGGAAGTCGATATTTCTGTGCAGTCATAGATGGTTGTTGTGTAAGCCGAATTAGGAAGATGCGTTAAGAACCTGTTTTCTAATTCTTTAGCCAACTGATTCAAAGATTCCTGTAGTTCCTGTGAGGTGTAAACTACTGAGTCAACGTTTCCTGGTATAGGGGTCTTCTTCCTACCACGAAGGAAGTTGAATAAAGCACGTTTGTTATTTGATTTAGACAAGTACTCGAAATGTTCTTGGTCATATTGCTCTTTCGCTCGCGATACAGTGCGTTTAAATGTTGCCGCAATGAACTGATAATCCTTCCAATTTTTTGGACTCTGATTACATATGTCTTTTCCATGCGGCTTTTCTTCTTCTATAATCTCGTGTACACTCATCATTCCACCATCTACTAGGTTGGGCACTTTTGGATGACGACGAAGCAATTACAAATTCTGAAGTGTTCTTGGAGACAAGGGTACAAGCGTTCTATGAAATAGACACTTCGTCGTCGTCCTATATATGTGATGTCCTATATATATATGTGTCATATATATGTGAGTTTAAAATCAGCACAAGGTTACGAGGTGGAGGTAAATGATGCCATACATGACTTCCACGTCATTATTATCATGTTTAATAGTGTCTTTTCACCTTCGTCATCTACTCACGCCACGTGATACCAAATTTATTATACGTGGAACTAGCGAAACGGCCACGAGCATGCTATGAGCGTCGTATCTTGCCATGTTCTTACATGACATGCGTGTCAAGATTATCATATTTGTATCAGTCATAAATTTTGTCATCCATGGACGTCACATACCACCAATTTTGGTATATGTGGAGCTAGCAGAATGGCCGCAAGCGCATCATGAAGAACCCAATATACTCCGGAGGACGAAGACGAAGTTTTTCCTGAGTGGAACGCTGGTTTCAGTCTCTGTTATTTTTTCTCGTTTTTCATTGGTGCTTGTGGAAGACGCCGTTCTTCTGCCTGCGGAAATGGACGTAGAATCATCAGGGCCTCCACCCATACGTTGCGCGTCGTCTGTGGCCACTCTAAGAAAGCGTTCCGGCCACCCAAGTGACGTCGACAGTGAGGACACGTGGATATACTCTACGGCCAGTGATGAGAGCTCCGATGAAAGTGACTTTGTGGCCGTGGCAAGACACAAGGCGAAGAGGAGGCTGCTTACGACATCTCCTTCCCAAAGTAATGCTACCACGAATATTCAAGAGCCGCTGGTTCACACTATTTTGTTTGTCCCACTGAATGCCGCTGACAGCATGAACCGACTTAATCGCCAGGTCACGTCTATGTCACTTGAGGCGCTCGTTCCGGGACAAATAACAGACGTGAGAATCAATGGCCGCAAGAATCTTCTGGCGATAGACGTTTCGCAACGTACTGCTCTCGACGTAATGACCAAGGTGAATGTGCTGGGGAACATCAACGTACGTTCTTTCATACCAGATGGCAAGGACTCTAGGGCAGGTGTTATCTACGACGTCGACACTTCTATCAGCGATATTGATTTTCCCACTCTAATCAAACCAGTGACGGAAGCTACTATAATCTTGCAAGCCCGCCGTCTCAGGAACTCACGATGCGGGAAACTAGTTTTCAAGGGTGACAGCCTCCCAACTCAAGTAAGAGTTGGTCATTTTCGACACACAGTACGGCCGTTCGTGCCGAAACCTCTTCAGTGTCAGAAGTGCTGCAAAATAGGACACGTGAGTGCTGTTTGCACAAGTTCTGCTGTGTGTTCCGATTCTGGGAGTCGCACAACACAGAAGCCTGCCAGGCAGAACATCGCAAATGCGGCAATTGCCAAGGTCCTCACGAGGCGTCATCAAAGCAGTGCCCAGATGTGAATAAGAAGATACAAGTGCTGAGGCAGATGGCCAGAGACGGTTCCACCCACAGGGAGGCTGCTGCCAAAGTGCGACGTCGGCGTTCGCGCCATAAGAAAACTCCTAGGACATCCTCTGCCAAGGCCAGGGATACACCGCTACCACGCACTCACCAACACAAGCATCAACAAGTGCCAACAACAAGCATCCTCAGAAAGACGCAAGAAACATTGACCCTGACGCGTGGCCAGTGCTGCCGTCAGTGACACCGCCAGTAGAGACGCAGCATCGCCCGCTGAAAACTACTTCAGAGCGAGTAGGTCATGAAAGTCAAGATAAATAAATATTAGACGTGATTAGGACCCTCAAGAAGACAATTCGAGTACTCCTGAATAATATTCTGACTCCGGCTGCCCACAGCGCTCTTCAAATATTGGATGCTTTGAATCCGGTGCTATCAAATCTAGAGAAACATCATGGCTCTTTTTCTGCAGCCCTTCCGTAAACAAGTGAAAGAGGCATCAATTTTCCAATAGAATGCCCGAAGTCTTAAACCCCGCATTTTATATTTTCGACCATATGTTTTCAGGAATCAGTTTGCAATTATCGTAATTTGTGAACCACGTCTCCACAATGCTATACGACTTTCTAAATACGAGAGGCTTTCATATCTGCAACCCGTAACGAAACTAGTAAGGTCATTGTTTACATCAGGTGTGAACTCACATATATTGAGCATCCAGTAACACCGGACGACCGCAACCAATACGTGTGCCTGACAGTTAAGCGTAAGAACGTGAACTTGACGCTAGTGGCAGTATATATTTTGCCTTCAGGCCGCTTCGACCCAGCAAGATTAAGCGCCATTATATCAGCGACACCTGGGCCATGGATTATTACCGGTGATTTCAACGCGCATCACCCCCTGTGGGGAAGCCAGAAGATGGGCCGTCGGGAAAGAAATGTGTCCTCCTTTGCATCTGACCACCAGCTATATTGTTTGAATGACGACAATCCCACGTTTTTACGGGGTCCGACATATAGTAGCTGTCTCGACCTAACGTTTGTGTCAAGTAGCCTAAGAATCAAGGTGCAGTGGTTTGCGGACAATTAAAAGCATGGCAGTGACCACATCCACACCTATATAAAGATCAAGGGGCTAAGCAAGTCGCAAGTCGCGCCCGCTTCACGGATAGACTGGTCAAAGTACAGATCATCCACAGAGAAGCAATGCGAGAGAAACCATGAAGGTTCTCTTGAAAGCCTAGAAGGTATCATGAGAGCGCTATCCAAGAGGCAACGTTCAATTGTGGACCTTTGCCAGATTTTTGCAAATATGAGGTGGAGTTGGAGCGACTTCGCGCAATCCGTCGTCGCGCCGAACGACGTTATAGGCACACGAAATCCATCTACGACTTGAGGGAAGCGAGACGTCTACAAAAGAAGATTCAACGTCCAATCAATGCGCTACAGTCGATACGACGGAAGTCACTATGCGAGTCGCTCGATCCCCACAAACCTCTTTCGCAAATATGGAGAATGATCCCCGGCCTACGAACATTGCCACAACAGCATCGTTCGTTCAAATGCATTGCTCTCCACCAAAGCCGGCGTGAAATCGATGTAGCGGAAGACTTCTGTGCCAGGGTTGCAAACAAGGGGTCCGGGATCAACATGAGTAACCTACGAAACGCGCCGGTGTCCAGAGGCACTCGGATGGACAATATGTTTTCTCTAGAGGAGCTTCAGGCAGCATTGGCAGCATGCAAGCGCTCGTCATCGCCTGGACCCGATGAAGTCACTTACATGGCCCCTGCTAACCTAGGACGAACAGCTCGGCGTGCCCTTGTAGCTGTATACAATGACTCGTGGAGCAACGGTTTGGTTCTTCCTTTGTGGAAGTGCAGCCGCCTTGTGCCCCTGCTCAAACTAGGCAAATCGCCTCTGGACATGGCCTCCTATCACCCCATCGCGCTTGCCAGCTGTTTTGGAAAGGTGTTGGAGAGAATGGTGCAGACTCGCCTGCAGTGGTACTTGGAACATAACAATATATGCCCCGATGCTTTGACCGGCTTTCAACGTGGACGGTCTTCCATAGACAATGTTGTTCATCTTGTCACATCTGTACAACAGCAGAAAAGCCTAAAGAGATTATCAGCGGCACTTTTCTTGGATATTAAGGCTGAATACGACAATGTACTACATTAAACCATCATGGACGCCTTGGGCAGCATTGGATTGGGAGGCCGCGTTTGCCAATGGATCTACAGCTACTTGAAGGACAGAACCTTCTTCGTTTAGACAGAAGATGGCGCAACAAAGAAACATCATACTTATCGCGGCGTACCTCAAGGTGGGGTCCTAAGCTCCATACTTTTCAACCTTGCGCTCATCGGCCTCATTGACGTCCTGCCACACTCCATACATCTGTCGATATATGTGGACGACATCTGCATCTGGGCATCAGGGGTCACGCGTTTACACGTACGAGCCAGGCTTCAGACAGCGGCTACACTGATGTCAAACTACCTTCAAGGACGAGGACTGGAGCTGCCATCTGAGAAATGCTCACTGGTTGCGTTTACGCGCAAAACAATGACGCAATACCGCATCAGAATTAATGGACACACGATCAGCTATCAAAAGACTCACCGTTTCCTGGGAGTAATAATCGATCGTGATTTGTCTTGGAGCCCTCATATCGCTTACTTGAAGAAGAAACTGACCATGATCACCCACGTCCTAAGGTTTCTTGCGGGAAAATCATGGGGTGCATCGGTACGAGCCATGCTTCAACTGTATGCTGCACTTTTTCTTGTCTTCATGCGCTACAGCCTACCTGTGCTTGGTAAGGCCCGCATAACAAACGTACACGTTCTCCAGTCAGTACAAGCTCAAGCACTGAGAATATGCCTCGGGCTGCCGAAATGCGCATCCACAGCAGCGACTGTCGCAATCGCCCTTGAACACCCTATCACAACCTACATTCGTGTCGATGATTTAAGAACGCACATAAGACATGCCACCCGGATTGTATCGCATCACCTCCCCTTCCTTCCAACTTCCAGGCCACGCTCTACGTTCTGCTCTATTATTGCCCTACATCGCACGGTAATTTCCACGAACTTCACGCACGCGGCAAGACCGTCGTTACCATTGTGTTGTCTATATCCACTGTGTGGTGTACACGTATCCCGAAGGAGTACGGCCACCAGCGTGGGTCCGGTCTTAGCGAGCCGCAGGGCACGCGTTAACCGTTGCCATTGCGAGAACACGATACTGCTCAAAGTCACAACACTTTATTGTGGCAACACCAAACGCAGTACAGCCCGTTGCAAAAAAGCGCGGCGGGAAAGCAAGTAGGCTTATCCACGCCACGGGCACAAAGTACTACACAGGGTGCCACGAGCACGTCTCCGCGGTAAAGGTTATCCACGGAGACACCGGGACCAAGGCCCGGTTGCTCGAGCGAGGGCAAAGGCGCTCGCGTTGGCTTCGTAGGGAGATGGGTCGGCGTAGCTAGGCCACGCACTAGGACACCGTACCACCCTCGGCCATGCGTACGCAGCGGGGCAACAAAAGGTGAGCGTTCTCCTTGGGCGTGAGGCGCCGTCAGCGAAGTCCGACGAGCACCGAGCGACGGGAGTCGACGGACGGAAAAGACTGCGTGGCTCACTGTTTGCTGTCCCGGAGAGTATCTGTCCGCTGCTGACGCAGCGCGCGAAAACCTCTCGGAAGGCTCCACGCGCGGCGCCACATTCAACATCCGCTACCGGGTGAGGGAGTTAAACGTCACTCCGCTCTCTCAGCGCAGCAGACATGTCGGGACATGAGAACGGCAGAAAAGGCGGCAAAGCCCGCGCAAAGGCAGCGGGCTAGCCTCAATTCCCACAACTGGAAGCCCTGATAACCATCACCGGAATGCAAAAGAAGAAAAATTTATCGAGTTTGGCCCTAAAACAAACAACATTACTGTTTCTGCGTGAGAAACACAGTGGACGCATTCACATTTACACGAATGGGTTGGTCACTTCAAGTTCAACAGGCGCAGTAGTAATTCCGGAAAAATCCATCTCGATAAAGTTCAGGACCTCGCATCTGACATCATCCACGGCGGCGAACTCGCCGCCATTCGTGCCGCTCTGGAGTTCCTAGTTGAAGAACCACAACAGAGATGGTCAATATTCTCCGACTCCAAAGCAGCTCTCCAGGGCATTGCCTCGCCATATTGTCATGAACCAAACGAACAGCTAATTGCTGAAACACGACTGCTTCATCACCGGACTATTGAGAAACAACATGACATAGCGTATCAATGAATACCAGCCCACTGCAGCATTGATGGAAACGACCGTGCAGATGAAGCAGCCCGAATTGCTCATGATGATGCCCCTTGTGTAGCTATATTATTATCAAGAACTGACGCCGCTGCAAGGCTTCGATTACTTGCACGAGAACTGACACTCGCTCAGTGGAATTCACCGGCATTCAACAACGTCCACCTTCATAATTTAGACCCAGACCTACAGCTCCGTCTTTCATCAGGAATAACCAGAGCAGAGGAGACACTTTTGTGTCGTCTGTGGATTGGGGTGGCCTTTACGAATGCTTATTCGTTTCGAATCAGAATGGCCAGCAGCCCGACATGTGACTACTGTGGCTGCGCAAAGACTTTCTCCCATCTTCTCTGCGAGTGTCCTCGCTTCAGCGTGCCAAGAAAAGAACTGTTGAAAGCTTTAGATAGAATAGACAACCGCCAATTGTCGGAAGAAAGGGTATTAGGACACTGGCCGAGACCATGCACTGCACGCAAGACATTGAGAGCGTTGTTGCGCTTTCCTCGGGCAAGTGGTCCTAGAGACAGACTGTAAACAGCGTCGTGGATCGTCTGATGACCTTCTCTCTTCTTTTATTTTTTTACAACGTCTCTTTTCTCTCATCCTTTATCTCCCTTACCCCCTTCCCTAATACAGGATAACCAGCCGGTCTGAGAACTGGCTAACCTCCCTGTCCTTCCTCATTTATTCCTCCTCCAGTATACTCCAATGCAGCGTTGACACGTGCGCACGCTAGACACAGCGACGTTACGTTAGCAAAACGCGAGCACTTAATTGTCTGATGTCAGGTGCGAGCGGCGCGACCAGCGTCCGTCGGCGCGGCCCCATTGCAACCGGCGCGGAATGCAACATGCTGCATTTCGTGCCTATGCGTTACCCAAATAACACTGCGTCTCCCTCTACTCGTAAAGGAGGGACGCCGGGCGCCCTGAAACGCACATGCGTCAAAACAACTGAGCGCGGTGTGCGCCTGCGAGTAAATGGCAGGACTGGCGCCTGGTGTGATGCGACGAAATGAACGCCGGCGAGCACGCGCACCGCATCATGTCGAATAGTATTGGTGTCTTGACTGTGGCATGTATGCATGTTCGTGCATGACACGCATCTCATGATTATCATATTTGCACCAGTCACATACCTTCGTCATCCATTGACGTCACGTAATACCAAATGTGGCATATGAAAAGCTAGCGAAGTGGCCGCGAGCGCATCATGAGTGTGGCGTATAAATGACACGCATGTCATGATTTTCATGTTTGGGTCTCTCGCTTGTGCTCGACGTGCAATCATGTCATGCTATACCAGTTTTGCAACATGCCATTGATTGATATGTGGGGTTTAACGTCCCAAAACTACTATATGATTATGAGTGACGCCGTAGTGGAGGGCTCCGGAAATTTAGACCACCTGGGGTTCTTTAACGTGCACCCAAATCTGAGCTTGCAACATGCCATGTGAACGAAACCACTGCAATAGCTACAGGACAATGCATGAAATATAAATCACGACATTCATGACATAAATGTAATAATTTTCATGTTATGACTAGTGAACTATGTTCTTCATACAGTCATGTTATGCCGTACCGCGTTTGGTATCGAGAATATTATAGAAACCGCCAGATGAGCTAAATGTCCTAAGCGGCTGGATAGATAAATAGATAGATAGATAGATAGATAGATAGATAGATAAATAGATAGATAGATAGATAGATAGATAGATAGATAGATAGATATTTTAGATACGAATGTTGTACGATGTTATCAGCGCTACCATTGAACAAGTAACAACTTGTATGCATGCTGCTTCGTGCAACGATGTTTTCCGCATCAAGACACATCCTGTTAAAAAAAAAAAAACACGTTGACTTTACTGCGACACATACAAATATTCAGCAAGAACAGTGTTGCAACTAAACGTTGCACTGCAGTGCAATAAAATAAAAGCCCCTGAAAAATGCTTTCACGCGTTTTTAAATGAACACTGCTGAAAAACTATGTAAATACACTCGCAGAGAAAAAAAAGAACAAGACATTGCTACTTTATATACATTAAATATTTTCGCATGCCACAGTTGATATATTTGCCTTTTTGTATTCTTGCGTTTCAAAAACGTGTGCAGCTCAGCGCAATTTATATTTAAGGCTGTTAGTCATTGCCCTAACACGCTCAATACAGCTGAGGCCGCAGGTCTCATGTTGCCATAGCTGCAAGGACCAACAGTTTGAAATGGTGTAAAACCGAGCAAAGAGCGGTATAAAGTTTTTTTAGGCGCTAACAACCCCAAAGCTGCACCCAAAATTTTCTTTTTAAATCCTTTCTTTTGCACAAAAACGACTCCTAAAAATTCACTCTTGGCGCCCTTTACTGTAGAATCAAGCTTCTCATGCTCGCATTTTTTATCATAAGGACATGAAAGGGAAAAAAAAAGACTAGTGGAACAGCGCAGGAACTGCTCGAAGCTGAAAAAAGGAAAAGTGAAGCGAAATATTAACTCCCATTATGATGTAGAAAAATGCGGGCTTGCTCTAATTGCGCAATGCATAAATCACCAGTGGAGCAAGTGCTCAACCTAGATAAGTTTAGCTATATTAATGTGGAACTTTTGTTAGACAGGCTGAGTCGGTAGTAGCACTAAGTATGATTGGACTTGCATGGACTTAGCAAGGCATGCCATAGCTAGGTATGTGACGTGTTGTGATATTAGTCACGCGACTAGCTGTTACGTGATATTGCGGTGTTATGTTCCGCTACTATAGCGACGGCAGTGATTTTAGTTTCGTGACTGAATGTTACCTTACTTTAGTCGCTTGACTAAATGTTACCATGATGTTATGAGATTTTCAGCCACTCGAGTAGTTACAAGATTATGAAGGATTCTGGTATCTAACTGTACCACATTACGTGACTTTTTGTCACGTGAGTATTCTTACATGATGTTTATTCGCATGACTAGTTGGGCGATGTTGCGCAATTTCAGTATCGTAACTCGTTGTTGCAGGACAGTACTAAATTTCTATTCACATAGCACACTCACCCGTTGAAGTTTCTGTATTCCTTTCCGAGTAATTAGGCGCACATGTTGAGGCAGCGAAAAAGAAGTAAACGAGGAGTATACGAGGGTTCACTGTTTTTAATGATCAATTCTGTAAGCACTATACCTGGCTTAACAAAAAGGCTTAAAAAGCTCCTCTTGAAAAAAAAAATTGGCCTGAATCTGCATGTTACGCTGCTGATTGATTGATTGATTGATATGTGGGGTTTAACGTCCCAAAACCACCATATGATTATGAGAGACGCCGTAGTGGAGGGCTCCGGAAATTTCGACCAGCTGGGGTTCTTTAACGTGCACCCAAATCTGAGCACACGGGCCTACAACATTTCCGCCTCCATCGGAAATGCAGCCGCCGCAGCCGGGATTCGAGCCCGCGACCTGCGGGTCAGTAGCCGAGTACCTTAGCCACTAGACCACCGCGGCGTGGCATGTTACACTGCAAATGTCGTCGAAAGACGATAGTCTTGCGTCTGGAGAGAGTGAACGAAACGTTCATTTAATGATCTGCGCAAGGAAATCGGTGAATGGTATTCTGGAGGCGCTGCGTTAGAGTGCCTCGAGCGTGTAGCGAAGGCGAACGAGCGCATCGAGGCACGTTGGACACGAGCGCCATCTGGCAGTTATCTTCGAAAACGAAAGCATGCGCGCCCGCGGAGAAAGATGCGCGCCAGACTCCGAGGTGATAAGGCGTAGAACGCAACGCGATGGGCAGGTGCCCCCACCATGTCGTCGTAGCAAAGCGTTGGAAACGCTTACCTTTTTGATCATCGCGTTGCACTGTCAGCGCAGCACGATAAAAACACTACAGTCCTTAGAGTTACTTATGTGCGCCTCTTCTAGTATAAATGCAGATATACAAAACATAGGCGTCTTGTTATGGTGCCTCAGATATGCGCGAAAATTGTTCTTATTGACAATCGCACAAAAATGAACGCTAAAGCTTTGGCAATATTGGTGGGCGTTGCGGATGGCGTTGGTCGTTTGGTGCCGTTTGAGGTGTCGTTAATGGCGGACAAACAGACAAATGTCCAAAGAAATAGACCAAAATTTTTCCGTCGGAGGTCCCCAAAAAAGACTATCGTCTTTAATTTCATGGTGTATGCATATGGTGGTTTCGGGACGTTAAACCTCTCATATAAATAAATAAAAAGTGAAATATAATGAAGAAAAATTGGCAGATCCCACGTACAGTGGGAATCGATGATATGCGAAGCACCAATAAGGTAGATTGATATGTTACTCTAGAGAGAGAGAGATAAAGATGCAAGGAAAGGCAGGCAAGTTAACCAGACGCACATCTGGTTTGCTACCCTGCACTGGGGAAGCGATAAAGGGGAGAAAAGAGGTTGCAGAGAGATGAGAAGGTACACACAACAACGAGCACACTCGGGGAGCACACACAGTCTACAGGCGGTCGTTCAGGTTTGTTGACTTTAGGTAAAGTAGCAGTGCTTTAGTTGCTTTCTGCGCAGCTGAGGCAGACTCTAAGATCAGCACAATGTTATGAGGTGGAGGTGAGTGATGCAGTACATGACATAAGTGTCATGATTATCATGTTTAGATGTGTCGTTTACCTTCGTCATCTATTCAAGTCATGTCATACTAAATTTAGTATATGTGGAGCTAGCAAAACGGCTGCGAGCACGCTATGAGCTTGGTATGTTGTCATGTTCTTACATGACACGCATGTCAGGATTATCATGTTTGCACCAGTCGTATATTTCGTCATTAATTGACCTCACGTAACACCGAATTCTGTACTTGTGGAGCTAGCAAAACTGCCGCGAGCGTGTCATGAAGGGCCCAGTATATTCCAATGTAGCGTTGAGGTGCAGGCACGCTGGGCACAGCGACACTACGTTAGCAAAACACGAGCACTCTAAAGCCTGACGCCAGGCGCGACCAGCACGACCAGCATACATCAGTGTGACCCGCCGAACACCGGCGCGAAATGCAACATGCTGCATTTCGCGCCGATTCGTTACCCAGACAACACTGCATCTCCCTCTTTTCGTGACGAAGGGACGCCGCACTCACTGAAACGCGCATGCGTCACAGCGTCGCAGCATGGCGCGCGCCTGCGACTATATGGCAGGACCGGCGCCTGGCGTCGCAACGCCGGCGTGACGCAACGAAATCAACGCCGGCGAGCATGCGCACCACGTCACGTCGAAATGCATAGGCGCCTTTACTGTAGTATGCAGTCATGTTCTCACATGACACGCATCTCATGATTATCATGTTTGCACCAATCACATACCTTCGTCATCCATTTTGGGGACGTAATACCAAATGTGACATATAGGAAGCTAGCGAAACGGCCGCAAGCGCATTATGAGTTTCGGATGTAGTCCTGTTGTTACATGACACGCATGCCATAATTATCATGTTTGGATGTGTATGTTACCTATCTTCCGTTCGCGTCGCGCAATACCGAGTTTGGTACTCTTGAAAGTAGCGAAACGGCCGCGAGCGCATCATGAGCGTAGCATGTAGTCATGTTGTTACATGACACGCATCTCATGTTTATAATGTTTGCACCAGTATTATACCTTCGTCACTCATTCACGTCCCGTAACACCAAATTTATTATAAGTGAAGCTAGCTAAATGACCGCCAGCGCTTCACGAGCTTGGTATGTAGCCCTGTTGCTACATTACACGCATCTCATGATTATCATGTTCGCACCAGTCACATACCTTCGTCATTCATTCACGTACCGTAATATCAAATTTGATATATGTGACGCTAGCGAAACGGCCGCGAGTGCATGATGAGAGTGGCATGCGGTCATGTTGTTATATGACACGCATGTCATAATTTTTGTGTTAGGATCGGTCGCTTGTGTTCGGTATACAATCATGTCATACCATACCAATTTTGCAACATGTCATGCGAGCGAAACCACCGCAAGAGCTGCATAACCTTGAAATGTATACCATAACATTCATGACATACGTGTCATGATTTTCATGTTATGACTAGTCAAATATCTTCTTCATACAGTCATGTTATGCCTTACCAAGTTGGTATCAATGCCATTATCGAAACGGCCAGGAGAGCTAAAAGTCGTAGGTGGCTAGATAGATAGATTGATTGATACGCTCAAAATCACCGAAGTTCGCTAAGAAATGCTTCGCATTTAAAACAGGAGGATCCCGTGCTCAATTAGCTGAGCATGCATACGTGACAAAACACCGAACAAACGGAGGGCTCAGGTGTGAAATCACCCCTTATCAATTTAATGACGAAGGCTTCCACAAATTTTTGAGCTCATTTAGGCTCGTGATTCGAAATAATGAGATTGTTATGTAAAAACTCCCAAGCATTTCCCCGAGGGTGAACATGGTTAACTGCGAATACACGGGGTGATGCAATGAGGGGTATTTATTAATTCGCACTATTATATCTATTAATCACACTACGGTGCTTTTATGGTGTAATGGTTCCTGGGAATCGCAATTTGATCACACGGGGGAGTTTACGTTAACTCACTGGCAAGATTTCTGCGGACATCCACCCTGGTACCCCTGAAACTTGGGTTTATCATCACCGCCAAGTTCTCCGCTTCACCTAGACAACACTTTCGTCCAGGTGGGTCCAGTTTTGACAACTTGGGGGACATCCTTCACTCCCGGCTACAACGCCGCCTCGCTAAGGGCTCTCAGCTTGGCGATGGCGGCCGCCAACGTGGTTACGGGCTATGATCCTACCTCAAGCCAAGTGCTGTCCATGGAGATTTCATCCTCCGTAAACACTATGCCATCAGAAGACGAATACCTCGACGACATGGTGAGACTGTGGCAACGCAACGCAAGCAAAATTCTCTTTTAACTAAACAGCTCGAACTCTTAAATAAGCGACTTCAACCCCAACAACAGTGTACTGCAAGGCCATCCGGTATTGCCTCCTCTGTCCAGGCGGCTACGCCAGCTATGTCCAAGCTTAGTCCTCGCTCTAAGTCCACTCCCATTAAACCACCGATTCAAGCAGCCATGTGTACACCAGCACTCGCAACCGGTGCCACATCTACTCCAGAAGCTCTTGAGGCTCCTGGGGCACTTCAGGTTCTCTTGCCCGCTAACCAAACTCTCCCTAGCAAAGAGCGTGCCCCGCGCGTAGAGGAACGCCTCACGCGCGTCGTAGCTTCGATTAATCGCCTCCTCACCAGCTTCTCGGTCCAACGCATAGTAGTAGAGGTCACCCAGGCTATTCAAGCCTGGGCAATCACCAAGTTTCAACCCAAGCCATCGCGTTCCCGCTCCTGCTCGGTGAGCAGTGAGGGTACAGCTGCACGGCGTCGTCGTAAGGTGGCTACCACCACCCCGCCGTCGGACAATCCGGCCTCTGTGCCCCTCCCTGCCTCTGAGGATTCCGAGCGGGACATGGAGGGCCAAATATAAAACCTAAGACAATCACAATGGCTACCAATCGTACGTCCCGTTCTAACATTGCGTCTAAACTCGAGATCATACAGTGGAACCCTGGAGGCTTCGGGAACAGGCGAAAGCGTTCACATCTTTCCCTTTTCCTCAGCTCACTTGGCTCTCAGCCGGCCGTCTTGGCGCTCCAAGAATCTGGCCCTGCTCCATGACTTTCTGGATACTGCTCCTATGTAGGTGGCACCACATCATGTCTCCTCGTGCATAAAGCTTACACGGCGATACAGATTGACCTCGATCTGGATCTTCCTTACGACTACTGCATGATATCAGTGCTGTCTCCGCGGAGGGGCCAACCATCGATACATATATTAAACGGGTACTGTCCCCCTCGCCTTGCGAGGGCTTTGTTTGCGCATCTCTTCCATCGGGCGCTGCGTATAGCGGCCCGACAACCACTGGTGATTGTCGGGGACTTTAATGCCCCCCGCTCTCACTGGGGTTACCACTACGAGAAGGCCCGGGGCAGAGAGCTCAAAGAGGTCATTTCCTCGCTGAGCCTCGCGCTTCTTACCGATCCGGCACAACCCACACGTTCTGGCAACTTGGTCACGCGAGACACATGCCCCGACCTCAACCTCACCCGTCACATCCGCGATGCTACATGGGAAAATTTAGGCGAAACCCTAGGCAGCGATCACTTTTTACTCCGCATTTCGTTCACACCGCGGCAGAAAATGCGCCAACACTGGGGCCAAGCCCGTCTCACCGATTGGACTCAGTTCAGAATGCAACCATTTCCCGCCATCCTCTCCTCGACCGAATATGCAGCGTGGGCATCATACGCCCTCCATTTGAAACAAGCGAACACTCGCACCCTTGCAACCTCTAATTTGACTCCTGCAATCGATCCACACCTCCTACATCTTTGGCAATCTCGCCGCGGGCTCGTAAGGCGCTGGAAACGCAACAAACTTAATCGGAAACTTCGCGCTTGCATTGAGGCGCTCACTGCAGAGGTGGCCGCATACTCTGCACAACTTTCCAATGCTAACTTGGCAGACACCTATTCGAAGGCTGCAAACTAGATGAGCTCTGAGAGTGTGTGGCGACTCTTTAGAAGCCTTCTCGATCCCTGCACCATCAGGGGAGAACGCAACGCCAGCTCCACCGTGCTCTGCATGCCTTTCAGGGCACTACGGATCAACTCGCGCGAGAACTTTGTGACCGCTACATCTGCCGCACAATTGATCCCGCGGGCCCAGCATATACGTATTCCGGCGCCCCGTAACAACCTCGACGCCCCATACACGCTTTCCGATTTACGATTTGCACTCACGAAAATACGACGGGGCACGGCCCCTGGACGTGACGGAATCACAGTATCGCTCCTGGCAAATCTTCCCGACCAAGCACACCTCTCGCTACTCGACCCTATAAATTCGGTATGGAACGGCTCTCCGCTGCCAACGGAATGGACCACATGGGTCGTGACATTCATACACAAACCGGCAAAGTCCGTTAGTATCGAGGCACTCAGACCCATCTCACTTACGTCCTGAGCAGGCAAACTCATGGAAACCATGGTTCGCGAACGCCTTTCCGCCTACTTGGAGGCCAGGAGGACCTTTGCCGACACGATGTTTGGCTTTCGCCCGCATCTGTCGGTGCAGGACGTCCTGCTCCAGCTTCATCACGATATCATAGAGCCGACTACTATGCGCCATAACGATAAAGCCGTGCTCGCTCTCGATCTCCGCGGGGCGTTCGACAACGTCAAACGCAGCACTATACTCACTAACCTGTCTACCACAAACTGCGGGCAGAAGACTTTCAACTACATTCGCGCCTTTCTATCACATCGCACCGCCTTCATTCGCCTTAATTCTACCGAAGACGGCCCGTACTAATTAGGCACGCGGGGTACACCTCGAGGGGCAGTCCTGTCTCCTCTGCTTTTTAACCTGGCGATGATGAACCTCCCCTCTCTTCTAAGCGAGGTCGAGGGAATACAACACGCACTATATGCGGACGATATCACAATCTGGACCAACACCAGCTCCTTACGCAAATCGAAGAATGCCTGCAAAAGGCTGCCCTTCTGGTGGATACCTACGCTGGTTCATGCGGCCTGGAGTGCTCTCCAGCTCAATCGGCTCTTCTTTCAGTCTCTCCGCTACCGCCACCTAAAGTTTTTCTTCCGTCCGGGCCCGTCCCGTTAGTGCAAAATATTCGGGTTCTTGGCCTTCACCTCACATCGTTCTTCGATCCAAAGGGCACAATAGCAGGCCTTAGACGCACCAGCGAGCAGGTGAGCCGTATGATACGGCGAGTGTCTACCAAGCGCGGCGGCCTCCGCGGGTCTCAGTCCCTCCGATTGGCCCACGCGTTTGTGACCAGTCGCATCCTCTACGCATTGCCTTACCTTCGCCTGCGTCGTCGACACGAGCACCAGCTGGACGTCCTTCTTCGTTCAGTATACAAACGCACTCTGGACCTACCTATTGCAACTTCCAACAGCCGATTCGTGGCTCTGGGGGTACACAACACCTTTACAGAGATGCGCGAAGCTCATCGCGTTAACCAAATCAATCGACTGTCGCAGACGCCTTCAGGGCGCCGTCTTCTACACAGACTTGGCTTTAACCCGATATCTGACCAAGACCCTCTGCAGCCGGTACCAGAGCTCTGGAGTCAAAAGCTATGGGTGGAACCTCTACCCCGTAATATGAACCCCGACCTCCATCCTGGCCGTAGACTAGCACGCGCCACGGCCCTTCATACGCGACACTCCGATCGTCCTGGTGTTTTCTACGTGGACGTCTCGGGTCCTTCCCCCACGGGTAACTTCACGGCTGCCGTGATTACAGAGGGCAAACACGTCGATGGCCTCTCCTTTCGAGCAGACACAGTAACGCACGCTGAAGAGGTTGCCATATCTTTGGCCGCCTCTCACCCTGCCTCACGCACCATCCTGACGGACTCGCACTCGGCCTGATCTCAGTACCTTCAGGGTTCCATTGCCCCGCTGGCGGCTAGCCTACTGCAGGCAGCCTCTTGGCGCTTTAACCCTCATCCCATTGGTATAGTCTGGACCCCAGGCCACTCGGGCCTGCCCGGCAACGAGGCGGCAAATGCCACTGCCCGCACTTCTCTTGTCCGGGCCGTTGCCCCTCCATGTCCCGAGACGGAATCTGGCAATACCAACCTGACGCGCTTTCGCGAAATTTTGGCTCATTACCGGGCTTCGCGCCGCCTCTACCCGGACCCCGCACGCGGTTTGGAGAAAGCGGACGAACGACTGCTACGCCGCCTGCAGACTAACACCTTTATCAGTCCGGCGGTCGCCAGGCACTTTTTGCCGGAAATCAATGGCACCTGCTCGACCTGTCATGTCCTCGCCGACACATATCACGTCGTAGCATCGTGCCCAATTAATCCCGTCCCTTTCTCATCCCCTTTTCTTATCCCAACTAGAGAGGCTTGGGAGGAGCTACCTGCTCGGCTGCTCTAGCTTGGCTGCGCAGCGCTCCTTGGTGGAGCGCGCACGGGCAGCTTCCAGCTCCACTGGCGTCCCGGAATAGGGTCTGGCCACTCTAGCACGCCGATGGGCCACGTCGGCACTCTCTAGTAGACTTTTTCTGAAATAAATGTTTTTTACCACCACCACTGGCAAATGCCAACGGATTTTAACTTTACTCCCCCTCACGACCCGCTCTCGACGGGAGGCTTAGAGAGAAGGCGGGCGCGCGAGAGAGAGGGGTGCGCGCGCAGCTGCAGCGAGCGAGGAGAGCGGAGGAGCGAGCGAAGGGGGAGGGGGTATAAGGCGCGTTACTGACACCGATATCAGCGTCGCGTCCGTGGCTTATTCGGTAGAGCGTCGCGCTGCGGCCCGCCAA
Source organism: Rhipicephalus microplus (assembly GCF_043290135.1). Taxonomy (NCBI): domain Eukaryota; kingdom Metazoa; phylum Arthropoda; class Arachnida; order Ixodida; family Ixodidae; genus Rhipicephalus; species Rhipicephalus microplus. The sequence continues at coordinate 88,708,636 of NC_134704.1, forward strand.
GTCCTCTTTCTTTTAAATATAGAGAGAAGACTGCGGACGCCGCCGACGGCGGTGGATGGTTTGGGGTCGCTTATGAAGTGTATTCACACTTAAAAAGATCAACCAGCAGACCCAGCAATGAGGAGATAGATACGAGGTCGGCAATGAGCAACTCAAATGAACATGAGAGGGTGCTGCGGAGTTGCAGCGTTGTGGATTCACGGAAGTTACCGCGTCCGCTGTCGCTAACACAAATATTGAGTTTTCTGCAGTGTGCTAGCAGTTCGCGAGTAGGAGTGTGTTGTTGACGTGAAGCAATCTATTTTGGTCGGCACCAGTGAACTCGCAAGCACGAGCGGCGTTCTTGAAGTAGTCGCGTTGTGTGTGTAATGCACATGGCGCACCACGTCTCTGCGAAATTTGTTTACATACTTAGGATGCCGCAGCGACACGCAGTCACTGAATGCAATGGTCAATTAATAAGTTAGAGCTGTCAAGTTAACACTGCTGCCTCACCTGGAAAGACGAAATCTGCTTGGCCGTTCGATTTTTTGTTTTTTGTTTTTTCACCAGCGGCAACATCCTACCATGCTTCAACCGTATACGACTGGCGCTTAGACGGTTTGGGCCTCAATACGCAGCTTCCCTCTATTGCCGCTAGGTGCCGCATGAATTGCTGGAGTCGCTAATTCTTTTAGGGTTCATCTACGCTGGCGAAGTCGTTCGTGTATGCAGTTGCTTGTTTCACCTATGTACAGTCAGCCAAGTATTTAGCTATCGTTCATTAGCAGCACGTTTTTTAGTATCTTCCATACGACCTAATTAGGTCTCAGTTGATTAGGACAAGTGTATTCCCATAAAGCACATGTCCACGAAGCAATTTTGTATAACAACGTTCTTTATAATGGCGATGACAGACTAGCAAGTGGCCGCTGCGCAAAATAGCATAAGTTTGGCCAACAGTACACCTTTGCGCAGGGTTTTGGGACAGACAGATATTGATAACACAAAGGAGCGAAGGCGGCGGCTTTACCCTCCCAGTTATTGTAGGATTAGAAAGGGACCACGGAATTTTTTCAAAGCCCCTTATTAAACCATTTCTTGTGAATATACCGCGAATGCTATATCATCATCATAAGCTCGCATGTGCGGTGTAAATTAGATAAATCTTCACTCGTTCACCTAATATAAGGAAGGCAACAGTTACCCCCCGAAAACGGCTCTTGTATACGGGTACGTGCCCCGAAAATCAGGCAATTACCACTACACTCTGCGTTCAATATAAAGTAAGAAAGAAACACTTAGACTACAAAATGGCTGGGAAGCTGCGGCGGTAGGCCGAATACCACGAGCATGTACACCGAGAAAGTGCCGAGGAACGAGAAAGGCTGTGACACCCCGAAGCGGTGGAAAGCCTATGCCAAAAACGATGAGCCCGTGTCGTGCCTGTGACTGTCAGTGTATCAAGTTGAACCTCTCTACACTGAGAATCATCGCACAAACAACCCAACATCACCTAGCTAAAGCGAAGCAATAATCTAGAAGGAACCAAGAAACTACATCACGTAAGTAACGTCTCTAAAACAAACTACGAGCAACCAGCTTAGTCTTCGTAATCATCCAGTATCACTGTTCGAAGCTTTGCACTGCTAGTGCTGGCTACATCGATTCGGCTTTCCTCCGTATTCCTTGTTGTTCTTCCGTAAGAAACCATACTTGTTTATTATAAAATAGCAGAGCATTGAAAGGTATGTTGGCGGGGATGGGAGTGGAATGTATAACCTTATGGAGTAGCCTTAATATACTGACTTTTGAACGCGTTCAAAGTTGCGTAGTATTACTAAACCTCTGTGTTGTTCGTTGTTGTCTTTTATGAAATGGGTATCACATTTCAAACAAGAAAAAATTTCGAAGACCATCACTCGACAAAATAAAATATCGAATCACTTCTAAGTGACTACAGTTTTCAGTAAATATTCGGATGCTTCCTTATGAAAATCTATTTAAAAAGTAAACAACTTATCGACAAAATAGACGTAAGCCAGTTAAAAGAACGCAAGTTCATCAGCGTAGCTTCCATAGATGTTCAATTATCTTTATTGAGGCTTCACCGATTCGACAAATACACTATTAAGCTGAATATATATATATATATATATATATATATATATATATATATATATATATATATATATATATATATATAAATTAGCTTGAGCGGAGAAACGTACGAAAAATGTTATTACTCCCACGTTTCGGCCGGGGTCCGGCCTTCATCAGGGCAAACGTACGAAAACTTTTATTAATCCCACGTTTCGGCCGGGGTTCGGCCTTCATCAGGGCATGAAGGCCGGACCCCGGCCGAAACGTGGGAGTAATAACATTTTTCGTACGTTTGTCGGCTCAAGCCAATTTCGATTTACCACTGGATTCACAGAAGACAATCGCCTAATATATATATATATATATATATACATATATATATATATATATATATATATATATATATATATATAATTAGTATACACGTAGTGGTGTATAATACACCAATACGTGTTGTGCACAGACGAGGCAAAAATTTGCGAGATTTATTAACTTCCTCTAAAACCAGACAGAGCAATAACGACCAGACGCTTGGTTTCCGTCCTTGTAAAAAGCCCCGCTGTAAAGTGTGTGCACACATGACCACAACAACACTGGCAGCCAGTACTGCGACGAACTTCAAGTTCAAAATTAAGGGCAGTTTCACTTGTGATACTGCAAATGTCGTATATTTGCTAGAATGCTCAACCTGTCATGTACAATACATAGGTCATACTGAAACTGCTTTTCGATACCGTTTCTATAATCATAAAGCTCATGTGCATGCCCTTCCTAACTTACCGATGTTAAGGCATGTCACCGAGGCAGTTCATTCATTCAGTAATCTGATTGCTACAATACTGGAATAGGGTTTTAAATCACACCATGAACGTAAAGTAAAAGAGTCATTTTTAATTCATAAATTCAAAACACTATTTGCCGGCATGAACGAGAGCCCGGGTACGCTTACTTGCACATTGCCTTAGTAAATCGCTTTTTTGTTTTACTGACAAGTGTATATTCTTCGCACGATGTTTACCTATTGTCAAAAATTACCTACATAATGTAGGTGGCGTTTGTCGCTTCACCATTTCACCCGCATTCATTTTGCTCTGCCTGCTTTGTGATTTTGTTTATCTCTCTAAGCTTCTTTTTATTTTTTAAAGGATTACTGAGTGTTTTTAGGCTGTGATTATCCCGCAGAACGTATGACCAAGTGAGCTACTGCGTGCGCTGTCTGTTATTTTGCAGACCTGTTTCATTCCACCAAGATGTAGGGTATCTAATACGTGCCATTTCACTATTGTATAATGATACGCGTTTTCAGCTGTATATGCACTATAGCCAAATACCTTTGGTGATATCTTGTTTCTTAAATCTTGTTTCTTAAACTACTGATAATGACTTAGCCGTGTGATACGCAAAGAAGCGGCTTATATATGTGCCCTGTGTGCCATGTGAAACCATTCACTCCGACAGAGGCAGGCCCACCTGCTGAAACGTTAGTAAAGCCACTGTTTTTTCGCACGTTTGTCGACCTCTTTTTCTACCGTATATATATATATATATATATATATATTTCTTTACCTGCCACGCGAACTCATCTCCATAGTCTTCAGAGGAATACGTTTTACGACTCGCGCAGTGTCGCCAACGTGCTCGTATAAATACTTAAGCCCGACAGCAAGAGAGAAAGATAGTTTATGATGAATCGCATCGTCCTGTATTCTTTCAACCTGGAGACGAAGTGCTCCTTTTGACGCCTATTCACACACCTGGTTTGTGCGACAAATTTCAGCCATGGTCAATCGGGTCGTACACAGTCCTTGAAGAGACTTTACCAGTGAATTATCGCGTGACGCCACCTTAGCCCCCGCAGATTGCCTTCATCGAACTACTGAGTTTGTCCATGTCTCCCGTATGAAGCCCTTCGGGCGAAGTTCTTTGTCCCCCTGACTTGCCGCGGCCAGGGTGGCCGCTTTCACGTGGGGAGAATTAGTGTGGGCATTTAGTATAACCATCCTCTTCACCTGTACATAATCATCATTATCATGTGTTGCTCATGCATCCTCATCGTTATCGTTGTCGCGTAGCATCATAATCGTGGTTCGTTCATCATAGCTGTCGGCTGCCCTCGGGCCTAATAAAGGTCTTCCAAACCAAGACTCTGAATATTTGATATATACATATACATATATATATATATATATATATATATATATATATATATATATATATATATATATATATATATATATATATATATATATATATATATATATATACAAATTATTTGGCTTTTAAGTTAAGGCCACCATGTGCTAGCAGTGACACATAATAAAATGATTAGTTACTGTGTTAACTCTGCATAATAATAATTGGGGTTTTGATTACTGAAAAGCTCACAAGGCTTATTCTATGACTTTTCAATATAGCAAAATCAACGCGCCCGCGACTTTAGAGAAGACAATGCCCTTTCTAAAAAACAACTGAAAAAATGCGCTCTTTTATCCAAATCTTCATTATTTTGTTTTTTTAGAAAGACTCGCATCAGCACAGCTTGAGGAATCCAGTATGAAGAGAACACAGTTAAAGAAGCGACGTGCGGGCGGATGGCCTTGAACTCGGCATTCAGAGCTTATGATGGTAGCGCTCAGCGTACGTTTCACTATGAACAAAAATATTTTTTAAAAGCCGTCCTCATCTTCCCCTGGGGGGAACTCGACTTAATGCGCTGCATAGTCATGCGGGTATCGCGTAAATGTTTCGTAATTGGGTATGGCTTGGCAATGCTTAATTGTTATGTCGTTTAAGTTATTCTTAATCCTTGAATGAAGGAGAAGTGTTGCGTACGCACTGTATTTTCATGTACTTGTCAAGAGGTTCTTATAAACTGACACCTAAACTCAAACGCAAAAATGGATTGCAAAAATACTTGAAGTGCGTAAATATACAGGACTATATACAGGGTGTTTCAAGAAATATGTCCAATATCTTTTAAAATTTAGCCCAAGGAGCTACATGCTCGCTGCGTTCACTGATGCTGTTTCTGTAGTGGTACGCATCTTACATGAGTTGAAGACATGATTTGTAACAGCAATTAGTAAAGTGAAAACCCTCACAGCCCCAAAGAGAGTGCTAAGCGACTATCTTTTGCGGGAGAGTTGCCAGCACTCACTTTTGCAGCCCTCGCTTTTCAGGAGTGCTGTGAACTCTCTTTTTTATGCACAGAGTAAGCTGATACTCTGGCTAAACAAGAGTGAACAAGCTCCCCTGCCAAATTACAGTCACGCTTCTGAAATAGAGTTCATGCAATTTCTGCGGAAGTTGCACTACTCTCTCACAGAGTTTTATAATCCGATAGGGTTAGAGTGCATCAACTCCCTTCAAGAGTAAAATCATTCTTGCTGCGCTAGGACTAACGTTTCGAGAAAATTGTGTCGAGCATTTCGTAAAAGCAGTGAACTGCATAGATTGCTTCAAGCTAACGTCCCTTATGCAGGACGGACATCGGTATACACATTGTATTAGTATGCTACAATGCAACCAACAACACTGACCACATTCTTCACGAGCTACAGACAACCTTTCACACAGCAACCGGTATTTATACTCATGATCTCTAGCCCCTTTCTAGTGCGGGTGGTGCTACAATTCTATTACGCGTTTCGACAAGCAAAGATACATCTAGCGTGTGTAACTGTCTGGTGATCGTTAGGTACCCTGTAGGCACTTCGACCTTTCAATACAAAACTACAATACATACAACGCCATTTTTAATACTATATTCCAGTTATGAGCTTGTATTCTGTCACATCGGCTCAATGCGGTGAAGCCACTTGCGCGCAAGCCTGATAGTTGTATTTAGGTGCTTACACACAGTTGGAACGATCTGTCAGTAGTACTGGCCAAAAAATAATCTACCAATATTACAATCCGGCGTCCTATCCTACTTGCGATGCCGATGTGTGTGCTAGTACGCCAGAACAGCAACGCTGGTCGGCAAAACCACAACTGAAACACATCGCCGGCAATCCTTATTGTTTTGCTTACCTCCTCAACACTTTAATACAACAATGAGAGGCTTGCGGATGACTCAAACATTAACCTTCGTGAGCCACCTGCGCCGAGATTGGTCCAAGTAAATGTGACTCGTACGAGTACCATTCTCAGCAAATGTAGGCCTAGCTTACCGGCCAAGTCCGTCATAAATGCCATTAGCGCTTCTGGGTTTGATAATATGCTATGCCGAGGAATAAAAGTAACTGTACAGTAGACCCTTGCAATCGGTGAACTTGAATGAACCATTGTTAATTGCGTATAGTGTGCGCACAAGGAGCGATGAGCATAGATGCGACGTCCTTTCAGGCAGTGGCGCAGCGCACCTCGGGCCCCCGCCGACAGCCGCCGGGCACACTCGTTGGCACTTCGCTGACTCATACAGGGAAACACAGACTTGTCGTTCGGTGCGTGTTCATAAAATAACACAATGAGACAATTCCGTGCACATGCACTTTGGCTTTTGGCTGTCGGCTACGTAGTTCCTGCTTTCTCTTTACAGATGCAAATTAGTACACTCTTACAACTCCATAGCATATCATCCCTTGCACACGAAAATACACCTAATTCAATCAACTACCTGCGTACTTATCGAGCATTAGAGTCGATATCAAACTTCGGTGCACCTCAACCAGCAGAAAAAGTGAGTAACGGCTCTTGGACTCGGCAGTAAATTATCTGCCCCAGGTTCTCGGCAATTTTTGTATATTTTCGTTTCTTTGTTGTGAATTCTGAAATAAACTTGGCGTCTTAGCTTATCATGAAGACGCAAGGTTTAGTTAGAAACGAAAATTGCGTATGTATTCAAACTACGAACAGTGAAGCGTACTGGCGTATTTTGTTTTGACCAGTTTTTTTTTTTTTTACCGCGAAGTCAGCAAGGAACAATGTGGCTATAGTGGTAGAGTGCCCACCCCGTTATGCGTAGGTGGCAAGTTCAAACCCCTCTGTACAATTTTTGTAGCTTTTTTTTACAATATGTTCTGAAATTTCCTTCACTCAGAAGCAATTTGTTTGTGCCGTAAACTAACTTTTCGCGACGCTGCCACTGTAGATGCTGCCTGTTTTTTTTCTTTTGAAGGTGTTGGTGTTGGCGCTTCGTGAACTAAACATTCATCATAACACAAACATGCTTTTGTTATCACTGAAAGTTATCCTATTACTTAACGCAATAAACTTACATCTGGGGCGTCTACGCTCAGATGCGTATAGTTACGAGACAGTTATAATGCTTTGCGGCGTGGTTGGTAACATAGTAGCGCTAGATTGTATTATTCCGTCAGCAAGGACGGGGTGCCTGATCCCATTCATGCCCCATCGGCACGAGAGTTGCATAGATTGGTAACTCCACTTGAGTAGCAGAGAGTTCGCACTCTCTTTTATTCTGCATTCAACGAAAGGGAATGTTCCGCGGCCGATTCTTCCCTACTCCCCCACGGATTTGAAGAACTCTGGAGAGAGTAACACAGTCTCTCTGCTCTTGCAGTACCTCCTCGACTTTTGTGAGTGTGGGAGTTAACCGGTGAGGTCAAACGGGAGAATGGAAGTCCTTCATGCGAATAAGTGGTTGCCGCTTTCAGATTTCAGAAAAGCGGCTTAGAGTAATAACTGCGAACTAATGAAATTCTCCAAAATCCTGCGGCGAGACTAAAACCAAAGGACTAATGGGCGCAACAAGCAGACGACTACAATAACGTCACTGTTCAAGAACAGCTGTTACAGGGCTGCTGTTCTTCTTCTTTCGCTAACGAATGTGCGTCATGCGTGCTGTAATTGCAAGCGCAGTCCACACCCATACACAACGAAGTCGGTTCAGGTTCGATATAACAAAGCTCCCTCATTTTCGAACGTCTCGGAAGAGTTAGACAGTTGCGCTCTTTCGCGTTTTGGGTTCGGTTTCACCGCAGAATTTAGGAGAACTTCGTTAACTCGCTGCTATAACTAGAAGCTACTTTCCCAAAATCTCAAAGCAGCAATGGTTTCTTCGCATGAAGAGCTTCAGTTCCCCCTTTTGAGTGGACTTCCAAGCTTCACTCACCCAAAGTAATTATTTAAGTTTTCTAATAACGGTTTAAACTTGTGTGTTCAACCCTCTTAAGATGCCTGCCGCTACAGAAAAAGCAACTGTGAAGACGGCGAGCAAATAGCGCCATTTGCCGACATTTTCTTTACGATATTGGACACATTTCTCAAAACACTCTGTATATTTGTGCAGGTTATAGTGTGGAGCTTGTCTTATTGACCCTTCACTGGGATATTTTATTGTTCCCTCTGCCTATAGGAGTCCAGCTGCACACATACTTAGGTATACAATCTTTGATCAACATAGGATGGCGTTTTGTTGTAGAAAAAAATAATCATGGCAGCTCCTGTGGAACTTTATTTATTACAGCGTGTTTCAAGAAATGTGCCCAATATTATTTGAATATCTTTACTTTGCCAGAATGCGTCTTCACATCTGTACAAACAATAACTGTGACAGAATGAACAGAAATTAAGACAATTAACTTTTTAACCAGTGTAAATTGCCGATCGAGTCCAACGGGCGAATTGATGGAGAAAGTCCCTCGCATTGGGGGAAAAGAATAAGCGAGTGTCGATAAGCGGCCATGAAGCGAAGTGTCTGGATTGACGGTTTATGACGTCGAAGGAAACAGTGTCGTCATTGAAGGCGTCGTTGAAGTGAATGGTAGATGGGCTGTTTGGGGTGTCAGTTTTGGTTTCGCCAGCTAAATTGGCCAGAACTCATCACTCCGCGATGATTGCCAGTGGCCGCCTTTCCAAAATTTCAAACCGGGTGTGAAAAATTTGTAGGGAGCACTTTATTTTGCCAGTTGGACTCGATCGGCTAATTCCACTGGTTAAAAGGTTAATTGTCTGAATTTCTGTAGTTACTGCGATAAATAATGTTTGTACACTTCTGAAGATGCCTTCTGGCAAAGTAAAGGGAACAGGCCGCAGGTACCTCCTTCCTGTGATTTTTAAATAATATCGAACATATTTCTTGAAACACCCTGTATATACATGGGCACAGTAGTGTGCAGAACAATACTGTTATCAAATGTGTTATGTTAGCAAATCCTATGATATAATCAAAGAAAATTTTCCAAATGCTTGGGGACTGAAGGACTCAGTTTTTAAATTCATTGGCAGAACTTCTGGTTGTAAGTGGCTACACTGTCAAACAATTAAAGCCAGTATCACGCCTGTGCAGCTTGAGTGAACAGGCGAGCTCTCAAGCAAACACAACCACCCCACAAACACAGATTACGCTTTCTTTTCTTCTTTTGTTTCTTTCTTCATCTCTCGTTTTCTACTTATTCTACATCTGGGCTGAAATAGAGATAAATTAGAGTGAATATAAAGCGGAAACACGTGGCCGCTGATACACTCCCTATAATGTTCAAGGCCATATCCTAATATCTGCAACAGCCACAGTTTCATCCAAAATGTACAATCAAATGGCGTTCCTCTCCATCCTATCTCACACGACGCACATTCGCGGACATCATTGCAGAAGTTTATCAACGCCACGTAATGACCTCTGACAGTAAACAGACCGCATCTCTGCACGCGGTCTTCCATATCTGACTAGCGCCAGCAAAGAGATGAGGATAGAAAAGAGGAGGGTGACGGAAATGAGAAGCTTAGATGGTGCGAGCAAGGCGCAAGCTATCAGCATACAGCGAAAGTTCCGCTGACGCGAGGCGAATGAAAATAAAACGCCATCATCGCCGCGCAGAATCGTATTGCGGTGAGGGAGGAAATTGCGATTTACCCAGCTCTAACTTCTCTGACTTTCAGTGTCTGTGCAAATCGCAAGTTAGTGGCAGATGTCGGATGTGCACAAGACGAACTATAGTCTAGTTCACTATACTGATTGCCGAGAACAGAGATCCCGCCACCGCTGCGTCGCTGTTGGAACGCTTGCTATGTTTTGATTCAGCTGGTGCGTGACGAAGCCTGTGAAACGAAGGCTAAATAGAGTTGTTCGCTAAAATGGTTCGTATACTAAAGTGTTTGGTAGACAGCACCAAGTAAGTGAAATCACAGTATGAAATAAATGGCAACATGAACGGAACATCAAAGTAACGTTAGACGGTTACGTTTTAAATGCGAGGCGATTCTTTGCATGTATACTGCAAGCACTTCTGGCATCTATCTATCTATCTATCTATCTATCTATCTATCTATCTATCTATCTATCTATCTATCTATCTATCTATCTATCTATCTATCTATCTATCTATCTATCTATCTAGCTATCTATCTATCTATCTATCTATCTATCTATCTATCTATCTATCTATCTATCTATCTATCTATCTATCTATCTATCTATCTATCTATCTACGACTTTTAGCTCTCCTGGCCGTTTCGATAATGCTATCGATATCAGACTTCGTATGGCATAACATGACTGTATGAAGAACATATATGACTAGACATAACATGAAAACTGTGACATGTATCTCATCAATGTCATGATTTACATTTCATGGTCGTGCAGCTCTTGCGGTGGTTTCGTTCACATGGAATGTTGCAAAACAGTTATGGTGTGGCATGATTGCATGGTGAACACAAGCGACGACCCTAAGATGAAAATTATGACATGCGTGTCATGTAACAACATGACTACATGCCACGCTCATGATGCCTTGGTGGCCGTTTCACTAGCGTCACATATACCAAATTTGGTATTACAGTATGTGAATGGATGATGAAGGAATGTGACTGGTGCAAAGATATTAAGCACGAGATGCGTCTCATGTAACAACATGACTACATACTACGCTCAAGATGCGCTTGCGGCCGTTTTGCTAGCTTCACATGCACCAAACTCGGTATTACATGACGCGCACGGACTACATAGGTAAATAACACATCTAAACATGATAATCAAGACATGCGTATCATGTAACAACGTGACTACATGCCACACTGATGATGGGCTCGCGGCCATTTCTCTAGCTTCACATACGCCAAATTTGGTATTAAGTGACGCCAATAAATGACGAAGGTATGTGACTGGTGCAAACATGATAATCATGAGATGTGTGTCATGCGAGAACATGACTACATGCCACAGTCAAGGCACCAATACAATTCGAGGTGACGCGGTGCGCGAGCTCTCCGGCGTTCGTTTCGTCGCGTCACGCCGGTGTGGCCACGCCAGGTGCTGGTTCTGCCATATAGTGGCAGAAGCGTGCCGCACTGCGTTGCTTTGACGCATGCGCGTTTCAGTTCATCCGGCGTCTCTCCGTCACGAAAATAGGGAAACGCAGTGTTGTCTGGGTAACGCCTCAGCGCGAAATGAAGCATGTCGCATTTCGCGCCGGTTGCCATCGGGCCGTGCCGACGGACGCTGGTCGCGCCTGACGTCTAACTATAGAGTGCTCGCGTTTTGATAAGGTAGCGTCGCTGTACCCAGCGTGCGCGCGCTTTTACGTGGAGTATAATGGGCCTTTCATGATGCACTCCAGGGCGTTTCACAAGCTCCATATATATCAAATTTTTTGTTACATGACGTTAATGCAAGACGAAGGTATATCACTGGTGCAAACATGATAATCATGACACGCGTGTCATGCAAAACATGACAACATACCGCCCTCATAGCGTGCTCGCGGCCGTTTCACTAGCTCCTCGTATACTAACTAACTTTGGTATCACGTGATGTGAATAGATGACGAAGGTAAACGACATATTCAAACATGATAATTTTAACACGGAAGTCATTTACAGCATCATTTACCACCACCTCGTAACGTTGCGCTGATTTTAAAGTGACATATCAATATTTCTTATTTTTTCTTCGCATATGATCGACTCCCACTGCACGTGGAATCTGCCAATTTTTTTGGTCTCATACTTGTCATTTAATTCCGTAGGACCACTTCTTCTGAAGAGAAGAAAATGAATGTGATCTGAACGCGATAAGAATCATAAAAGGTGTAACTTCTGAAGGCACGTTGGCAAGGCTATCGAAGAGGCTACATTGTTTTCTAAGAACATCGGTATGTCATGAGATTGTTTACAGAATTTTAATGACAACTTTTATGTATGTATACGAGCACAGTTATTCATCATGGTTAACTAATGGATGGACTTTATAAAGACGCATCAAAACATTTCGTAGTCTAAGTTATACGCATACTGCGTTTGTAATATCAAGGTGCTTCTACATCAGTATGCAAGTTAACGTATAATAGTCCAATAACAGCTTCTCCTTGTATCCACTGCATGCTTGGCATCGTTGGACTAACAACAGGGATTCAAACAACAGACGAAGCGTCTATCTCCATTACAAGCTGCTCATCGGCTTAGTTGCTTCACGTTCACGATATTGATTCACATACTGTTTACGCTACAGGAAGGGCAGTAATTCAAATGACAAAAAGGGTGGGAGCTGAAACTGACAAATGCTAGGCGATCGTCACGAGAAATTGAATGTGAACAGAAGTTTCATCAGACGAGTTGATGAAGCAGGACCTCTTTATATTCCGCGAATTTTTTTTTTTATTTCGGAGCTCATATTTGCCCGTGTTGTGCTCAAGAGCGAGCTCTTATTCGCAGCAGTCCATCGGCCAGTCTAGCAAAGGCGTTGTGCAAGGCGCCGTGGCGCCAATCGTAGGTTTTGCGGCGTCTGAGTCTGAAAACAGATACTGATTTCATGCGGTCAGTGAAATTACACGTAAGTTCTTTTTTTTTCATCACCATATGCATGCAAAACTGACGAGGTTGATGAAAATGGTAGTGGCGGTGATAGCAGCAGCAGGAACAAAATCAACAACAAATGCGTTTTTTTTATGACTTCATGTAAGGAGATGTTGTCGCACAAATAAGGCATTGGCGACTCCTAATCCCTAGAGGTATCTAACATTGAGCACATGGGGCCAAAGTCTCCAAGCGTAATAAATCCACAGCACATACAATACACAATTGAGCAAACCAGTAAAGAAATGAGATTTCAAATCAACGTATTCAACAACCCCATACGATCACATATGCGGTGATGTTAACAAATTAGAGCAACCGTCGTATACAGTCAACAGTCTCATAATGGTGAATGTAATAGTCCATATATATATATATATATATATATATATATATATATATATATATATATATATATATATATATATATATATATATATATATATATATATATATGTTGCAATGTCAGCGTACGTGTGCTGGGGCCTCACACAGGGCCATAGAGGAATAGTTCTATAGATTTTAATCAATGATTAACAAGGAGCGAGATGAATATTATTACGTCTGCTGGCGCTTTTAGAATGTTCACACAGCAACAACGCCTTCAAAGGGCGCCCATATTTACACAGGAGATCACGACGTTCTGCAGTACCCGGAATGCGTTTGTGCATCCAGACAAGGGTCTTCTCAGGCTACGGATCAGTCTTATTTGCATCCAAGTATAAAGTGCTTCAACATGGCATGAAACTTATGCGCCCCCTAATTGCATTTGCATACTTGATGAAGGAGGAACCCACATAGAGCTGTGTAAATGATGGGCACTTCGAAGGAGGTGGGGCGTTTATTTCAGTTTAAGTGCTTGATTTCATGAGAACGGTAAATCATTAGCGGCTCACTCGGCGTTTTCATCAGGGGAAAGAGAGAGATAGGCATTATCTTGAGAATTACGCAACACTTTTCGAGAATATGTATGGCTCTTTGTATTGCCTATGTTAGGCAGCACGTGGGACGTTAGTACATGTTCTCATGACTGGATAAACGCAGTTAGCATATAGCTCAAGATGAAACAGGATTTAAAATGTTGAAGCAGGATGATAGACACATGTCGATTTTCTCATGAGTTATCGTAAAAATGACAAATAAAAATAATAATAATACTTAGGGTGTTTCTATCACCTTATGTTCTTTATTGTGCACTCATATTGCACTAAACATGGGCATTTGCAATTTCACATCCACCAAAACATAACCGCCGCTGTCGGTATGAATATCGCGACATTAGGATCAGCACTCGAGAAGCATAACAATGTGCTACCAAAGTGGAGAGCCGATAGCAAAAAACATAACACAACGTACCACGATATTTGTAGTGCATTGTAAGTTACTACTATGTAAGCAACTGTTAGCGACTGCTATGTAAGCGTTCAACCCATTTCATCCATCACTCTAACAAATAAATATAATTAACGGCTGGTTAAGCATCATTTAGGCACACTGGTTAACTTTTTATTATGCCTGTATATACAGTCGTGCTTTCATCCGACCGTCTTTTGCTTTGCCCTCATCGGGGATTCGAGAGTATCGACGGAAATCTTGTTAATTGTTCCACACTTTTGCAAGCTTCTATTTATGGCTCTCTGTAGTAAATATGAAGAGCTCACCGCTATAATGTTGAATAGCAAAGTAACATTGGTGGCACTCTTCAGGTTTATTATAGGCCCCTCGTTATCAAAATAGCGTGACGCACCCGACAGCATCACTCTGTTCTTACTAATTGCGAAACGTTCTTTTACAGTTAACGCTACGTTTCACTAACATACCATGTGCTCTGCCTTTCCTTTAGATTGATGCAACTGGTGGCAACTATACATGTTTCGAAAATAGCAAGACCCACGAATTTTTGAAAGAATGCTGAATAAATGCATTCCATAGAACTCAAGTTCATTTTAAACGATGACGTTCGCCTTTCCAGCGCGCATCCTTTCATCATCTAACAAGTGGACTGCAGCTGCAATTATCTTTACGCAACGCTATCACTCACCAAATAATCTTGCTGTGAAGAGCACTATCAAAACTCTGCCATTGTCAAGCTTTACAAATTTACGCGCTTGTCTAACTTTCTTTCGCGCAGTGAACACTGAAAACAGACGCTAACATGGCCCATACTGTAACTAAAACTTTCCATCATTCGTCAAAGAATTAATAACTTCCAGCTAACTCTCCCAATACTTTTATTATAGTTAGTAATATCACCGTGAGGTGGGCGTCGAAAGCAGCATAATGACTGAATTAAAATTCAATGAAGTTCAATTTTTTTATTTATTTAATGAAAAGTTCAGTGCTGATGAGGGGCGATGGTTATGTCTTTTTTTTTCTTTGACTAAGAGTTTACAAACTTGAGTAAGTTTCAAACTGGTACTTTCAACCGGGCGCTAAGCAAAAGGCCGCGAGTAAGAGTATATATTCAATATATTTTATAAACCTCCTCTTCCCTTATTCTATTGGTTGGTGATTGCTAGCCTTACGTGGACGTGCATGCTAAAATATATAGGCATATATTAGTAACAAAAACAGGGAAGATTTTGCCTGGGCTATCCTTCATATTATCGACTGCTATTAGGCAGAGCGAAAGTAGAGGACAAGTGTAGCTATATTGAATGATGAGTATTAGAGGCAGTGAGACAAGTTCGTAGTTTGTGAACAGCGTCGTTTGCTTCGTGTATTATGTGCAGCTTCTGTGTTAAATAAGAGCACATTTGAAGACAAAGCAACATCAATTAGCACATATTATATATCTCTCTGGGAATCCAGTTAGTTACCCTTAACGACCAGCGGTTATCCTGTCTACGCGCTACATGCCCGGCCCATTTCCGTGCTGTGTAGTCTCGAGCTGACTATTTATGCTTCTCTTTCTTACTCCTCTTCTTTTCTGTCTCTTTCCGTTCTATTATTCTCCTTTTCCCCCACCCCAAGTGTAGGGTAGCCAACCGAGCCAAGTCTGGTTAACCTCCCTGCCTTTCCACTCGATTTATCTCTCTCTCTCTTTCTTCTTCTTGATTTCAGCTATGATATCCTTAACCACCGTTTGTTCCCTAATCCACTCTGCTCTCTCCTTGTCTCTTAAGGTTCTTGTCTCTTTCTCAGAGAAGGAAAGCTGGTTAGGGGGAAACAGAAGCTTAGGTGGGCAGAAGAGATTAAGAAGTTTGCGGGTATAAATTGGCAGCAGCAAGCACAGGACCGGGTTAATTGGCGGAAAATGGGAGAGGCCTTTGTACTGCAGTGGACGTAGTCAGACTGATGATGATGATGATGATGATGATGAAGATATAACTCTCTTCAAGAAAAACAACACTCTCATTATGTGTACCTCGCAAGATCAGGCCAAGTGAAAGCAGCAGCGCCCTCCAATGGCGCTTATCTGCCCACGTTCACGACGAAGTAGCCAATCGTCGAGACAGACTTACGGCTAAAAGCATCACTGGCACACTATAAAGTTGACTGGGGACGCCTTTGAAATTTCGAAACTACAGCGGGATGCCTTCGCTATATCAGCGTGTCACAATCGTCGGTGAGCGCCACGATGTAAGCTATACTTGATCCTGAAAGGACATCTCTGGCGGAAACCCATATTTTTCGAGAGAAAGGCGTTGCGTTTGCCAGCAATAACAATAGCTAAATGAGGCGGAGACATACGACCCAGGGATCCAGTTCGGCCGATTGCTTCACATCACTCTGCCCACTGTGTGGCGTCGCCAAGTTAAACAACCGAGGTTGGAAGCGCTGCCAGCAAGCGGGCCACCGATGCTTAGCGAGACCCTGCCAACACCCGAGCGTGAAGACCTCTGCGTTGGCTTGTGTCGGCGTCGGAGATCTATTTGCGCCACAGTACTAAACTAGCCTCCCGGTGGCGAAAGTGGCTGCGCTGATTAATCGAAGGCGCCAGAGTGTAGATTAGGCTCCTCTCAGCATCGCTGATTTGTGCACCCCTTGAGAAAACAGTGAGGAGTGGCATGGGAATTGGTAAGCGTATATCTGCCCAAGAAATTTTTGTCGCGCTGTGATCGCAGAAGAAGATCGCACATATTTCATTTGCCGCCATGGGTGTTTGTATGTTTGCACGTGCGTGTGTGTGTAGTATCAGCTTAAGAGACAGTAGGATTGGGCCTGTTGGTATAATATGATAAAGAGTGCTTAACGGCGCAAACGACAGAAGGGGATAGAAGAGATGAGACAGAGCGCTGAACTACCAACAAATTCTTGGCACTTTAGTGCTGTCTCGTCTCTTCTATACCCTCCTGTCGTTTGCGCTGTTAAGCACTCTTTTTAGTGCCAGCTGCAGCGAATCGGTCAGTTCTCTGTGCAGCGTGCCATAGACTTTTCAGTAACTGCCAGAGCAAACACCAAGATCTCTTTCAGTATATTAGTGTGGACGCAGGCTTTAGCTATTTTCTTCAGAGAGAGCAGAGGGAGGACAGGGAAGAGATTATCATGTGTTATGCTATGTAACTTACTGCGAATGTTTGTTTCGGCAGATTGAGATGCACTGTTGGACACACCACAATATAGCAAGGTACCTACAGTGCTTGTTTACAATGTTCTCCTAGTCTTTATATTGCGTATTGAGGCCCATTTCCGGGAAAAGCGCACTTTTACACGTTTTCTGCGTTATACACATAAAAAAGAAATGTCCACGTGAATTCGGAAGAGCTGATCAAGCTCTTCAGTAAATATTCCCCAAAAGAGCAGGTGGTCTGAAAGATTTTTTTTCTGTCAAATGTAAAATGGGTTTCTACTACGAAATCCATGTACCCAATCTTTACCAGAGGAGCCCCACAGTGGCACTGCACATATGTTTATCCAGCGAAAAACGTATGCATGGTGCATCATTCGAACAAGCAAATAATATTCTAACCTAGTTCCACTGCCTGTGCTAAATGAACGAAATGCTAGCGAAGTGAACAAAAGAGGCCTTTGTTAGTCTGTCGTGTCTTTGCGCAGCGCAAATACGTTAGAATGTCGTACGGCAAGTAACGCGAAAAACCACTATGAACTATATATATATATATATTCAACACCATGCTTCCCTCAAAGCACTGCCGTGTGTTTACAAGAAGTGGTTAATGAATAAGAGTACTTGGTACTGTCGTTGCGTTTGCGGGAGAACATTCGCCGTCCACGAAAGTTAACTCAATCAGGCTTATGCGGTTCTCATGAACAGCTGACCGTCCAGAGCTCAGTTGGCGCTGAACGCCCTATAGTGTGCAGCACGAGGTGTTGACTGGTGCCTATAGGTCGTAGTAACTAAACCTCAGTTTCACTAGAAAGGAACGTCAAAGTCATTAAATAAACTCTTGTTAAATTAAACATTCGCGACAAGTAACTCATTTCTTATATTGGTATTCGCGCTGGTGCACTACCTCGAGCGTCATTTAGTAATGGTTGAAAAAGCTGACAGTACTCACCACTCGCCTGCGTAATTGCTACGTGAAACAAAGGATCACCATATTCACACCCACATTGTTTTCAGGGCTTTCTCTTTTTTCTTTGTTGTGAACTCGGCACAGTACAGTGCGCGTTCCCAGAGAGTTTGCAGGAATTGTACTCATTACGTCGGGCCGGATGTGTTTCTGACACTCCCCCCCTCCGCTAATTGCCTTGGAAGTACACTAACATTAACTAGAGCTATTTGTTTGAAATGTATACATACACTTTATGCATTACCTGCACCTTGCACAAACTTAGTTACTCCCAAGAAAATGGCATGTAAATGACGTGTTGAATAATTATGTCCGGCTACTACGTGCCCGTCATTCTATACTGGTCGTCTGACATAGGTGCTTGTGCAGCAAACTAACCTGCATAAAATCTACTTCTTTTGAAAGTACTTACGCTTACGCTGGTGTCTGATTATGCCTCAGGTACAACACAAACGATTAATACATGTAGCACAGTGTGACACTAACAGCAGACATATGATCGGGCTTGCCTCCTTTTTACATTTTAGGGTTACAGTGATGCATTTTAGTTCGCGCAACTGAATCATTTTTACCGACTACCCCCAGTAGTTAATGATTGTGGGACATGCCATAAAAGAGCATTGAGAACCTCTTTATCTATCTCTTCCTATAAGGCGAACGCCTTAAATCCTTCAAGAAACACGAAATTGAACCGTCAGTGGCGTCAGCGTCTCACGGCGTTTGCGTCTGCAGAAGTAATTAAAGTATCATCGTCACGTAATATTGTAACCGCATTATGACATGAATACATGACAGATCACACAAAATGGTGACGTCACACTACGACGTCACCGCATAACATCGTCGTACATACATACATACATACATACATACATACATACATACATACATACATACATACATACATACATACATACATACATACATACATACATGGACGAATACGAAGAAGTGTGTTTTGAATAGGAGCTACTTCTCCTAACTCCGGCGTACTTCAGTTGTAATTTGAGTCTGTTGATCAGTTTTCGCTGCTCCCTTGGAGGGAATGGATGTAGACCACCCTGGGCGCCTGCCGGCACCAGCGGCGTCAGCGGCGGCCGCCTCCAGGAAGCGGATCAGACAAGCGAGTGACAGCGACAGTGAAGATACTCATGCTTACTATCTCAGCAGTGAGGACTTTTCATATGACGGTTTCCAACCTGTGCTGAGCCGCTAGGCGAAGAGGAGGAACATGAGGACATCCTTATCCTCAACTATTCAAACTGTAAGTGAAGCGCCAAAATCGAACACTTATACCATCCTGTTTCTGCCTGCACTTCCTACCGTCAGCATGAAACGCCTTAACAGACAGTCTGTGTCGAGGTCTCTGGAAACGCTCGTGCCAAATGAGATCACGGACATAAGAGTGAACGCCAGAAAGAATATACTGGCTGTGGACGTTTTGCACGCAAGTGCGTTGGGCGTTCTGAGCAGTGTAACTGACTTGGACGGCAACCAGGTGCGCTCTCATGTTCCCTTGGGATGTGATGTAGTAACCGGTGGGATCTACGACATTGATGTCGCTATTTCAAATAAGGACTTACAACTTCTTGTCAAGTCAACAGCTGATACTCCAATTGTTGATGTCACCCGGCTAGGCAAGTCTTGCTGAGTGAAGATTGCGTTTAAGAGCACATCACTCCTTCTCATGTGAAGGTGGGGTACTTCAGACATGCTGTGCGGCCTTTCATTCCAAAGCCTCTCCAGTGCCGTAAATGCATGAAACTTGGACATGTGAGCAGCGTCTGTGAGAATTTGGTGGTATGCCACCGCTGCGCCGAGCCTCATAAGGCGGATAAGTGCGTCGCAACTGTCAAGAAATGATCTAATTGCAATGGATCCCATGAAGCCACATCGAAGGACTGCCCGCGGATTCAAAAGGAAATTGCCATTTTGAAGGAGATGGTGCGCGATCACTCATCTCATTGAGAAGCCGCAGCTAAAGTCAGAAGGTGTCGTTCACGTCGACGTCGGTCTTCAAGGACGCCCGCTACCTCCTCGACACGTTTACCAGATCCCTCATCAGTACCACCTCCTATGCCTCCCAGACCGCATGTCGTGGGAAAGGCTGTAAAGGACAAAGTCAGTCAGCATACCCTAACTGCGACAGAGTGGCCTGCACTTCAAAGGGAAGCAGCATCAAGCGAACCGAAAAAGTTTTATGACGGCCACTCCGCGATTCCGGTTTGAGATCTTTCCAACCAAGACAGGCAAGTGACTGCAATCGTGGAATCATTAATTGCCACGATTCGCATGCTACTGAGCTGCATACAATCTCCGTCTGCTAAGAGTGCACTGCAAATATTGGATGCACTGAATCCAGTTCTTGCTAACTTCGTATAAGCACAATGGCTCAACAAAATCTCATCTTCCGCACTGAAGTTAAAAGTGCGTCGATTTTTTCAGTATAATGCCAGAGGCATGAAGTCCCGTATCTCGGACTTTCAACAATTTGTCCGGGCCAATCAATTTTCTATACTTGTCATATGTGAACCAAACGTATCAACGCCTTATAGATTGTCTGGTTACGAAGCTTTTAATCAGCCGCTTGCAAAGAACGAAGCAAAGTAATTGTTTACATTCGCACAGACTTGACTTATCTTTCGCACCCAATAAGTTCAAATGACGACAATCAGTACGTGTGTCTTCGTGTAAAGAAGAATGCAGTTTCGCTCACGCTTATTGGTGGATATATATCTCCGTCATCGCGATTTGACTGCGACAGATTAAAAGACATCCTAATGAGGACCGATGGGCCTTGGATCATCACCGGTGACTTCAACGCCCATCACATGCTTTGGGGGAGCACTAGGCTGAATGCCAGGGGCCGCAACATTGTTACATTCGCTTCCGATTACGACCTTTCCATCATGAACGATGGTACCCCCACCTATCTGCGGTATCTCACGTATGGCAGTTGCCTTGACCTGACATTGGTGTCACGGTGCTTCTCTCAAAAAGTTAAATGGTTTTGCGATATTGAAACTCATGGGAGTGATCACATACCCACCTACGTGACGATCGATGGTATCATCAAAAATTTCTCTTCCGGTGTTGTAATTGGCACTGACTGGTCGATGTTTACATCGCGTGTTGAGAACGCTTGCCAAGAAGGCCTCGCCTGCAGCCTGGAAAATACCATAGCGGAAGCTATGCAAGCGTTCAAATGTAAACTGCCATTTTCGTCAAAAGTAACACAGTTTGACATCGAACTGGAAAAATTACTAGCTATACGAAGGCGTGCTGAACGATGATACAGACGCACAAGATCAATTTACGATCTGAGAAAAGCAAGGCGGCTCCAGAAAAAGATTCTACGACGCATTTACAAACTGGACAGCGAACGCTGGAAAGCATTCTGCGAATCTCTAGACCCTCATAAACCGCTGTCATATATCTGGAGAACAGTTCGTGGTCTTCGCTCCTCTTCACAACAACGGCACCCCTTTAAAGCTTTGGCACTCCATCATGAAAAAACAGAACTCGAGGTGGCTGAAGAATTTTGCACGAGAGTTGCCGGGAACATTATGAACGAGAGCATCGACGCCGTGATCGTTCCTGAGACGCGATTATTAGAATTTGACATTCCGTTCACCATGGAAGAACTGGAAGGTGCGTTAGTCGCTTCTAAGCGCATGTCATCGCCAGGTCCTGATGGTATTACTTATAGTGCGTTGGGACACCTTGGACAAAAAGCCAGAAAAGAACTTTTAACATGCTTCAAAAACTCCTGGGTCAGCGGCAGTGTTTCCTGAGAATGGAAAATAAGTCGATTAATACCACTTATGAAATCGGGAAAATCCCCATTGGACTTGACAGCGTATCGCCCTATTGCCCTCGCAAACTGCCTCGGAAAAGTGATGGAAAGAATGGTTCTATTTCGTCTCGAGTGGTCCTTGGAACGTTACACCAAATACCCTTCCTTCTTGCATGGCAAGCTTTCGTCGGGGCCGCTCCTCCATTGACTGTGTCTTTGACTTATCGACATTTCTTCAACAAAAAAAAAAGTCGCAAGCGCATATCAGTGGCACTCTTTCTTGACATGAAGTGTGCATATGATAATGTAGCTCAAGATGCCATCCTCACTTCTCTCGCAGCAATGGGCATTGGTGGACGAATATTTCAATGGATAAAAGATTATATAACTGGCAGGGGTTTCTTTGTACAAACATATGAGGGTACAACTGCCCAACATTACACCTATTGCGGAGTACCTCAGGGAGGTGTTTTAAGCCCCACATTGTTCAATGTGGCCCTCATTGGTCTGGTGAAGGTTCTGCCAAAGACGGTGTGCCTATCCATATACGCCGATGATATTTGCCTCTGGAGTGCTGCAGTTACTCGGCTCAGGTGCGTGCACGAATACAGCGGGCAGCAACCCTCACAACAGCCTACCTTCTGAAACAAGGCCTAAATATGTCAACTGTGAAATGCGCGTTGATGGCTTTTACACGCAAACCAATGACGCCATACCCTGTTTACATCAATGGGCAGAGTGTCAAATATGCACGGACACATCGTTTCCTGGGCATTATAATCGACAGAAGTCTTTTGTGGAGCCCACATTGTGCGTACTTGAAGAAGAGACTGCTATCTATTGTGCATATCATGAAATTCTTGTGCGGTAAAGCGTGGGGAACTTCTGTGGCATCCATGCTACAGCTGTACAGGGCCCTATTTCTAAGTCTATTGCGCTACTGCTTGCCGGTACTGACTAACACTTGCAAATCGAATACTCATTCATTGGAGAGTTTGCAGGGTCAGGCACTGCGTATCTGCACAGTGAAAATTTTTACACCCAGAAGGGTGTAAATGAGCTTGTCCCGTGGACGACACCCTAAGGGTGTTCATTCAGCACCTTCCAAAAAGGGTGCTTTTTCATGCACCCTTAGAATAGAGTGTACATGTAAAAAAACTGTAAGGTGTTACAAAAATACCCTTAAGGAAGGGTGCCTTCGATGTCCATCACTTTTTTAGCACCCTCTGAGGAGGGTGCGAGAAGGGGCACAAGGGTGTTGAGTGCCCATGGCAGGGGTGCCAGTATTCCTTTACTGCACAATTATATATCAGCATGCACTGATTACACACTACTTGAAGAAAGTGGTCCTGATTATCAATGGTGCACCACCTGTCGAGCTCCATTCATTGCGTCTGGGCAAAAATATAAACGCGTACAATCGTGTATGAACTTGTGCTGTATCTATATATACTTCACAGTATATGCATAATGCGCGTTACAGAAAATGAAGCCTTGCTGCCCTTGCATATTGCATTTATTTAATAGGCAAATAAAACATAAACTTTTCTTCTGCCACACAACTTTTTCACCAGATATACGTTCACGTATACGTACACTACACATGCAACACCTCAAATGGTTATTATATTTATTCAGTTTCACTTTATTGACAATTCTTTGCAACATACAATTACACTGGTTTCAGTTTAGTATACTGCTTCAAGTACATAGAGGCTACAAATGAAATATACGCTAATATATCCCTATAATTCTTTCAAGTATCTACAATCCCAGTGGTTTCCGGTTTATACTCCTTCATGTGCACAATCGGTTAATAGGAATGAAACACAGGCAAATATATACTTATGATTTTTTCAAATATATACAATCACCATGATTTCACTATATACGCCTTCATGTACACAATCGTTCCCAAGAAGTGATGCACACAAAAATATATATGGATAGTGTTTTCAAATGTATACAATCACAGTTGATTAAGATTTGTATTGCTGGATGTATAACAATTGGTTATGAGAAATGATGTACATGCAAACATATACGGGTTTTCGCACATATAACTTTAGCGAATACTTAAGAAACCAATACAATGATCAGAAACACAATAAGCTAAAAACGAACACAAAACTGAGTCAAAACACACAAAAAACACAAGGGATAATGCATAATTATGGCTAATGACACAGCTGGGTCACTTTATGCCAAATGTCCCAGCCATTTTGGCAACCATCTCAAATGTATTCGAAAAACTCGTGCTGCATTGAAAATTGTAAACTTCTGGAATATTTAGCAGAGGAAAAATGTTTGGTCACGTGGCTGCCTTCTGAACTTCTTGTAATGCCGTCTAGGTGTTGTATGTGAAAAATTTTATTTTAAAAGCACGGCTCCTTCTTTCCATACGAAACTCGGTCTACGTGTTACGTAACAAGAGCTTGATTTGGGAGAGTTGGTTCATCGTGCTTGTGTGCTAGTCACAGCGCGACAACTTTAGGAAGAGACAGAAAGGACAGGAAAGAGCACCGACTGTCAACTGAATTTAATGAATGTGCTACGAGCGCTTTTATACGGAGTACAAGAACTGTGTTCATGAGCGACGACACGTGTGAGCACTACAAAATAATCTTAACTGTGAAAAGAATACTCCCTCTCGGAAAGGATAAGTGAACGTGTAAGGATGCACTGATCATTGGTTTACCTGATAAAAAATACTTCTACAAACGTTAAATTGGCATTAAGTAAACCTATTCTCGTGACGAATGGGGCAAGAGTGACTATTCCTGTTGCTGTTTAGTACACACACTTTTGAAAGCTTGCAAGGGGTGGAAAACAACACGCTAATATCATATCTGCTGGCTATTTTTTTAATTGTGAGACACATGATGTGGTATAACATGCAAAGGTTTTGGTCATTGTTTTTTGTTGGTCCTGTCTTCTTCAACTTTACTTTCTGCAGGAGGGTTTTGCAAACGGGTGTGATGATTCTGTTGGGATACCCAGCATCTTTTAGTCTTTTAATCTGGTTTTTAAACATGACCTCACCCTTGTGCTAACATGACTTCTGAAGGGTGGCCTGAGTACATATGGTATCAATTCCTCTTTCTACTAATTTTGAATGCCCACTATGAAAAGGCAGAACATTCTTAGCACTCCTGGGCTGATAGCACCAGCCAATACCCCAACAGCATCATCACACTTGTTTGCGAAACCCTCCCGCAAAAAGTAAAGTTAAAGGAAACAGGACCAAATGAAACAGAGAATGACCAATCACCTTTGCATGTCACACGGAACTACGTACATAAGGTGTCTCACAACTTTAGGAAAAGAGCCAGCAGATATGACATTGTTGTTTTCCACCCCTTGTAAGCTTTCAAAAGTGCATGTACTTACAGCAACAGGAATAGACAATCTTGCACCATTCGTCACTAGAATAGGTTTACTGAATGCCAATATAATGTGTATGAGATACCGCTAACACGTGGAAAAGTAAACATAGGACAAACCGGGCAATGCTTCAATGATCAAGCAAGACAGCATGCTTTAAATGTTAAGAAGGGCTATAGTAGTCTCATGGCCGGACACCGTAAAGAATGTAAGTGTAGTGCTAGGTTTCATAAAACACGGTTTTTGATAAAAACAAGCGGAAAAATGAGAGATTTTAGAACTCTTTATCAGGAAGGCCAAGGATCAATGCATCAGTACACCTTCACTTATCTTTTCCGAAAAAATTCCGCCATATCCACGAAGTGAATGATGATGAGTGGGCGAAGCTCCGGAGGTAAACCTGGTAAACCATGAATCCTCTGTACATTTTGCCCACTCGATTTTATTACATCGCTCCCCCTAGCGTACGTCGCCGCACTAAATCGAACGATTGCCTTCAACCAATGACACGCGCCATATGTGACATCATTCCTATTTTATAAGATCTCGAGTCTTTCATCAACTACAAGTACCGCTTTCTAGTTTATAACATCTTGCATCTTTTCATCATCAGCTACAAGTACCACCATCTAGTAAACACTACAAGAACTAAATAAGAGGTGGCTACATACAGGAGACGGTATCGCCATCTAGTGAACACTGCAAGAACTAAACTAGAGGTGGCTACATACAGGGGACCGTACCGCCATCTAGTGAACACTGCAAGAACTAAACTAGAGGTGGCTACATACAGGCTACAGGGGACGCACAGCCCACGCCCTAAGGAGCTTCGCCCCTAAAAGAGTATTCTTTTCTCGGTTAAAATTATTTTGTCATGGTCACACATGTGTTGTTGCAGATGAGCCCTGGTCTAGTGCTCAGTATAAAAACGCTCGTAGCACCTTCAATAAAATTCAGTTTACAGCGCTTTTTCCTGTCCTTTTTGCGATAAGATTTTTATTACAGAAAGAATTTCCTTTTCTTACAATTTAGGTATGATGATGAGTTTTCAGTGTGTCACAACATGGAGCGAATTGCATCTCAATACGGACAAAAATCACAATTTTGTGAAATTCGTGATATTTTCTCGTATATTTCAGCAGCTTGAGAGGTCTAAAGATATTTTTTCCTTGAAATATAACTTCTGTGGAGTAAGCATTCACTGCTCAGATATTGATACAAAGTGCAATATTTGCAAACATAACACATTTTGGCTTTATTCTTGGAAGTGAATGTGGGAAAAAAATTGCACTATTATTATTGAGCTTCAAATACCTTACAGAAGCACATTTACTTAACAGGTAGGAAGAATTTGCTTTAGATAAATTAAGCGGTAGTTTTTAAACGAATTTTCCACAAACAGCACACAGACAGCATTATGCGAGGATGTTATAAGCCAGCCACATGAACAAAACTTTTTTTCTCGCTGAAATAATTTAGCAGTTCACTGTTTTCAACGCAGTAAGTCAGCACATTATTTTTTTCAAATACAATTCAGATGGTCGTCAAAGTGGCTGGGACGTTTGACATGGAATGGTCCAGCTATATTTAAGCAAAAACACTTACACAAATAATAATGTTTGTTCATCTACCATGACCGCAAAGAAAAAGTTGTTCAGGCATTGTGACACTAAATTTTTCAGCGTCGTACTGCCTGAACAACTTCTTTGATAAAACCCAAACTCACGCCCAGAAAAAGCCGCTCAATCACGGTGGTTGTTAAAGGCCTTGCGGCAGTAGACAATGTTGAAAATAAAAAAAATCAACTCATCAGTGCTGTCACTCCTTCTTCGTCATTACTGACACGGAAGATTTTTCGGTTATCCATGTGGAGGTTCAGGAAGTAGGCTTTCTCTAGGCTGGGGCCGGGGTAGACAACGCAGGACGTCAGCGGCACCCTCTCTTCCTGTAATAAGAGCACAAAAGACTTCTCATAAAAGGATGTTCGTGCTGTTCTGGCAGCCCCATATATAAAGAATGTGTAGTGTGTATCCTTCGAAATGGCGTGTAATTGACATTACACTGAACTCGAAGCATACAGCCCATACATTCCAATAATTTTGTATGATAAAGATAAGAGTTTTCCAGCATACAGCAAACTCCCGAAATGAGGTGAAGTGTAAGACTACAGCTCAAAAATGGCACTTACGAAAGCCTGAACTCACCTAAGAATCAAATTCATTCTAGGGTAGTGAGCCAGTGTGAAAAACAATTCCTAAAGTACAACGTTCAGAACATGTAGCATTAATCAAAATGCACAAGAAGCTTACCTCTTCATGTACAAACAGTGAAGACATCTCTGCTTTCTCTTTTACATGAGAACAAATGATCTTGGGCGTGGCACTAGCGAAGAGGTCTGAAAAAAAAAGTAAAAGATTTACTGACTTTAATCACGCCTCTAACAATCTGAGGAATTGTTACAAGTCACCAATCAGTGCAATTCTGACTGCCTCTATAAGGGCATCAAAACTGAACAATTTTCTCGTTCTTTCTACCGTCACAAGACGCTTCGTCAATGGAATCTAATCCAAATTTGACGCTGTGCTTTCTATTTGCCTCCTTTCTAGACGTAGGGCTGCGAACATGTGTTTTGTGCACCTAATCTAGCACAGAAAGGACGAAGTGATTCTCTCACAGAACGCTTTTGCCCGTGTCTCGGTGTTTTCAATTTGTTTTCCTGGAAATCCTGGGAGCTGCCGCTCCCTCCTTTGCGGTGATGCTTCAGGACACACCTGAGAATGTTCCAGGCGTGCAACCGTCGCGCCGGAGTTTGTCGTCCAGGAAGCGTAGCAACGCGTCGAGCGACACCGACAGTGAGGCAACCGATTTGTATGTATTCGGACGGCTTTGAGTCATCGGATGATGACTTCACGGTCGTCATGAATCGATCTACAAAACGAAGACTGCTTCGGACGGCATCGTCGGCAAGTGTTTCCACCGTGTCCCCGTCAATGGAATCTAATCCAAATTTGGCGCTGTGCTTCCTATTTGCCTGCTTTCTAGACGTAGGGCTGCGAACATGTGTTTTGTGCACCTAATCTAGCACAGAAATTCGTCATCTATAATTCAATCATCTTAATTCATTGTAATTTGATAAAGGTGTGATAGCTCGTCCAGTTTTTAAAGAGTTGTGGGCTTGCAATAGACACTGCTTAGCACGTATGAAAGTATTTCTTTAAAAATTTTTTTTCAAAGCTTGCTTTCAGAAAAAGCATCTGGCATATTTCGACAACCAAGCGCATCCTCTGATGGCAATCAGGGGCACGCTATTAGCGGTTATTGACCACGGGATTTACAAACGTAACCCGTGCCTAAATACTCAGTTAAACACAATCAAGCAAGTAGGAGTGCTCGAACGACCCCAACGCGCGCGGACGCCGTCTACGTTGCAGCAGCCATGGCTTATGCTAGAGCTACCGCACATAGCTCCCACAGTCACGTATACTCTCTCGATTCTGTTATAACGCCGAACGTTATCGCAGATGAAGGCAAAGCACGAAAACAGCAAACAGAAACAAGGGAAAAGAACGCACGGCGATGGTCACAACAACGCGCCTTTGGAAGTCTGGTAGATCTTTTTCTGTTGCTGGTGACACTTGTCCTAAATAGCTTAAAAGACCGAGGCGCACGTGCTGGGAGCATCGCGGCATATCAGCACCTCCAACTATACCGTCTTTAAGCAAAAAAAAAATCCATTTCGTACAGTGCGTCTGTGTACATAATTTTTGCTTCTTTCTTGTTTTACGCTTACACCTACAGAAGCACGTTGCACATTTGAGTAATAATAGAAATGTCATTACGATGTAGCCCAAAGCACATCTTAAAACAATATCAATCACTTTGTGCAGTGTAGAGACAATGTGCGATCAGCAACTAATCCCGCCCGTGTTAAGTGATCACATCACTCACTGTATGAGTGATGCAGGCACTTACACAACATCGCGCATAGCAGTGTGAACTCGTTAAGTCACACGTTTAATCGGGCATCTGCAACAGGCCCGCGAATGCATGCTGTTGTAAATGACTGGCAGCCTACTTCGGCAGAGCTGCTACAGGCACCCAGCTAGCGCTGTATGATTACTACCTACGAAAACAGTACACTCACCGTTAACAGGCCCACGTTGTCCGTGTCCGCCACTCCATGAATATTCCTTAATCCGAGCGTCCCTTCGAACACGGTGTCATGCGTGACCACCATTGAATATGCACCTGTTCGCTAGAACACACACAGCGACCAAGACCCCAGACCAACGCAACGCATTTGAAAGACGATGAGACAGAGAGAGCGACGTTGAGAGAGAGAAGGAGGAGGCACTGGCGGTGGCGCCGCAGCTGTCGAGGCAAATGTTTGGTGACGCAAGTATTCGCTTATCTACGCCGCCGTTGTGGGAGTAACGCTGGCCGGGGTGAGCGGGGGGGGAGGAGCGGGAAACCCGTCAGGATGGCGCCGAAAGGCAAATGCTATGGCGCATACGGCGGACGGCCGTTCGACGCGGAATGACTCCTTGTAAATGGCAACTCTCCTTTCAGCTAGTCGCACAGCGACGCAGGTTATTTACCAGCCTCGGGTTCTTTGAGTATTTTGACGGAATGCGATTGCAGTGGGCGAAAAATAGTGAAGCAAAACTTGCGGAAAACAAAGTGCACCATGGAATGGCCAGAAACAATAATTATTTCGTCCTCGGTGGCATTAGTGGGAGAGCATCGCTACACCTTTTTCCAGAGGAATTTCTTTTCGCATTGTCTGTGTCCGGCACTTCTGCGTATGGTGCCGCAAACACTGAATACGTAGTCGAAGCTGGAACAAATTAATCCACAGTCGCGGATGTTTAGAGGGCTTGTCACGCACCACGAAACGTGCCGAGGTTGTTATAACAAACTTTTTGCTGACCACATGATCAGCACATAATTCCATATGGTTGCCCAATGAGCTAGCTAAGCACCTGTAGCAAAGGCAGGGCACGTTCTTGTTAAACGTTGTTAATATAAACGATGGTTGTGCATAAGTGCAGGGACAGCTTTCCGTGTGAATTGGTCATAACCCACGTTTTCGAGCGTAGAAGCACCTCAGTGGACCTAATCAGCTACCACAGCAAGTTCGTAAGAAACGATCAGGTACGAAAATGTGCAGCTGTTTTCTATGTACTGAATAGTCCATGTACAGTGCGTTGACAACCGCCATTCCTTAAGCCACCTCCCATATAGACTCCCAGTCTGAACAGGTGTGGGACCTTAAACACTAAGGAGCAGTGCCCGCCCCCACACACACACGCACGAAATTCGAGAGCGCACGGGCTGATACACACGCATACATATTCACAGGCGCACACACATACACGTATACACACATACGGCGACACACACACGTGACCATAAACGCACGCATGCATGGGCGTACACATGTGCACAGGCACGCTTAAGACAAGCACGGACTCGCACATACACGCGCACGCACACATGCACGGGTGTACACACAATCGCGCTTACACGCCAAAACATGCGCAGGCTCACACACACACACCCATACTCGGGCGAACATTATTTGTGTGTATATAATCCATAGCAAACATGCAGCTTATAACAAACCCTAAGGATAGCTTTCGTAACATGGATTGCAGTCAATTGCCATTAGAGATGAAACGCGATTTGCTTCTGCTGACATTCTGCTGTATTCGAAGAGCATCTTCACACATTCTAAGTCAATTAGGCCGTCATTTATTGCAAGGTCCATATTTGGCAGTATATATTCGTGCAGTAGCTCGCTGCTTGGCCGCCAATCCGAAGGTCGCGGGTTCGATGCCGGCCGTGGCAGTCGAATTAAGGCGGAGGCGAAAAAGTAGAAGCCTTTGGACTGTGCGATATGAGCGCTCATTAAAGAACACCAAATGGTGAAAATCTCTGTAGCTTTCCACTACGACGACCCTCATAATCATATCGAGGTTTTTGAGACGTAAAATCCCAAATATTATAATTATGTGTTCTTCTTATGCTGCATATTCCATCTGATGAATCGGCACCTACACCCTTCTCAGGCACAAAAGCACCCTTATAGCCTATTTTAGGGTGCTATCGAGGCAAGCACCCAAACAAAGGGGTGCTTTTTTTTTCAATCGACCATTTATGGGTGTTAAAGGATGTTGCAAAGGGTGCTTTCTCGTAAAAGCACCCTTTGTACACCCTTTTGGGTGCAAAAATTTTTACTGTGTGCCTAGGACTGCCCCGATGCGCTTCTACTTATGCCACAATCATGCTTGCCAAAGACCCTCCGGTCAGGACGTATATAGTTGTGGATTGCCTCAGAGCGCACATTCAACATGCTAGCCGTGTCCCCGACCACCACTTGGCCCTTCTACCTTCCGGAAGACCACGTGCTACGTTTTCAAATGTCATAGCCAAGCACCTAAACAGCATTCGATCAGGATATACGCCAGCTGCGAGAACGGCATGTCCTTTGTGGTGCCTCGACCAGCCGCAAGTACGTCTAGAAATTCCGGCAATCAAAAAGAAAAGCAGTCACTCCATAGTAGCATTGAAGCAAGCAACACTGCTATTATTACATGAGTTGTACTTAGACCGAACGCAGATATACACTGATGGGTCCGTCTCATCCAGCAGCTCATTAGGTGCCGCTGTAATTCTGGCTGCAGAAATGACAATCAGGTTTACGTTGTCGCATATGACTAGATCTACGGCATCAGAGCTTGCTGCTATAAGGGCTGCTTTACAATATCTCGTTCAAGAACATCCAAGAAAATGGGTCATATTCTGTGATTCGAAGGCAGCGCTTCAGAGTTTGCAGTCTGCCATGCGTAGGAGGAGTCATGACCAACTGGTACAAGAAATAAGACATTGCCATCATGAAGCTCTAGCACGAGGGCATGATATTATATATCAATGGCTGCCTGGACATATCGGTATTACCGGAAATCAATTTGCCGATGATGCAGCCCGCTCAGCCCACGAAGAAACCAGTGTAGTTCCGATTCCTCTATCAAGCAATGATGTAGCAAGACAAGTTTACCTGCTGGCTCGAGATCTCACACGCACGTTCTGGTCGTCTACCAGCTTCCAAAGGTGTCAATTTTATGAAGTGGATCCTTCGCTCAAGCTAAAGCTACCATGACAACTTTCCCGCTCCGATGCGACACTGTTATGCCGCCTTTGGTTGGGTGTTGCATTTACAAAGGTGTACTGCTTTCGCATTGGTATGGCAGACACTCCTACATGCGACTACTGCGGAGCTGAAGAGACCATCGAACACGTCCTGTGCAGCTGCGCTTGCTACGACACACAGCAATGCCAGCTCCAGATGGTTTTGAATCGACTTGACTTGCATTTTGTGTGCAGAAGATACTAGGACCTTGGGCATCTGCCTCAGTTGCGCAGAAAGCAACTAAAGCACTGCTACTTTACCTTAAGTCCACAAACCTGAGCGACCGCCTGTAGACTGTGTGTGCTCCCCGAGTTTGCTCGTGATTGTGTGTACCTTCTCATCTTTCTGCAACCTCTTTTCTCCCCTTTATCCCTTCCCCAGTTCAGGGTAGCAAACCGGATGTGCGTCTGGTTAACCTCTCTGCCTTTCCTTGCATCTTTATCTCTCTCTTAGCAGCACCTCATATTCGTCAAACCATCTTACCCTCAGTTCATTGCTAATTTTGGTTCATGCCAAGTTAAGCAGGTGTCCACGAGAGATAGATAGATAGATAGATAGATAGATAGATAGATAGATAGATAGATAGATAGATAGATACGCTCAGTCACCGTAGCTCGCTAAGCAATGCTTTGCAAAAAAACAATACCTAAACATTACCACTGCCCACAGTGGTGGAGCAGTGGTTTGAGCGCTTTCTGCTGACCCACATGTCGCCAGTTTGGTTCTGGCCACGGTGATCGCATCTTGATAGAAGTAAAATGCTGGAGGCCCATGTAATGTAAAGTCAGTGAACTTTAAAGAACACAAAATGGTCGAACTTTTTTTATCTCTCCACTAAAAAGTCTTTCATAATCATGTCATTGTTTTGGGGCGTGCGACTCTAAATATTAGTGCTAATATCAATAAACAGTACCAGTGCAGCATTGCGGCTTTGCAAGCACTGGCGTAGCCCTACAAAAGGTACATGGGCTAGCGATACATATACACAAAATTCGAAGCACAATAACATTGAGCGTAACATATGAATGTTGTGAAAGCTTGCAAAGTTGCATGAAATCTGTGATAGTGCACATCTGCTAGGCTCCTGGTGAGCACCAATGGTTAGGCAACCATTATGGATATACGTGTCTTTCACGGGTTTAGCTCTCCCGTGCCAAGATCATCCTTCCCGCACCTAAAAAAAACTGACTTTTCCTTGAACTTGACACACGCACATGCATCGCAATTTCGTGCTTGAAGTAAATTATTGACGATTTCTCTTCTTTCTTGAGGCTTCGACCTGTGGCTGCGGCGGTCGCATTTCAATGAAGACCAAATGGTAGAGGCGCGTGTGCTGTACGATGTCAGAGCACGTTAAAGAACACCAGGTGGTCAAAATATCCGGCGCCCTCCACTACGGCGTCTGTTCTTATGACAATGCTGAGGATAGTTACTCTATAAGCAATATGCTAGTTACTCTGTAAGCAATATGTTGCAAGAAGAGAGAGAAGCAGGTAGAGAAAGGAAAGGCAGGAAGGTTAACCAGGGGAGCATCTGTTTTGCTATCCTACATTAAGAACGGGTGATGAGGGATCAAAAGAAAGAGAAAGAAAGAACAGAACATAAAAAAACACGTCAACCTAAACGAGACTGCTGCGTTCGATAGTGGAGGCCGCACGACTTCACGCGTGTGACGTTCCACTGCAGATAGTCGGTTTATGGCACCTACTGAAGGCTTGCAAGCACTAGACGTATAGAACATTTAGTACCTGTTGAACAGCCTCAGTGTGTGGGACTTTAGCCTGCCGAAAACTAAGGCTCTGAAATATTGAACAAACATAGCGGGGGATATTCTGATGTCCTCTCATCTAGTTGCCGTAAGTGTACCCGTTACGGAATACATTTTCGTTCTGTTGCAAAGTAGAAAATAAGCTATAGTGGCGAGGGCTAAAAGAGAGTCACATCAGGTGAAACTGAAACGTACACTCTCAGAAAAAATAACAAAAGGGCGTGTTTTCGTACGACAACAATAATCGTCATCTGGCTTGCTTCTGTTTCGCTTCATGAAAATTGGGCGCTCGCCAATATCCGACCGGGAACGCTATGTGGCAGTGATAACGCGCGTGCCATTCGAGACTTGAGAATACAAGTTCATTTTTAGTGCAACGCAAGGCGAGCTAAGAAATTACGAATACTGCTTAGGCACTAAACGACACCTATATTTCATCACTATTTTATTAAAATGAAAGTACTTTATGTCGGAGTTTACCAAGTCTTCACTAACGTATTTCTTATACGGATATGACGTTGTAAAATATGTACTAACAGCTTGTGGCTTCCCAGGACAAATAACAACGCGCAATAGAAATATAATTATTTGATTGATATGTGAGGATTAACGTCTGAAAATCCTAAAACCACCATATGATTACGAGAAACGCCATAGTGGAGGGCTCCGGAATTTCGACCATCTGGGGTTCTTCAATGTGCCCACAATACTGAGCACACGGGCCCTCAGCATTTTCGCCTCTATCGAAAATGCAGCCGTCGCAGCTGGGATTTGATCCCGCGACCTATGTGTCAGCAGCCGAGTACCTTAGCTGCTAGACCACCGCGGCGGGGGGCCCAATAAAAATATGTGGGGCCCTAATGTAAAGTAATAAACACTCTGCGAAGCCACGCACTCTGTAATGCGACTGAAATTTCAGCAAAACGTTCCTGTAAGTCTCTTTCATATCAACACCGTATAGTTGTTGTTGATGACTGACTTAGATATGAACCATTTTCCTGGTCGTATTCTGTGATTCGAAGGCAGCGCTTCAGAGTTTGCAGTCTGCCATGCTTAGGAGGAGCCATGACCAACTGATACAAAAAATAAGACATTGCCATCATGAAGCTCTAGCACGAGGGCATGATATTATATATCAATGGCTGCCTGGACATATCGGTATTACCGGAAATCAATTAGCCGATGATGCAGCCCGCTCAGTCCATGAAGAAACCTGCGTAGTCCCGATTCCTCTATCAAGGAATGATGCAGCAAGACAACTTGGACCTTGGGCATCTGCCCAAGTTGCGCAGAAAGCAACTAAAGCACTGCTACTTTACCTTAAGTCCACAAACCTGAGCGACCGCCTGTAGACTGTGTGTGCTCCCCGAGTTTGCTCGTGATTGTGTGTACCTTCTCATCTTTCTGCAACCTCTTTTCTCCCCTTTATCCCTTCCCCAGTGCAGGGTAGCAAACCGGATGTGCGTCTGGTTAACCTCCCTGCCTTTCCTTGTATCTTGATCTCTCTCTCTTTCTGACTTAGATAAGAAGATACGATTTTCTTTCGCCTTGTTCACATTCAAATTCGGCGGGCAGTCGCTGTCATCAAAGAAAGAGATGGCGCTTCATACAAATGTTCCCAAATTTTGGTCATGGTTTAGAGTCTGCACCTGGAGATGCAGCGCCTCAAAACGACGCCTTTTTCTTTTTTTTTGCTTTTTCTAATGCCATTAGCGCACGAGTAGTGGTGCCGAGAATGCCCATAGAGAAAAAGACCCCATGAGAAAAGGTCATTCAAGTGAATCCGGAAGGCCAGTAGGAAGTGTTGGTGACGTAAACAATGCAGACAAACTCGAGTGAGTGGACGGGGCTCGTGGGTCCTATGCAAGCAATGACTACCTGCATGAAAGAAGTCACCCATCTATGGGCGACAAAAATACGTCCTTGGTCGTACAATAAACTTTAATTCTCTGTTTCCCATTTAAATGAATATGTTGCCAGCTACGCTGCGATTGGTGCTATGTCCTAAATGCATTTAGATATGCTCCTTACTTTACTGCGCCTCTACTCTTCTTCGTCAGCACACTACTTTTGACCAGAATTACTACCAACGTTCCCGTTCGAGTCACAATTTTCTTACGCACGCTTACGATGAACATTTGTGGTTTTTGCGTTCTCTTCCGTACACGTGCACATTGAAAAAAAAAAAGGCGGAATTGTGTTCCGAAAGCGTCGTGAAACATCAGTTACGACAGCCCATTGCTCTTCCAAGCTGCATACTGTCGACGTGCTGTTTCCGAGCAAACGACTTTGCCACATCGAAACATGTTCCAATAAATCTCCACGCAACAGGAGCGAAAAGTTACGTTGCTTCCCACCACAGCCCAAATGCGGCAACGTTTCTTCGGTGAAAAAAAACTAGATTTTCTATTTTGCTCCTTTACCAAATTCGGCCTTGCCGCCAGAGTGTCCTACGTGCTGTCGCTCACTAGCTCACATTCATGGGACCCATTCCTACATGTTTTCAAGGTGTCTTTATTGGTGGTACTGCACTCCTTTGTATTTTGAACGTCCGTGTAGTGCGAAGGAAGAAACTCTGCTCCACAAGTTGCACACAGTTTCCCAATCTTCGAGTGGAAATTGCGGTTTGTAAATACGTGATGCATTGCCTGTAGGGAAATCACTAGGCCCCATTCAAGAAAGTTTCGCTCTTTCTTCCAAGCCTCACGTAGGAAAAATCACGCCATGTTCCACTGTCACACCAATCCAAAGACGATCACTCCTGGTGAAAAAAAAAAAGAGAATCCCCTTTGCTTTCATCGTTATTTGGTTGTCTCAAAAGAGTTTTCGAATATGCAGTGGCTTTCGAAATTGTAACCACGGGCCCGATCTACTAACGCATTTTTTGCAGTACTTTAGTTCTTGCGTCACCTTTGCACTTTTTCAAGGAAGTACTGACCGGGAATTTCTTGAGTGACGTCTTTGATGCGACAAGTGCCGCATTCTTCAACGACAAAACCAATGTGTTCTGTGAATTTTTACCTTGCTGACTTCCTTTTTTTTTCTTGAAGTGTTTTCCGACTGTATACGCTTTAGTGCATGCTTCTCCAAAGCGTTCGCAGAAAAACAATTGACGTATTCGTCCTTCAACAAGAAAGGCGACTTTTTTTTTTTGGTAGCACTTTTCCGCGAAAACTTTGGGGCCACATTCAATCTCTGTCATTCCACTTCCGTTGCGTTGTCCGAAATCCTGCGGCTGCGCGCCAAACTTGTCAACTTGCATCAAAAAGATGGAGTGTTTTGAGAAGATGTTACACCTTGAGGTTCTTATAGTCGGGGCCCTTGCACCAATAAAAAACACATCATCCACATCGTCCTTCTTGGTTAGTATAAGATTTGGATGTGCGTGAGCGCAGGTTTTTTTTTTAATTTTATGGGGGGCACAGGGCTTCTTGTTACTTTTGAATTGAATCCTGGTTTTGCGCTGCTGTCTGTTGCGGGGCGAAACTGGGCATTCTGAAGAGCGGAAGCCGTGGGTAACAAAGTCTCTCCTTTTTTTTTTCAATCTCTCTCAACCGGAAGTTTCTCTGGTTAACTTCCGTACCCTATTCCTGTTTTTTTTCCTTCTTTACGTCTTTTGCCATATTACTTTTCAACACAACCAAAAAGAAATAACACGCGGTAGAAAGGACATCTGAAAGTCTTTACAAATTCGCGTCTTCTTGGCAAGAATTCTTGTGTTGAGCTCTAGTATTTCTTTATGTGATTTAAGAAACAACCATGGTATTCTTTTCTGCGTTCATTTTCTAAAGTGGTATATACAAGAAATAGGAGAGAAAGACAGAGAAGATATTTAATTGGTCCGGGAGAAGGAGAATAAGATGCGTATACACCCAGCTCCTGACTAGACCCATGTTGAAACGGTGAGGCCGAGCCTTTACACCTTCTCACAGGCTTTCTGGACCATCGCAAGGTGGACGTCGTAGCTGGGGTCATTGATAGCAGTGGTCCACCGGCTTTCATGACAGAAGTGCAGCAACGCCAGGCCTTTTCCTGTTTTGAATGTGCGCCCATATAGCTCCTAATTATTAGGAATTTAATGTTTTCGACTTAATAAAAATTGAACCATGAACTGCTGAACGCTGTTGAGAATCGTGAATAGACACCAAGGTTTCGTTACGATTGCTAGGAAGCCACGTATTAATACCATCAATAACCCCTCCAATGTAGCGATTATGCAGTTCTTTAAATAATTTCATAAAAGTCACGATGACACGCCATTTTTGTTTTGAATGCGGTCACCCTTTGTTTCTGAAATATAGCAGCATCGTCAACCAAAAGCACACTTTCATCCTAATTTCCGAAACGTTGCCTCTCATTCTGCACGCAATAAGCGTAGGCTTATCAGGTCTACCAAAAGATGCCATTTGATTGTCGAGGGTTAGTAAACACTAACAATCACGATAGCTATAGCGCGAGAACGGAACGGCAACAAGGAGACAAGAACGACACGTCGCCGTTCTGTTCTCGCGCTATAACTATCGTCCTGTCACACCAACTAACCCGAACCGCCACACTCCTAAGCTAACAATCAGTTTATATTCCTTGCAAAGCCATCAAACCTGAGGCGCAAGTTCAAAGCCTATATCCTTTATAAATTGTTGCGTGAGAGTTACTTCGAGAAGCAATTTAATGCAGTTCTGATGCCGGAAATGTTGTTGCATGCAAGCATCTCCTAGAAAAGGCACTAACAATAAATTTTTTGAACTTGGACGCAGAGTGTATGATCGCTAGTCATTGTCGTGGATGTCGAAGTATCGAATGTTATTTCCTTTTCAAAGAAAGAATGAGCTGAGCACTAGTAAAATTGCGACCAGTTTCGTTTCGGAAAAAGTCGCGAGTGAAGGTAGGCGGTCGTGCGTATATACCTCCTACTTTTCTTTCTTTCCATCGCATCGTGCAATGCTACCCGGCAAGCTGCCTTTTTTCTGTCGTTCCAGAAATGAGACGCCCACCTGCGTGTATGGCAGCGCAACACCTTTGTTGCTACAGGAAATAACAAAGGTCATGCGTTCAAATCCAGTACACAATAGAATGGGGCAACGGGA
This sequence comes from Rhipicephalus microplus, assembly GCF_043290135.1. Classification (NCBI taxonomy): domain Eukaryota; kingdom Metazoa; phylum Arthropoda; class Arachnida; order Ixodida; family Ixodidae; genus Rhipicephalus; species Rhipicephalus microplus. Next base: position 88,748,177 of record NC_134704.1, read on the forward strand.
AATGATAAGTGTCCGCCTTGGTAGAGTATTGGTCATGCTACTGGGGCTGATAACGTGAAGGTCATAAGTTCGTCCCACCCATGGCGGTTGCATTTCAATAGACGTGAAATATAGGCATGTGTACTGTCAGTGCACGGCAAAGAACACCACATGATCATACCTACGGCTTGCCTCATAATCACCTATATAGTGTTTTCAGCTTGTGCGACCCCCATTTTTATAACCAAATCACAAGAAGCGTCAATTAAAGGTCAGACTTTCTTGTCCAAGACGGCTGCTGAGAGACAAACTCACAATGAAGAGAGCGTCACTTAAAGGAAACCGGTGCAGACAAATACACAAAAGCCCGGCGCACCCTTGGAGGCCCCATTTATGTAATATTGCCGTTCCATAAATTTGTTTGTCGTTGAAGCTACGGCTAAACGCATCAATGCGGAGTGGTCAAGGCCAAGGGACGGCTTAAGGCTCTTTCATAGTGGAGTACCAGGTACTCTGAATTGTTAACCTGTTTTCCTACCCCCCACCCCCATTATTTTTAAAAGGCCACGGGATGGCCTAATGCTCTCCCATAGTAGAGTACCAAGTACTCTAAATTGTTAACCGCTTTACCTATCGCTGTACCTATCGGGCGGCTTCGTGATCTCCCATAGTAGAGCACGAAGTGCTCTAAATTGCTAACCACTCTTTCTATAGAGGCACACAGGTCGGCTTTATGCTCTTCCATGGCAGAGTACCAAGTATTCTAAATCATTTACTACTTTTTCTACGTAACGGGAAACTACTAGGTCATAAGCAAATTAATCATACCGTCCCGTTTTATCGTGACCGGCTGACGCTTCACGCAATCAGGCCTGGGCACTGCACTAAAATGCAAATATTGAAACTTAGGTGGGCATTGCAACAGTGGAATAAAAGTAAATAAATGTACAAATATGCATGTACGACTTCCGGCAAGCAACTGGGGAACACAAATCTTGCCTGATCAGGGGGAAACAATTTGTTTGCTTCAGCCGAGACTGATTTCGTGACGGAAAGCAGACAAAACAGTCACTTACAATTAAGATTGAAATCACTCGAGCCGTCCATGTCAGTAAGCCCTTAGAAAGAAAAAAAACTAACAAAAAACTAAGGAAGAAAAAGGGAAAAAGAAAAAAAAGTCCACCCTTTTGAGGGGCGAACTTGGAAAGAGAATGGATGCGGATTTCCCGGAAAGAAAGCTTGCTATTTCGCGGAAAGTTCATTATGCTCCGGGAAAGAAAGAATAAGTCGTCCGGGTCTGGAGCTTAGCCTGATATTGAAGTGTGTAACACACCTACTGGTGTAACACAAAAGAACGCTGTTCACTTACGTTGAGGTGCATGATTCTGAACGATAACCTTTTTTCAAGGAGATGTGATTTTTTATTTGATCAGGCTAAGCACTCCCTGCCGACCGTCTTCCATGAAATTGAGGTGGCCTCCAATTAGTAGAGATTTTTCTGTCCACAGCAAGGTGTAGAGGTTGCACCTCTCGGCTTACGACGCAAAGGTGATGGTTTAGATACCAAGCGAGGTGGTTGCACTTCGATGGAGGTGAATTGTTAGCGCTTGGTGTACTGTGCGATGTCTTTGCAAGTTAAAAAAAAATACGGCCGAAATTTCCTGGGCTCTCAACTGCAGAGTCTGTCATAATCACATCGTGCATTTGGAACGTTCAACTCGGAATATTATTATTGTTGTGAGATTCTCTCTGAAGGCAAAGACGATCAGCTTTTATGGTGAACTTGCTTTCTTGACCGCAATGGAAAACTCGCGGCAGTAGCATTTACAGACATTTGGCGTTGCGGTCACGTTTTTTAAGCCTCAGCTACGCAAAGTCCTTAACCTGCTTTGATAAAAGACCCCATGCAAAATTATATTGGTGCGACTTCAAGTGTGGTTACAGTTCTGGCTACTCTTTTAACATGGCAATGAGCATTACTTATACACTTCATGATAAACACATCACGTTGGCTTGACGTAATTTTTTCTTATAGTAGTGTGTCTGCGTTTGAAACAGTAAAATCAACAATGCATGCATACACTTACAATTCAAGAAGTTGTTCAAGTATTGCTCGACCAATGGGCCAATCACCAAGGATTGCTACGCGCTATATTTAGAGCATCACCAACGAAGTACAAATCACACCATAGCACGGGCTTCACTTGAACAAGTATAACGTTTCTGCTTAAACGTCAGTTAGGTCGGCGTGACTCGTAAGCGTATGATGTGCACACAAGTGCACCCGTTCACAAAAACACTTCGATCTAGCTCATAACGCTGTACTCACGCAACAACAACAAAAAAGTATGCCGCGTAAATCACTACTTGCTGAGTGCTTCGCATGCAACCTATTCTCCCTATGTGTAGGATCCACCATACTTTTTCTCCCCATCCTTCGTTATATGTGTTTGTTTCCCTACCTGTCTTTCGCTCTACGGGAGAGCATGCTGGATGGGTGGCGCGGTGGAAAAGAGCACCTGGTTGAGTGTAGCGACACAACTCAGCCGCTCGCGCCCAGACCGTACTCTGTGCCCACACAAACCAGCCGCCGCGTAACGTGGAGAGAGCACGCGCTTGCGCTGCTTCTGTGCGCCTTCGTGAAACGAATAGCTCGAAAAGCGATTGCGCGCGTAATACTGCACTGCGACTGACAAATACAACTTTGTCTGAAGGCTACTCTCACATAAAAAAGCACTAAAAAACGGAGAAAATCCCTGCAAAGCAGACTGCATCTATGCATATGCATCGAAAGAACAATGGTGTACCATCATGGCGACTTTCTCGTCCTCATTTTCTGGTTGCGTGCTGGGTTGCGTGCTAATCTAGTACTCGCTGCCATGCCACCATCGATAAGTCTGTGCTGCGACTATACCACGCAGCCCACATCTGTGGTGAAACAAAACAAACAAAAACAGAGGTAGTGGTAGCTGCGGCATTTTATTTTGGGGGGAGGGGGGGCAATGCATGTACGCGCTGTTCACGGCATCTATGCATGGGATGTCAATCAAGCAAACCACCGTGGCAGCATGGCACTGCTATGTTTAAAGCGCAGTTTACATTCGGCGGGTGCAGAACATAGAGAGTGGTGGGGTGTTAGAGTCCCAGCACCGAAAAAATGAAATAGAAGGTGGAGATGAAGAGCGAGAAAGCAAATGAACGTCATGGAGAAAGTCGGGAAATAAGATTTTTGAAAATAAAATAAATGCTAATACACGCCTTCTTGCTATGTCCACTATGCTTAAACTAGTGAATGAACCCCCTTAATGCGGACCCGATTATAGTATGCATGACCAGTGCGGAAGAGGCAGTCAGAAACGAGAACGCTCTTGTAATGCACGGCAGGAAATGCTCATCGGCAGGTTTTGCGCCCCTCTCAAATGCCCCGATCATGAGAGAAAAGAGCGCCGAGATGTATTTGCCACCCACCCTTGCTTCTTGAGTTCCGCGGGAAATAGGCGAGCTGGTGGATGAGTCCAGAATTAAGTCGTTCCAGCACTTCAAGTTTCTTCTTCGGCGGGCAAAGTGAGCTGTCTTTCGGCTTTCGCTAGGACTCGTACTCCGACAACGTGTTTTCATTCGGCATCACTATTAAATTATTTCCGTCCACAAGGGCAGTTAGAAGAGCGCGTTGGTATGGGTTACCCATTCATTCGTTGCACTTAGCACGTGCGCAGCAAGACAGACGAGACAGTACACAGTGCTGCGTGGTGTGTAGTGTTTCCGCGTGCCAGTTAAATAACCAAGAGTGAAATAATTTGATGTCACATACACACACGTATATTTTAAAAAATGGCGCCAAGACAAGTCTCGGGGAGAAACGTATCACTTTGTGCCACGTTAACACTTGACGTATATATATAATTTGCGCAATGTGTGATTTGCGCGATGCTTCGGCTCCTGCAACGCAGTGTCTCAGGATAACGTAACCCTGGCGCGACTCGCGAGTCGTTGCTTTCCATGAAGGAGGAGTGTCACCAGGCATCAACACGGGTGAGTTAACGTCAAAAGGTTGTTTTATTGACTAAACAACAATAGAGATGTGTATCATTCACAAGTTTCTTTAGGAGCGAAGTTCCGTAGGGCCAAGGCATGTCCGCCGACTGCTGTGACCCGCCATGGTGGTAACCATGACACTCATGACGTTGAAAAACAACCTCGTTGCCGACCACACATTTTATTACTGCCATCACGGCAGAGCACATACAAGGTACCCACTACACGTAATGACAATGGCGATGACGCTCATGACAATGAAGATGATGATTATCGCAGACTATCGCAAACTATCGCAGATTATCGCTGTGCATCTCGATATGACCTGCAATGCATTTCGCGCAATCACCAACTACCAGTGGAACATGCAGAGACCTCGTTTTTGCCAACTTCAGGCTATACCTGATACCACAAAGCAGCAATAATAAAGACAAAGCGTAATTCACAACTAAACACAACATGTCGTTTGTGACAAGTGAACAATGTATAGAACAGTACACCACTATTTCTTTCATTTACTCGCTTGAGTAGTCAATACCAGTGGTAATTCCTATGGCACTGAAGGTATGGTGTCGAAGGATCCCACTGCTTGTTCGCTCATCATTTACTTCGTTGATATGTAACGATTTCTTTCCGACATACCTGTCCTTGCGTGGTATTTTTTTTTTCAGACAATCTCTACATCGAAGACGGGAAATGTTTCTTTCAAAGACGATAGTTTTTCTTGGGGATATCTGACGCAAAATTTTCGATCTATCTGTCTGTCTGTTTTTCCACTTTCAACGGCACCGGCTACTTGAAATGCCTGACCCCATTCGCAGCGCCCACCAATGTTGCTCAAGACTCAACATTCATACTTGCGCAATTTTCAGTTAAAAAGCAATCATTGCGCATGTCTAAGGCACCATAACAACACGTATATATTCTGCATGTGCATCATTTACTAGAAAAGGCATACATAAGTAATTTTAAGGACCGTAGCGCTTATCATGATGCGCTGACCATGCAACGCTTGCACGAAACGGGGAGTGTTTCCAACGCGCTGCTAAGACGAGACGGGGGTGGCACCTACCGTCGCCTTGCATTCTACACCTTATCACCTCTGAGACGGGTGCGCACACCCGTCTCAGAGCCACGCATTTTGTTTCATAAGAAAGCTGCCAAATGGCGCTCATGTCTCACGTGTGACGTGATTCGATGCGCTTGTTCACCTCCGCTGCACACTCGACGCACTCTAACGCAGCGCCTCCAGAGTACCATTCACTGATGTTCTTGCGCAGAACATCAAATAAATGTCTTGTTCAGGCTCCCCACACGCAAGACTGTCGTCCTTCGACGACATTTGCAGATTACTTGCAGATACGGGGCCAATTTCTTTGGAGAACTATTTTCTGGAGACAAATTTTCTGCGCTTAGAACTAAAGGGACCCGAGAAGCCAATACACTGAGAGCTTTCAAAAAAAATCAAGTTCTGTGTTTCAGGTCGGGAAACTTGGTCGTCAAGGTGTTAAATCAGGTCAGCAGGCGTGCTTGGCGTTTACGTAAGCGCTGGAGGTTAAGCAAAAAAGGATGGTGACCTCTCTGCGTGCCTTTACTGACAACGATCGTCTAAAGACGGTAGCCTCTTGCCTCTAAAGAGAATAAAACAGTTCTGTGCGAGAAGATTCGCCAGGAGGCGCTGCGTGAGGCATGGATGCCATTTAGCAGTAATTTCAAGAAAGGAAAGTTTTTGGAGAACGCAGAGCCCGAAGTAGGTGGCAGCACCATGTCGTTTTATTGAAGGGTAGAAGGGTAGGGGCGCTTTTTAGTTCATAGCATCGCAATGTGAGTGCAGTGTAATATGCACTGCAGTCTTTAGAACTACGTATTTATGCATTTTAGAAATAGAGTTACACACTACCTAATACCTACGTATTGGTATTTACCTTAAATAGGCATTCTGCGTGTTTTTAATTGACAATCTTCACAAGTATGATAGCAGCAAGCACATCATGATGGCTGAGCATTGAGTAAGTGGTTAAACTGTGACCGAGTGGTGGAATAGTGCGAAACACAGGCCAACAGAAACACAGACGGAAACAAGTTTCTGCATTGAAGCACTTCAAAAAGAGCCATCTTTTTTTAAAGCAAAAAAAGTGTGGTTTAACTCGATCCAAGAGTTCAAGTGGGTTTCTCCAGTGAACCATGGCATCACCACAGTTTTGTCAACTCCAAATTCGATTTGGTAACACTCTTCACGAGGAGGCTCCATAACTTTATTTCTTCGCCCTACTTTATTTCGTGCTACTTTATGAGGGAGTTATCAAATTTATTTCTTGGTCCTAGATGCAAAGCAGAAGTAAATTATGAGCAAGTACTCCCTACACTGTTTTGGCAAAGCCAATCATGAAAGTAGTACTTCATATACCTCACTCCTCTAACCTTATACTTAGCATGAGAAAAAAAAGCTCAGGTAAAATAAAACTAGGAATTGGGGATCATTAAGGCCAATTATACACTTGGAACAAACCAAAGACATTTCTCCAAACCATTTTCCAGCAACCAAAGACATTTTCTCCTGAATGCTTGCAACCATCTTGTATAGCGTTCACTGACTCTTGAATTATAATCACGACGGAAGGCTGAGCTGGGGCTGTTCGTACAGAAGGATGTCGATGGTGAGGTGGTGGCCGAAAATTCAGGCTGAATAAATGCTCAATTGTTTTTGAAGGTATGATGTACACAATTCCTGTTTCAGGAACCTAAATTTTGGCGAAGAACTCCATACACCCATTCTTTACTGAGATGCTCTATTTCACTCAAATATTGCCGTATATTCGGTGCCTTTATTACAGTACTATAGACCCTCCTTTACAGATTAGGGTTCGTGCTGCCCAATTTGGCTGTTAACTTCGGGTTTTGCATTATTTGCAACTAAACTAACAGTGATACCATAGTCAAAGCTCACGAAAATTTCAGGTTGGTGCATACGATATTCCATGACCTCATTATTTCACGTCGTAGAAAACAGCAAGAGAAGAACATGAACTTAGCTGCCCAAGATGGAAGTGTACATATGTGCTGTAAAATGTTGCCTATACGGCACATGGATGAAAAACCTATGGGCTTTATAAGGACTTTGTAGCATATGGAACTGATGGAAGGACATACAGAATGCTTTAGTACAGAGTTATTTCGGAAAGGTCCTCAGTAACTCCAGTTCACGCTAAGTCATATTGTTTTATTAGAAGAGATCCGATGTATGTAAGTGGCATATATTGAAAATAATTACGGATTACTCGCTATTTTCATGATAACGCCCGTTTCAAAGCAGTTGAAAAGTTGAAGCTCGTTTTATGAAGGCTTATGAGTACGTTTCAGTGATTAAAATATAGCTCTCGGTAAATCTTTTCATACGGGATGACTAATTTCGAAGGTCATTATTTTGGACTGCGTCTCCTAACAATGTCGCTTTAAGAAAGGGGGCACTGGCGAAGCGATGTGCAGGCTAACACCTAAGTTACAAAAAAATGGCAGCATATCCACGGAGTGAATGATGGATAGTGGGGCGAAGCATCCGTCCGTCCATTCGTTCTTGCTTCCGTCCATCCATGCGTGCGTCTGTGTGGCCGCTTGTGCGTCCATCCTCCCGTCCGTGCGTGTGTCTGTTCGTGTGTCCGCACGTTCATCTGTGCGCCCGTTCCTGCTTTCGTCCATGTATCCGCTCCTGCGTCCGTTCATGCGTCCATCTGTCCGTGAAGCCATCCATGCGTCCGTCCATGCATCTGTCTGTGTGTCCCTTCGTCCACCTAGTCAACACTTCAAGTGCCATCATCTCGCATCTTTTCGTGATATAATCATCATATAGAAGCACCGCCACACAGCGGACATTTCAACGACTGAACGAGAGGAGGCACACGCACACTTTCTTACGGCTTGCGCTTCGTGTCTACTTCCCACCTTTAACCACCTCGAGTTCATGGTATATACTAGGTCACTGTATTCATGGCACTGCGGCGCAACGCTCGCCAAACCTTTCTAAAACCTAGGAGGTTACGCCCAGCGAGTATAACATAGCATCTCTTTCTTGTATTCTGTGCGTTGTTGACCAATATAAAATTCGCAGCGTGCGCATTAACTAAAAGCCAAATTCTCCTGTCTCTCATTCCCCCTTAGCAGCCATCGGCATGTACATTGAGCACTATCTTTTATTGTGCAACAACGCACAGAAGAAATCTCTCGCCGGCACCACCTTGGAAGTCAAAATGTAATACTTGTTACACACTACTACAACGGCTATGAGGGATGAACGTGTGCCGCTATAAGAAGCTTCGCCCCTGAAAAAAAAGCAAAAACGACCACCGAAGAGCAAAATTGACCAGCTAGTGATCTTGTGACAGCTCCTCAATAGAAATGCCGGATTGACAGCAACAAAACTAAGCACTCAGGAACAGGTGAAAAGAAAGAGTACCTGCCTACGTACAGAAGAATAGACGAGGACAGAGAGTGCCAGGCCCTTTCGCAGTAACAGTATGTCACTAGCCATGCCATACTGGGTCGGGCTTTTCTGTGGAGAGCTCGATTGTGTCAGAGTAATGGAATCAGAGTAAAGCAACGACTTTCTTTCGCTCTCGGATGGTCCTGCCATGATTGGGTGCGTGCATGTAATCTTCTCAGTGGCGCCAGCGTCCAGCATGAATAGAGCAGTGTAGGACAAAAGCTCTGCATGCACGTACCGAGGACAGATAATAGAATCCTTTGGCAACGAAGACACCCAAGTCTGATCGAGAATTGGGCCGAAAGAACAACATATTATACGGCTCCTGCATAACGGGAAAGGAACACGTTCCGGGTATTCACACACACACAGACACACACACACACACACACACACGCACACACACGCACACGCGATTATCAAGATGGAACAGGCTGAAAGATTGGGGATACACCAGCCGAAGGAAGACGAAACCATTTGTTTTACCGCTCACCACTTTTTTTTTTTAATTTTACCGTCGTATCCTAAAAAGCAAAGCTTGTCCTTTTCACCACCTCTGTACCCCCTCTTTTTTATTTTTGTGTTTTGGGTGCTGAATATGCTTTTAATATTTATACTTCTTTCGCTCTCTTTCTTTTTTCTTCGATCGTCTTATTAGGGAGCAGCTGCTATCTCGTAGAAGGGCTTAACGGGTGGGCTCGCTCATTAGCGCTGTGGTTCGACGCCTCCACTGCCACCATTTGGCCGAATTCGGTAAATGAGCAGGGCCCGTTATTTCAGGTGGACGCACTCGCTCGATTGTAGCGTGGTGCGGACTAAGATAACTGCCGATGCACGAGTCCGTTGCTTATTGTTGGCGTGATCGCGATATTAGTGGTCACGCTTGGACGCATACGCTGCACATGCTCTATGCCCTAGAGTCGGGATTTGCTGCTTTTATCCACGAAAGAGCAGTCAACAAGGAAGAACATTAGCATAAGTTTGTTTCTCAGTAGCAGAGCATCTTTTCACGCCGAAGGATATAATTGTCACGTGGTTACACCAAGTTGAAAAGGAAACTGGAATTCTTCTTCAGTGGGTCTTAGAATGAGCTCATTAAAAGAGCTTATTGACTCACGCATCTACCTCTGCAAAAATTTGTAGAATCCGGCAAGTATACGAGTGGAGTTACACGAATGTGTGGCACACATCAAGTGTTTTTTTGACTCCCTATTCGTGCCGGTTGGAGTGCTGAAAGCTATGCAGCGTGGCGAAGGAGAACAGGCAAGAAAACGCGTCTCTTTATCAGCATGCGTCATTACATAGAGCACTGTATAGTTTTTCTTTAGGGCAGAAGCTCCTTGAGAGGCGGCTCGTTCCCTCATAATAGTACGTTGCAGTAGTAGCCAATTTTAGTTAGTTTTAACAATTGCTCACTGGACCGCGTTGTGCGTATATGTCCTAGTAATTAACATCAGTAGATAGCGTTAATGGTTTTCGTATAGTTGACGAATAAGGAGGATACATGGCACTGGTATAGTAAGAAATGCACAGTCTATCCACGGAGTGAAAGGTGATGAGTGGAACGAAGTGGCCATCCATCCGTCCGGTCATCTGTCGGTCTGTCTGTCTGTGTGACGGATGGACGAACGGACGGACAAACAAACAGACGCACGAACAGACGGACAGACAGACTGACAGGCAGACAGACAGACAGATGAATGGGCGGAAGAACGTTTTGCCCCAAACAACATCAGTCACTCCGTGAATAGATGCAATTTTTCTTTAATATGCGGCTTACTTTCTGTGTGATGGCGAGAGTGTGCGAGCACGTTGCGACATCTCACGGCCGCCACGGTCCTTATGCAGCTCACAATGCTCTAATCAGCCAATGCCCGTATACTTTCGGTTTATGGCAGGGTCATCGTGAGTATACGGCATGATTTGGCGAGAGAAGATGGCATGTTTTGTTGCTGACTTTTAGAATATACTGTGAATTTCAGGCAGCATGCTTGGCTATCGTGGGCTCAGGAGCCTCGTCATATCGATTGTCAGCATTTCCTGGTCATGCGGAAAAACGTGGTACAGGCTTCTTTTACCATCTATATGACCTAAGGTAAGATTGTCATTTTTGCAGTAAGGTAAATATTACGCGACAATATTGTTTTCTTTTTTGAATATATACATGAGGTCATTTCTTTCAAGTTGAAATCGCCTCTCTTTCTATGATGAAATCGGTGTTTCGTGCTCATTAAACAGTATAATTGCTCCGGCTACACTACTTAGTAGGCACGCAAAAACGAGTTGTTTTTTTTTTATCAATGGCGATGGGCACATGGCGCGTGTATTTTCTGGAGAAAAAAAAAGGAAGCTTGTTCTTTGCGTTAGTTCAGCGTCTACTTGTCATACAAATGCAGCTGTTAAGTACTTCTTCATATTTGCGTGTCAAGTGAATGTCGGTAGTTAATGTGCTAACCATCTGCCTTTATCTGAGAAGCGTTCATGCATAGGACAGCGATAGAGCGCAAGCTCGCTCTGCATATCTCCCTACCCCAACACCTCGTCTACTCTCGTTCTTATAAAGAAAAAGAATAAAAAGTCTGTAAACTTGTCTGCTAATGCCTTCAATTTTGTTTATTTAGAAAATATTCTTGGGCTCCGCCATCGACTACAGCCCCTAACTACCTGTCCGCGATCCCTCCTGCTCAACAGCCGCTATTTGTTTTTCATTGAACTAATGCAGTTGAGAGTCGTTTGTTTACTGTCTGATTATTCTATTGCTGCGTTACACGTGCGCCTAAAGAGGCTAACCGGAGTTGGCCCGTAGCTATAATGCCTGCTCTTCATGTTCACGTTCTCGTTGATTGCCTATTCGAATGAGGGTTCATTACGAATGATGCAGACGGGCATACACTTCCCATCTGAATAGAAGCCAAAAGCACCATCAGGTTGCTTTCTAACTCATGACGCTAACTTTTTTCAATCGACCGCCATTAACGTTCTGTTTTTGCTGCGCTCCTAAGCAGCGCCTCTAAAAGCAGTCGCATTGCTTTGCGCATTCGCATTTAGCTGTTGAGCACACATTCTATGTCAACCTGCATAATGCACAAAAAATAATAAATTGAAGCCTTAATAAGGATAGCATGCAAACAAGTGCTTAGGCTGCCAGTCGACTAGATCTACGGAAAGGGTATTTGCATTTGGTGTACGCGATACCTTAAATGAATTATTAGAAGCACTGGAAACGGTGCAATATGAGAGACTTCTACCGGAAGAAGTGTCCTCGACTGCCTCTATATAGGCTAAGCAAAGCAGCGAGAAATCAAGGTCGACATACTGCGAAAAATATACAAAAGAAGAAGTAGACTCTCTACTAATTCCTATAGAAGTATGCACCCAGATCATGACACGGAAAGGCGTGCGAAGAGGGTAAAGTCTCTCAGAACTGGATACGCGGACGTAAAGGACGTGGCTTATGTTTACGCCACGACATACCTACATTAACGAAGAATAGCTGTAGCAGTCGTAACTACAGAAAGTATAAGATAGAAGTCAGCGGCTCACTCTGAAAGCATATATAGTGCGGACACTGCAGAGGAATCAGCGATCGCATTTCCAAGCTTCAACGCCGGCCAAACACCTAACTATGGACTCACAGACAGTGGTGCAAAACTTTCTAAGGGAGTGAATCTGGCCGGAGGCGTCTAAAATTATAACCAATCTCAAAAATATTATAGGCACATAGGTATACTCTGGGCACCCGCGCAGGCTTCCCTTCCTGGAAACGAGGTGGCTCACACACTGGCTCGAGTGTTGTGCCACCACTCCTGGCGATAATGATTGGTGAAAAATATGCGGTAAATTCGCACTTCTTATAATGTTCGTGTTTTTCACTACTTCAAGGCTAAACCAATAATTACACACTGATGAAGTCAGCTCTAAAGTAGTCATGCCATGGTCACCCACCTATGTGCGGTTTTCGGTAAAAACGAAGGTAGAGAGTCGAGTATGCTTGTACACGTGTGAAAACTGGACTGTGAGAGATTATTTCAGGCCGAAATAAGCCGTAGAAGTCTTCGTTTGTAAACTCTACCTACCGCCATTTTGCCTTGTCGTGCGTGACGACACAAACCGATGGGAGCAGTGCCGTCGTCTGCTACCAAACGGCACCACGGGCACGCAGTTAGTTTGTTGTGTTGCGAGTGATGCTTACCACGAGGTCCGCTAGTGTTGCAAAGTTGTACCTATACCATCGTTATGTCGTCGGCACCGTCATCAACTCCCGATTCAGGCAACAATTCATCGAGCAGCAGAAGCAATGACGACGTCGTCCACGCCACACATTTTGATTTCGACCCCATCGCTACCAGCTCAAGTGACGAAGAAAGCATCGAATACGGGGCGAACGACTAGGCCAACGCTATTGCTAACGACAAATGCACTTACCTCTTTTCTTTGCCGCCTTTCAAAAGCAACCCGACGTTCAGCTTGGAGGACAGAACCGTGCGAAAACACGGTCGACACAGCATCCAGCCGCAGCCTCGGTTTCTTCACTGGTATACCGAACTAGCCGAGAAGACGCTGGTTATCATTGTGGCTATCTGCCGGAAAGTGCGCCGAGCATAAAACAGGCCCATCATTTGCGCACCAGGCCTTCCTGCGCACGTTTATCTACCAAGCGTTGCGTTTGGTGGGCGCTTTAGGTAACTTGAAGAATGACGCAGTACTACTCGTGCTCTGTACGCTATGGCACCCCACAGTGCAGCTTGGGCGACGTGGTGGCAGTGCTTCAACCGCTGCAAGTCATTCAGTTCCAGTGGCCCGTTACGTCATGGCTACCTGAATCCACTTTTGTGGGCATGACTTCTTATGTCTACTACGCAACAGCAAACTGCTCACTGTCAATAAAAAACTGTACTTCCGCCACTCAAAGTGTTTTTTTACGCTCTCTCCTACATTAGGCAAGAGAAGCCAAATCTATAACGGCTTCTGTGGACGTAACAGAAACAGGCAATCCGCAGCTCGTGCTGCAAGATGCCGCTGTAGATTTCAAAGTTTCGTTCTTAATAGTTCGTTTTCATACGAAGTAGCCTCAACAAAGCTATATGTCTATGGTGCTAGCTTGAAAGATACTTCTGCATTTAAAGCCAGAAGCTCTACGTAGTAGAACTGTTCCTGCTTTGTTCTCAACTAGTGTCGCCCTTTGTAAAAACATATTTTTACCAAGTGAAAATAAAACTTTCATGGCAATATTTTTCTCTGCACTTGGGGAACTATATGAAATAAAAGTTTGCGAACAGCTGCTTTTTTTTGTCAGCGTATCTTTTTTTTTCTTTCCCCAGTGAAGAGGACACCACCAAGCAAACGGTGCAAAAAAAAAAACGCGTGTCATATCGCACTGAATTACGAAACCTTCACGGTGGACAAAATGCATGCATTTAAATTTCAAAAAATGTGGGCACTTTGAAAAAACTCGTACCTTGGATGCGTTCGTATTATATGCCATTAGCATTTGCAGGAAAAGTTATTTGTGCTGAGAAGAGTAAGCATTGGTCAACAAAGCACAGAAGCGGATTTCTTCTGCTTCGCATCATTTGCACTGAAGAATCAAACAAATCTCGTCATTTCACATGCTAGCGAATGAGATTGCGCCGTCTCGCTGAAGAAAAAAATGCGTGACTGCATGGCGCCTAAATAATAATAAACTCTATTCGCATACCATGTTACAAAGAAAAGCAAGAAGAAAAGCAAAAGTTGCGAAGAATGTCTCAGACCCGAAAAGTTAAGTGCAAGTTTTTTTTTGCAAAACTCATGATTCACGTTCATGAGTCATTGCTGAGAGTGCCAACGTTCCTATTTGCAACACCCAGAAATAAAATTCCACCGAGAGTGATGTTTGCATTTGTGTTAACTGCATTGTGGTTCGCTGTTCTCACATATAGAGGGAACCAATCGTGACAAAAAGGATATTCAAGTGCCAGAAAGCGAGAATATAACTTATTTGCTCTCGTTGAGTAAACATCAGTGGAAGAGGCATCGATAAACACATGGGCATATTTATTACAAGCATGGAGGCAAATGCGCGCTCGACAACGCATAGCCGCCCGGCACGCTACGAAGTACAAGAAAGTCCAGAATGCCTCAGTTGTCATCTATGAATCAGCCAATAAATTGAAGGATTGTCAAAGTGCCATGAATTACATTAGTGTTAATTTATGCGAGCCTCAACCACCATGTCCATTATTAGTCTTCATAGTCTTCAAGCTTCATAGTCTGAGATTTTCGTATCTGGTGCTACACAACTCTGAAAATAAATCCGGCTAATTGTGTTAAGGTTAACAAGAAGCGCCAAACACGAAATAAGCATTGTCACACACTTGATGAGTATCCCTTTAAGAACAATGTGTTTGGCCAATCTTTTTTTCCGCGAGCCATATGCGCTTGGAATGCCCTGCATCCTACCGTGTTGACACAGCTGACAGTTGATAAATTTGTTAATCGGGCGAGTGAATGTGTGCTGTCTTTTATTTAGCCGTGATTTCCTAAATCGATGATGTCGCAAGTTTTAACTCTGTCTGTACAATTACGTTTGATATTTGCTTTTTGCTTGCCCCAGCAATTCATGTAATGAAGACTCTTTGCCTATCACTACGGCGAATTTCGCACTATGTTTGAGATATTTGCTTGAAATTTCAAGTGCTTGCAACATGTATATTTTGTCTGTGTATTGCTTGTTTTTACAATGTACAATGGGACACCACTCCTGTAATAATCCCTTCACAAAATTGACAATATTCCGAATAAATAAATGATTAAATAAATTAGTGACGAATCAAATGAGCCTCATCATCCGTGTCTGACGCTTCGGGAAACATCTGGAAAACTTATAGAAAAGTGGCAACAAAGAAAGCGTCTGGAATCCTCAACAGTGAACTCTTACAATGCTGTCAAGTTTCGGAAGCACCTTTACCCTACGTAGCACAACTCAAATGTTTAGGAAGCCTCATTTGCTACATCACACGTGACTTTCAATGTCCCGGAGGCACATGTACCTTATGTGACCCAACAGGAAACTTAGGAAGCCTCAACAGCTTTGAGTGACAATATTATTAGGTTCCACACACTTTCTGTGCCTTGTAATATATGACGGAAAGGTATGTTCACAAAGCATACGCATCAAATACTGCCATTCAGACGCATGCTGCTTGTCCCAAACTTAGCACTGTGCCTAAGTACATAGGCAACTTCGGTACATGTTAGGGCTATAAGCCTTCCAGTGGCAGAAATTGTGTCACGGGTTCAGTTCCAAGTGTGACAAAATGGAGAATAAAGTGTTAATTGCTTTAATTGAACGTTCTATGAGTCTGGTGATACATATTCCCATTGGGTCCACATCAATTAAAAAGCTTTCTCTATGCATCATTATGGGATATTTGCTGTAAATTGCAACAGCCTTAAGTGCACATCATGATACGCCTATTAGCTATGCGAGAAAACTGCACTTGATGGCATTCAATGGCTCCGAAGGTCCAAGAAGTCTGCTTATAACACATTATGTCAGTGAATGTATCTCACCTAGTCGGTCACGAGCTGTTTGCTTAATGATCCTCCCTTCAATTTCACTCTCTCGGTATCATTACCTACACCCTTCACGACATTGGAAAACCTGCGGGTGTGTTCAAATGCATCTACCAGTCTTCGATATTACAAATGTCTTATTGCGAATCCACTGTTAAATTTCATAGTGCGACTGCTAAACCTTGTCATCGTCGTAATTTTGTGTATCTGCAAGTAAGCACGCTGACGAACATTAACACGCACACTCCATATGCTCAGCTGCATCGACCCGTCTCGTTCGTAAAAGTACGGAAAGTTAAAGCAGCCAGGTCGGAATTCAACATGCCAACACCCCCTTTTCCCAACCGGCCAGCAGACTACGTTATCTTACGCATACATTTCTACGACAAACCTTTCTAATCGGTATGTTCTTCTAATAAACATCTAACTTGGACGGAACCCGAACACTGAGACCACACGTTGCTTGAACAAACTTGCCGTCGTGTGTAAACAAACCACAGTACACAAATGCCCATCGCTTTGCAGGACGTCTTAGAGGCAAGTATAGATAAAGAATAAAGAAGAGGGTAGTCTAGTTCCTATTGCGACCAGTTAGTGTATTGCTTAGGCAGAGAGACTAGAATTGAAACACAAAGAAATAGGTGGACTTAGCAATGCCATTTATGGCAAGGAAATAAAGAGCGCCATAAAAGAACACGTGGGCAGGAAGGGCTCGGAAACCTTTTGGCTGACTGCCTTGGAAAGAAAGCATGACAAGGTTGGCCAATATTTGCTTATAAGGCTCCAAAAAAGGGAGAACTTGCATTACACAAACCAGCTGAACTCCCCACTGTCAAACAAAAGACTTCTGCTTCTTGGAGATTTGCGCAACCACACAATATGATAGATGACAGTCATCTTAAGTTAGGAAGTTCTGCCTCGTTTCACCATCTTTATCTGTTTTTATGAAAGCTTGAGCACGAATTAAGTTTCATATACCAGCAAAAAACATAGGCTCACGTACACAGCACAGTGATCCACCAGAGCATTCACATTTATTACTGCAGACTGAGATTAACTTTCTGTATAGCACGTCGCCACTCACTCCTTCGAAACAGTACCAGCATTGATGATAGATTTGTGGGGTTTAACGTCCCGAAACCACGATATGATTATGAGAGACGCCGTATTGGAGGGCTGCGGAAATTTCGACCACCTGGGGTTCTTTAACGTGCACCCAAATCTGAGCACACTGGCCTACATTTCCGCCTCCATCAAAAACGCAGCCCCGGCGCAGTTCCAGCATTACAGTACGCAAAGTTTCAATACCGCTTCCATGCGCACTGGAAACGTTAAACACATTTATGAGCAGATGAGTTGGTTGGTCAGTTAGTATTGTGCTTGTAAGGTTAACTACCTTATTCACTAGTTCAATACGCTCCAGCAAGTAGGTATAAACGTTTCTAAAGGAGCGCTTGCATCTCTTCGGTATGGTACTTACAAAAAAAAACTACTACGAGTTAAGTCCCCCCTCTAAGAATTTCAAACCGGTCATGTAAACTTCTAATGACTGGTAATGACAAGTCCACCTGTCGTAACATCGGCTCAACACAACCATTTTTCCGGATTTTTAATCGCAAGCTTCCGTAGTTCTCATACTATTTTTTTTTCAAAGTAATTTAATCACCTGTACCACGAAGTCTTCTCAAGCCGAAATACCACTACGAAAACACCCTAAAGTGCCATCCATAGAGTGGCTCCTACCGTGGCCATGTCTTTCTTCCACATTGACAAACATCGCCATTCTCGTGTAGCTATACAACATTTCCTTGTACTCCAATACAAATAGCTTGGCTGTCAGCAATGTAACACAAGTGTGTGAAAGGCTAGCCATTGTATGTGCAGCCGCCATCGGGCCTGAAATCGCCTCTTCACAAATGCTCACTAGTGCCCTAATATGTTAACCACAGAAGCATACGCAATGCTAACTACCATCAAATAGACCGCTAATCCCAACATCGATATATGGGCTAAGTTTTCGGATTCTTCGAGCGTGGTTGGGGAAATGCACACTGACAAACCAAACAAAAGTTCAGTCCTCATTATAGGTGGAGGAACTCACTCTCAAGTCGACTCACTCGGATTCACTCGGACCCAAATCAAGCCGAAAGTTTGACTGAGTCACATCAATTTAACGCCACAATAAATTTTGCATGAGCCTTTAGCCAATGAAAGAAATTGTGTAGGCGGAATCAACTCGGTTGAAGAACTCAGGTTGCTTTTGTAGCTCTAGAGCTTAAATGTGCATGTCGGAGAGATATTGACGTTGGAAGGTTAAGCTAAACAAGACAGCGTGTGCTTGAACTGCCTAAGGGGGTTGCGAAGCACTACAGAGCACGCCAAAGCGCGGAAGGTCAAGATGGGCCAGCAGTGTTAGTCTTTGAAATCAGAAACTACTTGAATCTCGAAGGAAGGGCTCCATCCTTCGATTTTTAATGAGCGTCACTACTGAGCCGGACAAGTATATCCCCGTAGCACTAGCAGCAGCGAAGGGGCCACCGAAGTTATATATATTCGGTCAGTACACAGGACACTCTTCTGCATTGCATCCCAGCACAAAAATAACTGTCATGACTGGCTTGACCAGTTGATATGATCCTTAAACCAAAGGTTTGACCCCAATGCTGCTCGTTGCTGCTCTCATTCATGAGCTGCTCGAGCGCACTTGTATAAGTCAACTGGCACAAAAGTTCCGGCCCAATTGTTGCGTCAACGTCTTCCATTCCTGTCAACTTTTCTGTTACCCGAAAGTGCACCTGGTTGTGGCTAACACTATATTGATATGACTACACTTATTATTTGTGGGGGTAGTATACGGTACTGATATAGCAATCAGATGTTCATTAGTGTAACAAGTATACGGCTAAGTTATTGATATCATTATTATGCTACGTGAGGAAGCCTAAATTCGCCGGCTCAATGTATAATATTGTTGTAATAATTTTGAACGTCTTGAGAAATCGTGTAACCGACGTTTTCTTCATAGTTCGGTACAACTACACGTTGCCTTCTAGATGCTTCGAATTTCCGTGGCCTACCAGAGCCATTTTGCACATTATCCTGTGATCGTGAGGTTGACAAAAACAGTAAAAAGCGTGTTCATGACATTATTCCTTATTGGGGCAAAACTGTGATTTGTGCAACGCAAACACAAACTACAACAATCCACTGGGAGCGGCGGTCGTCGATAACCTAATCTAAGTTACAAGCGCCGGCCGCAATACATGTGGAATCGCATCTTTCGAACCTTACCACAAGTGTTCGTGTACTAAGATGTCAACTTAAGTTGCCTTAGATCTAGGCTACACCTTTTTCACAAGTCTTAAGATGTGAAGCATCTTATGGTCGAATTCATTTCAGAGTGTGGTGTAACAACACTTACAGCACAAGCGCGCTTGCCTTTTCTTCTCGCCTATGCTCCCCCTTTCTCGCCTCGCAATGCTGAGGCAAGTAGCACCTGCTAGCCGACAGACCCTCCCCATTCTCCCTCCTATAGGAATTCATCTCAGCGGCATTTACATCACGATTGCGCATGCGCATACGCTGCCTCTCACTCTCGTCTCCTGGGCTCTCCTTCTTCCGCCTCGCTAAAGTGAGCCTCGCCACACCGACGCAAGCAGCGCCTGCTGATGAGTTTCTTGAATGAAACCGACTGCTCGCGCTACACAACCGTTCACTGGCTATCCCGTATATTTGTAGGCACTGGGTCTTGACTTCAGAAGTAGTGCCGGTGAGACATTCTTCCTGCGCGTTGTTGAACAATATAGGTTTTTTAGTCTGTCTGGTCCACCACTATACGCAAAATACTTAGCGTGCACCGGAATTTTTTTTTCTTCTTGACACCCTCGAGGAGATGATTAGAGGTGCTACTCAAGAAGCGACCTATCATATTCAACATACTTCAGATTATTGTCAACATCAAGCGGAATCTGAACGGCTCAGAGCGATCCGTCGTCGCGCAGAAAGAAGATATAGGCGCACTAAGTCGATTCACGACTTGAGGGAGGCAAGGCGCCTACAGAAAAAAATTCAGCGGCGAATCATTTCACTTCAATCCTTTCGCTGGTAATATCTGTGCAAATCTTTGGATCCACACAAGCCTTTGACGCAGACATGGAGGATTGTCCGTGGCCTGCGAACATCGCCACATCAACATCGCCCCTTCAAGTGTCTTTCTCTCCACCAAGAACGCACCGAAATTGAAGTAGCAGAAGATTTTTGCATGAAAGTTGCCGGTCATGCGTCTGCGTGCACCACGTGCCCCCTAGAAAACGCTCCAGTTTCCAGAGATCCAAGAATGAACACCTTTTTCTCTCTAGAGGAACTACAAGCGGCCTTGATGGCATGCAAACGATCTTCATCGCCTGGTCCGGGTGGGATCACGTACATGGCTCTTTGCAACCTCGGAGATGCAGCTCGACGGGCCCTTCTATCCGTGTACAACGACTCGTGGAGCAGCGGATTTATCCCTCATTCATGGAAATCCAGCCGCCTCGTCCCTGTGCTTAAACCAGGTAAATCTCCTCTGCACTTGACCTCTTATCGCCCCATCGCGCTTACCAGCTGTTTCGGGAAAGTGATGGAGAGGATTATTTTGACTCGTCTAGAGTGGTTCCTGGAGCGCCATGAAGTATACCCTCATGCTATGACGGGCTTTCGGCGTGGGCGGTCCGCAATTGATAACGTTATAGACCTGGACTCATCTGTTCAGCATCAAAAAAGGCTGAAACGTTTATCTGCGGCGTTGTTCTTGGACGTGAAAGGTGCATACGATAACGTATCACTTGAAGCCATTCTGGATGTCATGGAAAATGTTGGATTAGGGGGTCGGGTTTACCAATGAATCCACAGCTATCTGAAAGGCAGAACTTTCTTTGTACAGACGGAGAATGGCACAACAACGCACCATTGCAACCGTCGAGGTGTGCCACAAAGCGGTGTTCTTAGCCCCACACTTTTCACACTAGCGCTACTCGGCCTGGTTGACGCACTTCCAGAATCTGTCCATCTATCAATATATGCAGACGACATCTGCATCTGGGCGTCAGGCGTAACACGGCTTCATTTGCGTGCCCGGCTTCAGAGAGTGGCTACAATAGCGACAAAGTACCTGAAAGAACGGGGACTAGAGCTGTCATCAGAGAAATGCTCGCTTATAGCATTCACGCATAAGGCTATGAGCCCATATGTTATTAAATTCAACGGACACACGACCAACTACGTGAAGACCCACCGATTCCTCGGAGTCATAGTTGATTGCGACCTCTCCTGGAGCCCTCACATCGCCCACATGAAAACTAAACTCACCATGATCACCCACGTACTGAAGTTTCTTGCTGGAAAAACGTGGGGTGCATCGGTACGAGCAATGCTCTAATTCTACACTGTTCTGTTCCTCGGTTATATGCGATACAGCTTACCCGTGCTTTGCGGGATCCGAAGAACAAACTTGCGCGTCCTCCAGTCGATCCAAGCCCAAGCCCTGAGAATATGCCTTGGTCTCCCGAGATGCGCGTCTACAGCAGCGACAGTCATCATTGCGCGTGATTATCCAGTCAACGCATACATCCACGTAGACGCTTTGAGAATGCACATAAGACATTTCGCTCGGCTTCTATCTCATCACGGAAGGGGGGGGGGGCGCTGCGAGCACTCGATGGTGACGGACGCACTCCACATCGCCTCCGTAAATTTTCTGCTACTTCTGCGGACATCCACCTTGGTACCCCTGAAACTTGGGTTTATCGTCACGGCCAAGTTCTCCGCTTCGCCTAGACAACACCTTCGTCCAGGTGGGTCAAGTTTTGACAACTTGAGGGACGTCCTTCACTCCCGCCTACAACGCCGCCTCGCTAAGGGCTCTCAGCCCGGCAATGGCGGCCGCTAACGTGGTTACGGGCTATGATCCTACCTCAAGCCAAATGCTGTCCATGGAGATTTCATCCTCCGTAAACACTATACCATCAGAAGACGAATACCTCGACGACATGGTGAGACTGTGGCAACGCAAGCAAGCGAAATCGAAGTATGCGTCTCAACAACAACGAGACGCCACAGCGGGCCACCATTCTCTAGCCTTGCAAGGAACGCCGGCGCGCCATCCCTGCGGTGGTGTGCCTACCTCTGCTCCGTCCTCGCAGCCAGCGAAGCAACGCAAGTGGCGTCCGCGTCAAACTCCTCGCCTCTCTCGCGACGACTACATCGAAGTAGTGAAACCTCGCGTTCCCTGCGAGCTACGCACATTTGTCCCTGCCAATCGCGCGGGCGACGCCATCCGCAGCTACCTCGGCAACCAGACTACCACGCAAATTCAAGCGTGGCTGATCTGAGAACAAAACATCTTGGTCTGTAGCACCACCATTTTGCCTATGGCACAGCGACTCCTCGAGGACTTCCAGCTGCAAGTGGGGGATCAGTAGCTGCCCAATCGGGGCCAGGCCAAGGCACCAGGGGATACATGCAAGGGAGTCATCAACATAAACCCTGCTGAAAGCCCGGATAAGATAAAGTCAGAACTGCATTGGCCTCGAGGTACTATCCTCTCAGTCCGCAAACTAGGAGACTCCGCGGCGGCGGTGGTGACTTTCGAGGGCACGAAGTTACCCCGCTTCCTCTTCTACCACTGCGTGGCGACGTATATCCGCGCCTACAAGAAAACGGTCCCTGTTTGCACCAAGTGTGGTACCATCGGTCATCAACCACCTCAGTGTCCTCACCCCGCTCCAACCCAGTGTGCCAAATGTGGAACCCCCGCACCTGCAGGTCTCAATGCCCACGACTGCCACCCCAAGTGCCTTCTTTGCCATGGCGCCCATGAGACTGGGACCAGTGGCTGCACGGCAAAATATCGAAAATATCGGAAACGCAAGCAGCCCTCAACATCTCCTCGAGGGACCACCTCATGTTCGTCACAGCCGGACAGCAGCACCAACCTGCATCATTCGGCTCCACCACTCCACGCCGACACTCAGGCATTCCCACCGCTCGAAGCACCAGCGGCGGTACCTCAGGTGAGCAGTTGAGCAAGGAATGCTGCTTCTAAGCCTCTCTCACCCCCTTCTGTCGATCCTTCTTCACCCGAACTTGTGGCCCTTCGCCAGCAAGTTGCGGCACTGCAAAAGCAAAATTCTCTTTTAACTAAACAGCTCGAACTCTTAAATAAGCGACTTCAACCCCAACAACAGTGTACTGCAAGGCCATCCGGTATTGCCTCCTCTGTCCAGGCGGCTACGCCAGCTATGTCCAAGCTTAGTCCTCGCTCTAAGTCCACTCCCATTAAACCACCGATTCAAGCAGCCATGTGTACACCAGCACTCGCAACCGGTGCCACATCTACTCCAGAAGCTCTTGAGGCTCCTGGGGCACTTCAGGTTCTCTTGCCCGCTAACCAAACTCTCCCTAGCAAAGAGCGTGCCCCGCGCGTAGAGGAACGCCTCACGCGCGTCGTAGCTTCGATTAATCGCCTCCTCACCAGCTTCTCGGTCCAACGCATAGTAGTAGAGGTCACCCAGGCTATTCAAGCCTGGGCAATCACCAAGTTTCAACCCAAGCCATCGCGTTCCCGCTCCTGCTCGGTGAGCAGTGAGGGTACAGCTGCACGGCGTCGTCGTAAGGTGGCTACCACCACCCCGCCGTCGGACAATCCGGCCTCCGTGCCCCTCCCTGCCTCTGAGGATTCCGAGCGGGACATGGAGGACCAAATATAAAACCTAAGACAGTCACGATGGCTACCAATCGTACGTCCCGTCCAAACATTGCGTCTAAATTCGAGATCATACAGGGGAACCCTGGAGGCTTCGGGAACAGGCAAAAGCGTTCACATCTTTCCCTTTTTTTCAGCTCACTTGGCTCTCAGCCGGCCGTCTTGGCGCTCCAAGAATCTGGCCCTGCTCCATCCCTTTCTGGATACTGCTCCTATGTAGGCGGCACCACCACATGCCTCCTCGTGCATAAAGCTTACACGGCGATACAGATTGACCTCGATCTGGATCTTCCTTACGACTACGGCATGATATCAGTGCTGTCTCAGCGGAGGGGCCAACCTCAATACATATCTCAAACGTGTACTGTCCCCCTCGCCTTGCGAGGGCTTCGTTTGCGCATCTCTTCCATCGGGCGCTGCGTATAGCGGCCCGACAACCACTGGTGATTGTCGGGGACTTTAATGCCACCAGCCCTCACTGGGGTTACTACTACGAGAAGGCCCGGGGCAGAGAGCTCAAGGAGATCATTTCCTCGCTAAGCTTGACGCTTCTTACCGATCCGGCACAACCCACACGTTCCGGCAACTCGGTCACGCGAGACACATGCCCCGACCTCTCCCTCATCCATTACATCCGCGATGTTACATGAGAAAATTTAGGCAAAACCCTAGGCAGCGATCACTTTTTACTCCGCATTTCGTTCATACCGCGGCAGAAAATGCGCCAACACTGGGGTCAAGCCCGTCTCACCGATTGGACTCAGTTCAGAATGCAATCATTCCCTGCCGTCCTCTCCTCGACCGAATATCCAGCGTGGGCATCACGCGCCCTCCATAAGAAACAAGCGAACACTCGCACCCTTGCAACCTCTACTTTGTCTCCTGCAATCGATCCACACCTCGTACGTCTTTCGCACGCTCGCCGCGGGCTCGTAAGGCGCTTGAAACGCAACAAACTTAATCGGAAACTTCGCGCTCGCATTGAGGCGCTCAACGCAGAGGCGGCCGCATACTCCGCACAACTTTCCGATGCTAACTGGGCTGACACCTGTTCGAAGGCTGCAAACCAGATGAGCTCTAAGAGTGCGGGGCGGCTCTTTAGAAGCCTTCTCGATTCCTCCACTACCAGGGGAGAAACGCAACGCCAGCTCCACCGTGCTCTGCATGCCTTTCAGGGCACTACGGATGAACTTGCGCGAGAACTTTGTGACCGCTACATCTGCCGCACAATTGATCCCGCAGGCCCAGCATATACGTATTCCGGGGCCCCTAATACCGACCTCGACGACCAATACACGCTTTCTGATTTACGATTTGCACTCACGAAACTGCGACAAGGCACGGCCCCTGGACGCGACGGAATCACGGTATCGCTCCTGGCAAATCTTCCCGACCAAGCACACCTCTCGCTACTCCACCTTATAAATACAATATAGGACGGCTCTCCGCTTCCAATGGAATGGACCACATCGGTCGTGACATTCATACCCAAATCGGCAAAGTCCGTTAGTATTGAGGCACTGAGACCCATCTCACTTACGTCTTGCGCAGGCAAACTCATGGAAACCAAGGTTCGCGAACGCCTTTCCGCCTACTTGGAGGCCAGGAGGACCTTTGCCGACACGATGTTTGGCTTTCGCCCGCATCTGTCGGTGCAGGACGTCCTGCTCCAGCTTCAACACGATATCATAGAGCCGACTACTATGCGCCATAACGATAAAGCCGTGCTCGCTTTCGATCTCTGCGGGGCGTCCGACAACGTCAAACACAGCACTATACTCACTAACTTGTCTACGACAAACTGCGGGCAGAAGACTTTCAACTACATTCGTGCCTTTCTATCACATCGCGCCGCCTTCATTCGCCTTAACTCTACCGAACACGGCCCGTACTTATTAGGCACGCGGGGTACACCTCAAGGGGCAGTCCTGTCTCCTCTGCTTTTTAACCTGGCGATGATGAACCTCCCCTCTCTTCTAAGCGAGGTCGAGGGAATACAACACGCACTATATGTGGACGATATCACAATCTGGACCAACACCGGCTCCTTAGCGCAAATCGAAGAACGCCTGCAAAAGGCTGCCCTTCTGGTGGACACCTACACAGGTTGATGCGGCCTGGAGTGCTCTCCAGCTAAATCGGCTCTTCTTTCAGTCTCTCCGCTACCGCCGCCTCAAATTTTTCTTCCATCCGGGCCCATCCCGTCAGTGCGAAATATTCCGGTTCTTGGCCTTCACCTTACATCGTCCTTGGATCCAAAGAGCACAATAGCAGGCGTCAGACGCACCAGCCAACAGGTGAGCCGTATGATACGGCGAGTTTCTACTAAGCGCGGCGGCCTCCGCGGGTCTCAGTCCCTCCGATTGGCCCACTCGTTTGTGACCAGTCGCGTCCTCTACGCCTTGGCTTACCTTCGCCTGCGTCGTCGACACGAGCACCAGCTGGACGTCCTTCTTCGTTCAGTATAAAAACGCGCTCTGGACCTACCTATTGCAACTTCCAACAGCTGATTCGCGGCTCTGGGGGTACACAACACCTTTGCAGAGATGCGCGAAGCTCATCGCGTTAACCAAATCAATCGACTGTCGCAGACGCCTTGAGGGCGCCGTCTTCTACACAGACTTGGCCTTAACCCGATAGATGACTAAGACCCTCTGCAGCCGGTACCAGAGCTCTGGCGTCAAAAGCTATGGGTGGAACCTCTACCCCGTAATATGAACCCCGACCTCCATCCTGGCCGTAGACTAGCACGTGCCGCGGCCCTTTAACGCGACACTCCAATCGTCCTGGTGTTTTCTACGTGGACGTCTCGGGTCCCTCCCCCTCGGGTCACTTCACGGCTGCCGTGATTACAGAGGGCAAACACGTAAATGGCTTCTCCTTTCGAGCAGACACAGTAACGCACGCTGAAGAGGTTGCCATAGCTTTGACCGCCTCTCACCCTGCCTTACGCACCATCCTGACGGACTCGCGCTCGGCCTGTTCTCAGTACCTTCAGGGTTCAATTGCCCCGCTGGCGGCGAGCCTACTACAGGCAGCCTCTTGGCGCTTTAACCCTCATTCCATTCGTATAGTCTGGACCCCAGGCCACTCGGGCCTGCCCGGCAACGATGCGGCAAATGCCGCTGCCCGCGCTTCTCTTGTCCGGGCCGTTGCCCCTCCCTGTCGCGAGATGGAGTCTGGCAGTACGAACCTGACGCGCTTTCGCGAAATTTCGGCTTATTACCGGGCTTCGCGCCGCCTCTACTCGGACCCCGCACGCGGTTTGGAGAAAGCGGACGAACGACTGCTACGCCGCCTGCAGACGAACACCTTTATCAGTCCGGCGGTCGCCAGGCACTTTTTGCCGGAACCCAATGGCACCTGCTCGACCTGCCATGTCCTCGCCGACACATATCACGTCGTAGCATCGTGCCCAGTTAATCCCGTCCCTTTCTCATCCCCTTTTCTTATCCCAACTAGAGAGGCTTGGAAGGAGCACCTGCTCGGCTGCTCTACCTTGGCTGCACAACGCTCCTTGGTGGAGCGTGCACGGGCACCTTCCAGCTCCACTGGCGTCCCGGAATAGGGTCTTGCCGCTCTAGCACGCCAATGGGCCACGTTGGCACTCTCTAGTAGACTTTTTCTGAAATAAATGTTTTTTTACCACCACCACCATCTCATCACCTCGCCTCACTTCGAACTTCCAGGCCCCACTCAGCGTTCAGCGCAACTGTAGCTCAGCATTGCGAAGTGCTTCCATTGCCCTTCACGCATGCAGCACATCCGCCGATACCATTATTGTGCCTACACCCACTCTAAGCCCTTCTTACAATTCTGGCATCCAAAATAAGAAAACGTCTTCGCATCTAGCCCTGAAACAGGCCACATTACTTTTCCTGCAAGAGAAGCACAACGGATGCCTTCACATTTACACGGATGGCTCAGTGTCTTCAGTAAGCTCTGCAGGGGCGGTGGTTATTCCCGTGAGGCTTATCACAATTAAATTCATGACATCGCATTTGACGTCGTCGACAGCTGCAGAATTTGCAGCCATTCGTGCAGCTCTGGAGTTTATAGTGAAAGAACCTTCGGGAATTCGATCGATCTTCTCGGACTCGAAGGCATCTCTTCAATGTCTTATATCACCCTTTCGCCATGGACCTAATGAACAGTTAGTCGCTGAAATAAGGCTTCTTCATCACCAAGCAACCGAAAAACAGCACAGCATAGTGTATCAGTGGATACCAGGTCATTGCGGTATATATGGCAATGACCGCGCAGATGAGGCCGCTAGATCTGCACACGATCG
Source organism: Rhipicephalus microplus (assembly GCF_043290135.1). Classification (NCBI taxonomy): domain Eukaryota; kingdom Metazoa; phylum Arthropoda; class Arachnida; order Ixodida; family Ixodidae; genus Rhipicephalus; species Rhipicephalus microplus. The sequence continues at coordinate 88,776,257 of NC_134704.1, forward strand.
TACCCAATACACAGCCATCCCGTTCTCAAGAACCGACGCAGCCACAAGACTTCGTTCGCTTGCACGTGACCTCACACTGGTACAGTGGAACTCAACAGACTTCACAAACGTGCGCCTGCATAACTTGGATCCCGATCTGCAGCTTCGTCTTCCCCCAAGGATATCTACAGCTGAGGAGACTCTTCTATGCCACCAGTGGCTTGGAGTGGCCTTCACGAACGCATACTCTTATCTCATTACGATGGCCAGCTCTCCTACATGCACTTACTGCAGTTGCGAAGAAACTATCGCGCACCTTCTGTGTGAGTGCGCCCATTTCAACGCGCAAAGACAAGAACTCACTGCAGCTCTGGATAGACTAGACGATCGGCCTTTGTCGGAACAAAGGATTCTGGGTCATTGGCCGAGCCCATCTTCAGCCCAGAAGGCTTTGAAAGCTTTGCTGCGCTTTTTTCGGACAACTGGCCTCAGAGACAGACTTTAGTGTCTTATACTCTTTGATGTTGCCTTTCCTCTGTCACATTTTTTTTGTAATTTCTCCCTCTCATCGCAAAATTTTTTTTAACATCTTTCATTCCCCTCACCCCTCTCCCCAGCACAGGGTAGCCAGCCGGTCTAAGAACTGGCTAACCTCCCTGTCTTCTCACTTAAACTTTCTTCCTCCTCCGTGTACCGGAATACCGGACATGAAATGCACATGCGCATACCATCAAAACATGGACGCTCCGCTGAACGCGATTGCCATACACCGGAAATTTATCGAGTGGCCGTCGGGCGTTCTGTACAGCTTGCTAGCTTCTATATATATATATGTAATGGATGCTTTTATTGTGATAGCAATTATATGGACACTCACGGCTGGATTTCGCCGCCGGCGTCAGCATTGATGTTAAGTACCATATATATAAATACGTATGTTTATATACGAAAACACAAGAAAGAAAGAAAGTTCCAGAAAAAAATTTGCAGATACCACGTACAGGAGGAATCGATGAAATGCGAAGCACAAAAAAGAAATGTTAATATGTCACTTTAAAATCACCACAACGTTATGAGGTGGAGGTAAATGATGCCGTAAATGACTTCCGCGTCATCATTATCATGTTTGGATGTGTCGTTTACTTTCGTCATATATTCACATCACGTGATACCAAATTTAATATGTGTGGAGCTAGCGAAACGGCCTCGAGTGCATCATGAAGGGCCCAAGCTACTCCTACGTAACGTTGACGCGCGTGCTCGCATGGCACAGCGACGCTACGTTTGCAAAATGCGAGCCCTCTATTGTCTGACGCCAAGCGCGATCGGCGTGACCAGCGTCCGTCATCGCGGCCCGACGGCAACCAGCACGAAATGCGACATGCCGCATTTGGCACCAATGCGTTACCCAGACAGCACTGCGTCTACCTCTTTTCAAGGTGGAGGGACGCCGGACGCGCTGAAAAACGCATGCGTCAAAGCAACGCAGCGCGGGGCGTGCCTGCGAGTATATGGGAGGACCAGCGCCTGGTGTGGCAACGCCGGCGTGACGCGTCGAAATGAGCGCCGGCTAGCACACGCACCGCGTCACGTCGAAATGTATTGGCGCATAGACTGTGTCATGCAGTCATGTTCTCACATGACAGCCATCTCATGATTATCATCTTTGCACCAGTGACATACCTTCGTCATCCATTAGCCTCACGTAATACCAAATTTGGCGCATGTGAAGCTACCGAAACGGCCGCCAGCGAATAATCAGATTTGCATGTATTCATTTTCTTACATTACACGCGTGTCGTGATTATCATGTTTGGATGTGTCATTTGCCTATGTCGTCCGTTCGCGTCGCGTAATACCAAGTTTAGTACATGTGAAGCTAGTGATATGGCCGCGAGCCATCATGAGCGTAGCATGTAATCATGTTGCTACATGACACGCCTCTCATGTTTATCGTGTTTGCACCAGTATCTCACCTTTGTCATTCATTCACGTTCCGTAATACAAAATTTGGTTTAAGTGAATCCAGTGAAATAGCCGCCAGCGCATCATGCGCGTGGCATGTGGTGATGTTGTTGCATGGCACGCATCTAATCATGATTATTATGTTTGCACCAGTCACATACATTCGTCATCCATTCACGTACAGTAATACGAAAGTTTGGTATATGTGACGCTAGCGAAACGGCCGCGAGCGCATCATGAGCGTGGCATGTTATTCTGGCTGTTACATGGCACGCATGTCTTGATTTTTATCTTAGGGTCTGTCACTTGTGTTCGCCATGCAATCATGCCATATCATACCAGTTTTGCAGCATGCCAGGTGAACAAAACCACCGCAAGAGCTGCCGGGCCATGAAATGTGAATCATGACATTTGTGACATACATGTCATGATGTTTAATTTATGACTAGTCAAATATGTTTTTCATTTAGCCATGTTCTGCCATACCAAGTTTGGTATCGATACCAATATCGAAAATGCCAGGAGAGATAAATGTCGTAGGCGGCTAGACAGATGCGCTTAAAGTCGCCGAAGCTCGCTAAGAAATGATTCACATTTAAAAGGACTCCGGCGCGCGGAATCGAACGCGGCTCCTCCACGTCGTGAATGCGAGGCGTTAACCACTAAGCCACGAGAGGTACCTCCTTGAACTTTCAAACGGCCTGCCATTCATATTGCCACCATTGATGAACGAGCCGCTGTGGCTCATACCCGTTTTGGGCTACGAAGAAGAAGAGAACATTTTTCGTTGCTCTGGTTCGGGTGAACTCCTGGCTGCAGGTCTTGTTTTGCTCGCGACATTACTGGTGGAGACGCTGGGTACCCGTACTTCGACTGTGTCGGCCATCGTGGAGACAGCTACATCTCCCAGAGCAAGAAGCAGCCGCCGCCTGCGTGGGTTACCCCCTGAATTTGGTTCCTTGACATCGGCACCCAGAAAGATGGCAACTCCGATGACAAGCCAGGCGGTCCAAACCAGTGATGCCCATGGTTCTCTTCTCGACCATGTTTTTCATGCGCCACAGACACCAAAGCCGTTTCATGGAGACATCTTCGAGGATGTTGATGACTGGGTCGACCACTTTGATCGGGTTGCCAGTATCAACAAATGGGACGATGTTCGCAAGCTGCGCCGAGTTTACTTCTACTTGGAGGATTCTGCGAAGACGTGGTACGAGAACCACGAGGGCTCCTTTACAACCTGGCAAGAGTTTAGCCGTCAGCTCCGTGACGCCTTTCGGAACACCGAGAGGAAAGAGAGGGCTGAACAAGCCATATCCTGCAGAAACCAGCGGCCGAACGAACGAGTATCAATGTTTGTCGAGGACAAGCTTCGGCTCTTCAAGGGCGCAGACCCGGCCATGTCCGAGGAAAAGAAGGTGCGGCATTTGATGCGCGGAGTAAAAGAACAGCTTTTCGCTGGGCTCGTGCGCAATCCACCAACGACAATCACCCAGTTCATCAGTGAGGCGACCACTATGGAACGTACGCTGCAGCAGCAGTCGTCACAATACGAACGCCAGATACCGCCCACCGCATACTCTACCGGCTCTGACAGCGATGGACAGGCCCTTGCAGACTTCATTCGAAGTATTGTTCGGGATGAACTGCGACAGCTTCAAACAGTGGGATCCCATGAACCTGTGTCAGCCCTCGCGGATGTAATCAGACAAGAAGTCCGGCAGGCCGTCACACCCCTGACCCCTATCGCACCACCGATTCCCGAGGCCCCAGTCCTCACATACGCAGCGGCATTGCGATCCCCTGTGCCACCGGCTACAGATCCTGCTATGTGGCCCAGGTACCAGGCTAGGCAGTCATTCCACGCCTCTGCTCTGAGCACGCCTGTCGGCTCAAGGTTCCCGAGCACACCCACCTATCTGCCGTCTACCTCAAGACAAAGTGGTAGCAAGGCAAGCACGTGGCGCACCTCGGATAACCGTCCGCTCTGCTATCACTGCGGCGAAGCGGGTCACGTATACAGGAACTGTCAATACCGGCAACTAGGTCTCCGCGGCTTCCACCCAGATGCTCGATGCCCGCGCTATGATGAGCGCCCCCGCGAAATCGAAGCCTATCTCACAAGCCAGCGAACACCTTGACTGTTCAGCACCACCAGTCGAGATCACCGTCGCCTCGCCGGTATACGTCACCCAGTTTGCCCTCATCGTCTTCCGCTACTTTCAGGAGCCGGTCACCAAGTCCCCGCAGGGGAAACTAGGAACGGCGACTTCTGGGGTTGAAGTCGCGGCCCGGCGAACTGTAAAAGACCCTCATTTGACGCAACGACCAGACGAGGATCATTCCGGTTTTGCAGTGTTCTCTGACAGCAGAAAGATCGTTTCTGCCGAAATCGCCGTCTTTGTCGACAATCATGCTGTCAACGCCCTCGTCGACACCGGCGCCGACTATTCCGTAATGAGCGCCGCACTGGCATTTGAACTGAGGAAGGTTACCACACCACGGCAAGGACTCCAGTTGCGCACGGCAGGGGGGGGGGCATCTCGTGATGCCTACCGGTATGTGCACGGCACGCATTCGTATACGTACGTCGACATTTGCGGGCTCTTTCCTCGAATTGCGCGTGTGCTCTCGGCCAGTCATTCTATGAATGAACTTACGAACGAACTTACGGTGCCGTCATCGACCTCCGTGAATTACTTGTGTTGTTCGAGGATCCTTTTTGCACTGCAACTGACAGTACACAATTCCGGAAAAGAGCGCTTCGTACGTGTTACCGGTGATTCTCTGACTCTCCCACCACGAAGCAGCCTCTTTGTCGAAGTAGAATTGGGACAGGACATGTCTGACGTGGTTATTGCAGAGGCCAATTTGTCTCTCCTTATTTCACGACAAATCTGTGTTGCTCAAGGAATCATTCAGCCTAGCAATAGGCATGCTCACCTGCTGCTGACGAACTTCAGCGACAAATATCGCTACCTAACGAGACACACTGCCATTGCATATTGTGAAGAACTTGCCGATGTCGATGGTTCGCCCACGTTAGCTTTACTTTCATCGAATGGCCACCCTGAAGAGGCCTTCGCAGGCACTTTCGACGTAAACCAGAGACTACCTTCGGCTCAACGAGAAAGCCTTTTGCGTTTACTCGGCTCATTTCAAGACTGCTTTGCCACTACGTCAAAGGTTAAACAGACACCACTTGCTCAGCAACGTATCATCACGGAACCCACCGAGAGACCCATCCGACAACGCGCCTATAGGGTGTCGCAAAAAGAGCAAGACGCTATACGTGACCAAGTCCAGCAGATGCTTCAGGACGACGTCATCCAGCCATCAACCAGTCCCTGGGCTTCGCCAGTTGTGCTAGTAAATAAGAAGGACGGTACGTTGCGTTTTCGCGTTGATTACCGTAAACTGAACAAGGTCACCAAAAAGGACATTTATCCTCTACCCCGGATAGATGACTCGTTAGACCATATACGCAACGCTCAATATTTTTCTTCCATGGATTTACGTAGCGGCTACTGGCAAATCGCAGTGGATGAGCGCGACCGCAAAAAGACGGCGTTTTTTACTCCCGACGGTCTGTACGAGTTTAAAGTGTTGCCTTTCGGTCTATGCTCAGCGCCAGCTACTTTCCAAAGAATGATGGATACGGTTCTCACAGGGCTCAAATGACAATCATGTTTTGTTTACCTTGATGACGTCGTGTTCTTTGCAGGCACGTTTGAACAACACGTCCAACGCCTTCATGCAGTACTTCAGGCAATCAGAACAGCGGGGCTTTCTCTCAAACCCGAGAAATGTCATTTTGGATATGAAGAACTGAAGTTCCTTGGTCAAGTTGTGAGCCATGCTGGCATCCGCCCAGATCTGGAGAAAACTTGTGCTGTTGTCGCCTTTCCCATGCCTACGAATAAGTGCGACCTACGCCGATTTCTGGGGCTCTGTGCGTATTGCAGGCGCTTTGTCAAAAACTTTTCGAAGATTGCTGAACCCCTCAACAAGCTTACAAAAGACGGTGTCTCGTTTGTTTGGGGTCCCGATCAGTGCCATGCGTTCGACACCCTCCGAAACCTCCTCCAGGTTCCGCCTGTACTGGGTCATTTTGACGAATGCGCTGACACGGGATTACACACTGACGCCAGCAACGTTGGAATAGGAGCGGTATTAGTTCAGTGGCATAATGGCGTAGAGCGCGTGATAGCTTATGCGAGCAGAACGTTATCCCCAGTGGAGAAAAACTATTCTGCAACCGAGAAGGAATGCCTCGCTGTTGTCTGGGCCATAACAAAGTTCCGCCCGTACTTGTATGACCACCCATTCACGGTAGTTAGCGACCACCATTCCCTTTGTTGGCTCGCAAATCTCAAAGGTCCCTCAGGTCGTCTAGCACGATGGAGCCTTCGGCTACAAGATTTGGATGTCACCATCATCCACAAATCTAGGTGGAAACACACCGACGCCGACTGTCTCTCACGTGCACCGGTCGAAAATGCCAACACTGACTTTGAAGACGACGACACTTTTCTTTTTGCCGTATCAGCAACCCGCTTGGCTGAGCAACAGCGTCACGACTCGGAGCTCATTCCGCTCATTGACTACCTGGAAGGACGCAATTCCTACCCTCCTCGAAGCTTCGCACGCTCACTATCCTCCTTTTGTGTCCGCGATGGAGTGCTTTACAAAAAGAACTTTCATCCTACACAAGCTATGTATCTGCTTGTTACGCCAACTACGCTTCGTGGTGACATTTTACGTGCATGTCATGATGAGCCATCGTCCGGACACCTTGGCTATACACGCACGCTGCAACGTATTCAACGCTGTGGGGCCACGTCTCACAAAGACTGTGAAGCACTACGTTGGCACATGTCACGACTGTCAGCGACGTAAGGTTCCACCTTTACGACCAGTGGGACTACTGCAACCAATAGGCCCACCAAAGGCGCCCTTTCATCAGATTGGCATGGACTTGCTGGGGTCATTCCCCACGTCTTCGTCTGGAAACCGGTGGATTGTGGTCGCTACCGACTACTTAACACGCTACTGTGAAACCAAGGCGCTTCCAAAAGCGACCGCAGCAGATGTCGCCCAATTTTTTGTGAACAGCATCGTCTTACGTCACGGTGCTCCAGCTGTCGACATAACTGATCGTGGGACAGCTTTCACCGCAGAGATGCTGCAGGAAGTCCTGCGATTAAGTAGCACGGAACATCGTAAAACAACGGCTTACCACCCGCAAGCAAACGGGCTGACTGGACGACTCAATAAGACAATTGCAGACATGCTGTCAATGTATGTGGACATCAATCACAAGAGCTGGGACGCCATACTTCCCTACGTAATTTTTGCGTATAATACTGCTGTTCAAGAAAGTACCGGTTTCACACCTTTTCGCTTAGTCCACGGTCGCGAGGTCATGACGATGCTCAACGCCATGCTCCTGCTCGACAACTTAGGAATGTACCGCACCGATGCCGCCAAATTCGCTCAGTGTGCAGAAGAGGCCCGTCAAATTACTCGTCACCAGATTCAACATCACCAAACCGCAGACGCACGCCGCTGCAATCTTCGTCACCGTGAAGTTATTTTCAAGCCCGGTGATGAAGTCTGGGTGTGGACCCCTATCCGACAACGTGGCCGTTCAGAAAAGCTTCTTCGCTGCTACTTCGGCCCTTACAAGGTCGTACGACGTCTCAGTGACGTCACATACAAGTTTCTCCCAGAAGGCACATCGAGACGTTCCCGTTTCACCCCGCGAACTGAAGTCGTTCACGTTTCACGGCTGAAACCATACTTTTCGCGCTGTGAATCGCCAGTGAGCGACTCACTTTATTCGTCTCTCCCTTACACTCTTTCCTATTTTTCTTACTTCTTATTTAACTCTTGGCTCCACAACCAACTATGTTATTCCGCCTTACGCCATTAATTTTGCTTGCATGGTAATTTTCATTTCATTTTTTTTCTTTTTTTGCCTTCATGTACAGCATCGAGACGATGCTTCTTGGGAGAGGGGGTAATGCCACCATTGATGAACGAGCCACTGTGGCTCATACCCGTTTCGGGCTACGAAGAAGAAGAGAACATTTTTCGTTGCTCTGGTTCGGGTGAACTCCTGGCTGCAGGTCTTCTTTTTGCTCGCGACAATATATATCACTTGCCGCGGTTAACGGGCTTCTCAGGGGGAGGACGGGGGGGGGATGCTATCGTATTTTCAGCATTATCAGCAAGATGGCGCAGCAGCTCTCATCTCTATCGCGTACTTTGGCCTGCATAGAAAATAAGGTGTGTGTACGCTCAATCGCGCGCCCTTATCTTGCATGGGGGAAAATTGTACGTCTTGGCTAGGCTTTGAGTTTCGTCATAACGATTATGTTATAGTTTCCGGGTGCACAAAGGTCACTTCAATCGTTGCACAGCATTCGTTTGCGAAAAGTGCATGCTTTTCAGACACAGCGAAGTAACAACTGAGACGCTTATTCGCGTTCATCTGTACCTGTGAGTACGTTTCGTGCGTCGTTTGTGCGTGAAAAACGCGGGGCACGTTTCGATCGGCTTGTCATTCTGCACGTGACCTTCGAATTTGTTGCTATCGCGTTCATAGCTTCACCTTTGCGGCAAAGCTGCGACTTTTATTGCGAAGCCGCCGCCACACATTGTGTATGTATGCATATCAATATATAAGAAAACTCAAGAAATAAAGAAAGTCGCTAACGCTCGGCACTCAGCTCTTCGCGATGCGGCAACGCGCGCTTCTCTCCCACGCATACTTTGCCCCACGGAAGGGTGCGGTAGGGTTGTGCTTGTGCGGCGCGCTTATCCTTCGGTGGGGAGAATTGTGTGCTTGGGCCTTTCACAGGAACAATTAGGTTAGTTGCCTGGGGCACAAATATGACTTAGCTCGCAGGACAAGCCCCGTTTGCGGAAATAGGTCCCTTTCAAACAAAGTGAAGTAACAACTGGGACACTCGTTAGTTCGCACTTATATCTCTACCTGTTATTACGTTTTGTGCGTCGTTTTTCTTTCAACTGTGCAATTAGCGTTGAGCTGTAAACGTTGTTACTTAGACTTCATCATGTGTGTGCTGTTTTCGTGCGTCATTTGTTCTTGAGAAGCATGCTGAACGCTTTGATCTGCTAGCCGTTCTCAGCATTACATTCCATGTTGTTGCAATCGCATTCATTGGTTCGCCTTTATGGCGAAACTGACTTTCTTTATTTGATTGAGATTCATGGCCTCAATCATCGACAGCAAAGTATTCGTGTCGATTCGGCATTGTTTTCGAAAGACTTAATCAAATAATCAATGCTATAGGCTTAGTCTGTTACACTCCCGGAATCTTGGAGGTCATAAAATACGAGTTTGTTAGTTGTCTCATTTCTTCGATAGATGGCACCACTTGACGTAATAGCAGCTACGGGGCATGCTATCTGGTAATACGCCCACCCTTTGCATTACTGGAATACCGGACACAATTTTACAGCTTGCGCGTCCGGTAAGAATGAACTGAGGGTCTCTGTGTCCATTCAAAGTATTCTGTCTCTCATTGCCCATTAGTAGCGATTGGCACGTTCGAGTACAAAACTCCGGACAATCACAGCTTCCTTCGTGCCTCCGCAGGTTTATCTGCCACCAAACGCCGCGATGAGCGCCTACGTCAACACAGCCGCTAGTGTAAGCGTCAACGCCCGCAGTTTCGCATCCACGAAGGGTTCCTTTTAGAGAGAGATGGCGTAAATTTTTCATTTCTCTTCAAGCCCATCATTAATCTTGCTTGCTCATCATTCGTCCCGCAGCACGAATCAAACCAAATTCGTCTACCTACCACCGGCACAGGCTGCTGCGCACGTATGCTCCTTCTCTAAAGCGCAGTGAGAGACTGGAACGCACTGCCAAGGGATACTTTGTCCAACCCAGCCCTGAAGTCCTGAAGTTGCTCATCGAATAATTGCAGCTACATAACAGCCCATCCCTCATGTACACCCAATTTCGGGTATATGAGGAATATTTGAATAAATAAAAAAATAAAGAACTGAGTGAGAATGCGAACCTTAGTAAGTTTGTATAAGTGGAAGTGCTTGTTAGTACGAACATAACTGTCTTAGAATGGCTTCAAGTTGACAATAGTATGAACGTGGGTGAGTGCATAGATTTTCCTAAAATTAACTAGAGGGCACTCTGGCGCTGCGATCGTTCAGCGACCATGGGAATGATGAGTAGTACACACATTTGCCTAGTCTTCGTACTTGCGGGCGGCGAATCGTACTTGCGGCACCGTTTATTGCTGTGTTTCAGTTTTGTTTTGGAAGAAAGATTGAACCCTTTTGAACTTCGTGAGCCGATTTTGAAAGTAAGTCTAAAAAATAAAATGGTGAAGCGCAACCGCTGAACATTTTCTAATACTTGTTTCGTAAGAGAACAGCTCCAAGCCACGCGAACACACACGGAGCCAAAAGCAGGCCAGAAGTACGAATATTAGACAAATGTGTGTACTACCCATCATTCCCATGCTCGCTGAAGCGCCGTGCGTTGCAGCTCCCATAGACACTAGCGCCAGAGTTCCCTCTAGTGTATATTAAGAAACTCTATGGGTGAGTGCGCATGAGTGACGTACGGACGTGAGTGAGTTAGTATGGGTGTGAGTACGCATGCTTCTGAATGCGAGTAAGTGCCGATGAGTGTGAGGACGCGTGAAGATGAACGTGAGAGAGTGCGTAAATTGTGAGTAGGGATGAGTTTGAGCCACTATACCCCAATATATAACCGACGAATATACGCAAGATATGACATATTGAGGTTGCCAAATTAAATCACATGCGGTGAGACTGCGCCAGAAATCCACAAGGTGCTAAATTCGGAACCTTTCCGCCGCGGTGGACCACTGCCCTGTGCAGCCCCAGCCTCGGCGGCCAACTCTGGGCCGTCCAGCAGGCCCGCGAGGCGGCGGTCAGGCAAATTCTTGACGTCCCCACGCGGGAGATCCAAGACCCGGTCGGCGAAAGCTCTGCCGGACTTCCAATAAAGTTGTTACAACCCAACCAATGAGTTTTATCCTGAGTGATTGCGAAGGCTGAGAAACTTTAGGGGGAGTGAGTATGCATTCTCCTGCAGGTTCCAACCAATCTGTCCGAGTGACACTGGAGCTGTACCTTCCACCATAACCTTTAGCGCTCAGCCAACTTGCCTAATATATTTGTGTATTAAAACTTTTAGGTCCGCTTCGAAAGCAGACGTTTACGTGTATAATCCCAAGAAGATGCAGCCCCCTCCCGAGGATTATTGTGTTATAATGAAAAACAAGAGGCTTAAAATTATTTACTATCACAATCTAGCAAGATCAGAAAAGCACCAAGGAACACATGTTTTTCCTCACCTATTTTACGACAAATACACCCTCACTACTCCTTAACATCACGGGCATTAGACATTATGCATTTGCATCATGTCACCAAATCCCGCCATCACCAAGAAAAAAGATGCAGCCTATATTTTAGTACCAGAAGCTCCTGAAACACATAAAAGAGATCCTTATTTTTTGGTTCTTTTGTTTCTTCAATAGGCTTAGTTCTTCATAGCATCATGCAGGGAAACACACGTGGCTGTATTTCTCTAATATAATTTGTTTAACATTTCTAGTTCTTCATGACTGCTTAGCGTAAAATAGAATGGCATCATGTCAATTTTTTCTTGTTGTACACTATCCACATTATGAAATGGGGGATCTCTAATTTTTCTAAAGTCATCTTTATGCAGTTGAGACCTTATCGCTTCCCACTGGTACAAATACGCAACCGAACGAGTTCCCGTTAAAGTACTTGATAAGAAGCATTATTTATGCCGTCTCCAGGGGGGCGTTCCATTTCACTGAAGAATCGCCTTTCTTTATGTTGTAAAACTAAACAGGACACCGAGGCCGATATAGCCAATATACCGCTGGACTTTGCGGGAAGATATATAAGCCTCTAGATGCGAGGTAGTTTGACCAGATGGCGCGCAACGCAAATATAGGAACTTATACTTCGAACTCATAAAGGTGATGGCGGATTTTCTTGCGCTCCTTTGAGGTTTTTGGAATTTGCCTGGGCTGTTTGTAGAATAGCCGTATACAATTTCCATGCAAGGGCAGAATTTTCATTTTTTTTTCTTTCTACACAAGAATGTACTTTTGTTTGGCTTCTCGAGTTTTCCCATATTTCGGTCGTAATCTCGCTGTTGTGTGTTCTGGGAGCAGTTTTTCTATTGAAAAACGGAGCTCTCAAGAAAACACAATCCCAGAGTTTATTCGTTAGAAGCTAGCAGCCGATACGGTTGAATACTAAAACAAAACAAAAGTTTCGTTATAATATGTAGTACAGAACAGATATTTGAAGAATTATTTCGTCAATAAACCATACGATATTACAAGTTGCAACAGGATTAAAAATATAAATAGAAGATGTTGGAGATCATATTTATCATATAAGAAAACACCCCGGTATCTACAGAGTATTAAGCACAGCGTAATAAATGCAAATACATTTAATACGATAAAAAAATGCTTCTTGACCTACCACTGCAAGTCCACCTTTACCTCCACTTTTTAAATAGGTTGAATCGGAAAAGCTTTTGACTTTCACGAAAGTTTCAGAAGCGAACCTTTTTCTACTTTAGGCAAAAGATTGCGCTTAGTATTGAGACACACTCTTTCTATTGATGCTTTTTAAAATGAAAAATATGTTTTCTGGCACGCGGTTTTTTCGCCAAAATAATCAATACAAACAGCGAAGTATCATGACCGGCTGAAAACACAACGAGAGAGAGAGAGATTGTGTGTGTGTGTGTGTGCGTGTGCCCTAGCTGTAATAATAGTTTTTTAAAGCTGTGTTAGGTTAGGTTAATTTAGAGGGGTTTGCGAATAGAAAGTTTTCGAACCGTATTGAATATAAATTGAATACTGATGACACCGAATAGAGTAAGAATAATAATTGAATACAGATGGAGTAGTTTTCAAACGGTAACTGGGCCATTTTAAGAATAGTCTTACTGACAGAACATTTTATTTTAAACAAAGACGCCCGAACTTTCGCGAAAGGCCAACTTAGTTTAGAGGCCAACGACGGGAAATCTGACGTGAGAGCTAGAATCACTTTCTAACTATGCGAAAACAGAACTGCCAAATGTGTAGAGAACATATGCAGTAGCGTAAACCTTCACAGTGGGTCACAAAAGAATGGAGAGAATAATTATTATTAAGTACTAATAATACATATTTATTGATTGATTGATCGATTGATTGAATTATGAATGAATGGAAGGATGAATGACTACATGGACGGACAAATGGCCGGACAGAATACCAAACAGACATCTTACTAGCAACTGCACAAATCATCGTAAACACAAAAATGGCATTTCAGTTATTTCCTTGGCCATTTACTCGGTCCTGAATACAGTCAGCTGTGCCTCACTAAAGGGTAGTTCATGATAACAAGCGCAATCGGCTCTTATTAGGCGATGTTTATGTGCATTCCGTTTCGGGGGGCTCTCTTAATGCACTGAATACTTTGCCGTAAACTTGCTACGGCGCTAGTGTATTCGTCTACACCAAAAACCTACAGTTGCAATGAGAAACGTGGTTGTTGAAAGCTCGCAATTGCAACTTCGTTTGTTTAAAACGGAAGAACCTGCATGCTGCCACGCAAAACAAGAGAAAAAAAAGTAAGACAGGAATACCGGGAAGAAGAGTGACGCGAGAGGCCTGAGGACTTCAAACCAAGTAAACCTTCTTATTACTGTCACATTAAGTTGAAGTCTGCCAAATAAGGGCAGTATAATACTAATTCAGCGAGGAAGAGAACGTTGTTCTTTAAGACGGACAAAATTTTAAATTAGTGAAAGGGTATGCTGAACCGTGAAAAACGGGAACGTTGTAGCGTATAACAAGGGGTATTCAACGCTTTGTTGTGACCGGTTTGACTGGTAATTAGCGGGTGCCGGTTGACAGGCAGTAAGTTATCGCCGAGCCTCCGCGAAGACGCCGCAGTAACACTCGAGGGTGCGGATTGAGTTGTTGACCGGAACCATACAGTTTGTTTTCTTGTTTTGTTCTTTTTGCAATTCATTTTACCTTTCTCTTGGCGTCCTTTTAGGAGCTACATTTAAAGCTTGATAAGAGAAGGCAGTAGAGACAATGAATATACCCATAAAGTATTCTCTCAAGCCTTGTACGGGTTTGTAATATGCATTATTAGCATTATAAAAATAATTATATCGTTTGTTGGAAGACTAACGAATATTATGTGTGAAAAGAAATAACAATCCTTTTTTTTTGTGCGGAAGGCAGCCAGCTAACATATCTTTGCGACCTCAGGCAAACTTCAAGTTATTTTTTTTATTAAATTGGTTTTGGTAAGTAAACAAATTATTCTACTTTTGGTCACATGCCAAGAATACTTGGGACGCCAACCACACCAACTTCGACGTGTCGCTGCTTTCAGTCTTTTGATTCTGGATCGATACGTAAGGTTTAACAGCGCGAAAAAACACACGGCGGACAAGTAAAGGATGGGGCAAGCGTTACTTGATGTGTGTTTTTTTTCGCGCTGTTAAACCTTAAGTACGCAAAACTAACTAGCCCAGTCAGCCCCTTGGTTCTGCATCCATGTTTGGGTAATTAGGTATCAGTTCACGGCAACAATGCCCTTTTTTACAAATAACCATGCTAATTACCTTGCTATATAATGCCCCTCAACGTGTTTTTTTTCTGCCATTGCTGTTTTGTGGACCTGGTGAGATTTGCTATCAATTAGGCCGATTCTTCTCACACATCATAGCGTGTACCCAGACAATTCCACAAAGGTAGGCGGCTGTTTTTCTAATGATTCACTTTTTCGCGAGAAGGTCCAAGTGAGACCGTTATTTTAACATCTTTATATAGAGAAATTTCATTTCATTTTCATTTCATTTCATTTATTCCACCTTAAAGGCCCGGAGGCATTACATAAGGGGGGGCGGCGTACAAGGTATGTCGAACAACTCAACAAAACTCGAAGGGTTCCAACACGTAAACATTCAAAGAACAATGAAAAAAAAAAAGGTACAATATGCAAAGTAAAACGCCAATATTACCAAATGCAAATAAAAAAGTAATGGTACAAAGGTAAGCTTCCAGAGAAAAGTGACGACAGTTTATACATTAGTTAAAAAAAAGTATTTAAACATTGGCAGGGAAAACAGCACATTCAGTTAGATTGCGACATGTGACATTTTAGCTTACTGCGGAAAATTTGGCGGTTATTACACGTGACTATATTATCAGGTAGTTTATTCCACAGTGTTATCCCATTGGGAAAGAAGGAAGTAATCATTGCAGAAGTGTGTCCATTTATTGGTGCGATAGGGTGACTGTGGTTTATGCGGGATGAAGTTCTGTGTGATGGTTGAAGGAGGACGTGCCGTGATTGAGGGTGATAATAGAAAGCATGCATCAGACACAATCGAGAAATGATACGACGAGATTCGAGGGACGGCAGTTTCAATGATTCTTTTAGTGCAGTAACGCTGATATCGTTAGAGTATTGGGAGTAAATAAAACGGGCAGCGCGGTTCTGAATCCTTTCTAAATCGTTAGTTAGATATGTTTGTGAGGGTTGCCAAATTGAGCAAGCATATTCTAGTTTCGGTCGGACGTACGTTTCATAAGCTAATTTTTTAATGTCTGGTGAGGCTAATTTTAGGTTGCGGCGCAGGTATCCGAGAGTGCGTGAAGCTTCTGAACAGATTATTTGAATATGGGTTGACCAGGATAGCGACGATGACAGATGCACTCCGAGGTATTTGTATGATAGGGTAGGGCTAATGGGAACAGACTTTATGCAAGAAATAGTTATAGCAAGATCATCAAGTGCTGTTAATCTATAAAACTCCAGCAAAAAATACATTTAAGTGCACCGATTGGTTTTTCTTTTAGAGAGAAGTGTTCTGCGTAAGTAAAACAAAAATCTTTCTTTTTTTAGACAAGATCCAGTTCTCCGTGTAGCTGGTGGCTATCGAACGTGTAGTCTGTCCGAAAATACCCTAAGTTCTGGTACTAAGCTCGGAGGAACAGTAAGCTAGAATTGATTGATTGATTTGATTGATTGAATCATCCCGTTGACGCTGTTGTGTCTGCAACGAGCGGCGTGTTTGGAAGCGTTTGACATGGCAAACTAATTCAGTGACGTGGTTTGCAGAATCCTCCCGCCACCGACACTTGCATTCCCGTTCGAGATTTAGTGCGGCGTAGAAGGCTGCCGGATCACTTGTACGCAATTGCTGCTGGCACTCGATCTCTCGGGTCTGTTCTTGAGCCCGGGCTGCAGTATTGGCCCGGCGAATGCTAGCTCCCTCGAGTTTTTGTTGTCAGCGCCCTTCTATAGCCGCTTCCAGCGTAAGAATAAATGTAAGCTAGGATAGCACACTCGGAATTCAGTAAAGGTTGTCTTTACTTGGCTTTCGTATGACTTGACGCTTTGCTTGACTCGGGTGGATGCAATGGAAGCTATTATACCTTCAATCAGTAGTTCTGCACAACCCAGCATCAGCCTCCCACCACTCGTTGAAGTCAATGCTTCTCCTTCACTCAATAATTAGGAATAATAAGTATGAAATAACAGTTAGGCATTCCCAAATCAAACCAATTACACAACATTCACGCGATACCTCCACCACACTGCGACGTATCTCGTCGAGTTCCTTCTGCGGGAAGATGCGATGTTTGGTCCGGTACAGTCACTTGGGCTTGGGGACATTAGTGGAGCGTAGTTCTTCAACCAGCCCGGCACGCTCAGTACCGGTGCCAATATGAAACTGAGGACTTCAATGACGATGATTATTATCTCGAAATACGTGTGTTTTAAATGTGATGCATGTCCTAACGAACTTCGGCGACTTTGAGCGTATCTATCTATCTATCTATCTATCTATCTATCTATCTATCTATCTATCTATCTATCTATCTATCTATCTATCTATCTATCTATCTATCTATCTATCTATCTATCCGTCTAAGACTTTTACATCTCCTGGCCGTTTTGACAAATGGTCTCGATACAAAACTTGATATGGCATAACATGAATGTATGAAGAACATATCTGACTACTCATAACGTGAAAATCATGACATTTATGTCATGATTGTCTTGATTTACATTTCTTGGTCCTTCGGCTCTTGCGGTGGTTTCGTTCACGTGGCATGTTGCAAAACTGGTAGGGTATGGCATGATTGCATGGCGACCACAAGTGACAGACCCTAACATGAAAATCATGACATGCGTGTCATCTAACAACATGACTACATGCAACGCTTGTGATGCGCTTGCGGCCCTTTCGCTAGCGCCACATATACCAAATTTGGTAGTCCGTGAATGGACGACGAATGTATGTGACTGGTGCAAATATGATAATAATGAGATGCATGCGATGTAACAACATGACTACATGCCATCCTTATGATGTGCTGGTGGCCGTTTCGCTTGCTTAACTTATACCAAAATTGGTATTACGGGACGTGAATGAATGACGAGGTATAATACTGGTGCAAACATGATAATCATTAGATGCACGTCATGTAACAACAACAGTACATGCTACGCTCGTGATACGCTCGCGGCCGTTTCGCTAGCTTCACATGTACCAAACTCGGTATTACGCAACGCGAACGGACGACATAGCTAAATGACACATCCAAACATGATAATCACGATATACGTGTCATGTAACAACATGAGTACACGCCACACTGATGATGCGCTCGCGGCCGTTTCGCTAGCTTTACATGTGCCAAATTTCGTACTAGGTGACGCCAATGGATGACGAAGGTATCTGACTGGTGCAAACTTGATAATCAAGAGATGTGTGTCATGTCAGAACATGACTACATGCCACAGTCAAGGCACCAATACATTTCGACGAGACGTGGTGCGTGTGCTCGCCGGCGTTCATTACGTCGCATCTCGCCGGTGTTGCCACGCCAGGCGCCGGTCCTGCCATGTGCTCGCACGCCGCGTTACTTTGACGCATGCGCGTTTCAGCGCGTCCGGCGTCCCTTCATGACGAAAAGAGCGAGACGAAGTGTTGTCAGGGTAACGCATAGGCGCGAAATACAGCATGTCGCATTTCGCACCACTTGACGTCGGGTCACGCCGACAAACGCTGGTCGCGCTTGGCGTCAGACTATAGAGTGCTCGCGTTTTGCTGACGTAGCGTCGCCGTGCCCATCGTGCGCCCGCGTCAACGCTACATTGGAGTATATTGGGCCCTTCATGATGCGCTCACGGCCATTTTGCTAGCTCCCCATATACCAAATTTCGTGTTACGTGACGTCAATAGATGACGAAATATATGAGTGGTGCAAACATGATAATCCTGACTCGCGTATCATGTAAGAACATGACAACATACCACGCTCATAGCGGGCTCGCAGTCATTTTGCTAGCTCCACATATACTAAAGTTAATATCACGTGAAGTGAATAGATGACGAAAGTAAACGGCATATCCAAACATGATAATCATGACACGGAAGTCATATACGGCGTCCTTTACCTCCACCTCGTAACGTTCTGCTGATTTTGAAGTGACATATTACCATTTCTCATTCGTGCTTCGTGTATCATCGATTCCCACTGTACGTGGGATGCGCCTTTTTTGTGTGCGTTTTGCTCGGAATCCTATGAAACCGACACATCGTGAATTTTTCCGTGTAAAGTTTATTATATGTAAAATATGGCCATCAAACTTTAAGGTTTTCAGTTCTTGTTGATGAGCGATTCCAATGAAAGTTTACGTATACATAACACAAAGTTTCTCTGCTTAGGTGTGGATTTCGTTGGCGAAGACGACAGGCACCTTACTGCCATATAATTTTTCCTAAAAGTTTGTATTGTTGAAATAAAATGCAATGTGTACCAGATAATTGTAGGTACTTCGTAATCTATAGCTTGGAGACCGAACAAAGCCTAACAGCTTCGCACTGCAAGCATACCTTGAACAGAAATTAATACCACAGACGTGGTTACAGCCGCATTAGGTGAGTGATCGTATGGCAAGAAGATACTTTAGGAAGCCAGATCTCTTTGGCAATTCTGTTTGTTCTGAGTATATAAAAATCGAGTGCGTTTTATGTAGAAGTTTTATACGAAAGAAGATGGTGAATGTATGATCGTTTTACTGCCAATGAAGACTTGGCGCTAATATTGCTTGCATGAGTTCTTATCACAATGAAAATCCATTATATACAGCCCACTCACACCACTAATTACCTGGCGCTCTTTTTAACTGACAATACTTCTGAGAAAAAGATTCTTTTGTCTTGGCTTTGACGTATGATGCATTCAAAGCTTGTTAAATGTGCTGTGTCGGTGAGCTATAAATTGTCTTCATTTCTTCATCAGTACATATATTTGAGCAGTTACCCTGCTGTGAAACCGTACATGTGGACTTAGCAGTTCAGGACGTGATGACAAATTTGTCTGTCGCCGATTGCGAGGATTTGTCTGAGTGGTATATCAGAAGCGATGACCAGGTGATTGGTTCAAGCATGTTTGTTCACTCGAATAAATTAAAATATTCGAAGGAGTACAGGTTCGAATAAGCATGAGCAATGCAGCGGCTGCTTAAGCTTAAAGTACAAGTGCATGTTTGCTTTGACACGTGCTAAGCTGAGGCATATATAGCAAAGCAAAGGAACCCCGATATGACCAAGCCAAGAGGTCCACTTGGTCATGCCAAGGAAACAACGCTCGAAAATACGCTCAGTATTATCTCAGATACATTCAAAGTTTAATAACTCACAAAACTAAATTATCCTAATTCATGAGGCGTGTTTTTCAATTTGTTTACCGATTAAGATTACATGGCAATCTACTATGGGAGAGCATAAAGCCAGGGTGCCACGACCAAAAAAAGAAAAACTGGTGAGAACAGGTACCTGGTACTGTGTTTAGGAAAAAAGTGCTTAATATTTTAGAGTACTTGGTTCTATACTATGAGAGAGCATGAAGCAGTCCCATGGGCCTCACAATTGATGAGGCTGCATCGACGAAAAATTCGGGGACCCTTAAACTACGCCTTTAGGAGTTGAACGCGCGCGCGGTAGTGAAATCTGGCCCCTAGTGCACCCTTCAACCACTAAGTGCAATATTGTTATTATGTTTTGTTACAAACAGACAAACACAAACACACACACACGCGCGCGCGCGCGCGCGCGCGTGTGTGTGTGTGTGTGTGTGTGTGTGTGTGTGTGTGTGTGTGTGTGTGTGTGTGTGTGTGTGTGTGTGTGTACATACAGGTTTTTCGATCTAAAGCGAGAGTCGCATGGCCTCCAAAGATATACGTGCTTGCTTGCCATAAAGTCTCACAATGCCTCACAGATGGCAGCACATTATCTAGCCTGTGTTGTTTGCTTGGTCAACGCCTATTAAAATGCATGATATGTTTTTCGCTATATGGACATAGTTGTTCATTTTTAGAGCTGTTTGAAAGTTCTTGTATGTTTTTTACGGCGATGGCTGCATTAGCCGGCCTTTTTTGACGTAGTTTGATGGCCTCCCAAATGCGCCGACAAATCACCGAATGGGACCGTTTTGGTCGTTACACCCGTCGAACAACATGTGTTAAGGAGACTCTTTCCACTACATGACATTTATGTAGTGTTTTGTTTTTCAAAGCAATGTGGCTTTGTGGTAGGACACCTGCTTACCACGCGAACAGCCCGGGTTCCATCCTCTATGGGACCAAAAATTTTATTTTTATTTTATTTGGTTCTTTCTCGAGTTTTGGCTCACGGACGATTTTTCGCTCACAACTAATGGTACCGACGAACATAGGAATTTCTGTGAAACTGGCTTTCTAAAGTTATCGCGTTAAAATTTTCTTGTGACCACCTTGGAAGAGGTCGCAATGCTAACTAGAAACGATCTTAGCCAAGAGGCTGTGTTTAGACAAAAATGACGCCATATCCACGAAGTGAATCAAGATCAAGGAGCTCTCTCGAAGGTTAAATCTGGTAAACTATGAATCCTCCGCATATCCGCTAGGCCATCATACAAAGACATGCCTTCTCAGAGACAGCGTCGATTTGAAGACTTTAAACTTCATCAATCATAATTATTATTATATTGTTATTATAAATTATTGCGATAGAAATTAGACACACTCGGCTGCATTCTGCCGTCGGCGCCGACGTCACCGTCACTCACCGTACATGTATACGTATCTAGACATATGAAAATGCGAGAAAGAAATAAAATTCCCAGAAAAAGACTTTGGCGGGCAAAATCGAACTTGGGTCTTATGAACCGTGAGTGAGAGGCGTTAAACACTTAGCCACCGAGTAGCTTTTTTTTTGGTTTATTGCCTGTTTATAGGCGCATACATCATACCACAAGCAGAACGCAAACAAGCAGTAACAGTCCGACAGAAATTAAAATTCCCTAAGTGCTGCCAAGGGCTCCAACCTCGACAACCACTCAGGTAAAATCTCCTGAGTTTTCTGCTGTTCAACGTACTTGGCCATACATTCACGGAAATACATTCGTGCAGGCTTTAGCCACCGAGTAGCGCGTCCTCCACTGTTCAAACGGCAAGCTATTTACAGCTACCACATTCCGCTGCTAACAGGCGATTCTCGGGGGGGGGGGGGGTTATCGTGTTTTAAACAGTACCAGCAAGATGGCGCATTGAGCGCGCGTCGCCACATCGCGCGGCGGCAGCGCTGTAGTCACTCGCGCGTACTTTGCCCGCTCAGAGGAGGGAAGCGTCGCTCTCTAGCGCAGCCTTATCTCGTGGTGGGGAGGAGTGGAGGATCGTAAGTACGTCTTGGCTCTCCTCGGGCTCTACCTGGAACAATTCTGTTGTAGTTACCAGGTGCATAAAGGTCACTGCAATCATTGCAGTCTCCGCTTCCAGTCGCAGCGAAATAACAAGTCAGACGCTTATTCACGTACATCTGTACGTGTGAGTACGTTTCATGCGTCATTTGTGCCTGAGAAACGTGGAGCACGTTTCAATCTCTTTTTCATTTTGCGCGTGACCTTCCCATTTCTTGCTATTGCGTTTATTGCGTCGCCTTTGCAGCAAAGCTGTGACTTTTATTACTAGTTATAATATTTTCTATTATTATTATTATTATTATTATTATTATTATTATTATTATTATTATTATTATTATTATTATTATTATTATTATTATTATTATCATCATCATCACCACTCTTCTTGCCGTGGCATCACGGCGCGCTGTGCAGCTGGCGCCTCCGCGCCGTGACTGCGCGCCCCGCGCAACCTCCTCGCTCCCCTCTCCCGCGCCGTGACATCACTGCGCCATGCAGCTGGCGTGCCTGTACCCCGTTAATTTGCACTCACTCTCGGCACGTACTTATCCCCTCCCCTGATTGCTCCCTCTCCCGGTACTGCGCCCTCGCGCGTGTCTCTCCACCGCTCCCTGCCCTCTTCAACTATGTTTTGCTCCGCCCTCCTTGTGAGCGCATGCGCGGCGCCTGAGCGTCAGTCCGATATAAACATCCACAGGCTGCCGCGCGCTCTCACTTCTCACTCGCGGTTTGCTGGATTACTTGCTATGATGACTTGCTCGACGTCATAGATATGGATCCATCGCAGGCATCAACCTCGACTGCGATACCTCCAACAACGAGCACAACGCAATCGAATGCGATCATTGCACGCGTCGTTGAAGATGTCGCGCCGGTTGAAGACAAGGCAGTTCGGCGAAGGGCCCGTGATGTCGAGCGCAAGCGGGCGAAGCGGGCCGTGAACATAAACATCATTATAGTGCGAATTTACTGTCACATATACGCGTAAACTCACCAAGATTTCCTGAGAGGGTCTAATGGTTCCTGGGAATCACAATGGGATCACACGGGGAAGTTTACGTTAACTCACTGGCGAATTCCAATGAATTTTAATTTGACCCCCCTCATAACACCACCCTGTGCATTCGCACTTAACCATGTTCACCATCTGGGAAATGCTTGGAAGTTATTATTATTATTATTATCATTGTTATTATTATTACGATAGCAAAGGTTTGTTGCAGCGTCACCTCTGATCCCTATTAGGTGAATGTATGACCAAATTTCCCGCTCCCACCCTTCAGGAAACTAGGGGATGATGGCCCCCTCCCCTCGAAACACAACCCGAGAATCTCGCACTGCAGTCGCCTTCGAGCCCTCTGCTCCACCACTTAAGTTTATTAGGTGTTCATGGTGGGTAGCAGTATGGAAGCGCACTGAGTGATGTCCGGCGAAAGAAAGAGGAAGCGCATGAGCGAGCGTTTTATATAGGCGTGGTCCCAACAAACTTGCCACTGAGAATGAGCCCTTGCCATCCTTTTCGTTGCTGCCGGACTGCTGTTCGTTCGTTAGACGTCGGCGCCACTGATCACCTCACCTTTCAGGTTTAGAAAAAAAATGTTTAATGATTTCGAGTACTCTGTACTGAACTATGGGATAGCACTGAGCCGTCCCGCTAAAAGAAGCTGTCCTAGCAAAATGAAGGGCTAAAGCATTTTACCGGTGAAGCTCCTTATAGTGGCACCCTAAACTTTTGGGTTTAGAAAAAAATGTTTAACGATTTAGAGTACTCCGTACTCCACCATGGGAGAGCACTGAGCCGTCCCGCTAAAAGATGCTCTGCTAAGAAAATGAAGGGTTAAAGCATTTTAGCGTCGAAGCTCCTTATAGCAGCACCAGTTCTTCCCTCGTAGTCGTAGTGCGTAACAATTGTTACATTTTGACCTCCAATGTGGTGCCAGTGGGAGATATTTTCTGTGCATTGTTGAACAATAAAAAATAGTCCTCAGTGTACATGCCAATGACTGCTACTGAGTAATGAGAGACAGGAGCATTCGGCTTTTAGTTGACGTGCACGCTGCGATCCCCAATAGCAGCCAATGGCATGTACATTGAGCACAATCTGACAAGAAAGAGTTGCTACGTTATACTCGCTGGGTGTAACCTCCTTAGTTTTAGAAAGGTTTAGCGAGGGTTGAGCCACAGTGCCATGAAGACAATGAACTAGTATATACCATGAACTCGAGGTAGTTAAAGTTGGGAAGTAGACCCGAAACGCAAGCCGTAAGAAAGTGTGCGTGTGCCACCTCTCGTTTAGTCCTTGGAATATCCGCTGGATGGCGGTGCTTCTTTATGAGAAATATATGATGAAAAGCTGCGAGATGGTGGTACTTGGAGTGTTGAATAGATGGACGAACGGACACACAAACAGATGCATGGATGGACACATGAACGGACGCAGGGGCGGATGCATGAACGAATGCAGGGAAAGACGCATGAATAGACGCACACACGTACGGGTAAATGGGCGCATGGACGGTCACACAGACGGACGCATGGACGGATGGAAGCAAGAACGAATGGACGGACGAATGCTTCACCTCACTCTCCATGATTCACTCCGTGGATATGCTGCCAATTTTTTTCCCACTCCACTCGTGCGCCATGCTCCCTACCGGGCTGAAGAAATCAGGCGCATTCTTCTTCTTCTAACCACTACCACCACCACCACCATCAAATTATGGAGCACGCGCTGAGAGTCGAGCGAGCGTTGCCTAAGCTGCGGTGCACCATCTAGTGAGCACTCTTGACCGGAAGAGCACCACAGAATCTAGTCGGAGCATTGAGCACTAGCGTACACATTGGCACAACAACGAGAGACAATCCCCAGCAAAACGAGCAAGCTCTTAGGAGTGGTTAACAATTTAGAGTACCTGATAATCTACTATTGCAGAGGTGAAAGCCGTTCCTTGGATCTCACTCTTTATGAGGCCACACCGACAGAAATTGCGTCCGGGTCCAAAATTGGAGCGATAGTGCAAATGCCTATACGCAGCTCTGAGCATTATTTTGTGTTTAGAAAAAAGTGGGTAATTATTTAGAGTACTAGGTACTCTACTAAGGGAGAGCATGTAGCCGTCCCATGGATCTCATACTCGATGAGACCAATGAATGTGTTCAGAAAACATAAACGATTTAGAGAACTTGGTACTCTACAAAGGGAGAGCACAAAGCCGTCCCGTGGGCCTCACTATATGTACTCTACTATGGGAGAGCATTAAGCTGTCCTGGTCGCATCGGGCACCATCCAAGGTGTTTAGAAAAACGGGGTAACAATTTAGGGTACTCGGTACTCTACTATGGGAGAGCATAAAGCTGTCCCATGGGTCTCACAACGTGATCAGACTCGCTGGCTGCAACACGTACAACTCGTCAATGGTGTATACAAGATCAATGGTGTATACAAGATAAAACTTCATTGATTCTCAGCTCATCGCGTTGCTTCTAAAACCACCAAATGTTAGGAATCATCTCTTCTGTACCAGTATTTCCAATAAGCACACCGTTTTATTGACAGCTTGTTTTTGTTATTCAATTAGGTTTGTATTCTTATGTTGATTTAGTCCATCGCTGTAGGAACAGATGTTCCTTCATGAAGCTGGTCATGCCACATACGCATCACTCAAAGTTTTCGTTAGCATTTAGGCAGCTATCATCAATGATTAATACGTTAGAAGTTACAAATCTGTGATGAAGCTTGTCATATCACGCTCACAGACACGTCGATGCATAAAAATTTGTTTGAAATTCTAATTCTTTATCATACAAATTTTTGCTGTAGCTAAGAAGGTTCAAATTTACGATGCTTATCGCGGACCGGCCATACCGTTTTCACCAGTATGACAGAGGGATGAGCTGTCCAGAGCTCCATATGAAAAGTAGGCAACTTTCTGAACAGCGAGAGGGCGCTAACTGTCCTGGGCGTCAATAAGAAGCACCGTACAAGGGGATGATTAAGTCCATGACAACAGTGACAAAGCCTTTCCCAGCTGCCCATCATATCCATTGATTGCAACATCACTGAGCGTGCCATCAAAGAAGCTCACTTCACTCATCCACCACGCGTCTGCAGAGCAGGCGAACCTAGCCCAGAGGCGCACGGAGAGGGTTCCTCTTCTCTTTAAAAAGGACAAGCGGGATGCGGCTCGTCCCACTTGCTGCCTCCTAGCTCTGCACCCGCCAGCAGGAGCAGCGGCGTAGACGCGGCTTGTAAATTTCTCCGCCACAGTTGAAACTCTTCACCGAGGGGTGGCACGTCATGGTACCCACAACCACTGCGCTGCCCAGTTGTGTTGCACGTCAAAGCATGCCATGTGTTTTTTACATCCGCCTCATTGCGCATATTCGTGCATTCACTGAAATTCCCAACGCTAGTCAAGGCCACGGTCTACCACTCGCCTCAGTGACCCATCCACCTCCAGCGCAATCTGGTGAGCACCTCCATGCCATTACCGACCAGGCGCCAGGGCGGGGCCGTTTCATCTTGGTAGTGGCAATTGAGTGTAGCTCCAGCCTGTGGTCGTCTCCAGAAGGCGACGCGCCCAGGACTTTAGCAGGCCCCATCCAAGCCTGGTAGGATGTTCCCAGGGGACAGGGTGTGAACTACTCGAA
Source organism: Rhipicephalus microplus (assembly GCF_043290135.1). NCBI lineage: Eukaryota > Metazoa > Arthropoda > Arachnida > Ixodida > Ixodidae > Rhipicephalus > Rhipicephalus microplus. The sequence continues at coordinate 88,802,707 of NC_134704.1, forward strand.
CCGCCATCCCAACCTAAGCCACGATCTTGCCGAAGTGGCACTTAGGGCGCCACCGAACGCCTTACAGGTCGAGGCTCCCAGTAAACCGCAGCGCAAGCCCTTCTGAACAACAGAACTTATGACGCTTATGATGATCGCCGCCTTGCGTGAGCGGAAGCCCTATCTCAGCTATATGGTCATAAGTCAGGTGTCTTCTACTCGGATGATGCCGGCCCATGCCATACGGGTTGGTACACGGCGACCGTCCTTCACCGAAACACTATAGTTCAATGCCTCACTTGCCGTGTGGCAAACATTACATTCGCAGAGGAGATCGCCGTTGCACAGCAGCCGCAGATCCGGAGTTCCGGGCCATTATCACTGATTGCAGGGGCACCTACGGCAGTATTCAGCGAAGGTATGTTCCATAACATGCCTTAAAAATTCTCCACGCTTGCGAGTACACAGGACATCCAGCCCGTCGTAATATCGTGTGGGCTCCGGCTCATGCGGGTCTTGAGGGAAACGAGAAAGCCGACGCTGCCGCCCGCACGCTTACTCACTGGGTATCTATCTATCTATCTATCTATCTATCTATCTATCTATCTATCTATCTATCTATCTATCTATCTATCTATCTATCTATCTATCTATCTGTCTATCTATCTATCTATCTATCTATCTATCTATCTATCTATCTATCTATCTATCTATCATTCTATCTATCTCTATCCACTTACGTTCGGGTTCTCTGGTGGTCACCCCTTAACTTGGCGTGAACCAAAATTAGCCTGTGAGGGTAAGATGTTTTCACGAATATGACGCACTGGTCATGACATGAATAATGTCACGATCCCGTCGCATGTGTCATCAAACACTTCCCACCAGAGAGTGGCACATACCCACGGGTGGGTATGGGCTGTTGGTATGTGGGTATGTGCCACAGCTGATTGACACTTAGTATCTACTCAAGAACGATGAGAACACACATGAACAATCTTAACGCGCGAGCGTTGAAAAATACCCGATATTGGTAGCGTTGACTCGGCGGATGCAAAGGATAAATGTCAGAGTCCTAGCTGGAATCAAACCCAAGCATCCTGCGTCGCAATGAAACATTTTACCACAAAGCTACGCCAGGTCTCGAAATACTTCTCTAATATACGCTAGTCTTCGAAAAACGTCAATAGTGGTTGAAGTGCTGCCACCCAATAGTATAAAATTACATATGTACTTTTTGATACAGTCGTCACGTCGGGTTAAGGTCGATTGTGGTTAGTTGCCACGCGCCGAATTTGATTTATGTAGCAGTGTCCAGTGCCAGCATCTTCGCGAGCATCAGCGCTTCATATCAGACCTTGGTATTGCAAATACGCATGTTCCAGTTGGCACCGTTACGCAAGTGCAAACATCTGGTTATATAAACAACTGCAACTCTTCAACATATGTCTGTGCATGCAACATTTTTACATAAATTTAGCGTCTTTTCATGACGTGTCGCTCAATAAAAAAAATGCAACACGGTCACCTTCCCTCTGCATGCTTCCCATAATGTCGATTATCGAGTATACGTGGGATCTCCCGAATTTTTTTTATGAATGGTTTTCCCAACCACCACCTCCACCACCACGGTAGACAACAACATCAAGATATTCACTAGACTGGCAAACGCTTACGTATAAGCGCGTGGTTGAGATCGGTTACGCCACGGGTGGCCACTACACAAGTTGCTCACGTTAAAACCACCATCCGTTTCAACAAACTCCAACATTTTCACTAATTGTGCCGATAGATCCTCAGCCTTTATCATTTATAATCAAATGCTCCCAATTCACATGTGCCCGATATGACTCTCCACTTAAACCAGAACTATTGTTTAGAAGTTTTATTTTGCCAGCGCAGCTGTTTCAGCTGTCGGTAGGTTCTGCTCCGTTGCCCCGCCGCGGTGGTCAAGTCGCTAAGGTACTCGGCTGCTGACCCGCAGGTCGCGGGTTCAAACCCCGGCTGCGGCGGCTGCATTTCCGATGGAGGCGTAAAAATGTTGTAGGCCCGCGTGCTCAGAGGTGGGTGCACGTTAAAGAACCCCAGGTGGTCGAAATTTCTGGAGCCCTCCACTACGGCGTCTCTCATAATCATATGGTGGTTTTGGGACGTTAAATCCCACATATAAACCAGCGTTTGTTCCATTATTGTGGCAATAAGGGGTGCACCAGCATATCAGGTCAGGAGCGGCGGCGCTGCCAACGCAGCTTAAATTGGCCGGCCGTGATTGGTGCCCAGCTAGCAAGCTTCCAGGCGCGCGGCGATCGAGATGGTAGGAACCTCTAAAGCTTTCAAAGAGTGAATTTTATCCTGATAGCGTTAAAGAGCCCCTTTCGCAAAACTTCCGACGTTTGTGTCTGCAATGAAGTCAGCGTCGACGTCTGTGAGGAAAAAATAATCATCTTGTGCGTGCCTGAAATTGAAAAAAGATGCAAATGAAATTAATAATAATAATAATTTCTATGTCTTAATAAGGGTGGAACCTAGACCGTTTGTGTGGCAAGTAGGTGTTCTACCACATGGCAAAGTGTGTGCTTGGGAATGCAGTGAAAAAATTAAACGTTCACCCTTTGCAAGCACACGCGTCCTGTACACGTCATGCATCACAATGCAACTTGGAATATTACAGTAATATTGCGTGGTACAAGCGCGTGGTACAAGTAAGGACTTTATGACTTGAAGACGGCCACCCATTGCGAAAGACGCACTCGTTGCTGCACGTGTTCCCTTATGTACACGTGGTGGGTGCCCAGCAAATTCGAAATGACTTCATGCGCGCAATTGCTCACCGTTTAAAGCATGCTACCCATCGTACAGAATGCAACCATGCACGAAAGTTTCACTGACACAAATCACTTTCAACTTTAACAATTACATTGTAGTAATTTACTATTTCACCTTCTTGCATGTGATTGTACAACAAAATTTTCTGGTAAGTGGTTGAAGTACGCACTGTAGGACGTAATATTCTTTATTTTCATTACACTACTGCACTATATCAAGCTAATATACCTGAAACAATATAAATTACTGAAATAAATTACACGCTACTAATTAGGAGGAATACCTTCACATCGTGTGATAATCAACAGCTTAAGCAGCTATCTTGGAAGATAGATTGATAGTCAGAAGTCAGAAGGTACATGACCATAAGAATGTTTCTTTATTAGCTAAATGCTATTGCGCAGAACAATGCCGCCACTCTTAGAGGCTTTGTTTGAAGAGTGTAGCGGAAGCAGAAAGTTGTCGGCTTGTTGCATGAAAAAAAAAACTAGCCTGATAAATAAGAAAACAGCTCGGCGGTACTTAGTGCACCTACTCGGACGTAAAGTTGATGTTCACCTGCCTCAGTGGTAGTGACCCATGAAGAGGTGACCAAAGAAGGCATGATCATGAAAATAAAGCATTATCTACGAACAAACTCATGTTCGCCTGTTTAAGCGCACTTGTAACGCAGTAATGTTCTCATTAGCCTTCATCCAAATGACTTGCAGTTACACAAGCTCAATTAAAAGGAAAGAGAAAATGTCGAGCTTGGAGGTATCCCAAGCTGACAGTTAGCTACTGCAGTCATTTACAGAGCTCAAGAATGACGCCTGAATGGATAAAGGTGAAATCGCTTGAAGACGAGTTTGCACTGCTTTATTTGTAATTTTTTTTATCTTTCGAACACAGGAAAGATACAAAGCGTAAGACTATTGAAAGCGTATTCGTGTTTCAACACTACTGTCTACATTAACTTCACCTGTGCTCAGACAATAAAATTTGTTCAACAGATTAAACTTCATGACTTGCAAATAACCATGAAGTTGATTATTAGATAGAGTGCTGAAACACGTGAGTGCTTTCTGCACATCGAGTCTTGTAAGTTAGATAAATATGTGGGGTTTGACGTCGAAAATGCAGCCGCCACAGCTTGGATTCGATCCCGCGACCAGCGGGTCAGCAGCCGAGTACCTTAGCCAGTTGACCACTGTGGCGGACAGGCGAAATATGTGCAAAATGTTTTTTTTTCTTTAATGTAATGGCTAGGTCGTTGGACCAGCTTTCGTCAGACAAGAGGCGATTCTAAGCCCGAATTCAAGGCAAAAATGTAGGTTTTGTTTTTTATAGTTTCTTAAATAACCAGTATAGCTCCTTGTGATGTTTTATGTTTAATATTTGGGCTAACAACTTAGTTCATGAGAAAGAGAGGCGCTTTGCTATGGAAAGTTACATCGGTGTTCTTACTTCTGGACTCCTCTTCTGTGGAGAAAGGCCGCAGATAAACAAGCTCGGGCAGAGAGCAAGTAGAATGTATACGCATACAAACGTAGAACACTAGGCCGTGAAAGCAAGGATAAAAACTTGGCACGTGAGGTGGCAATAAGCTTAATCGCCACCACACGACAATCAAGGAACCATAACCGGCAGCCGTACTGGACACTGCTCATGCGTCGAATTCGGCACATGGCAGTGGCATGGAACCACCTAATCAATGAGGGCGCCCACACGTAAAGCCATTGTCAGAGATAGCAGGTGCTCCGTAATGCTACGATCGAAGGAAAAAAAGAACAGCGAAATAGCTCAAGAGATACAAATAATAAGTGAAACAGACTCGGAACCCCGAGTAGAAGAGGTGGAGGATATACCAGAGGATGAACTTTTCTAAGCTAGAATATGACGCAAGAAGCAAAAAGAAGACGCCGTGGGCGGTGAAACAAATGGCTTCTTCTTATCCCGGCTTCTAGCTGCTATCTTTCATCTTGCTCTTCCTGGACGGCGATTGTATTGCCATAGTAGGTTTAGTGCTTGATCTTTGGAGTTTGTTTATTTTTTTTTCATGCTGCAGAAGACGCGAACTGTGTTGTTCTTTCGGCCTTTCCCTTGATCCGAAACCTGGGCGTCTTGGCTGCCGAAGGATTCTATTATCGGTTGCCGGTACGGTGGTGGTAGAAACATTTATTGCCACTGTGTAGCGTGGGGGCCGAGCCCCCTCATGGCACGTGGGTGCACCCTCGCAGTGAGGAGGCACCCTTACAAAGCAAAGGAAAGCCCTTGAAGTGCGATCCTCTTCATGGCGCACGAGATGATCCGGCGCTGATCGAACGCAGAAGTGCTGGTCATGATGGTCTCCCAGTATGACACTGCCACAGCCGGAGGTGGGGGATGTGGGAAGGTGGGACATGTGAGGAGGATGTGGAGGAAGTCTCCTGGTTTGTCGCAAAGTTTGCATGAAGAGGGGAAATGGTCTGGGTAACGGGCGTTTAGTAATACGGGATATGGAGCAGTTCGAGTTTGTAGGCGTCGCCAATGTGTGGCCTGCGCTATGTTTAGGGATGGGGCTGGGGGTGCGTATATTCTTCGTTGTTCCCGGTAATACGATAGAATATCACGAAAAGAGAGCAAGCGCTCCTCGACCTGTGGAGGGGGCTCCATTTCTCCTGCCCGGAATGTGAGACCTCGGGCTAGAGAATGAGCCTCCTCGTTGCCAAGGAGGCCGGCATGTGCTGGCGTCCAGATCAGGGTTGTGGAGCACTGAGGCTGCCAGAAGCGTAGCAAGCGAGCAGCGCTACATGATATCAGGCCATTGGCGTAGTTAAGAATAGCTGATTTCGAGTCGCTAATGATAGTGGTGGCAGGTGTGGAGATGAGAGCAAGCGCGATGGCTGCCTCTTCTGCCTCTGTGGAGGAATTTGTGACAATTGAGCAAGAAGTTAGGAGATTTGCCTGATTGTCAGCCACCGCAAGGGCCATGCGGGATCTTGACGCATATTCCGCTGCGTCAACGTAGACTACATTCTGGTCCTCGCCATATTGTCTCTGGAGGGCCCGGGCCCTTGCCTTTCTGCGTTTCTCGTCGCGCACAGGATGCATGTTCTTGGGAATGGGCGGTACGTTTAGGTGAGAGCGGAGGTTAGAAGAAAGAGGGACCCTTCCAGGTGATTCTGTTATTGGGGATAAGTCTAATTGGGTCAAAAGAGCGCGGCCACTCACCGAATTAGACAGACGACATATTTGTGCCGTAAAGGTGGCTTCAGCGAGTTCCTCAAATGTATTATGTACACCAAGTTTGAAGAGTCTGTCATTGGATGTGCTTGGGGGAAGGCGTAGAGCTGTTTTTGTGCAACTTCGTAGAAGCGCGTTAATGCGGTCTCTCTCTTTTTGTCGGAGAGGTAGGTATGGGAGGGCATACGTGGTGCGGCTGACGATGTAAGCCTGGGTGAGGCGAAGCGTGTTTCGCTCGCGTAGGCCAGCCCGACGGTTCGCTATGCGACGAATCAGCCGAATGGTCTGCTGAGCATGTGTTTGGAGAGTCCTGATGACTTCTCCATGTGCGCCATGTGAGTAGAGTACTAGCCCTAGCACCCGAATTTTTGAGACAAGTGGGATGGGGTGGGCACCTAGCGTGAGAGAGATAGGGGGAATGGCTGAAGCATGCTGCTTCGGTCGGTAAAGAAAGAGCTCTGATTTGGAAGGGGAGCAGGTAAGGCCACGTTCTCGAACATATGTGTCGATGGTGGTTAGTGCCAACTGTAAGTGTTCTTCTATTTCGGCGTCACTACCACGGTTTGCCCAGACGGTGATGTCGTCGGCATAGAAGCTGAAGTGGATGTCGGGGATCTGACCCAGTTTTTGGGGCAGATGTAGAAGTGCTATGTTAAAAAGAATAGGTGAGAGGACTGCTCCCTGGGGCGTACCACGGGCTCCAAGCGTGATGCCTGGCAGGCTGTGATCGCCAAAGGTAAGTGTTGCTGTGCGGTGGCTGAGGAAGTCGCGGACGTAGTTGTACATCTTTACGCCGACTCCCAGGGTTATAAGGTTCTCTAGAATAGCTGAGTGCGCAACGTTGTCAAATGCCTTTGTTAGATCTACTCCTAAGATAGCTCTGGTATCGCAGGTTTGAGAGTCAAGAATGTGATGTTTTAGTTGTAGGAAAACGTCCTGTGTGGAAAGTCCAGGGCGAAATCCAAACATGCAAGCAGGCAAGAGATTCTTGCCTTCTAGGTACTGGCAGAGCCTGGTTTGGAGTACGTGCTCCATGAGTTTGCCGACACAAGAAGTGAGGGATATGGGCCTGAGGTTAGACGTAAGGAGAGGTTTCCCAGGTTTGGGTATAAAGACAACCTTGGCCTCTTTCCATTGTGGTGGGAGGATGCCCCTTAGCCAGCACTCATTAAAGTATTCAGTAAGCTCGGCAATTGATTGGTCGTCGAGATTACGGAGTGCTTTGTTGTGAATATTGTCCGGACCGGGGGCTGAGGAAGTGTTTAGTTTCTGTAGTTCGGCTTGAACTTCGGCTACTGTAATGGGTTGGTCGAGGAGCTCATTAGGAGGACCTGTATAATCGGGATACAATACGGCAGGGTATGTTGGGAAGTACTGATTTCGAAGTTCCTGTAGTAGTTCTGGTGGAGGTTTATCGCAAGTATGTAGGAGTTTGGTGAGGTTGTGTCTTTGGGTAGTCTTTGACTGAGTTGGGTCAATTAAGTGTCGGAACAAATTCCAAGTCTGAGGCATACTCATATTGCCATCTAATTTGTTGCAAAGCGATTCCCAGTTCTGTCGCGAAAGAGTGGCTGCATGGGTCTCTATCTCTTTGCTCAGGCGGGCCAGGCGACGTCTAAGAGTTCGGTTCCAACGCTGGCTTTGCCAGCGTCGTTCTAGGCTTGTTTTAGCGTCCCATAAATGTAGGAGACGAGAGTCAACTGTGTCGCTTGGGCAGTCCTCTCGTACTAGACGAGTTGCGGATCGGACATCACTCCGGAGTTGTTCTGACCATTCAGTGATGTCCGTGATAGAGGCGTGGGTGCGTGTTGCCCTATAAGTGCGGAAAAAATCCCAGTTGGTAAAAGTGGAACCTCTGAGAACCCTGCGGGGTAGTTGCATATTTAAGAGAATTTCGATAATGTAATGGTCACTACCCAAATTCTCTTGTGTGTTGCACCATGTGGCATGAGGGAGGCGATGTGCGAACGAGAGATCTGGTGTAGTGTCCTTGCAGACACTATTCCCTATGCGTGTCGGAAAGGCAGAATCGGTGAGCAGTGAGAGGCCGGCTTGCTGCGCTGCTAACCACACCCGACGTCCTTTTGGTGTGTCGCGCGGATAACCCCAGGCTGTATGTGGGGCATTGAAATCTCCCACGACGAGTAGGGGGCACTTATTGGCTATGCGTTTCGCGAGCGTAAAGAGGCGCTGGAAGTTGCCCTGTAAGCACTTAGGGCTGCTGTATACATTCAGGATGAAGAGGCTTTTAGCTCTGGCATGTTTCGGCACAAGCTCAATTAAGAGGTGATCAATGTCTTGGACTGCTAAACAGTGGGAGATGGTGGTGATTGAGCGATTAATTAGAAACGCCACCCGAGAGGGTGTAGGGGATGTGGGTGTAATAGAAGTATAGCCGGGTAAGGTTAGGGGGTTGGAGGGTTCTTGTAGGGCAAGGATATCGGGTCCCGCAGCGCAAGATAGCAGTTGGTGGACAACATGACGCTTCTGGCCAAAACCTCGGCAGTTCCACTGCCAGAGTGTCAGATTACGGTTTAGAGCTGCCATCATGAGAATTGAGAAGGGGCGTAGCCGCCGCGCAAGGTTGGGAGTCGTTAGTGACGTCAGGGAGTGGATTGTCTTGCCCTTCAGTTGCTTTGGGCTTCTTGCGTTTACTTGGGGTGAGATCCCGTTTTGCAAGGCATGTTGCGAACAAATTGAGCTGTGATTCAAGATTGTTGTAGCGGTCAGTTAATGTTTGAGCTAAAGCATCAAGACGATGATTAAGTGCTGCATTGTCTGTTGTTACACGGATTACCGCATCTTGGAGCGTTGTGCATTCCTGATTGATGCTGGTGATACCTTCCTGCAATTTTGCCTCAAAACGAGCAGTAAAAGACTCAAGCATGGTTGGAATATCGGCTAGTGAGCTGTGTGTTGAGGGACGCGGGGTAATGTCCTGATTTGTGTGCCGAGGAAATGCCGTGTCGATATCTAACTCAAGCGAATCAGAGCAGGATGTCGCGTTGACATGGCTGGGTGGGAAAGACATGCTAGAGGTGTTGGGTGGGTTGTGCGCAGGAGTTTGGGATGTAGTAGGAGTTGGGGTAGGTGGAGTGGCATGGCTTGTGGCGAGAGTACTTATCTGGGTCTCCAGCTTCGCGATGTGTTCTCGAAGGGCAGCGGCTTCAGCTCGGGCTGCTTGAGCTTCTGCTTTGGCTGCCGCTGCCTCCTCCCGAGACTTGGCCAGAGCGTCTTGCAGACTGGAAGTCACTGTTGATGATAGTGCGTTCTTGCAGGGCGAACGGGGAGGGCCCCAATCTTGTTTAAGCGGCTCGGTCCAGGCTTGCTTGGGTTGGCTGAGTTGGCTGGGCTGAGTGGGTCCCGCTGACAACTGGGGGAAGTTGTCCCCGTGTGGAACCGGTTCTTGTCGCTGCGTTTGAGGTTGCTTTGTCGTTTTGCGTGGCTGGTGAAGGTTGCGTCCTTTGCATGAACCAGTGCCGGTAAGATGAGGGCCCTCGCACAGAATGCACTTAGGCGTGCAAGGAGGTTCCTGGGGTGAGTGTTGGCTGCCACAGCGTGGGCAAAGATTAGTCTTGGGGCTTGGGCATACGTCGTGACGATGGCCCGGTAGTCTGCAGTTCGTACAAGCATCCGGACTTCCGCGGTATGGAGTACAGCGGTGAATGGCTCCCATGTATTTAATGGAATGTGGCACCTCATTGGCGTCGAAGGTGATGAGAATGGAGTGCGTCTTCCCCATTCGTCGGGCTGCGAGTATAGAGTATTCAGGATTCCGTTTGACCAGGTCTTCGTACAGCTGGGTTGGCGTCTCGTCGTCAAAGGCGTTTGAGATGACCCCTCTTGTAGCTCCTGGTGGGGGTGCCACGTAAGCCATGCAGGGGTAAGCATGGCCACCAATGGTGAGTGAAGTCAGCGTCTTTAGGAGCTCGGCTGCGGCGGAGTGTGTTGTAGCTGCCGTGAATGTATTATTAGTGGGGTGTATGCGCAGGCAGAAATCATCGGGCAGAGTGGTTTGAAGTGCGGCCTGCACTGCCTTCATGAGTCGAGGCGTTGGGACATCTAGGAGTCGCAGTTGACCTCGCGGACGAACAACGACGCGAATAGCGTTCGGTGGGAGTGGCGGCAGTTGCTTGCTGCGTTTTACAATGATGCGCGTCTCCTTGGTAGCAGGTGGTAGGTGGGTTGGCGTCTTGCCTCTTCCAGTTGCAGCTGCTTCGACGCGCATGGCGTTCGGGTTGGTCTCCTTGACGGTAGCGTTGGGTTGCGAAAGTGGTTTCTGTGAACAGGCTGGTCGAGACGCATAGGCTTTATAGAGAACTGGTGTCCAATTGCCTGCCTGGAGCTCTTCAGCGGAGATGGTGTGGCCCTCAACCGTTACTTCCATAATAACGGGAGGCGTTGCTGCCAGTGTCGACGAAGGAGCGGAGTCTCAGAGAGGCTTAGCTCGGATGCTCAGCGTCTCGGTTCATGAATTGTTGCACACAGAACGTCGGAGCTTGCCCGGAATGGGCGTCGTCTCTGTCTTCCTCAGACCCTTATGTCGCTGTTCGAACAGGCTAGTGACCGCAGGAAAGGTTGGTAAAGAGTAGCACGTACCGTTTGCCGGAGCCGACGTTGCAGGCATCCGCTCACGTTGGCCCCCTAGCGGCGAAAACGTATAGGCCGGGCTGCCGGTACGCGCAGAGCCGGCGCCCTGTAGAGTCCTTTATTCATCCTGCACGCTGCCGCCTCTGAGCAGATTACATACACGCAACCAATAATGACAAGTCCATCCGAGAGCGAAGGAAAGCCGTTCCACTCTGCTTCTATTACTGTGACGCAAATAGGCTCAACAGAAAAGCCCGCCCCACATTATGACGTCAATAGTGACAGACGCTATGTGACAACATTGAATTTTTTTTTGTTCATGTTGTTGAGGAGGAATACTGAAGGCAGGCATTCACTTTTTAGGGGCAAAACTCCTTATAACGTCACCCGTTCGTCCCCCATAGTATGTAACAAGTATAACATTTCGACCTCCTAGGTGGTGCCGGTGAGAGACTTCTTCTGTGCGTTGTTGAACAATAAAAAATAGTGCTCAATGTACATGACAATGGCTGCTAATGGGAAATGCGAGACAGGAGCATTCGGCTTTTAGTTAACGCACAGGCTGCGATTACGATTAGCAGCCTTCGGCATGTACATTGAGCACTACCTGAAAAGAAAGGGTTGCTACGTTATACTCGCTGGGTGTAACCTCCTTAGCTTTAGAAAGGTTTAGCGAGCGTTGAGCAACAGTGCCATGAATACAATGAACTTGTATATACCATGAATGAACTCAAGGTGGTTAAAAAATTGCCCGCAGCTTCCCTCGGGGGAACACTGAGGAGGATGCGGAGCATATAATTGGTTAACGGGGTGTTAAAGTGCGACTTACTTGGGTCGATGGCTAAATTGGTTAACGTGGTTGTGAAATGGGGTGTTAAATTGCGACTTACTTGGGTCGATGGCTAAATTGGTTAACGTGGTTGTAGGAGGGGGTGTTAAATGAGTGAACACGTACACACGTATGCGAAAGGGCGGCGCTGGTCGAAGGGACGTCGATCATTGTGTTTGTGGATTCGTTGGAATTCATTTCACCGCGACCTTGGACGTCGACGCGCCGTACAAACCAACCGACGAGCGGCAACTGAGCGAGCGAGCGCCGACCTTGAGTATATATACAGCTCGACGGCGCATGCACTGTCAGCTGTTGAATGTTCTCGAAGCGCGACGCCAAATGCGCGTCCACTGGAGAATCAGGAGAATTGTAGATGTCGAACGCGGTGTGTAGAGGAGGAAGGGTGCACAGATGGTGGAGGAGTGAAGCGCGCGCGGTGTGTAGAGGAGGAAGGGATGCACAGATGGTGGAAGAGTGGGCGACGGCGCGACGGCGCATGCGCGCGCGTCAGCTGTCGAATGTTCGAGAAGCGGTGCGGACGGCGCGGACGGCGCGGACGGCGCACTACAAGGCGCGAGTATAAGATGCTTCCGCATCTAAAATGGGAAGAAGATACGAAGCGCAAGCCGTAAGAAAGTAAAAGCCGAATTCTCCACCTCTCATTTCCCATTAGCAGCCATTGGCATGTACATTGAGCACTATCTGACTGAAAAAGTTTGCTACGTCATACTCGCTGGGCGTAACCACCTTGGTTTTCGAAATTTTTAGCGAGCGTTCGGCCGCAGTGCCATGAATACAGTGAACTAGTATATACCATGAACTCGAGGGGGTTAAAGGTGGGAAGTGGACCCGAAGCGCAAGCCGTAAGAAAGTGTGCATGTGCCACCTCTCGTTTAGTCCTTGGAATGTCCGCTGGATGGCAGTGCTTCTATATGGGGAATATATGATGAAAAGATGCGAGATGGTGGTACTTGGAGTGTTGAATAGATGGACGAACGGACACATAGATAGATGCATGGACGAACGCAGGGACGGACGCACGAACAGACGCACGCACGGACGGGCTGATGGACGCATGGACGGTCACACTGACGGACGCATGGACGGACGGAAGCAAGAACGAATGGACGGACGAATTCTTCGCCCCACTCTCCATCATTCACTCCGTGGATATGCTGCCATTTTTTTTTTCACCTGGTCCTGAGTTATTATTTTTGGTAGATCAGGCATTCATCTTGAGCAGCTCTTACAAGCTTATTCACTCGACTGGGCAATGGTCAACCGTGCGGGTCAGTTTGCAGACCCCCCTCTCCTAATTCAGTCTCTCCTAATTTTTAAGCTCGTGCATTAGCCTGAGAGTAGCTCTATCAGTATCCGCCTCGTGAAAGAAACACGGTTAAGACAGAACCCGTGCAGAAGAATAACCTTTGACAGTGATAAGCAGGCTGAAAACAATTTACTGCATGATCAATACATTTTTTTACGCTGATGCGTAATCAGAAGACTTCTTTAAACGCGTTGCAGCAGTTGGACTGCTTCTAAACGCGCATTATGAGAACAAAAATGTACACTGATGGTTAATCGTAAGTAAAAACTGTTCGACCCAAACTGCATAGAGGTACATAATGCATTTGCATATGAGGCAAGACTATAGGCATGTCTTCGTGTTGCTGTAGACTGTTCATGATAACCGCCTTCATACTCTCTGTATACGCCATACCAATATTTCCGTATCTCAAAAATACGCATGAAGCCAATATGTTCTCAGTATGTTTGCCATATAGTTACAGAACAATACTACGAAGACATATGGAATCACTAGATAGGTATACAGAACACTGGAGTAAAGTTTGTCGGCCTGGGGTTTTTCACGCGTTTCAGTTTCTGATGGAGCAACTACCGATTTCCGCTCCCGAAATTGCACACGATCGTTCGACTACTACCTTATCTTCAGCATCTTTCGGGAAAATGTATCCTTTTTGTTTCTATTCGTGCATGTAATATAAAGTAATGAAAATAGGAGGAAAAGAACAGCAGGGAGGTTAACCAGTCTATAGGCAGTCAGTTTGCTACCTTGCGCGTGGGAGGGGGATGGAGGAGATGAAAGATAGAGAGGAGAGACAGAAGAGAGATAAACACTTAAAGATATAACCTAAAGAGGTTAATGAGCACTATACTAAATGGCTGCACAGTTACGGAAGAAAATATCTTGGGTTGTATCAAAACTGCGGAGCATTTTTCCTATCGGCAAAACGAGGTCAAGCTAGGCGTGCGTCACGTATTAGGTTCCTTTGTTTTTAAGTATTTCTCAATGCTGGCATTCTAGTTTTTTCTTTCCTTCATGCCGGCGAATTGACATCAATTTATGTGCTTAGCCACAGAACACTTCATTGGCTGCAGGTGACACTGAAGGACATGCATTCGAATCTGCAACAATGAAGCGTGGAAACGCGAAACGTCAGTTTACCTGGACAAGAGATCAGAGTCGATACCTAGAAGCGCATAATCTTGAAAGCATTATTTGCCAGAAAACGGCATATACAAAAATTCTCGGCATTTAATACGCATGTGAGTGACATTCCTTGGAAGGCCATGTTCCTACGTCTTCGCTGGCGCCTGTTTTTTTTTCTGCGAATTATAAAGTTTTGCCTTAAAAAAGCAATTTACTCTTCATTGAAGTTGTAACGTGTCGAACTGTACAATAAATCTTTGTCACGGTTAAAGTTTTTGGAAATTTTTTTTCCAGTTTTGACAAGTTTTTGTTGTGCTAAGTGGTATATTGAAGCACGCTGTGTGGGGCGTTTACGACTTCACGACAGGAAAAAGAATTTGCGCTGTTGGATAAGGAAGCGATTGTTCTGGATGCACGACAAGTGCAAAACAATGTTAAACAGATTGCTAATTTTGTATTTGCTGTAAATTTAATGCACAGTGGCATACAAAGGTAAAATCTATTGTGGGTCAGCATTTGGGTGTGTTCTCCCGCCATTCCTGTCTTCTTGCACAATTTCCTTTTCTTAAAATACAAACACACCAACTAGCTAAATGACAATGTTTAAAATAAGCACATATATATTTTTGCTCGCAGATGACTTCTTTATTCTTAGTACACCAGTGCTACGTAGTGAAGTGCAACCTGTTAATGGGGCACATATCTGTCTTAGAGGTTTCCCGCAGACAAGGTTACTTTCAAATATTCCCCCACGCCCCCCCCCCCCCCACTCCAAAAATAGACGCTGCAACGAGGAGCACAACAACAAAATTTCCGCAAAGTAACTCTACGCGTTCGCATCCTTCAAGCAGTCACTAAAAGCAATTCTTCTTTCTTTACGACACTCTTTCTTGGACACCTGCGACGCAAAAATTTTGGTCTGTCTGTCTGTACATTTGTCTGTTTGTCTACCCTTAACGGTAACCTAAACGGCACCAAAGTGGCCAAATGATAGATACTCCAAACGGCCGAGCCTAGCCGCAGCGCCTACCGATGTTAGTCAAGGTTCAGCATCCATATTTGTGTGATTGTCAATTAAAACGCTGTTATTGCGCATCTCTGAGGCACCGTAACAACACGTCCATATTATATATGTGTATTTTTTACTAGAAAAGACATAGATAAAAAATTCTAAGAACCATAGCGTTTATCATGCTGCGCTGATCATGCAACGCTTACACGTAAAGGCAAGTGTTTCCGACGCTTTGCTAAGGCGAAACGGTGGTGACACCTACCCGTCACCTTGCGTTCTACAGCTTACCACCTCTGAGACATGTTCTCAGAGCCACACGCTTCGTTTTCCAAGATAACTGCGAGATAGCGCTCACGTCTCACGTGTGACGTGACTTGACGTGCTTGTTTGCCTCCGCTGCACGCTCAAGGCACTCTGACGCAGCGCCTACAGATTACCATTCACCATTTTTCTTGCGCAGAACATCAAATGAGCGTTTTCGACGACATTTGTAGTGTGACCTGCTGATACGGAGCCAAACTTTTTGGTTTGGCTCCTACCAGATACCCCATGAAAAAATACACCAAATATATGGTTTTCGTAAACGTCAACGCAGCACATAATTAGAGTACGCGGCGTTATGTTGGTAGGGTGAAACTTTCCTCGAGGTAAAGGTCCTACACGGCATTGCCGCGCACCCGAGAAATGCCTTTCGCAGTGACTCGGGCGTCCTCGTGTTCCGTCGTCTGCTCCGCATTATAAACGTGACTAAGGAGCTTTACTCCTTCTATTAGACTAGCTTTTTGAAGGTGCTTGTCCAGCTCAGAGATCTTTATGAAGCCGCACTGCAGGTGGTACATTGGAATGTGACTCAAGCATACCGCGTGATCTCTGCACGAGCACGTAAGCTAGTGGCAGCGAATTGGCGGGAAGGGAAAATGCACGATATACATCGCCGATTTCTACTTTTCTACCAAAGATGGCACTGCCTGTTCGGAGTCGCTGCGGCACTATGCGTTGCTTTGGCTTTCTATACCAAAATTCCACACACGGGAACAGCGCGTGTGCGTGTCTCTCTTCGTCAACGTCACCATCTTCTTCACGCCGCAAAAGAACATGCGCATCTGGAGGGGGAGAGGGCCTTTAGCGATGACTTTTAGGGGTGAAGCTCCCTAAAGTGGCACCCGTTCGTCCTTCATAGTAGTGCGTAACATGTCTTACACTTTGACCTGCAAGGTGGTGACAGGGTGGGAGATTTCTCCTGTGCGTTGTTGAACAATAAAAATTCGCAGTGTGCGCGTTAACTGAAAGCCAAATTTCCCTGTCTCTCATTCCTCACTAGCAACCATTGGCATGTAGATTGAGCACAATCTGACAAGAAAGGGTTACTGCGTTATACTCGCTGGGCGTAATCTACTTGGTTTTAGGAAGGTTTAGCGAGCATTGGGCCGCAGTGTCAAGAATACAGTGAATTAGTATATACCATGAACTCGAGGTGGTTAAAGGTTGGAAGTAGACACGAAGCGCAAGCCGTAAGAAAGGATGCATGTGCCACCTCTCGTTTAGTCCTTGGAATGTGCGCTGGATGGCAGTGCTTCTATATGCGGAGTATATGATGAAAAGATGCGTGATGGTGGTACTTCAAGTGTCGACTAGATGGACGAACGGACACACAGACAGATGCTTGGACGGACACACAAATGGCTGCACGGACAGATGGACGCAAGGACGGACGCAAGGGTGGATGAATGGACGAATGCAGGGATGGATGCACGGATGGACGTGCGGACGCACGGACGGGCGGATGGACGCACGGACGGTCACACAAACGGACGCATGGACGGACAGAAGCAAGAACGAATCGACGGAGAAAGCTTTAGAGAGTGTTGGGGCGCAAGCCGTGTATACAGTGAACTAGTATAGACCATGAACTCGATATGGTTAAAGGTGGGATGTAGACACGAAGCGCAAGCCGTGAGAAAGTGTGCGTGTGCCACCTCTCGTTTAGTCCTTGGAATGTGCGTGCTTCTATATGTGGAATATGTGATGAAAAGATGCGAGATGGCGGTACTTTGAGTGTTGACTAGATGAACGAACGGACACACAGAAAGATGCATGGACGGATGGCGGACAGATGGACGCATGGACGAACACAGGGGTGGACACACAGATGGACGTTCGGACGCCCGAACAGACGCATGCACGGACGTGCGGATGGACGCACGGACGGTCACACAGACGATGCTTGGACGAACGGAAACAAGAACGAATGGACGGACGGATGCTTCACCACACTCTCCATCATTTACCCTGTGGATATGCTGCCATTTTTTTTGGTTACAGCGCGAAAATGATGAAAATGGAAAACAAAAGGAGCACAAAAGAGTGCCGACTCGCAACTGGAAGTTTTATTTGAAGAGCACAAGAACGTGAGGCATCGCTGTATCTCTCACATAAAGAATTCGCATAACCTTTAGGCATTCGTACCGTCAAGGGCATGACTCAAGTGAATTTATGTGTTGCATTTTAACACTTCTGCTCTAGTCAATACGCTTATTTTTCACGTCTCTGTGTATTTTAAATTAAATATTCAGTTCCTGTCAGTTCTCGTTTGTGCCCCTTCTATTTTTCGTCTTGGTTGCTTTCGCGCTGTAACCCAAAATGCATTTAAACCAAATAGCCCAACTTTACATACTATTGCACTAGCAATGTGTCGAAATTCGGCCAGCCTGATGAGCTTAAGGTCGCTTGTTAAGTAGCTCGCTGCAAAATTAGTCAGCTGATTCTGCAAACCAATGTTGAACGATCCATCTATTCTCAGCAGCTTATAAATGACAGACGACAAACAAGACAAACAAGAGCCGAAAAAAAATACAGAAGAAAATTGTTACACCACACACTGGTGCGTTAGGTTCTTCACGGTACGCAGAAGTTCGCCCATTGGTAAAGTGAAACATCTTAGTAAATGTATTTACAGGCCATTTTGGCAGGCTTGACCTTGAGGAAGCCAAACCACGCACGATGCCAGTGCCGTCCTTTCTATATAGTTCGACAGTCACGCTAGCTCTGGCTTGGTATTCGGCTTTTGGCCCGTGTGCGGTGATTTTTCATTCGGTTTTGCTGAAGAGTTTCCCAACTCCTCAGTACCGTCTGGTTCTGTTGGATTCAGGTCGTCACCTTCTTTCTGCTTGGTCCGGGGTCTTCATTCTTCTTTCCTCCCATCTGTTCTCCGGCACCTTTTCTTGATCGTTCCAAAAGCTTGTCTTTCGTTTTGTCGTCTACGCTCGGCTGGTCTTTCGGCATTTTGTAATGTGCAACATCGGCCTCCTTCTGCTAATCTTATCTGTCGACTTTTGTCCCTGGGCTGTTTCTTCGTTAGCTTCCTCTTTCTTTCCTTTTGTGCCGTATTTTCCTGTTGCTTCTTTCACCGTTCCGGGTTTTACCTTGCTGTCGCTTCCCGCAGCACTGGCTTGAGAGTTCGTCAGCTTTTTCTTGTTCTTAGCTTCGCGTTCATCCTTGTCTTTCGGCTGTTCTTCGACTCCACCAGATGTCTTGGGCTTTGGTTCTCCTTCCTTCGTAGTCAGAGTTCTCGGCGTGTGGTGGGGCTTGTTTGAAAAGCGGGTGTACGTGTCTTTTGGAGACTTAAGCTGGTGCAACTTCTGGTTCTTGTAGACTCTGGGAATCGTTCGCTTCCACCGTGGGGCTACCAGTTGAGAGCAGGTGACGGCTTGTCACTTGAATGTTGGTCTCTGGTGTGACGTGATGGTTGATGGGCGGCTATAGCTGGCGTCGTTCCATTCTTTGGTTCATGTCGGTTGTGTATTCTGTTGACGTGGCTGCGGGCAGCCAGCGTTCCGAACCTGATGATGGCATGAGGCTTTGGTTGCGTGTGCCGAAAATGTCCTGTCATCGTCGTTCGATACACTCGAGCTTTAAGATGTGCAGTAGGTCATCGCCATCATCCTGCATCCTACCCAACAGCGTGGTGCAAAGTTCGCGAGAGCGTAAACCCTTAAGTACTTCTGATGGCGTATCGTAGAAATTCAGGTTTAATTCTTAGCAAAGATGCACCTTGGCATGAACGCAGGTGAACGTGCTCTCGTTACGCTCCAGCACGCACCTTTGCATTCTGCCCCGTTTTTCTGCAAGATGAGTCTGCTGACAAAGTTACGACGTAAACGTACTGCGAACACTTCCCATGAATGATGTTATTTGGGAGCTCATCGAATGGTGCTTGGCACCTCCAAGCAGTCGGGCCTTCGCATTTTTTATCGCGTAACCAGCCGGCCACCCGAGAAGGTTCGATGTTCGGCGAATATTTTTAATACACACGCACACCAAAGGAGCGTCTTCGGAAACGTCGAAGGGACTGGTGTTGCGGCTTACATCTGGAACATTGGTGCTGGTTCAGACTGTGACGCGCCGGGCAAAATCAGTTGTTCCAGCAGGGTCTACAGCAGTCTGTCCTTTTCTTAAAAAACTTGTAGTAGGTCACGAGCCGTGATCCGTGGTTGGAGTCTGAGTCTCCACCACCTATCGGGTTGACTCGTTCGTCGGTGAGTTCCATCTGAGAGTTAAGTTACCCGCTCAGTAGACCGACGATCGCTCTTGGTGCTGACTGGATGGCGATCCCACATCTGATAATGTTGTCCTCGCGGCATCTTTGAAGACAAGAGGCGCCATAAGAAGAAAAAATAATTTACCTAAAGAGAGATACTTGCATACCATGGAGTATATGAAACCACACAGGCTAACTGCATGTGACGTAAGTCTCCTCTGTTGTACAACAAAACACATGTACCTCGTGGGGGCGCTAGCAGTCTGCCAACAGGTACAACCAGTGAAGCTGATTCTGCTGAAGATATATATTCGCTCGTTTGGACGGCATGTCAAAATGTTTCACCAACCTTGACAAAAATCAATTCCTGTTTGCCGTTTTGACATGGCTTATTGCACGTACTTGTGCAACACCTTGCGCGTATTACTGTAGCCACTGTAAGGAAACGCAAGTTGCGTATGGGTTGCGTTCATGAGACATCAGAAAAATCCAACAAAACATCGTATTTCTAAATTGAACTGGCGCCCCCGCCATATGAGAAACAGAGTGCTAAGGACACAAAGTATACATTTCTTCCCCAAAATCAACACGAAGGAATCTTACCTTCTTCATCTGTGGTATTGCGTGTTAATCTTCTTTTACAAGGATTGATCGCTCGGCGCTATGGGGAAACACATCTCTCTGTGAGACTCAAAACTGTGTTACAGCTGGTGTTTGAACTGGCACGCGAAAACACGACACAGCCCGCCGGAATGTGTATGTCTGTTTGTGTTTTGCCAGAGTCGTCGCGGATGTGCTATGTACAGGAATTGAAAGCTACCCTATACAAACACGCTTGTCTAAGTATCCTCGAGGATGCAAATAAATCGATAGGTTGTCTGAAAAAAAAACAAAACACAAAAATTGAGGTACATGGCACTACGGCTGGTGAAAGGAAAAAAACTTGCTTCGTCAGACGGAAAGGGAATCTGAGTGTCTGGGGAGACGCATTTCTAGGCGCCACCACTGGCTCGCTCGATTGCCGGGGCAGGAGTGCGCGGCAAATACGCCCCTTGCTCTCGCGATCGGCCATTAAGAGGCATGCGTGAGAGGCCTGAGCCTACCGACGAGTATTTCCTGGCGTGTGCTACACGAGCCTTCGTAGACTTTCGAGCTCCCTCTTCCTATTTGGCCGCACATACTAATCGGGCCCACATGTAGGATACCCTTCTGAGTCGCCGAATAACAGTGGCTTTTGCAGAAAGGCGAACCTAATCGCACGTTCCTTTTCTTTTATTTTTTCGCAAAAATTTGTTTCCGTACTTCCGTCATGTAGTCATGTTTTCTCTCTTGCTTTTCGTCCTCATTCTATTTCTGTTTCATTGCTGTTGCTGTAACCCCTCACCACGTTCTATCGTCCTCGTTCTGCGAGATGCACTTATCAGCCATACGTATCCCCAAACAACCTCGATGTTTGCCCTGCTTCCGCAATGTTGTTTTTTCTCCCATGCAGAGAAACGGTGTCTTCGTTCGAGAGCTTCATTGCCCGAGAACAAGGTCGACACATGTTTATTTACACGTGTTCTGCAAAAGGTGAAGCCTGATAGATGACCCTGCTTGAATCTTACCTGTTTTTTGTTGGCGTGTGTGTGTTTCTCTTGATGGTGACATGTATTTTTCTCCTATTTTTTTTCAAAAGCGCCCGTTAGAGCTAAAGTGGACACATGCCACAGAAAGAGACCACACTAATTACTGCCCTTTCTCGTCTAAGCAAAGAGTAACCTTGTAGTAGCTGTCAACTCCACCACAGTAGGCGAACGGCCCTACTTGATACAAAGCAGGAAACCTACCGAATGGTATTCGCAGTTTGCTGTCTCAGTTTGATGTTTACAAGTAGCTATTCGGAATGGCCGTGCAATATTTTTTTTCAGCATCACCAGATGACTCCGCCGATGGGCAGTCGAGGATCGTGACAACATGCGAGGCGAACTTTATGCAAGCAGCTCACGGCCTAGAATTCCCTACCACTTGTTGAATTCATTTTGAAATGTTTCCCTCATATTTTCACGAATTATGCCTTACATAAAAGTGAACGAACCACGCGGTCATGTCTTCTTGATTACAATTGAAGTTAATCTGACAATCATACACGACACACGTTTCATGTGTGTTAACGCACCAAACAGAGATATTATACCCTCAACACAGGCGGTAGCCTTATACACATCTCGCACTTTGATAACAGCTTCCACGAAACACTCATGAACACAAAGAATTCTTATATCACAGTGTCTCTAGGATAACAAGCTAGCCAAACCGAATGAAGACCAAGTAAAAAAATAACGTCCAAATGTTGCACAGAACTATGACAAGGCAAACAAACGGATTCCATGTGGAGTAAGAGGTAATTTTTTTTAAATTCCTCTGTAAAATATTCCGAAAGAAATTGGCATTCTTACAATCAATAAATACGTGTTCAATGCTCTCAGGTTTGCTACACAGGTGACAGCTGCTTCCTCATGGTATTTACATGCATCTCTCTTCAAGTCACGTTTTCACTGGCAAGGTTCCCATACGAAGTTTGAAAAAGAAAGTTTTAACATTGGGTGTCCACATCTTTCTCACTCGCTTTAATACGTCTTGTCATTATGATTTTTCATACTTTGAACGGTAAAGAGGAACCGGAAAAGCATTCTGCATTAAGTCTTTCATAAGGCACTTTTTTCACTTTAGTTAGGTAATCTATCGAAAACCTCACCCTAAGAAACGATATGAGAACACAACTTCGAACAAGAAAGGTGACAAGATGTGTCGTTCTCCCCGGTCTGAAGATACAAAAAATCAGGATTGTGGTGTAACAGTGTTGTTTGAAATAAAGAACATAAAAAAGCGCCTCTCTGGTCTTTTATGAGCATGAAACGTGATTATACTTGGTTAGAAAACAAATGGCACAAAGGCAGCCCTCTTTGCTTAACGTGCCGAAACAAGTTCGTTCTAGATGTATATCCCATGCAGAGCTCCAGATGGTCCTGGCGAATATACTGTGAACTTTGTGAAGGTTTTTACGCGTACAACTAAGTGCTTGTTAAAAGTACATAATTTTAGCGGCCAGAAACACGTTTCACACAGCCGACTGAGAGAAAATTGATAAGCCGCGTGATCTTTCGGCTGTCGCGCCCAGTTCCTCAGCCTTTTCAAGCCAAAACGCTCCACTGTCTTGATAATTGTCCAATGGTACCCCTAGGTACCGACTAGGTGTCGTGAGCAACTGAATATTTCCGAAAGAACTGGTCGTGAGGTCCCGATTACCAAGCTATAAAATAATGCTTTTTATTTGTTCATTAAGCTTCCACTCTTGTGACAAAACCTTTCAGGGATTTTTATTAACGAAGTGATACCCTCTCTATCAACAGCAACAAAGGCAGCCCGTAACAATATTGACCCCGTGAAAATATTGTTGGCGTATGCCAAAACACGCACTTCACATGACTGCAACCAGAAATCATTAATACCTGCGTGGTGAATCACTTTCTGACACTGTTGTTCAAAAATCAGAGCAATAAGCAAAGGACTTAAAGGACACCCCTGGATTACGGCGGAAAGTACTTGTATGCGCTGTGAGAGTTCTCCATTTACAATTAAATTTGTGGTTGAACTTTGGTATGCCAACCTAATACTTTTACATAAGATCGCACCAAAACCAACGTACTCAGCAAGCGTGAAGAGTATATTGTCTGGAACCTTGTCGAAAGCCTTAGCTATATCAATTTGTAACATGACTACTTTCAGAAGTGGAGTGTCTTAATACTTCAGAATGCTTCTGGCGACATGAATATTCATCAATATGTTCTTAAGCTTGATGCCACAAGTCTGATGTGGCCCGACCAACCTGTATATAACTTCTTGCAACATCCTAGCCAGAACTTTCATAGACACTTTATAATCAACGTTTGTTTGTGTGATTGGCCTGGATACTGTCACCTTGTGTAAAACATGGTGCTCTTTTCGTTTAGGAATCAGCACAGTGTGCGCACGATTAAACAATGGAGACAAACTGCCTCAAATTAAAGACTCTGAAAAAACCTCATGCAATGCTGCGGCCATATCCTCCTTGAACTTCTTGTAAAAGGTGGCAATTATGCCATCTGGACCAGGAAATTTGGCCATGCCAAGATCATCAATAGCCTTCTCAAATTCCTCTATACTGATAGACCATTCCAATAAAGGTGTATCCTCAGCAATAAGTGTCGGCATTTCTATCAAGAACTCATCTACAAAACCCAGATCTTTTGGCTCACGATAACCAAATATTTCTTGATTGTAGCTTTCGAAAGCTTTCATTTTATCTTTAGGTTCTCTCAATATTTTACCATTCAATTCTGTCTCTAGTATGTCGTGAGCTCGAGCGTACGCCTTTTCATCTGACCCGTGCTTCTGGCTTGTTGTCAAGCTTGCCTTAGGCAGGCTGTATTTCGGAAAAGCAAACGCGTCAACACGACTTATAAAGCGTTTTTAAACAGCGAAAGAAGAGCCAGTCATCGCACAATGCGAATAGCATAACGAGTGGGTCGTACTATGCTCCAACCAATTTCAAAAGCTTGTTCTTGTTCTTCTATTAACTGTGGCTCATGCCCATTTCTGCCATAATTTCTCATCGTCTTCAGCCACTGCATGAACACTTGGCACGAAATTCCTTGCAAGTGTTTAGCGGATAAAACCCTTCTCAGAAGAATAGCGAAAAATAGCATAGCAAATGCTGGCCTACTACCCAAAATTATTATTGTCATATAGTGGCTATAAAGCGAGTGTGCTTGCAGTAGTTACCCAATGAGTATTTTAAAAAGGCTTTGAAAGGCCGCTCTTCTAGCTTTCGCTGTGACTATGCTGCACCTTCCGCACAGGCCTGACGTATCTTTATGAAGATTTGTACAGAAATCCATGCATTACGTGGTGTTTTGATCACTTTATGATGTGGCTTCTTGGAATTGCTAAGAAAGACTTGGTGTCTATTTAAAATATTCAACTGCCTTTAGCGTTTTGTGGCGACTCTCTATAAAGCCGAACTTCGAAGATACTTGATGAAACAAGAAAATTGGCTTAACGCCGTGACGGCGTCACCAAGTGATGCAACGTGGGTGATGCTAGAAATCAACACTATGTTATTTCTTCCATGCAGGACGTCGATGCGTGACGTGGTAGCTTGGTCAAAGTTGCATTGACCACGGATGATATGGAAAAACAGGCAAAGTGGAGAGAGTCTGCAATGCCTCTGGTCTTGGAGTCAATGAAAATTCACTTTGAGGGCCGAATTCTATGAGAGGGAGGCAGGGAAGCACCAAAATATCAACTGAGAAAAAAATCATGTTTTTGTCATCTGGTCGTCATTATAGCGTATACATAAAGGAACCGGTAAGGTTTTTCTTTTCGTTCTATTACTCATGTGAGAGAGAGGTTAACCAGAAATGCGTCTGGTTGTAAGAAATAGAAAAAGAGGCACGACCTTGTTACCCAGGGCTGCCATTCTTACAATACCCGTTTTCGCCGAAACAAAGGGAACGCGAAACTCTACAGGCGTCAATTCAAAAGTTGCAGAAAGCACTCTGGCCTGCAAAAAAGATAAATAAATAAGAAAAGCTTACGCTAGCGCACATAAATTGTCAAACCGACCAATAGCGTCAAGTTTTAGCATTTACTCAATGCACTCTATCTTTTCGATGCAAGTTGACAAGGTTGACGTGCAGCCGCAGGATTTCGGTGAGAGCAATTGAATTCGAATGGCAGAGATTGAATATGGCCTCAAAAGTTTTTTAGGAAAAGTCAGACCAAGAAATGCTGTCCTACCTTGTTAAAGTCGACACACTCGCTTCTTGAGAAGAATGCTTCTTTTTTTTTATGAACGCTTCAGTACACTAAAGTGTATGCACTAAGTGTATGAAGCGTAAAGTTTTAAGACAAAAAAAACTTGAAATTCACAAAACACATTCTTTCCTTTGCAGAAGTATACTACACTTATCTGATCAAAGACGACGCTCAAATTGCCCCCTGTCAGCACTTTCTTTGAAAAGTGAGAAACTGAGACAAGGAAAAAAGTACTGAAAAAATTACGTTACGGACTGGGCTTTTGGTTACAAGCTTGCAAGCCACGGCATACTGGAAAACGCTTTTGAGAGCACCTAATAAAGATAATAGGCACACGTGTTTCTTTATTTTTGTTCCGCGTTTATTATTCATCGTCGAGTTTGTTTGTAAGTAGAACACGTTGAGATTCCTTCATCGTGTTGCTTGGAAAAATCAGTGAAACTACTGAACTTGTTGACTCAAATATTACGTTGGGCTTCACGTCTCAGGACCAAGATATGGCTTTGAAAAACGCCATGAAAGGGCTCTGGAAATTTAGTCCATCAGCTGTTTATTTAATTTGCACTGACATCACACATTAAACGAGCATCTCCCGTTTCGACTTCATCGAAATGCGACCACCACAGCCTGGATCCAACCTGCGACCTCTGGGTCAGCAGCCGAGCGTCCTATAGCAACTGTTCCATCAAAGCGGGCAACTTCTTTGAATGTAGCCCAGTGATGTCAATTTATTATGAAACCACTGACCAACGCTATACGCGACACGTCATTAATACAAACTGTCCCGTATAGTTCCTAACCGCCAATTCCAAACGCGAATCCGGACATCTCGCGCCACCTGCGATGAAGAGTTCTTTGCTGGTCACTACGTGAATCTACAAATTAGAGCAGAACCGCATCGCCAGCGACACACTGTTCGCAACAAAATATATGCACACTGGTTCCTTGATTGCGAGCAGTCAAACAATGTCCAAGAAGGTGCCATCCTGGTGCAAGGACTTCCAGCCGTCACCTAAAACACCGCCAACATCATTGACGGAGAGTGAGAAAGCACATGTGTTGATCCCCTCTTCCCCCAACCACGTCCATAAAAAAATGCCAGACTCATTTTAAATAAAGTTTAATCATTCAGTCTTCTACGAGTGAGTTGTACACATCAAACAACATTAACTTCAGAACACATACTTTTGAACGTCTCGTCGACGAAGGGGAGACAGGCGAAGGTTAGATGGAAAGGCTGGTGAACATCGATGACTTGGATGGCTCAAAGCAATGCGTCGTGGTTATGAACGCGTCGAGTCGAATCATTGCGTACGATGGAACATGCATGGCTGGTCTGCAAAGTAAACGTTCTTCTTAGCTATCGCTCCTGCTAAAGGTCACATGCCAATCCCACGTTTGTGCGATTCTGCCCCGCCGCGGTGATCTAGTGGCTAAGATACTCGGCTGCCGACCCGCAGGTCGCGGGATCGAATCCCGGCTGTGGTGACGGCATTTTCGATGGAGGCGGAAATGTTGTAGGCCCGTGTACTCAGATTTGGGTGCACGTTAAAAAACCCCAGGTGGTCAAAATTTCCGGAGCCCTCCACTACGACGCCTCTCATAATCATATGGTGGTTTTGGGACGTTAAACACCGCATATCAGTCAAAGTTTGTGTGATTATAATGCGGAGGACCATTCAAGCACTGTCGCAGTGGGTAATCATTCAGCATGCCATTTAGTGCTTCACAGTCCAGCCACTTTCGCAACGTAGACTGGAACCATAGTTTTCCACCCACCTCTTTTTTTTTTAATCTTTTTCTCCCCGTTGCTGGCTATCATTGCTGTTACACTCAACATTCCTGCCTTATCCCCTCTTGTTTGTTTCTTTTTCTTTTTGCGCTTTGCAATACCATTCCGGGGGACAAACCAAAGATAGGTGGATTTACTATGCCACATTGCGCGTGTTTAAATCTAATATATACCTTCTAAGTGAGGGTGTCTGTATAAGTTGGGCAACGCACTAGCTGGCATACACAAAATGACCCAAAGTCTTTATGAACTGAAATGAATTAAGGTGGACTTAACCAATAAAAAGTGTGATTTTTCACGCACTTGAATAATCCTAATCTACGTCATACTGACTTGACTGAAGTTAAAAGACAACAATGTTTTATATATCTTTCTTGAACTAATTCTCCGTTGCATTCGTTAGGTTGTGTCCAAAACGGCTATGGAATTTTGCGGCGATACATGAGCCAAGTATACTATCGACAAATACGCTACATCAAACGTGAAACTGTTACGCGTCTCTTCAATCAATGACTATTCTCTCCTCCTTTCCTTCATCCTTCCCCCTTCGCAAAGGCAGAGTAGCCTACCGGGCTCAGCCCTGCTTAAGCTCCCCCCCCCCTACCTTTCTTATCATTCTCTTTGTGCGAATGAAACATCAGTTTGCTTTTTAAAGGGACAAATTATGTTAAGGGGATTACTTACATTCAAACTGCTGGGTTAATGTAATTATTCTCGCAGGGTTGCGCGTTGTGTACGCGAACGTATCGTATCTCTTTGTATTTATCGCCATTCCCTCCATCCAGTGAGGTCCTGTGATGAGCAGCTTTTTAAATAAACAAGAAATATGCGGCTTGCGTTTACGTTACTAAAACCACCGTGCCAGGGCAAAAGCATGAGCGAACGGAATGTGCGCGATGTCACATTAGTGTTACAAAAGCACATGCACGCCAATTTTTCACACGCACAGATGCATTTCCAGTGGCACGTAGTTATCACAATAAATAGGCCCTGAAACGATTTTCTCGCGTCGTCCGAAATTTCTGCCGAGAACGCAAAAGCCAAATAAAGCGCTGCACGCGGGATATAGTTAAAAAAAATCAGTCGGATGAAAACTGCTTTTTCTTCTGTCAACAAATGACGAAAGAATTTCAAAAATCCCTCACCGCAGCCGTTCTATCACCCATTGGCTGATTTTAACAATGAGCGCATGTGGTTACAGAGATCGCCGCGCGAGGCTGTGACTTCTCCACGCGTGCGCGCAAGATCGCAATGAAAAAGAAGAGTATTCGAAGAACAAAAACGGAAAACAAGGTGATGGTCATGACTCATGAGGCACACGCGACGTCTACTTAGGGGCGAAACTCCTTAAAGCGGCGTCCGTTCGTCCCTCCTAGTAGTGCGTAACATGTCTTATTGTAAGATACGCGTAGTCTTAGCATGCCTATATACGTCTGTCCATCCCACTAGAGTGCAAATATTTGTTCTCCGGTGCGTTCTGCTGCAGTGAACTTCATGTGATATGAGGCTGAGGACCACAAAGTTTGATGAATGTCCAGAAAACTACTATCCCGGGCTTCGACGACATGGTAGAAGTGACATTGCTCGTAGTGACGTATCAGTTGCACGTAAAGCAATAAAGAGAGGGATTGAAGGCTCAAGAAAGAAAATTGGCGTCCCTTTGTTTAAAGAACACGTCTGTCGTTTTCAATTTAAAAAGTGTTTTGCGAAATTCGGAAAGATAATCTTGGTAAGGCAGAATCCGATTCGGGACAGACATTCATTCATGATGGTCGTTTTTGTGTATAGGCACTAAGGAGAAGCTTATATGGTCGAGGGCCTGCTCACATGACCGGGAACCAACCAGGCTTCAAGGAGAAACGGAGCAGAGGAGCCTGAGCTGATAACAGGAACGTGTATTTACGCGACTATTTGTTGTGGCTTCTACAGTCCGATGATATCTGGATAGCATGTTCTTTTAAAGGCAACATCACTGTGCGACCACCTGTAAAACTTGCGCTGGGTATGTGGATATATATGTGGAGTTTAACGTCCCAAAACAACCATCTGGTTATGAGAGACGCCATAGTGGAGGGCTCCGAGAATTTCAACCACCTGGAGTTCTTTAACGTGCACCCAAATCTGAGCTCATGGGCTTACAGCATTTCCACCTCTATTGTAAATGCAGCCGCCACAGCCGAGATTCGATCCCGCGACCTGCGGGTCAGCGGCCCAGTACCCAAGCCATTAGACCACCGCGGTGGGGCAGCACTGTGTATGTGGTGTGTGTGTTATGTGCAATATGTATCTCCACCTCTCTCTTTCTTTTTTACTCCGTCATTCCCCTCTTCCCATGCGTAGGGTATACCTAACTGAATTGGTCAGTCTGGTAGGCCTTCCTTCCTTCCTGACATTTTTTACTCTCTCTCTGTTTTGCGTCTCGACGCTCGCATTATAAATGCTTGGTCTTTTTTAGATTCCATGTTGAAAAAATTCATTGGGTCCAGGACAGTCCAATCAAAAAATTGTCTTCATCTTCACCTCCAAAACGAAAAGGTCAAGCTTCGCCTTAGTCTCAACACAGAAAAGAAGGAAGTGGTGTGCGCTGCTCGTTCGGCTGTGATGGCGAGAAGACAGGACGCAATACGTTACCGCACACACAGTGAAGGAGGCGCGGTGGCGCTAAATTTTCCAACTGGCCTCGCATTGAAGTTCATTTTTTTCTTTTATAGACAGTGGTGTCGGGTAGAACTTACGGCAAGCTCTCTGCAGATCCGCAAAGCTATGAAGGCACCGCTAATTGTGAGAGAGGGGCCAGATGAGGGATATCAGGCACCCGGCTAATTGTCCTGTGCGGCTTGCAGAGCATTGGACAAAACAGTGCAGAGCTTACCACGCCTATTGAGCAGCCTTGATTTCTAGCCGCTTACTTCCAGGCCATAAAGCTGTCAATGTGGGCCAGGTGTGTCTAAAGCACTTGACGAGGGGCACCACCTAATTTTATAAATGAATTAGTACACGACTGACGTGTTGTCGCCACATGAAGTGAACTTAAGAGAACGTACGAGGTTACAAACCGAGAACATGCCTCCAAATTCATTGCGCACGTCCAAGTGACCCCAAACCATGAGGGCCTATTACAACAGAGCCTAGAACTTACGTGGCACCGCAGGTGCGGCAGGTTTCATACAAAATTTCGCAGGACTTATCTGCAGCAGTCACTTTCCTTGTGCTTCAAAATTTTGTATACCTATATGCCTAGTTCTTTCAACAATAATTTATATGTGAACAAATATATGAGGGTCAAGAAAATTGCCCGCAGCTTCCCTCGGGGGAACACTGAGGAGGATGCGGAGCATATAATTGGTTAACGGGGTGTTAAAGTGCGACTTACTTGGGTCGATGGCTAAATTGGTTAACGTGGTTGTGAAATGGGGTGTTAAATTGCGACTTACTTGGCTCGCTGGCTAAATTGGTTAACGTGGTTGTAGGAGGGGTGTTAAATGAGTGAACACATACGACACGTATGCGAAAGAGCGGTGTTTATTTATTGCGACGAACTTTGAGCACGATGGCTTTTTGGTCGGTAAAGTGAAGAGTGAGTGGATCGGGTTGCGACCTCGGACGTCGACGCACCGTACAAACCAACCGACGAGCGGCAACTGAGCGAGCGAGCACCGACCTTGAGTATATATACAGCGCGACGGCGCATGCACTGTCAGCTGTCGAATGTTCGAGAAGGGGGAGAAGCGCAACGGCGCATGCGCGCGCGTCAGCTGCCGATGTTCTCGAAGCGCGACGGCGCATGCGCGCGCGTCAGCTGCCGATGTTCTCGAAGCGTGACGGCACATGCGCGCTACATTATACAGCTAGCGAATGTTCGTGAAGAGGAGAAGCGCACGTGGTGTGTAGAGGAAGAAGGGTGCACAGATGGTGTAGGAGTGAAGCGCGCGCGGTGTGTAGAGGAGGAAGGGATGCACAGATGGTGGAAGAAGGAGGAGGAAGCTTGCGGACGGCGCCGCACTACAAGCCTCGAGTATTAGATGCTCCGCATCTAAAAAAAAGCACGTACGACACACAGGCGCTGCACCATTCACGCAGAGTTCTTCCACTTTTCATAGGGCTGCCCCACGGCGCTATGGGGCTGTTTATGTAAGTCCAGTATGTCATTCTATTCAGGACTGCTGCATCTGAAGACAACGAAATGAATGCGCCTTGAAAGCAATAACTATCGAAAACGCCGATAGCGTATGGGGTGTTTTAATGTTTTCGAAGAACCACAGTATGGCATGAGGTTTTTCAGATATCTTTAATATAGGTTTTTGGCATGTAGGCGTGCAGCCACGCAAAGTCATCAACGAACGAATTTAACAAAGGCAAGTCTAAAAAGTATTTCAGAGTCTACGTTCCATGCATATGTCGTTCGCAATATTTCGGTACATCGCACTGAACATGCAGTTTGGCTTATAGTACCAACACAAACCCCTCTGTATATGCAAGTTGTGTTTGGCACCGTTAGAATAACAACAGGGGCGATAGAAAATACTGGCGAAACATATCTCTGGTGCAAGTCACCCTTTATTTCAGCCGCTTCGCATTCAAAATATTGTTCCACATCTTGTTTACACTTTCATAAATGCAGTAGTTGAAGTGACTGAAGCAAGCTTGAGTTGCGAAGCCGACAAATGCAAAGGCTATTGCAACGCGAAACCGGATGCGAAAGAAACTGAAGTGTTGGCGGAAAAGTTGATAAAGCAGAATTTTGCACGCCATTGTGATCATGACATTGAGCACAGCCGCATGCGTTGTGCTCAAAAGCGAGTCCTTGGCTGGGTTCCGATTCTTAGACAGCACGTAGACAGTCTACGCAGACTGCTTAGAAGATAGCACTACGCTCATGCTGTCCGAAAATTGAAACACGTCTGGACGGCTTTTACGCGACGATGCACCACCTCGCGTCGAGAAGAGAAAGCTAAAATAAACAAACGTAACAGCTGTATTTTCTGGCCTATTTCCGGTTTAAATAAAAAACAAATAAACGTTACTCACATTGTGTGTCTAGGGAAGCATCTGCTTGTGTGCAGTCGACCATTCCCGCGAGATCCGATCTATCTGAGCGGTTCGCTGAGCCACCATCTTGTTTAGACAGCATAGTAGCCAGCATAGTATTTGTCTACGATGCGGTCTACTCGAAGCTGTCTATTTTGCCAGCTACGTGAGAATTGGAATGGGACTTAAGATGGCCGCCGTCCATTTAGCTGTCTATTTAGCCGTCTACGGTGAGTATTAGACCACACCCCTTATTTGCGGAAGTGAAACAGCCAGCCCTCACATGGCTGGTGTGTCATGAGCCGTAGCGCCAAGTACAAGTTAGGCCGCAAGGCACCTTATTCCCAAAATAGGTGGCTTATGTTATACTGCAGTGGAGATACCGAGTGATATTTTGCCCCCGCAATCCCGTGCATCCAAAGTTAACAGCAAAAGCAACAACAACGCAACCAACAACATAAATAGCACTAACGGTGGCATGAAGTATTAAAACACACGTGGTGGTCCCTTCCACAGCAACGTTTAATGTGAAGTACATGGAATACTCGCTGTTTACAAACCTTTGATGCTGAGAAAGACACAGAGAGGAAGAGAAGGTGAAAAATAAGTAGATTGTTATTAGTTTTTAAAGCAAGATTAATACGAAGCGCTCTGAGAAATTTCACGCCGGGACGATGGTCTGAACAAGATGCCGATATTTAAGAAGGAGGTAATGCCGTTGTACTGTCCCGCGAACGCGCTTATACTTGCAGACAAGTGTAGTCTCACGCTGCGGAATCAGTCTTATTTGCATCCTAGTAAAAACTGCTTCAAGTGCGCGTGAAACTTATGCGGGGCGTAATTGCCTTTGCATATTTAATGAGGGAGGAATCCGTGTGAGGTTGTATAATTGATGAACTGCCTTCTAGCGAGTCGAGGTGTTTATTTGAGTCTGTGTACCTGCTTTAATGAGGAGATTAAAAGAATATTGACTCGCTCGACACTTTAGAGAAGAGAAGGAGAAAGGTGTTGTCCTGCGAAGCACGAAGTACCGTTCGAGTGTATTTTTTTTTTTGCCTCCGTGCAAGAACATAGATGAACTGCAGGTGGATTATTGGTAGGATCACATGACAAGGTAAATTCAGTTCGCCTGTCGGAATATCTTGTACACGTTGATAGTCTCTAGGTCTGCAGTAGAAGTTTAAAAAAAAGTTTGAGCTATAAAACTTGTGCGGGACACCTTTTGTAAAGTTACTTGCGCCGCGTGGCGTCAGTGTCCGACGCAGAAGCCGTATTTTGGGGCCATCACGATTAGGCGGTAGGTGGCGTTGTGTTCGCGAGCGTTTTTTTTTTTTTTTTTGAGCACTCCCGATCGACTGCGCAGATAAGTGTTTTCGCATGTTTTGAGCTTGTCTTTATAATTATAAGGCAGCAGTTGAAATCTGCGTAGCACTTATTTTATGGTACGGCTTTTTCGGGGGTCAGTGACCAGGTATTTATTGGTTAGTGCGTGTGTGTGTGTTTGAATTTTTTGTTGTTTCTTTTTTCTTTTGCGACCCCCCGGCGGACGTGCGCGTACTTTTAACCCGCGAATTTTTGTAGTAAAGCTTAGACTTTCTTTTTTTTTCGTAGTGCAGAGCTCAAGTTTAGTAATTTTCAAGTATAAGGACAATTGGTGTCAGAATGACATGGTTAAAAAGACTGTAAAGTGTTAAGGATGTGGAGTGGGTTTGAAAGTGGACCCAAGTA
The DNA here is from genome assembly GCF_043290135.1 of Rhipicephalus microplus. Taxonomy (NCBI): domain Eukaryota; kingdom Metazoa; phylum Arthropoda; class Arachnida; order Ixodida; family Ixodidae; genus Rhipicephalus; species Rhipicephalus microplus. Next base: position 88,836,525 of record NC_134704.1, read on the forward strand.
TACAAGCGGATGGAGAAGAGGCTGACGCGATGTGTAGGAAATGTGAGGTCGAGGAAAAAATGGAGAAAATGATGGTTTCCCAGAGTGAACTGCTGATGAGAATCACCGAGCTCGAGACTGCGTTGGCGACAGAGCAAGAGAAAACGAGGGCAATGGGAGAAAGGCTGAAGTCCGCCGAGGAAGCACTAGCGAAACTCAACAAGGGAGCGACCTACCGAGAGAACAGTAGGGAACCGGCAACCAGAACGGTGGAGAAGAAAGAACAAGCCAGTATGGAAAAAAAAAACAGGTTCAGCTGGTTCAATTGTCGCAAGGCCCAGCTTCAGCGAGGTAGTGGTGAGGCTGGGAGGGGACAAAGCAGCGGCGTCACAGGTGCAAGTAGCCCCCAGGTGCAGGACGCTCCAGCTGAAAATTCACAGCATGTGATAATCGCCGGGGACTTGAATTTAAATCTATGCACAAAAACCATCAAAGGGAGGGTAGGAGGTGACAAGAGGGTTGCAGTAGGGGCGTTCCCAGGACGCAAGCTGGAAGCAGTCATGAGGCAAGCGAGCGCAAAACTCAAAACAACAGCTGATAGACGAAACCTCGTGATAATTTCAGGCGGTTTAAATGACGTCTTAAATGAAGATACAGCAGGACTAACAACCACACTGGCGAAAGGCGTTGATGACACGCGCGCCACTTCTCCTCAGGTACAGGTAGTGATATGCACGATACCGGAGGTACCGGTGCGTGATAGCAACCTGCAATGAGCGGTTGTCAACGCAAACCAAGAGATATGGCGGATGAGTCGAGAGAAAGGTTTTGTGGTGGTGGAAATAAACATAGAGGTGCATAGGTGGGGTGAATTTCAACGAGACAGAATTCACTTGGATGGGCGGCTAGGTCATGAGGGGGATCGGCGACTTGCAGGACGCGCAGTAGCTTTTCTGGGGAGCAAGCGGGCCCTTCGGGGTGCAGGAAAGCTATTGACGAGGAAAACAACCAGGGAGACTCTTTGACAGGTGGTATGGGCAGATACGATTCCAAAGTGGCACCAGTATCTAAGATAGGTTGAGTCCGGGGCATAAATAGACATAGCAACGAGCACCGAGCCAAAGCCGACACAGGATATATTACATGCAGGGTGGTAGGAACAGGCTAAAGTGGGAAGAGATAGAAGAACAGCTAAAGGAAGAGAGGCCGATGGTATACGGTTTTGTAGAAACACATCTCAGGGACATGGAACAACCTCCGAACAATCCGGGCACGCGGGGGAATATTGTAATAGAACAGAAGGCAGCAGAAAGGGGGGTGGTATTGGGGCATTCATTCATAAAAGTACAGAATGGCAAAAGGTCAAGCAAGAGTGCAAGGAACATTTATGGCTAAAAGGGAAAGTGGCAGGTCGAATGACACTCCTTGGTTTTGTGTACTTGTGGACGGGAGCAAAGGCCAGAGAGGAAAACCAGGCAATGGTAGAGTGTATATCAAAGGGAATTCAGGAGTTAGGAAGAGAGTGCGAGATAACTATACTAGAAGACATGAATGCGCACATAGAAGATATAGATGGGTATACCGACCCGACAGGCAAAATGGTCATGAATATGTGTGAAAGGCTTGATTTGATCATTTGCAACAGTACCGAGAAGTGTGAAGGGCGTATAACATGGGAGGTAGGAAGGCAACAGTCGACGATAGATTATGCACTGCTGTCACATAGCATGTATGATAAGCTCAGGGGAATGCACATAGATGGAGGTGGCTCCAGAAGTCTGCGCAGTGATCACAAACATATCAAGCTAAGTTTTTGAAGAGCAGTGAAAGTGGGAAGGAGACAAGATGAGCAACTACAGGAAAATTTTTATCCAGAAAGGCAAATTGAAATAGCCACTAAACAAAATGAGAAAGTAATCACGGAGGATAATAAAACAGTGTGGACATACACGAATCTGTTTGAGACTGTTTGAGCTAGAGCTTGCTAAGACGCGTGACCATTCACCCCAGAAAAGAAGACTCAAACCCAAAAGTTGGTAGAATGAGGTGGTTAAGAGAGCCATAGCAAAACGTCAGGAAGCCTCTAGGTAACACAGGCATGCTAAGCAGTGGGGTGAACCGACAGATGATGTTGAAAAAAAGGGAAACCTTTTTAAGGTGTAGAAGGGATCCATCCCGTCTGATCAATGAGAAGATTAGAAGAAAGGGAGCTCAGTGGCTGGCAGAAGTACATAAAAAGTATAAAAAGGCAGCTGCGAAATTTTCGAACCATCTAAACTCCCTAAGAAATGAGACGAATCTAGAGCAGAGGTTTATTACTACAGCCGAAGGTGCTAGGCTAGAAGGGGACGAAGCTATTGAATAAATAAGAACAAGGGTGACAGAAAAGTTTCAACGAAGAAGTGCTTTATGCACCACAATAGACAAGTATGAATCAAGTGGTGCAATGGCTCCATTTTCAAAACGAGAGTAGGAAAAGGCTGAGAAAAGGGTTCTTAGTAGTACATCAACAGGCCCAGATGGCATTCCAATTATGCTGATGAAGGCATTAGGTCCGAAGTCTAAGCAGGCTTTGAGAGAGGCAGTGAGCAAACTTATAATTGATGGTGAAGTTCCCGATGGATGGAAACTTAGCAGGATGAGCATAATCTATAAAGGAAAGGGGGACAAAGCTGACATAAACAACTACCGTCCTATAACAGTGACATCAGTGGTCTACAGGCTCGCGATGCAGATTATAAAGGAGCGACTGCAGGCAAGGATAGAGGATGAGGGGGTGCTGGGGGAACTGTAGAATGGGTTTCGGAAACACAGGAGGTTGGAGGACAATCTGTTCTCCCTGACGCAGTGCATCTAAATAGCAGAAAAGGAATACAGGCCCCTGTGGCTAGCATTTTTGAATATCAAGGGAGCGTACGATAGCGTGGTTCAAGAGGAATTGTGGGGAATACTGGACACACTAGGCGTGGAACATGTAGTCAGTAATCTTTTCAAGGATATCTATAAAGGTAACAAGGTAGTTGTAACGTGGGAAAAACAGGTATTAAAGCCTGCAGAGGTAAAATGGGAGCTTAGGCAGGAGTGTTCCCTGTCACCCTTACTATTCATGATGTACCTACAAGGATTAGAGGCCAAATTAGAGGGAAGTGAACTGGGCTTCAACCTCTCTTTGGTCAAACAAGGAAAACTCATTAATCAGGCACTACCAGCATTAATGTACGCAGATGATATAGTGCTAATGGCTGACAACAAGGAAGATTTGCTGAGATTGATGGACATCTTCGGTAAAGAGGGAGGTTAGATTTTAGATTCAGTAAGGAAAAATCAGCCGCCATGATTTACAATGATAACGAAGTTAGTGAGCTTAAATACAGGAGGTCACGCTAGAGAAAACAGATAAATACAAATATCTGGGCGTACGGATAAGCAATGGGGCCGAGTACCTAAGGGAACAAGAAATATACGTGACGACTAACGGTAACAGGAATGCAGCAGTGATGAAAAATAGGGCACTGTGGAATCACAATTGGTATGATGTGTTGGGAGGAATATGGAAAGGGGTCATGGTTCCTGGGCTGACGTTCGGCAATGCGGTCTTGAGCATGCGATCAGAAGTTCAAGCAAGATTAGAAATTAAGCAACGTGGAATAGATAGGCTTGTTTTAGGAGCTCACGGGAACACACCAAATCAGGGACTAGAAGGTGATATGGGATGGACAACATTTAAGGGCAGGGAAGCTAGCAGCAAGATAAAATTTGAGAAGGATTGAGAGAAATCGGGGAGGAGCGTTGGGCTAGGAAGGTTTTCAGCTACTTGTACTTGAAGAATGTCGATACAAAATGGAGGAAGCGAACCAGGAAATTGACTGGTAAATACTTGGAAAACAGCAGGTGGCCAAACTAAAAAGAACTATCGGTTAACAAGAAAGTGAAGGAAACGGAGACTGAAATGTGGAGAGTCGTCATAATTAAGAAGTCCGCAATAGAGATCTATCAAACTTTTAAGCAGGAAATGGCCAAGGAAACGATCTAGTATAATACTCGGGGTAGTTCTCTACTGTTTGAGGCCAGGACGGGAGTATTCCGAACCAAGACATATCGGGCCAAATACGAAGGGGTAGACACAGTATGCACTGTGTGTGGAGTGGAAGAAGAAACTGCCGAACACTTGATATTGTTCTGTAAAGGGCTTCACCCTATAATTCAGGATGATGGCGCAGAGTTTTTCAAAGCACTGGGGTTTAGGGACAGGGAGGGCAAAATAGACTTTAAGCGCGTAGACTTAACTAGAAGGAGGTTATCTGATTGGTGGCTAAAGTCAAGGCCCGAGTGAAAATTAAACCCGTCACTGGAAAGTAGGAATCCTCAACCTCAATATTTAAAGAAAAAAAGATGAATCTAATGGTTAGTTCACTAAGTATTACGGCTAGGTGGCGTTAGCCACCGCCCGATCTACAGGGTACAGCCACATCCATCCATCCATCCATGATCACCACTATCATCATCATGGTTAGATTGGCAGTGCCAGCGGTGACCTCTGGCGGCAAGCCTTGGTGGTGGCAGGAGAGAACTGAGCGAGTATTTTTTGGCGTGGGGTGGTAGCACGGACAGTTGCCTCCAGCGGTGGGTCTGCCGTGGACGGCATCACGGACCGCCTGCGGTGGGCCTACGTTGTGAGTCGGGCATTAGCGACACAGCCTTGTTTGTCATGTTGTTCAGTGTTGTTTACTATTGTGCAAGGATGTCTTAGCGTGTTGATCACAATTTATGTTATAGTAATTCGGCGGACAATATTGTCGATCTACGTGTAGTTAAATAAATGTGAGTTGTTTGGTTTGGTTCGACCACGTCTGCTGTGTCCATTCACTCCATTAGCGGTGCGCTCACCATATCGAGACCCCCCACTGACTGCCAGCGTGGAGCTCTTGAAGTATCGAACGATAGTTATCCTGGTTCGGTACACGCTTTTGTTAGAGCTAGAATAAAGTAGGCCTAGGGGAAATTCTTTGTTAGCGTCGGAGGTGTGCTTCGTTGAGAGCGAAGAAATCGGCTTTTGTGACGTGTTTGGACTTGTCGGAAGGTTGAGTTCTTATTTTTTCCTTCTCGCAAGTAATTTTTGTTTGTTTTTGTGCTTGGTTCTCAAGAACGTTGTTTCATTGGGACGAGAGCCATGTGGTCTGGATCTTGGGGTGAGCAAAGCTTAGAGCACGTGGATTGTCGGCCAAGTCTGAAGCGAGTGAGTACGGAAGCCTCGTATGTAATCCGAGTTTCTGTAAATAGCTTCTCCTATTTCTTTGGGCTCAGGGAGCCGGGCATCGTTGCTGTTTTGCCTCGCAGCTCGACGCCGGGGCGTCCTGACACCGTCTGGGACGGGGGACGCCGATTGCTCGGTAAGCTGTTGTGTGCGGTGAGCGATAGGGCCACCTTACTAAGTGGATGTCTCCTATCAGCTGCCTCTTCTGCGCCCAGGCTGGGTGCTGGGTGGATGCCGGTTGTAGCCAAGCGACTGATTAGGCATAAGGCTCCGCGCAGGCGCCTGTCACACGTGGCACAACTAGGTGGATTGTGGCGTTGGGATTTCGCACACTGCTTCCCTTACTTTTTTTTATCTTTATCTTGGGATGCACGAGTTAAGTAACGTTACCTTTATTTTAGATTCAAGCAGGGTGTCTCGGCCGCCACCGATGTATTAGCTAGCAGTACTGACCATCGTACCACGTGGGCGAGGATCCCGAAGCTCCCTTCTCATTGCCCTACTGAATTGTTCTGTCGAGTGTTTTGAATGTACGCAGCAGGACTGACGTAACCCACGGCTGGCTGTCTTCTGCACAACGTCTACGCCGTTGGCCAGGCATGCAGTCGTAAGATCGGGCGATGGACATGTCTGGGACCTGCGAAACTGCGTGCAGTTGGGCGCCCTCGTGAGTGCTGGTCGCATTCGGAAGACGTGCCGGTGCGAGTGACGGTTCGTCGCACCGACGGCAACGCTGCTGTTGCGGGGCCGGTACTGAGGTGAAGTCGTTGAGCTGGACAGTGCAGCATGTCGACCGGCGGCAGTGTCGTGGTGCACGGACATTATGTAGGGACTTCTGTTGCCAGTTTTTGTTATAGCTTGTGTAGCTGATTTCTTTCATGATTTTTTTCGGGATATGATTTGTAATAAGATTGGGAAAGATGTGGAGGACACCCCTTAAAAAGTTGTTTGCGTCGTGTGGCGCACATGTCTCACGCGGAAGCCGTGTTTTAGGGGTCGCAACTATTCATCTCTTTCATTTCATTTTATTTTACCCTCTGGACCAAAGTATTAAAGAGAGTGGTTAACAATACATTCAGAAGTAAAACAAAAACAAAGCAGCAAAAGTGGCTAGGTAATACCAAAAATAATTGGTCAGTTAAGTCCTGGAGTGATCATGTCCGTAATGGCCAAGCGAAACATTGAGTGGTCCTCGATAAAAACAATAGTGCCGAGAAGGTGGTTGCATTCTCGAGACGTCCTGGGAGTAAATGATTCGTGACAGGTTCTGGTGTGGCAGTGCATTATCGCAACCTTATGGACATGATCAATGCGAGAAGAAATGTACGAAGGACATGATAAAAGGTTTTCAAGCAGGTAAGAATTGTAGAAAGATAAGTTATGAAATAAAGCAAGGCGAAAACATTTACGTCGGGATGAGAGGAGAGGAAGTATTTAGGTGTTTTTCATGGAAGTTACGCTTGATTTTCGGCTGTAATCGCTATAAATGAAACGAACGGCGTTATTTTGGATTAGTTCAAACGATTGAATATGGGTGGTCCCAGATGGGCGATGCGTAATCCATTTTACTCCTAATGAGTATTTTATATAAGGTTAATTTTATGAGGAAGAAGTTGAAGAGACATTCTGCCGGATATATCCTAGCATGCGGTTAGTATAGCTAATTAGCTTATCAATGTGTAGAGACCAGAAAAGTGTCGAAGTTATGTAGATGCCAAGGTACTTGTAGAATTATACGGCTTCTAGGGAAATGTTATTAAGATAATAGTTTGGCGGAGGGACATTGTTACAAGTTACACGAATTGTTTTACATTTAGAAACGTTTAGTTGCTTCAGCCGTACGCCACACCACTTAGAGGTAGTGTTAATATTGTATTGTACGGACTTGTTATTGTTGTTATCTGAGATTTCGCGGAGAATGACGCAGTCATCTGCGAAAAGATAAATGTTGAAGGAAACAGTGGGGGGTAAGTCGTTATTGTAGATGAGCAAATAAATAGGGTCTAAAACTGATCCCTGTGGTACATCAGAATCCACAGGGTTAAAGAAAGATGTATGACCGTTTGATGCAACGTATTGTGACCAATTTGAAGAAACATCTCATGCCATATGAACAGGTTAGGATCAAGACTATGTTTACCAAGTTTAAAGAGAAGAGGTTGGTGACATACTTTGTCAAAGGCCTTGGCGCAGTAAAAAAATACACAGTCTGTGAAAGAACCTTTGTCAAGAATAAGATGGAGGCTGTGAGTAAAAGAAAGAAGTTGTGTTTCGCAAGACAAGTTTTTTCCGAAACCATGTTGTGATTGTGTGAATCATGAATTACTGTCTAGGTGCTTTGCTAAGTTTGAGTACAGAATATGTTCGAGAACCTTGAAGGAAATGCTGGTGAGAGAGATGTGGCGGTAGTTAAGGGTGAATTTCTGCTATCGGACTTGTGAATCGGGACCACATTCCCGACCTTCCAGTCAGCAGGTACCTGATGGGTGTCTAAGGATTGCTGAAATATTCTTGAAAGTAGAACAGATAAATAAACAGAGTACCTTTAAAAAATTTAGCATTAAATCTGAACCCGGAGTTGATGACAACTTGAGACCCTTAATTACATCTTCAATCCTAAGAGGCTCAATGATAATAAAATCCATAACAGGGTGACTTCAACTCTCAGGATAAGTCCATTTGGGTTTGGAAAGCACGACAAAGTTGTTGCATAAAGCAGAATTAAGAAGCTTGGGGCATACATACATCCTCTGGTACCGGTGAACTGGTGGAATCGATCAATTCCACGGAATTGTCACAAAAAGGGCTTATAACTAGGCATTTTTTTTGGGGGGGGGAGGGGATTCTTCGCACAACTATTGAGCGGTAGGTGGCGTTGTGTTTGCGATTGTTGATCACTACTATCATCATCATGGTTAGATTGATAGTGCCAGCGGTGACCTCTGGCGACAAGCCTTGGTGGCGGCAGAAGAGAACTAAGCGAGTATTTTTTGGCGTGAGGCGGTAGCGCGAACGGTTCCCTCAAGTGATGGGTCATTCCGTGGACGGCACCACGGACTGTCTGCGGTGGGCCCACGTGGTGAGTCAGGCGTTAGTGACACCGCCTTATTTGTCATGTTGGTGAGTGTTGTTTAATACTATGTAAGGATGTCTTAGCGTGTTGATCACGATTGATGGTATAGTAATTCGGCTGACGATATCGTCAATCTAAAAGTTTGAATAAATGTGAGTTGTTAGGCTTGGTGCGACAACGTCTGCTGTGTCCGTTCATTCCAAGAGCGGTTCGCTGATTATATCGAGACACTCACAGGCTTATTGCCACATGGGTACAATAAATAAACCGCAAAAATGGTGGCAAAACAAAACTGCGTATAGGCAGCTTGACTAATCCCATATCCCCGAATTATACAAGCAGCAACATGCAAGAACTGTCACTTGTTGCAATGTCAAAATAGAAGCACGAAGAGCAAATGGATTGTGTCGACGAAGAGTGGGTGTATGTTGACCCGTTTCTTCAAGGAATAAACACTTGTAAGTGAGCGCCCGTGGTGTCTATATTTGTTTCTTTCTGTGTGTGGTTAATCTTTCGGCGTGAACTTGAATATTTAATCAAGACAAAAGGGATAAAAGTCGACAAGAAACACACTCTTTCAAAAACACAGAAGATAAGTTAACATTCATTATGTGACCAGAAGTAATTCGTTTTTACAAACATAACGTATGTTTCCATCGCGTAAGGTATATTTGTACAGTGTTGAGGGAAGAGAGTTGAAAAGTGTTATTAGAGTAGTAGGAAAACGACACTATTTATTTTTTTTTATTTACAGATACTGCCAGCCCTTAACCTGGCTATTACTGGCGTTGAAAAGAAAAACATAAAAGTATACTTACTTTAGAATAATTTAAATTTAACTTAATAATTGTCACTTACTCAAAGGGGCAAATATGAACAAAAACTCACCAAACGCGACCAGATCAAAAAAAAAAGCACCTGATTGTATACAGATAAAACAAAGCTTAGTTAGCTACAAATGAGACTATGCACGATTGCGTTTCAAGAATAAATCTACAGATGAAAATAAAAGGGCTTTTCAGTACAGGAATTACATCAGTTCATAGCTTTTGGAAAGAAGCTATACTTATAGCAATCAGTTAAAACAGCATGGGCACGAATGAACATTGAATGACGAGGTCTAGAGTTCTCGCCAAAAAGAATATCGAAATAGTCAGCAGATGGTATGATGACATGGTGAATAGTATTCAGGTAAAGATATTTAAGTCTTTCATATTTAGTTCCAGCCTGAATGATGGGTAAGTCTGCTATTACCCATAGTTGAGATGGTGAATCTGTTCACCTACATCTATTTAATATAAACCAGACTGCTGGACTCTGAATGTTTTCAATTTTTTAGATGTTTGTAATAAAAAAAAGATCCCAGATGGTTGGAACGTATTCTATGATTGGCTTAATAGGTGTTTTGTAGGCTAAAGATTTCGTTTTTTTTGTTGCAAATGGCAAATTGTGCCAAATACACAGAGAGACTTGATGGCCTTTGCACACACACAATCTATGTGCTTATTCGAGCGAAGATTACTAGTTATTATCAAGCTAAGGTACTTATACGGTTAAACTCTGACAAGTTCGTGGTTATGAATAAAATACGCAAATTTATGGTCCCGTTTTCTTGTTCGAGAGACCACCACAAGTACATTTTTTACTTGTTTTAGCACCATTTGCCATTTTGCGCACCACATGGGGCAAGTAATGATGGCAAGTAATAATATCTGCCTATGAGGCATGCCGTAGTGGAGAGTTTTGGAAGGATCTAACATCAGGTGTTACCTAACGTGCCCTAACAACGTCTTCATCAAAATGGGACCTCAGAGGCACGGACTGAAATCGTGGCCTCCATGTCGGCAGCTGAGCACCGTACCAACTGCGCCACCGAGTCGGATAGCCCAGATATCACGACAACGACTTATCATGCAACACTTTTAATGCGATAACGTTAAAGAGTTTATTTCGAGGAAATTCTTGTGTAGACGTCGGTGGTTTTGTGCGAAAAATTATCATGATCTGTGTTACAAAAAGAATCGAGAAATATGTAAACAAAACAAATACAAAAAACTTTCGGGTACAAGCGAGGATCGAACCCAGGCCATCTGTGAGGAAAGCAGGTGTTCTAAAACTAAAACAGAGCCACCATTCTGCCTTGACACGCAGTGAAAATAAGTTCCTCTGGTTAGAACTGCTTTACGAACACTTATTTGATTGATTGATATGTGGGGTTCAACGTCCCAAAACCACCATATGATTACGAGAGACGCCGTAGTGGAGGGCTCTGGAAATTTTGACCACCTAATGTTCTTTAAGGTGCTCCCAAATCTGAGCACACAGGCCCCTTGCGTTATCGCCTCGCTGTACGAATTCTTGTGTCACAGGCTTCACAGTGCAATATGTAGCATTGCAGCAATATTGATTTGTACAAGCGTACACTGTGATCTGCCATCAGAACATATATGTGATTATCAAAATGGCTTTAGTTTAGTTTAGTTTATTTACCTTAAAAGTCTTCTGAAGGAAACACCACATAAGCGATAAGTTAAGAATCTCCTACATGATTTACCCAATGAATAATTTCGTATTGATTATGTACACGTTGTTGAAACAAGGATGGGCAGGTAATGGCGGCAATGTAAGCACCAAGGCCGTTCCAGCCTATGGCAGTACGCGGGATGAGTGGGGCAGAGAAGTGGGCAGTTCGGGCTCGTGGACCTTATTGCGGATGAGATCTGCGGTGAGAAATGCGTGCAGCGGAAAAGATTAAGGGTGCTGTAAAAGAGTATGCGAAAAAGAGCAATATGGAAGTGCGTCGACATAAGAAAGCTACGGTAAACCGGATTTGGCCATAAGTTCAGAAATGCTGTTTTAGTTAGAGTGAATACTTTATAATGACGGATCAGCATCGGTTACCAAGCAATTCACTAATTCGTTTCATGACATCCGCATGCAAGTCAAGTTTTTTTAGCTTGAATAATATGTGCTGAGGGTTATCTTATCGAAGATCTTGGAGATAACCTTGAAGATAATGTCGCTCTGTGTAATAATAATAAGAGTAGTATGAAGGCTATGTAGAAAAATGGCAAGCTGTGTATTACAAGATAATCTTTTGAAGAATCCATGCTGAACAGGATCAGGAAAGTCGTTCGAGTGAAAAAAGCTTATAGTTGAAAGCTGTGGCTTCGTTGTTTGGAGGAGCCGACTCATAACAAAAGACACACACGTGTCTTTTACAAAAGATAATAAAAGACACAGACTTATTCCTTTAGGACCACGTAGTGAGTGCATGACAAGTTTGAAATTATGTGCAAAATTGCACGTGACTCAAAACATGCTATTTGTTACATGCCCCACCGTGGTGATCTAGTGGCTAAAGTATTCAGCTGATGATGCACAGGTCGAATCTTGGCGGTGGTGGCAGCATTTTCGATGGAGGCGGAAATGCTGAAGGCCCCCATGATCATATTTAGGTGCACGTTAAAGAACCCCAGGAGGTCGAAATTTCCAGAGCCCTCCACTGCGGCATCTCTCATATGGTGGTTTCGGGGCGTTAAACTCCACATATCAATCAGTCAATGCTACCAGTTACACGGAATGTAGCCATATGCCAATGCTTCTCTGACACAAGCCACACTAAACTTCATCGATTGGATCGTTGTGAATTTACACTCTTCAAGCGACCTAAAAAATAAATACTATGAACTAAGTGGATGATGTACGCACTAGGGAAAGGATACCGCTACTAAGCTTAATTCTTACAGGTCATTCAGCTTAAGGAAGCCCCAATTGTTTTTTGCCGTGCCTTCAGTTCAAGCGCTCTAATTAGTTACCATTCCGTGTGCACTACACAAGTTGTGAGTGAGTGGTTAACTTCTTGTTTTCTATTTACTCATTGTAACAGTCTGATTCAGCACGTTAGAACTGAACCGATCGTCACTGATTCCATCATGTTCACGAAACTTTTTTACCACATTGCCCACTTCTTTATGTATGGTCATCTTGTAATACTACAAATCGGCCACTGCTGTCAAATCGCATAGTAAATAAAATTTCACCACTTTCGCGTTTATTTGAGAAGCGGCTTTTATTCATCAAGTTATCAATGGCTCTGAGCTAACTCGCCGTATATTTTTATACAATGAATATATTACCATGCATCGAGGAAGTCTAGTGACTGAAATGAAATTGAATAATGTTCTCGTACTTGTAATTAGTGAACCAAGCACACTTCTATACGGAGAAGTGGCGGATGATTGCGACATTTTTTACTGGACTGAGAGAGCTCTAACTTGAGTAATTAGAAACTGCTCATTCAACATCTGGCCAAGCAATACTTAATTTTACATATTAAATTTTGGCTGCTGACGCGCAGGTCAGGGTCTCGAATCCCGGCCGGCTGCCACGTACGGCGGCCACATTTTTGATGGAGGTAAAAATTCTGTTGGCCCGTGTGCTCAGATTTGGGTGTGCGTTAAACAACCCCGGGAAGTCAAAATTTTGGGAGCCCATCACTACGGCGTGTCTCACATATATATATATATATATATATATATATATATATATATATATATATATATATATATATATATATATTTAAATATATATATATATATATATAAGTATGGTAGTTTTGGGCCGTTCAACTCAAACAATTATTCTATTACCTCTTAAACTTTTGAAATTATTTATTATTTTTTATTTTCAATACTGCCAGTCTCACTTGGAGACCAAAGCAGGTGGGCATACAGATAACAACGTGAGTGCAACAGAATACACGCAGTGCACAGTACAATGGCATGTCATACAAAGAAGTGTTCTCTCTAATACAACATTAGTATATACAACGGAAGAATCAAGGTTAATACAATCCAATGAAACACAAAGAAACCATTAAAAAAAAGAATTTGCATGAATATGAAACCTTTTCCTTTCCCTTTTCATGGTTGGGGCTTATTTCCTATCGCGTCACAAAATATTGATGATGATTCTATGGCAGCTACTGTTGGGTCGAGGTTGTTCCACTCCCTAACTGCTGTAGGAAAAAATGAGTATTTAAACGTGTTGGAGTTGCAAAAGTATTCAGTTAACATTTTATCGTGTTTATTACGCGATATCCGGGATCTAGAGAAGGTGATATATTTGGAAGAAATTATGTTGAAGTGGTTGTGCAGAAGGCTATGCATGAATTTTAACCGAGCTTGTCTTGCTCTGCCTGCCAGTGTGTCTAAACCGGATGATGCTAGAAGTTCAGTGGGCGAGTCAGTACGTTTGTATTTGTTATGGATGAACCGTATCGCTTTTCTTTGAACTTTTTCTAGTTGATTTACGTTAGTAATATTGTGAGGGAACCAAACAGTGTTAGCATATTCTAGTACTGGCCGCACAAAGGTTGTGTAACTGAGGAGTTTGATAGGAGTGGGAGCAGACTTCAAGCACCTTTTAAGAAAGAATAACTTACGAATAGCTTTTGAGGATATGTTGGCAATGTGTTTGTTCCACTTGAGGTCGGTTGCTAGAGTAAGTCCTAGGTATTTGTGTTCATAAACTTTAGTTAGTTCAGTGTCATTAAGTGAGTAAGTAAATTCTGACGGGTTCTTCTTTTTTGTTACCGTCATTGACACAGATTTGCTGGTATTAATAGACATTTGCCATTGTTCACACCATGTGTTTATCACGTTAAGTTGTCTGTTCAGGGTGTGGTGGTCTTCGTAACACAGTATTTCTTTATAGATAATGCAGTCGTCTGCGAACAGCTTTATGTTGCATTCCATGTTAGTGATGATGTCATTAATATAAATTAAAAACAGCAAGGGCCCCAAGACCGAGCCCTGAGGTACACCAGATGAGATGGGAACAATGTCGGATGATGTTTCATTGAAATGGACGAATTGCGAACGCTGGGATAAAAAATCGCCAATCCAAGCAGAAATATTTCCGATGCCAATTATTGCCTCTAGTTTTGCTATTAACTTGTTGTGACACACGCGATCAAAAGCTTTGCTAAAGTCCAAGAATATAATGTCTGCTTGGCCGCGATTGTCAATTATCTGTGCAAGGTCATGAACAACTTCCGTTAATTGCGTCACTGTTGACATTCCGCGTCTAAACCCGTGCTGGCTGGGTGTTAATATGCGATTTTGTTCAAGATATACTGTCAGATGTTTTAAAATGATATGTTCTAGGATCTTGCATGATGTACTGGTAAGGGATATGGGTCGATACTTAGACGGGGAGTTTATGTCACCTGATTTATGAATTGGTATCACCTTTGCCTTCCTCCAGTCATTTGGCACACGTGCAGTTGATAGTGAAAAACGATAGATAATACCCAGGTATCTGCTGCACCATTCCGCGTATCGTTTCAGGAATTCATTTGGAACATTGTCAGGGCCGCTTGATTTTTTAGCATCTAATCCAAGTAGAAGGTTAAGGATTCCCGAGTCAGATATGATGAGTGGGTCGATGCTGGAGCCTGTAGAAACGACCGATGGAAGACACCCGTTATCTGTAGTAAATACAGATTGAAAGTACTTGTTGAATACATCAGCCTGGACAGCATTTTCATCATGAGTGCGTTCTGGCGCCAAAGTATTGCGTGCACGAAAGTGATTCCAAAATCTCTGCGGATTATTTTTTAGGAAATCTGGTAGGATTGTATTAAAGTATTGTTTCCGTGACTGGTTCAACTTTTGTTTCAGCTCTTGCTTGGCACCTATCAGCTTAGATTTCACGACTGATTGACTTTCTGTATGCTTCAGTGAACGACGTAACCTCTTAACTTTCCTTTTGGCATGTATAACCTCGCGCGTTACCCATGGGCTGTATTTTCTTGGTTTCCTAGTTTTTAACGGTATAAATTTGGTAATGCAGTCATGTATTATGCCCTTAAACTTTATCCAGAGGACATTTATATCTGCCGACGGATCAGAAGCAAATTCTGAAAATGATGTGAACTCATGTGCCAGGGACGTCAAAACGCCAGCGTCGTTCGATTTCTCAAAGTCAATGATTTTGCTTTCAAAGGACCTTTTCGAAATAGAACATGATAATGGTAGGTGGCATATCGGGATATCGTGGTCGGATATTCCTTCAATAATGCCAGTTTGCAATGTATTTAGTTGAAAGTGATCACTGATCAGTATTAGGTCAAGTATGTTGTTTGCAGTACCTTGCGAGCGCGTTGTTTGGCTAACTACTTGTTCTAGACTAAAATTTAGCATCAGATCAATCAGCGCTTCGGAAGCATGTGATGAATATTCCTTTGTGTTCCAATTAATGTCTGGTAAGTTAAAGTCCCCCATAATGATAATTCTTAGGCTTGGGGCGTGGTTCTGCAGAAACTCATGTATGTTCCTTACGCAATCTTCGTTCGAGTCAGGACTTCGGTAAACGCAGCCTGTAATTATGGCAGTGCTGTTGCAGATGATTCTGAGAAATTAGCTAGGAACTACAGTATATATTTATTATGTATTATAATTCTCGTCTTTTCATTCATCATTGGTGATTTATGGCGATTTGGTAAAGAAAAGGAACATGTTATTAACTACATTGTAAACATAAATAGCGGAGAAGTTGGTCTGAGCTGGTTTGAGCCAGCCTGAGTGCTCTATAGATGATACATTGGTGTAAGGTGGTGCTAAATAGGAACAAGAAGTAAAGCTATTGTGATGATATATGCTCATAAAGAAATTATTGTAAATTGATAGTTCGCGACAGACGTTCTGTGTCGCGTATTCCATTCATTCCGCCATATGTTCGTGTTATCTAAGGGCATCTGTGAACATGAATGAATACCAACTATGACACTTCAATGATTTTTTTCAAAAGTACCATTATTACCTCTATTGCATTGCGCAAAAAACGGACGGAAACACGAAGCAGAGAAAAAAGACAGACAAGCGCAGACTATCAACTCAAGCTTTAATGCAAGACCGAGGCAATATATAAAGGAAATATTAAAAAAGCAGAGGAAGGCAAAGCGGGAGGAGTAAAGGGCACGAAAGGCCAAATCAACAAAATATAAGTCTCATCAGGAATAGCACGCACGTCATACAAAACCTAGAAAGCTCAATTCCTTATCGTGTATGGCCACAGAGGGAACATTGACGCGCGACTCGAAAATCTTGTGATTATGCGCAGCCTTAATATGTTCACGCACTTTTTGGTTCTCATGCCGAAACAACACAGACGTTTCATCAAAGAGTGGCACGCAACCGCATTCCCAACAGTGGGCTGCAAGATGAAGGCCGGAGTGGCCTTCACCTACATGGCAAGTCACTTGAATCTTTCACAAAACTTTTCTTCTTTTGCCTGGGGTCTTTCTTTATTTCTTACCAAGGTAAGGTGTACCTGACAAAGAAAGGCGTATGTATTGGGTCTAGTGTGGCACTGGTTTTAAGCGATGTTTTTCTAAAGAGACTTGATCGGGTGCTCCAACTGGTTTTACAGGCCTCAGTAATCAGAGTTGTCCGTTATGTCGATGACTACATCGTTTTCTTTCCGTAAGGGAACTGAAGATATGTCGGCAGGTATTTAAAGAGCTTTGAGCAGTGTGCTCTTGGCCTGAAGTTCCCTTCAGAATACTTAAAGGACCAATGTATACAATTTTTCGATCTTCAGCTACAGTTCTCATCCACGCATGTGTGTTGGTGCTACACCTTTATCGGTTCGTGAAACTTGTGCTGAACTATAAATTGGTTCACACGAAACTGGTTAAACATGCGATTGCACTCTCTTCTTTTTAGCTCTGCACTGAAGAAATCTTTCACTCAGTACATTGAAAAAAAAGTTTTGCTTGGCAAGTCCAAAAATGAGACAAGCAGGCTTCCCAGGGGATGTAAAAGAACTTGTTGTTGGGCTAGTTGGTAGAGCATTTTGAAAAGTTGATTTGAGTGCGAAAAATAGACACGATCACTCACACGCGCACACACCCATGCATCAAACACACACAGCGCTCACTTCCGACTGATTTATTCATAGCTCGAAGGCTTGAATTTACACAGGACACTTTGTGCGCACACACACCATAGAAGGCCAACATCATACATTATTAATGCGTACAGTTAATCAATGTCGGAGCCTCAGCCGCGTTTCTTCCTATCGCACACACGTTGGCACAGTCTTCCGATTTTTTTTTGGTGCGGAAAACACCATCGGTACGCAGTGCCTGGCCACGACTTTCTTGAGGTTGTGCGAGACTTTATAAATATATGGCACAACTTCTGGCCTAATCCTCAAGGGCTGAGTAGCATTCATCGCTTCCCGCGTGTATTAGGCCACAAGTTGTGCCATATATCCATAAGGTCTCGCACAACCTCACGAAAGTCGTGGCCAGGCACGGCGTACCGATGGTGTTTTCCGCACCAGAAAAAATCGGAAGACTACCAACGTGTGTGCGATAGGAAGAAGCTCGGCTGCCAGAAGAAACATGACAGGGCCTTTGTTAAGTGTTGCAGTGGGGGTTGTGTACTCCATACCCTTATCCTGCGGAAAGGTGAACATTGGCCAAACCAAACGGTGTATTAATGACCGATTAAGGGAACACGCCCAAAAATTAACAAAAAAGAGATGACAAGTATGCGCACCTGGCTGCGCATGTCATCTCGTGTGGTTGTGACGCACGATTTTCTGAGATGAAGATTCTTGGCAGAAGCACAAGGTAAACTGCACGTGAAGTGTTAGAGGCCTTTTTCATTGAAAAAAATAAAGATCACTGTGTAAGCGCCCCTTCAATTTCGTTGTTACCAAGCGAACTTTAGTTTATCGCTCCGAGGCTATGATATTGATTAACTGTACGAATTGATCATGTATGCTGTTGGCCTTCTATAGTGTGTATGCACACAATGTGTCCTGTATATATTCAAGCCTTCGAGCTATGAATAAATCAGTTGGAAGTGAGCGCTGTGTGTGTTTCATGCATGGGTGTGTGCGTGTGTGAGTGATCGTGTCAAGTTTTTGTGCTCGAATCACCTTTTCGAAATGTTCCCAGGGGATGTATTGTTGAAGGTCTGCGAAATGTTGAAGAAAATAAATAGAGGCCCTGGTGTTGGTTGCAACTTGGATGAGAAGGTGAAGCATAAGAAATTTGTTGTTCTATGTGTTCACGGATTTACACACTGCCTAAAAATATGGCATCAAGGTATGACGTCCGAGTGGTTATTTCTGCCAGGAACAGGTTATCCACCTTATGTGGCAATGTAGATAGACGAGTTGCGAATAAGATATATGTACAGCTTATACATGCGATGTTAATCATATTTCTAATTATGTATCATGTATCACCGGTATTGTCTACTCCATACCCTTGTCATGCAATCGTGTATACGTGGGTCAGACAGGCCGCTGTCTGAATGTTTGACTTCGAGAACATTTCAATTCTCTGAAAGGTCACTCTGGCCTTCATCTAGCAGCCCACTGTAGAGAATGTGGCTGCGTGCCGCTCTTTGATGAAACATCTATGTTGTTTTGGCATAAAAACCAAAGAGTGCACGAACCTATTGTGGATGCACATATTCACAAGATTTCTGAGTCGTGCGTCAGTGTTTCCTCTGTGGCCGTACATGATAAGAAGCTGAGCTTCCTAGGTTTTGTATGACCTGCATCCTGTTCTTGATGTGGCCTAGATTCTGATTTGGCCTCTCGTGTTTTTTACTCCTCCCCCTTTGCCCTCCGTTGCTCGTTATTCTTTACTTTATATATCGCTTCCGTCTTGTAATAAAGCTTCAGTTGATAGCCTGCGCTTGTCTGTCCTTTTTCGCCACTCCGTGTTTCCGTCCATTTTTTTTACGCATTACATTATGAATCGGTACTAACTTGTCGAACTAGCCATTTCTTTGGACCGTTATTACGTCGCAACTGCAGAATGAGGCTATGAGAAAACAACAGAGCCCTAAAAATGCCTATCTACCTACGCTGATGAATGATCATCTGGACAGAGTTACGTCTCAAAGGACTGCTAGCACCCAATAGAGGTGACCAGGCAAGATTTTGGAGTTTCATAACTAAAGCGGTATGCCTTCGGCATTTCAGAGCGACGCCGTCAACGGCGTGCAGAACGCTGGAGGTTGCTTCGTTTTGAAACGACATTACGGGCTGAAAGCGATCGTTTTCAGGAAAAATTTGGCAGTTGGTTTGCAAGTAATAAGGAGTTTTAGAATACCGTTTGCAAGCGCTACGGGCGTTGCGGGCGTAGCGGGCGCCGTATGAGTTTTAGAATAGCGTTTGCCCTGCTGCGATCCGCTACGCACGATCGCCGTGACACCGTAGCCTCGAAACCAGCGCTTGCGTTCCACATGCGAGTCGCCATCACTGCCCGTAGCCTCGAAACCAGCTTTTGTGGGCCACATACACACACTCTCAAGTTGAACACATTAAGTATGGTGTCCCCCAGGGATTGATTCTTAGACCGATCCTATTCCTGCTGTTCATTAATGATATCGTAAATATCGATGGACACAAGAAAAATATATTGTATGCTGAAGACACAAACGTTTTTTTTCGCAGGTTCAAACGTATGTGAACTATATGAAGAAGCTAACGTTTGGATGGAGAAACTAAATTCATGGTTAAATGCAAATAAACTTCAATTGAATATCGCTAAAACAAAGTACATGTTTTTCAAGCCTGAAGGAGTAGCTCACCTACCATGCACTCCAATTTACTTCCAGAGCACCGAGATTCAGCGCACAACAACAATAAAATTTCTAGGAGTTCTATTCCAAGAACAACTTTCTTGGTCTCCTCACATTGACGCGATAAAAAAAGATCTTTCCAGGAGAATAGGCATTTTAAATAGACTGAGATACTACGTCCCATAAAATGTCAAGCTGCAAATTTACTACGCACTAGTACATTCACGACTAGCATACTGCTCCTTGGTGCGGCTAACAACGACCACTACAAACCCTAATTCTTTGTTGATATTACAAAAGCGTGCTATACGTGCTATATCTAACACTCCCCTTTACGAAAGTGCTCGACCATATTTTTAAATGTACAAAGTATTACCTATAAAACTGTTATACAGACATAAGCTATGTCTAGAGATATTACACCAGTATAAACTAAATACATCACTATTCTTGGACACATATTATGTAAAACAAACACCGTACGAGCTGAAAAAGAGCCTAATATACAAATATAGATCACGCACGAACTACGGTGACCAACAATTAGCGTCACAAATTCCAAACATTCTAAACAAACACCCAACTATATTACATTTACTGGAAAACGGAATTTCAGCTAGATCATTTAAAAAAATAACAAAAGAATTCCTAGTGGATGAAAGCGATGCTTTTCTTGATTGTTGAAATTTTTAGTTAATAATGTTTTTGTATTCGTTGCACCTTGTTCATTATTGTTTCTTGCCTGTTGTTTATTATACTCTAATTTGTCTTGTAGAGCAACTCGATTTCCTAGTCAAGATGTTTCTTGTTAACTTATTTGATAGAGGGCATACATTTGTTTGTGTTTGCCACCACTCCAATGAGGACTGTTTGTATTTCTGTTCTTTTGTTCACACTTCTGGCGGTTCCTGTTTGATTATGGTGCCCGTGTAAGATAACACGTGATGTTAAAATTTTCTGAGTGCTGTGCTTGCGGTGTGTTTCTGCTTTGCTGCCAGGGTAGCAAGACCTAGTCAGGCTTTTTACTTAGCCTTTAGTCGTGTCCCTCAAGGCAATCTTGTTCAATTTTGCCTTGTAAAGCAAACCAAACCAAACCAAACATGCGGGCCGCCATTACCACATGCAATTTCGGATTTTTTGCGTGCGGTCCACGAATGCGAACGCCGACTCGCGTTACGACGCATGCGCAGTGGGAGTGACCGCACCGCAAGGGCTCGCGGTGCACTATTCCAAAACTCCCTAACGACGAGAACAAAAGTAAGCGGTGAAGTATCCGGACTCAGGAATCTGATTCAGCCTCTTGCCTGACATCCGTCTGGCCACTGAATGGCATCATCAATTAACAAACGAGGCCGGGACCATAGCCAGCAAGTGGACAACAAATGCTTAGCGAGGCCGTGCCACAACCCGAGCGTGACGATTTCTGCGTTCGGTTGCGTTGGCGTCGGCACTTTATCTGCGCTGCAGCACTGAACAAGCCTCGCGGTGGCAAAAATTGCTGCGCTGATTAATCGAAAGCATCGCAGAGAGAATCAGGTTCATGTCAGCATAGCTCAGTTCTCACCACTTGAGGAAACAGCCAGAAGTGGTCTGGGAACTGGTAAACGTACACCTGTCCGATAACTTTTCGTAGCGCTGCTAGCTCAGGCAAAGAACGGACATATTTTATTGCAGTCAAGATTGTTGGTGCGTGCGTGCGTAGTATCGAATGTAGTAAACAGTCAGACCCTTCATATAAAAATGGCAGAGCACCTTACAGTGACTCCCACAGCAAACACCTCGTATTATCTTTGTATGTCACTGTGCATCAGCTGTTTTCTTCAGGGGATCGAGAGAGGGGAGTTGGTGAGATAAGGTTTTCTGGTAGGAAGTTTACTGGGAATGTCTGTATCGGAAGCATGGGATGCGATGCAGGAGAAACAAGAATAGCAAGCTGTAGTTACAATGCTGGTTTACAAGGATTTCTTGTGCTTTATACTACGTAGTGAGACATATATGTTCGCAATACAAGAGCCCTTATATGTGTAATCGGTGCGATGGAAATGTCCGCGTGGAGAGAAGCGCTTATGGCTTTCGGTTCTCAGCTAAAGAGGGAAAGACTTTCGTTTTCAGCCCAATGCACAATATGACCAGTAACGCAAGATAAAAAAACATGTACTGACTTTTTTTGAAGGAAGAGACACAGTGGCACTGTACGTTGGTTTTTCAAGAAAAAACCATTTTCTCAGTTTCTTATAGGTATTTCAACGTAACTTCGCTTCGCTAAAGGGACAAAAATCTAGGAAAATTAACAAAACACGTATTTATTACACCTTCTTTTCTCAGTGCAACAATTCAGGTATTACTAGCTCAGTGAAACCTTTACTGAAGTTACCAGCAAAACGTCGAGAGCTATTACGAACCATATATGCCATGGAAATGCCGAGCTTCTAGTGACCTGCACTTTTCTAAATAGGTCTGTCATTATGTTATGGTAAAAACAAAATTGCCATCTATCACACTGTTATCACTGGGCCTCACCTGCCGACGTGCTATTCTGAACAGCTGGCTGTCCAGAACTCAGGTCACTCTAAATGCCCAAGAGTATGCAGCACGAACTGTGAGCTGGTGCTGACTGGAGCGGCTATTACACTGCCTCCTGCCTTACCAGACCAATTTTGATCAACTCACTCAGGTAACGAACAAAAGCTCATATGCATCGCAGCATTCACTGTCGCTACAAATGAACACCAAAGGGCCCCAACTTTCGTTTGGTTAGGTTGAACATTCGCGATAAGTAAATCACTCCACATAGGCATGCTTTTCTCCACGCTGCTGCACTACCTCGAGCGCAATTTAGTACTGCTTGAAGAGGCAGACGGTGTTCACCACTCGCCTGACTAATTGCTACGTGCAACAAAGTATGGAGAAATGAACACCGGCATTGTTCACCATATTTTTTTCCACAACGTGATATTGCGACATTGTGCGTTTCCAATGGCTGCGCAGATGTTTTCATTCCAGTAACGACAGGCTGCGCGTGATCCTGACAGTCTCGTCCATCCATTGCCTTGATACTAAACTTCATTAACACTAACGTGAGCCACTAATTACAAATGTGCAGTTTGTGCATTACGTGCGACGTGCACTAACTACAAGTATGCCCCCAAGGATGTCGCGTGTAAATGGCGTTTTGAATAATCGGGCTTGGCTGCTCTATACCTGCCCGTTACTGCGCACTGCTCTCCAAAGTAACATAGGTGATTGCCTCGCTAACTAAGCTGCATAACATATATCCCAGTTGAACTCATTTACGTTTATAAAATGGTGTCTAATCAAGTCTTAGATAAAGCAAGGATGATTATAAGACCAAAGTGAGACGCTAACAGCACGCAAACAATTCTGCTTGTTTTAAACTTGAAAAATTTCTTAGCGAACTTCAGCGACCTATCTATCTATCTATCTATCTATCTATCTATCTATCTATCTATCTATCTATCTATCTATCTATCTATCTATCTATCTATCTATCTATCTATCTATCTATCTATCTATCGATCTATCTATCTATCTATCTATCTATCTATCTATCTATCTATCTATCTATCTATCTATCTATCTAACTATCTATCTATCTATCTATCTATCTATCTATCTATCTATCTACCTTTCTATCTATCTATCTATCTATCTATCTATCTATCTATCTATCTATCTATCTATCTATTTACGACTTTAGCTCTTCTGGCTGTTTCGATAATAGTATGGATACCAAACGTGGTACGACATAACATTACTGTATGGTGAGCATGATTCACTAGTCATAACATGAAAATAACGAGCTGTATGTCATGATTCACATATCATGTTCTTGCTGCTCTAGCGGTGGTTTTGCTCACATATCATATTGCAAAATTGGTATGGTGTGACATGACTGCATGGCGAACTTAAGTGGCAATATTGACACTTAAGTTCGCCACCCTAACGTGGCAATATTGACATGCCTGTCGTTTGAAACGTGACTACATGCTACGCTCACAGCGTGTTCGCAGCCATTTCGCTAGCTCCACATATACCAAATTTAGTATCGCGTGACGTGAATAGACGATGAAGATGGCCCGTCTAAACATGATAATCATCACATGGATGACATGTACGGCATAGTTTACGTCTGCCTCGTATTGTTGTGCTGATTTTAAAGGAACATATGACAATCGTGCTTCGCATAATATTTTCCCACTGTATGTGGAAACTGCCACTTCTTTTTCACGTCATTAGGCCTTCAGTAAAATGGTTTTAGCAACTTTTTTACTGATTTATTTTTACCCATGGTATCTAATGGTGAATGATGGTAGTGACCTTCTCCGGAAGTTTCCTAAAAACATAACTAAATAAAGATGGGATGATTGTGATGACGATCACAATGTGGATAATGACAGGAACTCTAAGTTGAGGCATGTGCAGAGAAAAAATCATATCTTAGCTATTGTCCAGGTCCGTTTTGCGCAAATATACCTTCACAGAGATTACTTATGGTGCAGCCTTGGCCTGTGCGTTTAGCTCTGACAACGTGCCATTGATAGGCGCTTCTTTGGAGGTGATCTCGGTGGCCTTGGCGCAGCCTATCTTGGATTGGACCACGTCTTATGATCCAGAATACAGTCTTCTGACAATGGTATGCCATTCATTGCCACCGCATTGGGAGTTGCCACATTGTTTATTTGAGAAGTGTATAGATTTCAAATGTACTCTTAACCCACCTGAGTGCACCAATTGACCATTAGCGGGAAAGCTACTCTGCACGAGCAGCAACACCTCAGGCAGCGACATATGCATACATTTCGGTTTTGGTTGGAAAACATGAGCTTGACCGGCCACCTGTCGTAGTATTGTATGCCGTGGTAGAGCGGTCTTGCTTTCGTTGTTTGAGCAAATCAGGCAGCACACTGCGCAATTTATTTTATGGAGGAAGTAGCCTGAAAAGCCGGACGAGATAGTTCATGTTTAGGTGCAAGAGAAACGTACGCAAACTTCCGGTGACGGTGTGCGATTGAAAGTGCCTTCTTCGCCTTTGTCTTGAGTTCTCGCACGGTTTTTCGCGCATCTAAATCGAGAAACGACTACAACAGGTTCCCCTCCGGGAGGAATTGTGAAGAAAAAAGAGATGCTCAAATAACGGCATGCAGGATTACAGAATGTTGGCGAATGCGGAAAAAGTGTGAATTGAAACAGAGCAGTTCGGCACACGCGGCTCACCGAGGGGGCCGAAAACGTTTGGATACCTTTAGTGTGGCACGTAAGCGCACAGTCTTGCGTATATCTGCGCATCGAAAATACCACCAAATACTGCCTTTAGCATGCGAGGATGTGTCTCGACGTATCTGCGCGACCAATGGTGGTAGTAGAAGCACGGGTATGCAGTAGTGACAGATGCATTCTTAGCAGCTTTATGTGTAGTGGGGGAAACTCCTGACAAGTAAAGAAGGAGTAAAAGTTGCGTACCAGTAAACCATATTCTGGGGTGATGCTGCGCATCAAGAAAGCACAATCTACCTTCATTATTGTTCTACTAATGAGTGCATTGACGTATATTCATTTACATCATTATTTCATACTTCGGAGATTTTCACCAGATAGACTTGTATTAAAGTGTACTAGAAACGCTTGTAGAACGCTCTATGCATATATAGAAATCCCTTTCGGCAACATGGTCGCAGTGCGTTCCAATGATTTCACTGGACGCATAGCGACGAACCCTGCCGTTGTCACGTAAACACCGCAACTCACAAACAAGCAGCCCTCACCAAATCTAGTTCATCGTCGGACATGTGAAAGCGTGGTTACGGTCTGCCTTTAAGTATCAGGTGTGTTGAGCCCGGCGAACAGTAGACGTAGTGAACGTATCAACTCACTTCTTCAATGCTCAAACTGAAAAGCAATGAATCTTTGTTCTATCCCGTTTCTACTAAAGTACACAGAATGTTCTCCCAGCTATATATTTTTTCAACAGCAGACACGCGTTTGCAGAACTACAGCAGCAAAACAAGCTCAAGTGAACTACTGAACTCAGCTTTGCGCATGTTGGTTGGTGAATACACTTCCAACCAAAAGCACGAGTGCAGCCTTCTTGTCTACACGAGAGGTGGCGCCCACCTTCTCGCAAATAGTCATAGAACACCCTCTAATTCACTGAATAGGAATGCACAACTTCTCTCACTTGATGACATTCTAAAGTGGCCAGGTTCCGTCTTCAATTCGATGCTTACGTTTTGGCATTGTTTGGTAATGGTGCTGAGAACAGGGACTAGTGCTCTGTTTACAAGCATTAAATTACAATTCATGATTCGCGCTTTGCAGGAGGTGTAAAATAAAACACTTTAGTGGGGCTCGCATTTTATTGTACAGCATACCAGGAAGCATCTAAAGAAAGCCTGGCTATGCACTGATCTACACTAGCGCGTTGTATATACATAAATCGATGCCTCATTTTAGTTGGCCATCATATTTCTCGGCTCCCACTTCAATTATGGTAATTATGAAATGAAGCGATGCTCCGTAACCATTGGGTCTGCCGCAGCCACAAAAACATATTGTACACATCCTGTAACGTAAATGTCCGGGTACAAAAAAAAAGACTGAGGGTGAAGACAGATTACTGAGAAGATTCATTATTCGAACCGAGCACTTCCAAAGCGTCTGCCACAGTTGGCAGAGCTGTGTGGTTGCATGGCAACTGCTCTTACGCCCACACCAGCTTGAAGATGCCGACACATTTTTATTTATCTTCAGTAATGATGTGTTGCTATCTTTTGTTTTCTGTAAGTCTTGGTAGGGTAGTTTGGGTCTGCTGTACACTTTACGTGAGGGTAAGGAATGTTCCAGTCCTAGACCCCACTAGTAATCAGACAGGATTACTGAGGAGCCCGCCATTGCTAATCCTCACTGCCCGTAAAAAGTGAAAGCGTAAGCGCGAAAGCACAAATACAGCAAGATACGTGTTCGCGGGATTTGTATTTCATCAGCGCAGGCATTAGGTTCCGTGATGGTAGTGGACACTGCGGGCATAATGGAAGAAGACTGGATATTTCTGAACGAAAGCTTGCTTGCTTCTAAGCAACTGGTATTTCACGCTTCAGTGTCGTTTTCGCAAAGGAAAGCTTTTGAAACTCCCTTTCGGGTTAGTGGTGTTCTTGCCCCGAAGTTATATTTTTTTGCACGAACAGGAGGAAGAAAGGAAGGCCTATTAGTGACACATAAATTCATTTGTTTGGCAACGAGTTTAGATTGCGCTGCCGCCGTGGTCTAGTGGCTAAGGTACTCGGCTGCTGACCCGAAGGTCGCGGGATGAAATCCCAGCTGTGGCGGCTGCATTTCTGATTGAGGCGGTAATGTTGTAGGCCCGTGTGCTCAGATTTAGGTGCATATTAAAGAATCCCAGGTGGTCGAAATTTCCGGAGCCCTCCACTACGGCGTCTTTGATAATCATATGGCGGTTTTGGGACGTTATACCCCACATATTGTTAAATCGTTGGAAGGTATTCCCTGACGATAATAACGTATACGTTAGCACAACTGCCAGAATGTTTCAGCACACGTGTTATTAGCATCGCTGTCTACGTTGTAGCTACCATACTAGTCCGAAGAGAAAGTTGTACAGATTCCCCCATGTCTATGTTTCAGCCAAACTTCATCTTCTCCTGAGCAGATGCGGTAGCGAGGCGTGTAGTGAAATGAACAACAGAAAGAAAGTGAAGAAGAAAACATTTCAGCGTGGTGTCAATGGCATATTCAGACACCAAGTCACCTTGATATATTCTCCTAAAGGCTAACGCACTCCGTTCAAGTGTTCTCGCAACCTGCGCAGAGTGCGTGCGTTAGGTGGCGAGGCTCTCACAAGTGTTCTTGCTTCCAAATAAAGGCTGCGTAGATTGAAGCGACATCGAATTCTAAAGGCCTCGAAAATTTTTGCGAATGGTTGGCTTCAAGCAGTTCAGCGGCACGTCATTAATTAGCCAGTGTGATCGAGAGCCGCCTTCACCTAATTGAAACGGAAAGATGTTTTTTCCTCTTTTCACTCAAAAGTTTGATTTCTTTGATATTATTTTCTGCACCTATAATACAAAAAAGAATGACAGTCCACTTCACAAACCGAAAAAAGCTTTACCAATATTGAAAGATCATCGAATGTATGAACCCTTCAGGTAGATGCTATCGAACGAATCCGAAACTACAACAAGGATCCTAAGGATCGATACATGTATCGCACGTACGTCACATTCAGGCAATCTGCCGAGTTTATGTTCTTTTCTGGAACCGTATTTTATTTCTATTTTTCTTTATATCTTCAACACACTTCTTAGCGTGGGTTTTCTTGCTGTCTCAGTTTGTAGACGACCAGAGTGCACGTGTAAATCATTAGGAAACCATTAGGAGAAACATTTGTTTTGTTCGCAGTGAAACCTACTTAAGCGCAAGCATCTCTGAATGCAGAGTTTAAGGCAGCCAGCCTATACATCACTTTCTAAAGGGCTGTATTTTCAAATCCTGGTTTCGTAAGCACTGCTGATGGAGCGCTGGATAAACGTGTAA
This sequence comes from Rhipicephalus microplus, assembly GCF_043290135.1. Classification (NCBI taxonomy): domain Eukaryota; kingdom Metazoa; phylum Arthropoda; class Arachnida; order Ixodida; family Ixodidae; genus Rhipicephalus; species Rhipicephalus microplus. The sequence continues at coordinate 88,865,017 of NC_134704.1, forward strand.
GAGCGAAGTTTTTGCTCCTATTCTTTGTTTTTATTAGGAGCCATATCTTCGCTAAAGCCTGGCGCGATGGTATCCCTATTTCAAAAGGCTAGCTCTCAGAATTCGTCTATGGAGTTTTGAAGTTACGAAAGTCTCAACTTTCGTAACAGACTTTCACTGTCCCGGCCACAATTTCGGCCAAATAAAGGGTCTTGACTTGAACTCACCGACTGCTGCCTTCGTGGACGTCATGGTACCGTTGGATCTGACATTCTGGCATGCAATGCGTAAGGCAGAATCAACACGGGCGAAATGCCGGCATCATAAAACATAGAAAGAAGCTTGCGTAAGCAATATTAGCTTCTTTCTTAGTTTCCTCTTAACGTGGCTGCCATAGTGCAGATAATTACGGTACTAGAGTGGTAACCCACAAGTCCAAAGTTCAATCCTGAAAGTGGCGTTCACATTTCGATGAATCCAGGATGCTAGAGGCTCGTATACTTTCATTTAGGTGGTTGAGTTTCCGATACCCAAAAGGTAGAAATTTCCGGAGTCCTTCACAACAGTACCCCTCATAACTATATAGTGAGTCTGTCACGTAAAACCTGCTGTTTTATTCTGTCCTCTAAACGCTTCCCTCTAATCTTACCTGATCTTACGAAACCGGGATCACCGGTACAATTATATTTTTTGTGTGTGTATGCCTAACTAATAAAATTTGGTATTTTCAAAGAATACTGGCTCTTAAAGTAAATTTCGTAAAATTTTGTGTCTACAATTTAAAAAAATAGCCGTGGAGCCAGAAGTGTATGTGGGTTTACTACATACTCTCAGGAAAAGATTGAACTATAATACTTTTATAATACACTGCACGTCCCCCTTCCCTCTCATAAAAAGTGAGCACAGAGAATCGCCTGATGAAAAATTAAGCTTTCTGAGCACTTGACAATGTTCTCCCGGTGCGACTATTTCTGTTGTCTGACAGACATTGGCTGCCTTGTCATTCAATTTTCTATCTTTTTTTTCAACCAAAACATAGACTCTAGTGAAGAAAAAACGAGAGCAAGGCACCCACACAAACTAAGGTGTGGAGAGATAATACTGTTTGTGGAGCAGCGGGCTTAAGGATGAAAAATGATCCCGTCTGTAGTTGAATCCCGGTGACGAATAGTTGGGTGGCTCGCAATTCTTTTAAAATATGAAGAACCGCGCAGAAGGCACGCTCTACTTGGGCAGGTGAAAAATGAGAAATATATGCTTCGTCGTTCGTTTTACTACCCATCACTGGGAAGCGGAAGAGGAACTTTAAGCCTCCAAATCATTTCGGGAGAACAGTTGTGCCTGGTTACAACGAAACATAACAACTTTATAACGAATGATAAATAAAGTGTGATGTTGGACTGGTTTGAGAAGGCAGTGTACCAACTCTCGTGATCCTCTCTAACAACTTTAATAAAATAAATAGTGTCCTGAAAGGTCGGGTGTTATTAATTATTAACAGTGTCCTGAAAGGTCGGGTGTGTTATTGGTCGGGTGTTATTCCATGAGTACTGTATGCAGTAAATTTCACGTGTTTGATTCTGGTGTAGCCTGGCATGGTGAATCAGTGGCTATGAAGCCTTGCTGTTGAGATGAAAGTCGTGAGTTTGATCTCGGCCGTGGCGGTTGCACATCAGTGGAGACAAAACCGATGATGCCCGCGTGCTGTCCGCCAGATTGTCGAAACTTCCGAAGCCATCGACGGTGGCACGTCTCAAAATATTATAGTGCTTTTCGGACGTCAACTCCCAAATAATAATAATAAAATAATAATAATATTAATATTAATAATAATAATAATAATAATAATGATAATAATAATAATAATAATAATAATAATAATAATAATAATAATAATAATAATAATAATAATAATAATAATAATAATAATAATAATAATAATAATAATAATAATAATATAATAATATTAATAAGAGTATTAATATTAATAATATTAATAATAATATGTCAGTAACAATATTATTTAAATAATATCAAGTCAAGGTATGCTTTTCTTGATCTGATGTCGTTGTATAAGCTTTCAATCAAGTACTGTACCATAAAGATACCACCGTAGGAAAGGGGAGTGCAGGAAAGGAGGCGAAATGTAAAAAAAATGAAAGAGAAACTCATGGGTTCACTGCATCAAAACGTCTCGACAGTTGCAGAAGCTGAGGCTCATTTTGATGGATTCAGCAAGACATTAAGAAAAGAGAAGTCACTCACAGGCATTTCCAGCCAAAGCATGCAAAAAAATCACTAACACAAAAGTCATCAAGATGGCTGGGCGCAAGAGGCACCGCAAACAGACGATCGTAAGGTATTACGACGAAGATTATAATTGGAAGCTGCAGAACGGCGCGAAGTTATCGTAAACCTAAGTGGTGCACTCTTACGTGTGCGTATACTTTCTCCTTTTTTTCATTTCATCCATAGTCTGAGAAGTGAGATACATGGGAAGTTTGGGATATGCGTTACTGGCGGCGCGCGAACACTGACTGATGTTTTGTTCTTTCACGTGGGAGGGGATGTTTTTTCCACACTTGTGGTTTTGACTGATGAAAGGCTAAATGACCAAAATTGGTGGCGTCCCATTCTTCCACGCATTTACTTTACTCCCCCAAAACCGGCTGCGGTCAGCACAGGCAAATTTAATTATGTCGAGGGTAGGCTAAATGACTTATAGTAGCTGTTAGTGTCAAGAAATGAGAAATGTCGGCTAGTTTAGCTGTATGTTGTCTAATGATTGCAAAATTTAGTGTACATTCCCACCAGTCAGTGTTAATTCAGTGAGTGAGCCGTGCTGTCACGTTTTTGCCTCTATGTTTTCTCTTGCACAGAGTAGTACAAGTTCTCGAAATGGCTGGCTCCTAAATTTTGCACCGCCTGTAGGATAGTGGTTCATCGATATGTATGCGATATATATGTCACTTAAAATAATAAATATTGCTATAAATGTGCCTTTCATTCGCAGTTGAACGTGCTCGCAAGCAAGTTGGATTTAAGAGGATCTGATTGTGACAGATTTTGAGGCACGCCTGTCGCAATCAGGCATGGATATTTCGTTACATAGGTAAGAACTAATTATGCTCGCCAAGGTGCCAGCAAATGCAACTCTTGAGGGCTTCAACAGGGGATATGTTTTAAATTTAGGTGAATGTGTGAGTGAGTATGAATATGATATAGGTCCTGGGAGCCTACGACCCTAATTCAGTTTAGCGAAATGAGGCTAAGAAAAGGAAGGGATCGAAAAACAGTGATGTGAGTGTTACGAAGAGAGACAGAAGTGGCTTAGGCATTATGGTAACTAACAAAGAAAGAAAGCTAAGTAAATGAAACACGCAGATTTCATTGGAGATGAATAAGGAAGGAAGGAAGGAAGGAAGGAAGGAAGGAAGGAAGGAAGGAAGGAAGTGATGGAGGGCGGAGGGAGGGAGGATGGAGATTAAAAATGAAGAAAGAACTCAATCAGCATTCGCCAGGCGTTGGCGCTAGCCATTTTCGTCGTTTGCTCAGATCTCACTGGCGAAGAAGTGAGTATTTTTTTTCGTAAAGGGTTGCTTACATAGCACATACAGCCTCTAGACAGTGATATATATCCGATATGACCTGTAGCTTTAAACATGACACCAAAAATCGTACAGAACAAGTATAATTTTGAGTGATATTTTATCTGTCTGCTCATTTTTAAAAGATAAGGTCATGCAAGAACTGCCTCGTGCAACCTAACGCAAAGAAACAAAAAGGTTAAAAAATGTTAGAGAGAGTTGGAAGCAATTATGATGTTTAAAGTTACTTCTCTCCACACGGCAGATTAGATAATATAAATTGAAATAGGTGATAAACGCATACGAGTGAGATTAGGCCCTAGATATTACTCGAAAAGTTTACTTTACGTGCCTGTGTATTTTAAAGGCAAGTGTTGTCACCCCCCTCCTGGTAGCCTAATGTAAGCGTAGTCTCTAATGCGTGTTAAAATCTGAAAAGGGAATGCCTTGGCATTCTCGAAAGCGAAGCTCCCAGCTGGCGCACACTTTCTAGCTAACAAGAGCGGCCCAAGCCAGGAATAAAACACTTTCAGCAGAAAAGCAAAAAGAAAACTATGGTAATAAAATCTGTCTAAAAAGTAGATTATGCCTATGAAGGATTAAGTTGCGCTCGACATAACACGACCTATCTGAGAGGAGTTCTGTTTTTTTTTTATTTTGAGGAGGGTGGAGGAAAGAAGTAAGCAGAAAGACAGAGAATTTTGCCAGTTATAGACCAGCTGGCTACTCTGTGTTTGGAAAGAGTGTGAGGGTAGTAAAGATGACAGAAAAGAGAAGCTACAAAAAAAGAAGACAAAAAAAAACGAAAGAGAGAAAGCAAAATTAAAGAGAATACGACAAGAAGTCTGTCCGCGAGACAAGTTGTTCCCCAAAATCGTAAAAAAGCTTTCAGTGCTTTTTGGGCTGAGGATGGACTAGGCTAAGTACTCATGATCCCGTTTTCATACAAAGGACGACCATTAGTTTTTCTGGATCTTGGGCAAGTTGTTGTCTTGGCACGTTAAAATGGGCACACTCACACAGAAGATGGGCGACTGTTTCTTCACAGCTGCAGTAATTGTACGTCGAGGGGATGGCAATTCCAATAAGAAAGGAATAGGCGTTCGTGAAGGCCATGCCACGTCACAGGTGGCACAGAAGAGTCTCCTCAGATTGAGATATCTTTGAGGGAAGACGAAGCTTGAGACTAGGATCCAAGTTATACAGGCGAGCGTTTGTGAATCTTATCGACTTCTACTGTGCCATTCATTGTTATGTCACGTACAAGTGGACGAAGCCTTGTAGCTGTGTTGGTTCTTGAGGACGAGATGATTGTGTATTGCGCACCGCCATGTGCAGACATAGCAGCCTCATCTGCACGGTTATCGCCCTATATACCACAATGACCTGGTATCCACTGTACCACTATGCTCTGCTGTCTCTCGATTGCTCGGTGGTTAAGAAGCCTTATATTCCCAATTAACTATTAGGTGACAAAAAGGAACAAAAAACATTGAAATGCTGCCTTCGAGTCCGTGAAGATGAACCAAGCTTGCGAAGGCATTTGAACAATAAACTCCGGTGATGCACGTATGGTGGCTAATTCTGCAGCCATCGATCATGTCAAATGCGATATCTTGAATTGAAATTGGACGGACTTCGCGGAAATAACCACCGCCCCTGCTAAGCCAACTGAAGAAACAGAGCCATTAGTGTAAATGTGAAGGCATCTGTTGTGCTTTCCGTGCAAGAACAGTAATTTCACCTCATTCAGGGCTAGATGTGACGACTGTTTCTTTTTTCGGATGCCAAAAATAGTAAGGAGAGGTTTAAGTGGGTGTAAGCACCACAATAGTAATGGTGACCGTGCTGCACACGTGAAGTACTATGAAATCATGGCGCAATGCTGAGCTACTTAGAGCTGCGTTGGACGCTGAGAGGGACCTAAAAGTTTGAAGTCAGGCGAGGTGATGCGTTAGAATCTGTGAAAATGTCTTCAGTGCAGTCTCAAAACTTCAACGTGGAAGTATGTGCTCATTGGATAATCACGCGCTAAGACGACTGTAGCTGGTGTAGATGCGCATCAAGCAAGACTCAGGCCTATTTGCCGTGCTCGGGCTTCAGGCTACTTAAAGACGCGCATGTTTGTTCTTCGATTCCCTCAAAGCACAGGTAGCCCCGCCGCGATGGTCTAGTGGCTGCTGACCCGCAGGTCGCGGGTTCGACTCCCGGCTGCGGCGGCTGCATTTCGATGGAGGCGGAAATGTACGCCCGTATACTCAGATTTGGGTGCACGTTAAAGAACCCTAGGTGGTCGAAATTTCCAGAGCCCTCCACTACGGCGTCTCTCATAATCATATAGTGAGTTTGGGACGTTAAACCCCACAAATCTATCATCATCAAAGCACAGGTAAGCTATCGCATATAACCCAGGAACAGAACAATGTAACGTAGAAGTATCACTCGTACAGATGCACCCCACCCAGCAAAAAAAACCTTATTGTGGGTGATCAAGGTGAGTTTCGTCTTCACTTCACCGGGTATCATCCAAGCCGTTTAAAAAAACGGGGTAACGATTTAGAGTACTTGGTAACCTACTAGGGGAGAGCACAAAGCCGTCCCCTGGGCCTCACTATATGTACTCTACTATGGGAGAGCATTAGGCTATCCTGGTCGCGTGGGGTATCATCCAAGGCGTTTAGAAAAACAGGGTAACGATTTGGAGTACTTGGTACTCTAGTATGGGAGAGCATAAAGCTGTCCTAAGGGCCTCACAACGTGATCAGACTCGCTGGCAATCACGTACAACTCGTCAGCAGCAAATTATTTACTTTCGAAATTATCGTAAAACTATCACAGGTGTATACAAGATAAAACTTCATTGATTCTCAGCTCATCGCGTTGCTTCTAAAACCACCAAATGTTAGGACTATTCTTTCCTGTACCAATATTTTCAACAAGTACACCGTTTTATTCACAGCGTGTTTTTGTTATTCAACTAGGTTTGTATTCTAACGTTGATTTAGTTCATCACTATACGAACATATGTTCTTTCCTAAAGCTGGGCGTGCCACGTACGCACCACTTAAAGTTTTCGTTAGCATTTAGGCAGCTATCACCAATGAATAATACGTTAGAAGTTACAAATCTGTGATGAAGCTTGTCTAATCACACTCACAGTCATGTGGATGCATAAAAATTTGTTAGAAATTCTAATTCCTTATCATTCAAATTTTTGCTTTAGCTAAGGAGGCTCAAAGTTACGATGCTTATCGCGGACCGGCCATACCGTTTTCACCAGTATGACAGAGGGATGAGCTGTCCAGAGCTCCATATGAAAAGTAGGCAACTTCCTGAACAGCGAGAGAGCGCTAACTTTCCTGGGCGTCAATAAAAAGCATCGTAAAATGAGATGATTAGGTCCACGACAACAGTGACAAAGCCTTTCCCAGCTGCCCATCGTATCCGTTGACTGCAACATCACTGAGCGTGCCATCAAAGAAGCTCACTTCACTCATCCACCACGCCTCTTCAGAGCAAGCGAACCTAGCCATGAGGCGCACGTAGAGGGTCCCTCTCCTCTTTAAAAAGAACAAGCGGAATGCCGCTCGTCCCACTTCCTGCCTCCTAGCTCTGCCCCCGCCAGCAGGAGCAGCGGCGTAGACGCGGCTTGTAAATTTCTCCGCCACAGTTGAAACGTTTCACCGAGGGGTAGGACTTCAAGGTACCCACAACCACTGCGCTGCCCAGTTGTGTTGCACGTCAAAGCATGCCATGTGTCTTTTACATCCGCCTCATTGCTCATATTCGCGCACTCACTGGCATTCCCAACACTAGTCAAGGCCACGGTCTACCACTCGCCTCAGTGACCCATCGACCTCCAGCGCAATCTGGTGAGCACCTCCATGCCATTACCGACCAGGCGCCAGGCCGGGCCGTTTTGTCTTGGTAGTGGAAATAGAGTGTAGCTCCAGCTTGTGGTTGTCTCCAGAAGGCGACGTGCCCAGGACTTTAGCAGGTCACATTCAAGCCAGGTACGATGTTCAAAGTGGACAGGGTGTCAACTACTCGAACCGCCATCCCAACCTAAGCCAAAATCTTGCCGAAGTGGCACTTAGGGCGCCACCGAAAGCCTCACAGGTCGAGGCTCCCTGTAACCACAGCGCAAGCCCTTCTGAACAACATGACTTAGGACGCTTATGATGATCGCCGCCTTGCGCGAGCGTAAGCCATATCTCAACTATATGGTCATAAGCCAGGTGTCTTCTACTCGGATGCTGCCGGCCCATGCCATATGGGTTGGTACACGGCGACCGTCCTTCCCCGAAACACTATAGTTCAATGCCTCACTTGCCGTGTGGCAAACATTACATTCGCAGAGGGGATCGCCGTTGCACAGCAGCCGCAGATTCTGAGTCCCGGGCCATTATCACTGATTTGCAGGGGCACCTACGGCAATATTCAGTAAAGGTATCTTCCATAACATGCCTTCAAAATTCTCCACGCTTGCGAGTACACAGGACATCCAGCCCGTCGTAATATCTTGTGGGCTCCGGCTCATGCTGGTCTTGAGGGAAACGAGAAATCTGACGCTGCCGCGCGCACGCTTACTCACTGGGCATCTATCTATCTATCTATCTATCTATCTATCTATCTATCTATCTATCTATCTATCTATCTATCTATCTGTCTGCCTGTCTGTCTGTCGGTCTATCTATCTATCTATCTATCTATCTATCTATCTATCTATCTATCTATCTATCTATCCGCTTACGTTTGGGTTTTCTGGTGGTCACCCCTTAACTTGGCGTGAACCAAAATTAGCACGTGAGGGTAAGATGGTTTCACGAATATGACGCATTGGTCACGACATGAGTAATGTCACAATCCCGTCACGTGCGTCATCAAACACTTCCCGCCAGAGAGTGGCACATACCCACAGGTGGGTATGGGCCGTTGGTATGTGGGTATGTGCCACAGCTGATTGACACTTAGTATCTACTCAAGAACGACTAGAACACACATGAACAATATTAACGCGCGAGCGTTGAAAAATGCCCGATATCGGTAGCGTCGACTCGGCGGATGCAAAAGATAAATGTCAGTGTCCTAGCTGGAATCAAACCCAAGCATTCTGCGTCGCAATGAAACATTTTACCACAGAGCTACGCCAGGTCTTGAAATACTTTTCAAATGTACGCTAGTCTTCGGAAAACGTTAATAGTGGTTGGAGTGCTGCCACCCAATAGTATAAAAAATACATATGTACTTTTTGATACAGTCGTCAGGTCGGGTTAAGGTCAATTGTAGTTAGTTGCCACGCGCCGAATTTGATTTATGTAGCAGTGTCCAGTGCCAGCATCTTCGCGAGCATCAGCGCTTCACATCAGACCGTGGTGTTGCTAATACGCATGTTCCAGTTGGCATCGTTGCGCAAGTGCAAACATCTGGTTATATAAACCCCTGCAACTCTTCAACATATGTCTGTGCATGCAACATTTGTACATAAATTATCGTCTTTTCATGACGTGTTGCTCAATAAAAAAAATGCAACACGGTCACCTTCCCTTGCATGCTTCACATAACGTAGATTCTCAAGTACGTGGGATCTGCCGATTTTTTTTATGAATGGTTTTCCCAACCACCACCTCCACCACAACGGTAGACAACAACATCAAGATATTGACCAGACTGGCGAACGCTTACAAATAAGCGCGTGGTTTAGATCGGTTACGCCAGGGGCGGCCACAACACAAGTTGCTTACATTAAAACCACTGTCCGTGTCAACAAACTCCAACAATTTTACTAATTGTGCTGATAGGTCCTCAGCCTTTATCATTTATGATCACATGCTCCCAATTTGCATGTGCCCGATATGACTCTCCACTTAAACGAGAACTATTGTTTGGAAGTCATCATCTACATCATGTACCCTGTCATCATGTACACAATGATGATGAAAGAAACGTATTATTGTTATTATTAATATTATTACTATTATTAAGTTTTATTTTGCCAGCACAGCTATTTCAGCTGTCGGTAGCTTTTGCTTCGTTGCCCCGCCGCGTTGGTCAAGTGGCTAAGGTACTCGGCTGCTGACCCGCAGGTCGTGGGGTCAAATCCCAGCTGCGGCGGCTGCATTTCCGATGGAGGCGTAAAATGTTGCAGGCCCGTGTGCTCAGAGGTGGGTGCATGTTAAAGAACCCCAGGTGGTCGAAATTTCCGGAGCCCTCCTCTACGGCGTCTCTCATAATCATATGGTGGTTTTGGGACGTTAAATCCCACATATAAACCAGCGTTTGTTCCATTATTGTGGCAATAAGGGGTGCACCAGCATATCAAGTAAGGAGGGGCGGCGCTGCCGACGCAGCTTAAATTGGCCGGCCGCGATGGGTGACCTGCTAGCAAGCTTCCAGGCGCGCGGCGATCGAGATGGTAGGAACCTCTAAAGCTTTCAAAGAGTGAATTTTATCCTGATAGCGTTAAAGAGCTCCTTTCGCAAAACTTCCGACGTTTGTGTCTGCAATGAAGTCAGCGTCGACGTCTGTGAGGAAAAAATAATCATCTTGTGCGTGCCTGAAATTGAAAAAGATGAAAATAAAATAATAATATTAATTTCTACGTCCTAATAAGGGAGGGACCTAGACCGTCTGTGTGGCAAGTAGGTGTTTTACCTCATGGCAAAGTGTGTGCTTGGGAATGCAGTGAAAAAATTAAACGTTCACCCTTTACAAGCACATGCGTCCTGTACACGTCATGCATCACAATGCAACTTGGAATATCACGGTAGTATTGCGTGGTACAAGCGCGCATTGCCATCGGGCGTGAGAACATGCAAGTATTGTAAGGACTTTGTGACTTGAAGACGGCCATTCGTTACAAAAGACGCACTCGTTACTGCACGTGTTCCCTTATGTACACGTGGCGGGTGCATAGCAAATTCAAAATGACTTCATGCGCATAATTGCTCATTGTTTAAAGCATGCTACTCATTGTACAGAATGCAACCATGCGCGAAAGTTTCACTGACACAAATCACTTTCAACTTTAACGATTACATTGTAGTAATTTACTATTTTACCTTCTTGCATGAGATCGTACAACGACATTTTCTGGTAAGTGGTTGAAGTACGCACTATAGGACGTAATATTCTTTATTTTCATTGCACTATTGCAGTATATCAAGCTTATTATACCTGAAACAATATAAATTACTGAAATCAATTACATGCTACTAATTAGGAAGAATACCTTCACATCGTGTGATCATCGACATCTTAAGTAGCTATCTTAGAAGATAGATTCATAGTCAGAATTCAGAAAGTACAAGACTATAAGAATGTTTCTTTATTAGCTAAATGCTATTGCGCAGAACAATGCCGTCACTCTTAGAGGCTTTGTTTGAAGAGTGGAGCAAAAGCAGAAAGTTGTCGGCTTGTTGCGTAAAAAAAAAAACTAGCCTGATGAATAAGAAAGCAACTCGGCGGTACTTAGTGCACCTACTAGGACGTAAAGTTGATATTAATCTGCCTCAGTTGTAGTGACCCATGAACAGGTGACCAAAGAAGGCATGATCATGAAAAGAAAGCATTATCTACGGGCAAACTCAGGTTCGCCTGTTCAAGCGCACTTGTAACGCAGTAATGGTCTCATTAGCCTTAATCCAAGTGACTTGCAGTTACACAAGCTCAATTAAAAGGAAATAGCAAATGTCGAGCTTGGAGGTATCGCAAGCTGATAGTTAGCTACTGCAGTCATATACAGAGCCCAAGAATGACGCCTGAATGGATAAAGGTGAAATCGCTTGAAGACGAGTTTTCACTGCTTTAATTGTAATTTTTTTTGTCTTTCGAACACAGGAAAGATAGAGAGCGTAAGACTACTGAAAGCGGATTCGTGTTTCAGCACTACTGTCTACATTAACTTCACCTGTGCTCCGACAATAAAATTTGTTCAACAGATTAAACTCAATGACTTGCAAATAGCCATGAAGTTGATTATTAGATACAGTGCTGAAACATGTGAGCGCCTTCTGCACATCGAGTCTTGTAAGTTAGATAGATATGTGGGGTTTGACGTCCCAAAACCACCATAATACTATGAGAGATGCCGTAGTGGAAGGCTCCGCAAATTCCGACCACTTGGGATTCTTGAACGTGCACTGAAATCTAAGCACACGGGCCTAATGCACTTTCACTTCCATCAAAACTGCAGCCGCAGCAGCTTGGATTCGAACCCGCGACCAGCGGGTCAGCAGCCGAGTACCTTAGCCACTTGACCACCGTGGCGGGACAGGCGAAATATGTGCAAAATGCTTTTTTTCTTTAATGTCATGGCTAGGTCATTGGTCCAGCCTTCGTCAGACAAGAGGCGATTCCAAGCCCTAATTCAAGGCAAAAATGCAGGTTTTGTTTTTTATAGTTTCTTAAGTAACCAGTATAGCTCCTTGTGATGTTTTATCTTTATTCTTCGGGCTAACAACTTAGTTCATGAGAAAGAGACGCGCTTTGCTCTGGAAAAATACATCGATGTTCTTACTTCTGGACTCTTCTTCTGTGGAGGAAGGCAGCAGATACACAAGCTCGGGCAGAGCGCAACTGGAATGTATACGCATCCAAACGAAGAGCACAAGGCCATGAAAGCAAAGATAAAAAGTTGGCACGTGGGGTGGCAATACGCTTAATCACCACCACACGACAATCAAGGAACCATAACCGGCAGCCGTACTGGACCATGCTAATGCTTCGAATTCGGCACATGGCAGTGGCATGGAATCACCTCACCAATGAGAGCGCCCACACGTAAAGCCATTGTCAGAGATAGCAAGTGCTCCGTAATGCTACGATCGAAGGTAAAAAAGAACAGCGACATAGCTCAAGAGATACAAATAATAAGTGAAACAGACTCGGAACCCCGAGTAGAATAGGTGGGGGAGATACCAGAGGATAAACTTTTTCAAGCTAGAATATGACGCAAGAAGCAAAAAGAAGATGCCGTGGACGGTGAAACAAATGGCTTCTTCTTATCCCGGCTTCTAACTGCTATGTTTCATCTTGCTCTTCCTGGACGGCGATTGTATTGCCATAGTAGATTTATTGTTTGATCTTTGGAATTTATTTATTTTTTTCATGCTGCAGAAGACGTGAACTGTATTGTTCTTTCGGCCTTTCCCTTGATCCGAAACCTGGGCGTCTTGGCTGCCGAAGGATTCCATTATCGGTTGCCGGTACGCGCAGAGCCGGTGCCCTGTAGAGTCCTTCATTCATCCTGCACGCTGCCGCCTCTGAGCAGATTACATACACGCAACCAATGATGACAAGCCCATCCGAGAGCGAAGGAAAGCCGTTCCACTCTGCTTCTATTACTGTGATGCAAATAGGCTCAACAGAAATGCCCGCCTCGCATTATGACGTCAATAGTGACAGACGCTATGTGACAACAGGTGCAGTTTTTTTTTGTTCATGTTGTTGAGGAGGAATACTCAAGGCAGGCATTCATTTTTTAGGGGCAAAACTCTTTATAGTGGCACCTGTTTGTCCTCCGTAGTATGTCACAAGTATCACATTTTGACCTCCAAGGTAGTGCCGGTGAGAGACTTCTTCTGTGCATTGTTGAACAATAAAAAATAGTGCTCAATGTACATGTCAATGGCTGCTAACGGGGAATGAGAGACAGGAGCATTTGGCTTTTAGTTAACGCGCAGGCTGCAATCCCTATTAGCAGCCATTGGCATGTACATTGAGCACTATATGACAAGAAATGGTTGCTACGTTATACTCGCTGGGTGTAACCTCCTTAGCTTTAGAAAGTTTTAGCGGGCGTTGAGCCGCAGTGCAATGATTACAATGAACTTGTATATACATGAATGAACTCGAGGTGGTTAAAAATGGGAAGTAGATACGAAGCGCAAGCCGTAAGATAGTAAAAGCCGAATTCTCCGCCTCTCATTTCCCATCAGCAGCCATTGGCATGTACATTGAGCACTATCTGACTGAAAAAGTTTGCTACGTCATACTCGCTGGGCGTAACCTTCTTGGTTTTCTAAACGTTTAGCGAGCGTTCGGCCGCAGTGCCATGAATACAGTGAACTAGTATATACCATGAACTCGAGGTGGTTAAAGGTGGAAAGTGGACCCGAAGCGCAAGCCGTAAGAAAGTGTGCGTGTGCCACCTCTCGTTTAGTCCTTGGAATGTCCACTGAATGGCGGTGCTTCTATACGGGGAATATATGATGAAAAGATGTAAGATGTGGTACTTGGAGAGTTGAATAGATGGACGAACGGACAAATAGACAGATGCGTGGATGGACGCACGAACGGACGCAGGGGCGGCTGCATGGACGAACGCAGGGACGGACGCACGAACAGACGCACGCACGGATGGGCTGATGGACGCATGGACGGTCACACTGACGGACGCATTGACGGAGGAAAGCAAGAACAAATGGACGGACGAATTCTTCGCCCCACTCTCCATCATTCACTCCGTGGATATGCTGCCATTTTTTTTCACCTGGTCCTGAGTTATTATTTTTGGTAGATCAGGCATTCATCCTGAGCAGCTCTTACAAGCTTATTCACTCGACTGGGCAATGGTCAACTGTGCGTGTCAGTTTGCAGACCCCCTCTCCTAATTCCCTCCCTTCTTATTTTTAAGCTCGTGCATTAGCCTGAGAGTAGCTCTATCAGTATCCGCCTCGTGAAAGAAACACGGTTAAGACAGAACCCGTACAGAAGAATAACCTTTGACAGTGATTAGCAGGCTGAAAACAATTTACTGCACGAGCAATACATTTTTTTACGCTGATACGTAATCAGAAGACTTCTGTAAACGCGTTGCAGCCTTTGGACTGCTTCTAAACGCGCATTATGGGAACAAAAATGTACACTGATGGTTAATCGTAAGTAAAAACTGTTCAACCCAAACTGCATAGAGGTACATAATGCATTTGCATATGAGGCAAGACTATAGGCATGTCTTCGTGTTGCTATAGACTGTTCATGATAACCGGCTTCAAACTGTCTGTATACGCCATACCAATATTTCCGTATCTCAAAAATACACATGAAGCCAATATGTTCTCAGTATGTTTGCCATATAGTTACAGAACAATACTACGAAGACATATGGAATCACTAGATTGGTATTCAGAACACAGGAGTAACATTTGTCGGCCTGGGGTTTTTCACGCGTTTCAGTTTCTGATGAAGCAACTACCGATTTCCGCTCCCAAAATTGCACATGATCGTTCGACTACTACCTTATCTTCAGCATCTTTCGGCAAAATGTACCCTTTCTGTTTCTATTCGTGCATGTAATCCAAAGGAAAGAAAATGGAAGGAAAAGAACAGCAGGGAGGATAACCAGTCTATACGCAGTCAGTTTGCTACCCTGCGCGTGAGAGAGGGATGGGGGAGATGAAAGATAGAAAAGAGAGACAGAAGAGAGATAAACACCTAAAGATATAACTTAAAGAGATTAATGGGCACTATACTAAATGGCTGCACAGTTACGGAAGAAAATATCTTGGGTTGTATCAAAACTGCGGAGCATTTTTCCTATCGGCAAAAAGAGGGCAAGCTTGACGTGCGTCACGTATTCAGTTCCTTTGTTTTTAAGTATTTCTCAATGCTATCATTCTAGCTTTTTCTTTCCTTCATGCCGGCTAATTGACATCGATTTATGTGCTTAGCCACGGAACGCTTAATTTGCTGCAGGTGACACTGAAAGACATGCATTCGAATCTATGCAACAATGAAGCGTGGAAACGCGAAACGTCAGCTCACCTGGACAAGAGATCAGAGTCGATACCTAGAGGCGCATGATCTTGAAAGCATTATTTACCAGAAAACGGCATATACAGAAATGCTCGGCATTTTATACGCATGTGAGTGGCATTCCTTGGAAGGCCATGTTCCTACGTCTTCGCTGGCGCCTGTTTTTTTTTTTAATCTGCGAATTATAAAGTTTTGCCTTAAAAAAGCAATTTACTCTTCATTGAAGTTGTAACGTGTCGAACTGTACAATAAATCTTTGTCACGGTTAATATTTTTGGAAATATTTTTTCCAGTTTTGACAAATTTTTGTTATGCTAAGTGGTATATTGAAGCACACTGTGTGGGGCGTTTATGACTTCACGACAGGAAAAAGAATTTGCGCTGTTGGATAAAAAAGCAATTGTTATGGATGCACGACAAGTGCAAGACATTGTTAAACAGATTGCTAATTTTGTATTTGCTGTAAATTTAATGCACAGTGGCAAACAAAAGTAAAATCTACTATGGGTCAGCGTTTCGGTGTGTTCTCCCGCCATTCCTGTCTTCTTACACAATTTCTTTTTTTTACGATACAA
Organism: Rhipicephalus microplus; assembly: GCF_043290135.1. Classification (NCBI taxonomy): domain Eukaryota; kingdom Metazoa; phylum Arthropoda; class Arachnida; order Ixodida; family Ixodidae; genus Rhipicephalus; species Rhipicephalus microplus. The sequence goes on from NC_134704.1 coordinate 88,880,915, forward strand.
CCACACACCCTAGCTAAACGACAATGTTTAAAATAGGCGCATATATATTTTTGCTCGCAGATGACTTCTTTATTCTTAGTACACCAGTGCTACGTAGTGAAGTGCAACCAGTTAATGGGGCACATATCTGTCTTAGAGGTTTCCCGCAGGCAAGGTTACTTTCAAATATAGCCCCGCCCTTCCCCCTCCAAACATAGACGCTGCAACGAGGAGCACAACCACCGAATTTCCGCAAAGTAACTCTACGCGTTCGCATCCTTCGGGCAGTCACTAAAAGAAATTCTTCGTTTTTTACGATACTCTTTCTTGGACACCTGCGACGCAAAAAGTTTGGTCTGTCTGTCTGTACAATTGTCTGTTTGTCTACTTTTAACAGTAACCTAAACGGCACCAAAGTGGCCAAATGATACTCCAAACGGCCGAGCCTAGCCGCAGCGCCTACCGTAGTTGGTCAAGGTTCAGCGTCCATATTTGTGTGATTATCAATTAAAATGCAATTATTGCACATCTCTGAGGCACCGTAACAACACGTCCATATTATATTTGTATATTTTTTACAAGAAAAGACATACATAAGTAATTCTAAGAACCGTAGCGTTTATCATGCTGCGCTGATCATGCAACGCTTGCACGTAAAGGCAAGTGTATCCGACGCTTTGCTAAGACGACGCGCTGGTGACACTTACCCGTCACCTTGCGTTCTACACCTTATCACCTCTGAGACAGGTTCTCAGAGCCACCCGCTTCGTTTTCCAAGATAACTGCCAGATAGCGCTCACGTCTCACGTGTGACGTGACTTGATGCGCTCGTTTGCCTCCGCTGCACGCTCGAGGCACCCTGACGCAGCGCCTACAGATTACCATTCACCAATGTTCTTGCGCAGAACATCAAATGAACGTTTTCGACGACATTTGTAGTGTGACGTGCAGATACGGGGCCAAATTTTTTTGTGTGTGTGGTGGATTAAGAGTGCAAAATTACGAACGCTGCTATTTGTCTGTAGTTATGATTGGCCGCCTGCATAAAATTGATATCAAAAATGTCATCGAGGAGGTCAATTTTTTTGTCCCACCTGATACTCAATGATCAAGACAATGCTATCGGGACGGCGGCCACGACGCTATGACGGTGATAACTCCTGTTTCATATAAAAAGGAGTAATCCTTTACACGGGCCAAGTAAGGCTTTAGGATGAGCGGAGCTGGTCGACCTTAGGGGCTTAAATATTATCTTTGGCTAATTCTAGCTCTCCCCTTGGCGCAGACAGAATGAAGTAGGTTTACTACCCGTCGCGGAATATTCAATAATGTACAAACTCAGCGCCAGAAACTAACATGTATACCTGGCTGTGATAGCCGCTGGATCAAAGCCCAGTATTCAGAATTAGGAACATGTGAATTCATCAGTAAATAGTGGCAATACTTTTCTTGAACCTCACGGAAATACTTCACACGCTTTAATCCTGCAATCTGATTCATTTTGGTAAGTAGCTTGTTTGATGAATTGATGGCGCATTGACTACATTAATGAGAAAGCGCTGGCGAAAAAACAAATGAAATATTTTGTAAATACCCGTATCGTATAAACTAAGGAGGTGCTTGAAGAAATGTGTCCAACAAATCTGAAGAAAGTATGAAAAAATGCAATATTTGCCATTACTTTCATAGTACTTTATTAAATGACAGCAGTTTTAAGATGACTTGAGCTATTTCTCACGGCAGTAATGAATTAATTAAGCTGATTAACTTGTTGCTTTGTCTAAATAGGCAGTCTGGCCGAACAGAAAATCAGAAGCCCCTTCTGCGAAAATTTTGTTTTCGCCAACAGATTTCTAAAAAGCAGCAAGTTTTTAAATGTCAACAATTTTGCCGGGGAGACCTAAACTATAACTGGGAAGAGCACAACTGCCATACTTATTCGAGACTTCCAGACTGAGCAAATGTCATTGTTTCCATCATGAATCGACGAGACAACTTGGTCGTGTGCGTTTTCTTTGCGTTTGGAGCAGGTATACGACTGACTTACTTCAATAAGTGCAGAACCAACACTACTTCAATCACCATTGAGGATAGGGACGTCATTCTGGATGTTTACTATATGCAATCATTAGAGTTTCGGCTTTGGTATTGCTTGTGAATTTCTCGAAACATAGGGTGTCATATTTCTTCAACACATTTCTTGGATACATCCTCGTTTCCCACTCGATACATTTTTTTAAACATCGTGTGTTGTCATAAAATGAAGCGCAAGCTCATACGATGTTTCGCTGCCATTGTCATAATAACAACACTGTGGCCACATTTGAACAATAGGCAAAAGGTAAATGTAAAAATGACAGAGCATTTTCGTTTAAGCGAACGTCAGTGCATTTTATGGTGGTCACAGTGATTTTAGAGCTTCTCGCTATAATTGCTTTGAAGCGAGACCTCATCGTATCGAACGTCTGGTCTTTAAAATCTGGCTTGCAACACCCCGAAGCGAAGTTTTCTTAGGGATGCAGTTGAGATAAGGAGTAAAATAGACTCTGCAAACCCAATGCACATAGTGTGCACAGAGCAATGCAAGTGAACCAGAAGAGCAGGCAGAAATTCTACCTACTTGCATGCGATAGGTGTATTTCAACCAAATTCGCGTACGTTTCTATATATAACATTTGTTATATACATATGCAAAATTGAAAAAAAATATGACATGGGGAGAGCTTGGAACCCCCACTGTTGTCTACTACATGCAATCATGAGAGTAACCCCGTCCTGTTACACAAGTGACCTGAAAAAACAGCACAGAGGCAGAAGAACGTGGCTGCTGAAACACAGTAACACTATATGTCCACAAAGGGGGAAGTACTGAAAAAACGCGCTAAGCTGGGTGCTTTTAGATGCTTGATGAAACACTAACGCCAGTAAAGCGTGAACATCAATGAGGAGATGGCGCACCAGAGCATACGAACCAAGTGAGGCGTGTCTTTAGGGTGGGCTTTAAGCGCCGAGGCTTATAGCCGTATCCTTGTCTCGTTCTTGAAGTTAATCTACCATAAACACACACACACACACACACACGCGCGCGCTCGTGCACGCACGCACGCACGGATAGAGATAGATAGATAGATAGATAGATAGATAGATAGATAGATAGATAGATAGATAGATAGATAGATAGATAGATAGATAGATAGAGAGATAGATAGATAGATAGATAGATATTATGATTTTCCTTTTAGATATCTCCACGCTCCAAGGCAAAGCAAAATTTTATACGCTTTAACATTTTATTTTCGTTCTCGTTTATAAGAAATGAAAAGAAAATGACTAGAGAAGCCATATTTTAGGACAAATCTTCTTTGGGCTAATTGGTTCATGGCTGAAAGCTACGAAGAGCAATACGTACGGTACAGTAAATTTGCGCGATGTGACACGGTTCGCTGCACAGAGGAGCAGAGACGAATAAAACGAAAATACGAAACAGAAGGGGACCTTGAATATTTGTTCTTGGGTCATTAGTAGCTGTTGATATATTCAGTGCATTGTTTCACTGAGAGGTTCCTGAAATCAACCAGAGGGCACTTTGGCGCTGCGATCATTCAGTTACCATTGGAATAGTAGGTAGTACATTGATTTTCCTTGTCTTCGTGCTTGCAGGATCCGAAATCACTTACGGCTTTATTTATTGCAGTGTTTCAGCTTTGTTTCAAATGAAACAACCGACTGTTGTCGAATACAGTTACTCTATTTGAATGGGTGAGCCTAAATGGTAAACTTGATGAGGTGCAACTGCTAAGCTTTTGCTGATTGGCGTCTCGTGACAAAGCAGCTGCAAGCCACGCAAATCTAACCAGAGCCAAAAGTACGAAGACTAGACTAATCATCGTAACACCCCTCATTGCCAAGCTGGCTGAAGCGCTACGCGTTGCATCTCACATAGGCACTAGCGCTAGAGTTCCCTCTAGAGTATCGATATGAAACTCAATGGTATCACTTCACAAGGGCATACCAACTTGACCCAGTGTAAGTACTTTCAAAAGTATAGTCACGTATAGAATTACGAGACGGTGTCAAAGGTAGGCTCGTGATGGAGACAATGCAAAAGAAGATGAGGTGTAGAAAGCTTGCAATGACTCTGCAGTACGATGCTTATGTTGCAATGCCTCTGTTGCAATGCCACCTGTGCAGACTGTCCTTCTTCTTCTGGAGCAGAACTGGGACAATGAGCTGGTAGTGAGAGACTGCTTAATAAGGAAGAAGTAGTAAATCACATTGTGTTTTACTGGAACGTGCTTCAGAGTGCTACAGCTCTGATGCTCGAGGTGGAACTATAACACGCCAGAGGCAAAAAGCTTTCAGTGAGTAGTGAGACAGAATCAATTAATCAATACACATCAATACAAGTTTGCATGATTAGTAAGTGAATGCATCGAGAATACTGTAATATTCATAAGCATATTGCTCAACAATATGGCTATAGAAATCCAGATCTGATTAACTGACCGCTGAAAACTTCGCTATGTTGTCTTCGAGCGTAGTTGAAACACGACACTTCGTGAAGAAACGATTAATTTATTCACACAGAAGAAATACACATGCCACAGCAAGCTATAGGAATCCGAAGCTCCAGTTTGCGGAGTGACGACAACGCCACGCCTGGCTCTGGCGGAGGCGAGCTCCGGAAAACTTCAGGGTAGGTGCGGGAGAGAGCGCAGGCGAGTCAATGTGTTTCGCGGAAACAAGAGTGCGTGCGACACGCGCGGAAAACGTTCTGCAGTCGGTGCGGACAACGTCGGTGCCGTGCCGTCAGCTTGGCGCATTTAAAAAACACGATCGCTGTGCGATGTTGCCTTTCCGCAATGGTAGAAGCGCCCCCACAGAAGCCTCGGTGAGGTCCGAAGTATTGTTGTATTGTGGGCTGCCACAACAATGCAGACAACATAAAGGGACGCTCTCCACACGTAAAGCTGTATGACTCTCCCAGTAAGTCACAGCCGGCAAACACAGACGTATTCGCGAAACATAGAGCAAGCATGACACGAGAGCTAGAAAAAAAAAAACGAAGCGAGCGCTTGAATTTGACTCGATTTGGTAAAGCTCAGTTTGCTGCTTCGTGGTGAAGCCAGCGCGTCACGCTCGTGCGGCACGAAAGACATGACTAAAACGTCTCGTACATTTTATTGCCATGACCGTACAACTTTATTTTCGATTAATTTTTTTAGCACGCTGCAAATGTTCGGCCATGACAGTACATGTCTGCTACTACCAGATACCACATCAAAAAATACAGCAAATATATGGTTTTCATAAACGTCAACGAAGCACATAATTAGAGTACGCGGCTTTATGTTGGTAGGGTGAAACTTTCCTCGAGGTATAGGTCCTACACGGCATTGCCACGCACCTAAGAAATGCCTTTCGCAGTGACTCGGGCGTCCTCATGTTCCGTCGTCTGCTCCCCATTATAAACTTTGACCTGCAAGGTGGTGACGCGGTGGGAGATTTCTCCTGTGCGTTGTTGAACAATAAAAATTCGCAGTGTGCGCGTTAACTAAAAGCCGAATTTTCCTGTCTCTCATTTCTCACTAGCAACCATTGGCATGTAGATTTAGCACTGTCTGACAAGAAAGGGTTACTGCGTTATACTCGCTGGGCGTAACCTACTTGGTTTTAAAAAGGTTTAGCGAGCATGGGGCCGCAGTGTCAAGAATACAGTGAACTAGTATATGCCATGAAGTCGAGGTGGTTAAAGGTTGGAAGTAGACACGAAGCGCAAGCCGTAAGAAAGGATGCGTGTGCCATCTCTCGTTTAGTCCTTGGATTGTGCGCTGGATGGCAGTGGTTCTATATGCGGAGTATATGATGAAAAGATGCGGGATGGTGGTACCTAAAGTGTCGACTAGACGGACGAACGGACACGCAGACAGATGCATGGATGGACACACAAATGGCTGCACGGACGGATGGACGCATGGACGGACGCAAGGGTGGATGAATGGACGAATGCAGGGGTGGATGCACGGATGGACGTGCGGACGCACGAACAGACGCATGCACGGACGGGCGGATGGACGCACGGACGGTCACACAGACGGACGCATGGACGGACGGAAGCAAGAACGAATCGATGGAGAAAGCTTTAGCGATTGTTGGGGCGCAGTGCCGTGTATACAGTGAACTAGTATAGACCAAGAACTCGAGATGGTTAAAGGTGGGATGTAGACACGAAGCGCAAGCCGTGAGAAAGTGTGCGTGTGCCACCTCTCCTTTAGTCCTTGAAATGTTCGTGCTTCTATATGTGGAATATGTGATGAAAAGATGCGAAATGACGGTACTCTGAGTGTTGACTAGATGGACGAACGGACACACAGAAAGATGCATGGACGGATGCATGGATGGCTACACGGACAGATGGACGCATGGACGAACACAGGAGTGGACACGCGGATGGACGTTCGGACGCACGAACAGACGCATGCACGGACGTGCGGATGGACGCACGGGCGGTCACACAGACGATGCTTTGACGGACGGAAACAAGAACGAATGGATGGACGGATGCTTCACCACACTCTCCATCATTTACCCTGTGGATATGCTGCCATTTTTTTGGTTACAGCGCGAAAACGATGAAAATAGAAAACAAAAGGCGCACAAAAGAGTGCCGACTCGCAACTGGAAGTTTTATTTGAAGAGCACAAGAACGTGAGGCATCGCAGTATCTCTCACATAAAGAATTCGCATAACTTTTAGGCATTCGTACCGTCAAGTGATGCCTCAAGTGAATTTATGTGTTGCATTTTAACACTTCTGCTCTAGTCAATACGCTTATTTTCACGTTTCTGTGTATTTTAAACTAAACATTCAGTTCTTGTCAGTTCTCGTTTGTGCCCCTTCTATTCTTCGTCTTGGTTGCTTTCGCGCTGTAACCCAAAATGCATTTGCACCAAATAGCTCAACTTTACATACTATTGCACTAGCAATGTGTCGAAATTCGGCCAGCCTGATGAGCATAAGGTCGCTTGTTAAGTCGCTCTCTGCAAAATTAGTCAGCTGATTCTGCATGCCAATGTTGAACGATCCATCTATTCTCAGAAGCTTATAAATGACAGACGACAAATGAGACAAACAAGAGCCGAAAAAAATGCAGAAAATTGCTACACCATACACTGGTGCGTTAGGTTCTTCACGGTACGCAGAAGTTCGCCCGTTGGTAAAGTGAAATTTCTTAGTAAATGTATTTACAGGCCATTTTGCCAGGCTTGACCTTGAGGAAGCCAAACCACGCATAATGCCAGTGTCGTCCTTTCTATATAGTTCGACAGTGACGCTAGCTCTGGCTCGGTATTCGGCTTTTGGCCCGTGTGCGGTGATTTTTCATTCGGTTTTGCTGAAGAGTTTCCCAACTCCTCAGTACCGTCCGGTTCTGTTGGATTTGGGTCGTCACCTTCTTTCGGCTTGGTCCGGGGTCTTCATTCTTCTTTCCTCCCATCTGTTCTCCGGCACTTTTTCTTGATCCTTCCAAAAGCTTGTCTTTCGTTTTGTCGTCTACGCTCGGCTGGTCTTTCGGCATTTTGTACTGTGCAAAATCGGCCCTCTTCTATTTAATCTTATCTGTCGACTTTTGTCCCTCGGCTGTTTCTTCGTTAGCTTCCTCTTTCTTTCCTTTTGTGCCGTCTTTTCCTGTTGCTTCTTTCACCGTTCCGGGTTTTACCTTGCTGTCGCTTCCCGCAGCACTGGCTTGAGAGTTCGTCAGCTTTTTCTTGCTCTTAGCTTCGCGTTCATCCTTGTCTTTCGGCTGTTCTTCGGCTCCAGCAGATGTCTTAAGCTTTGGTTCTCCTTTCTTCGTAGTCAGTGCTTTAGAATCTTCAGAGTACTCGGCGTGCGGTGGGGCTTGTTCGAAAAGCGGGTTTTCGTGTCTTTTGGGGACGGGCAGCTGGTACGACTTCTGGTTCCTGTAGACACTGGGAATCGTTCGCTTCCACCGTGGGGCTACCAGTTGAGAGCAGGTGACGGCTTGTCGCGTAGACGTTGGTCTCTGGTCTGACGTGATGGTTGATTGGCGGCTATAGCTGGCGTCGTTCCATTCCTTGGTTCGCGTTGGTTGTGTATTCTGTTGTCATAGCTGCGGGCAGCCAGCGTTGCGAACCTGATGGTGGCATGAGGCTTCGGTTGCGTGTGCCGAAAATGTCCGGTCGTCACCGTTCGATGCACTCGAACTCCAAGATGTCGTGCAGTAGATCGTCGTCATCGTCATGCATCCTACCCAACAGCATGGTGCAGAGTTCACGAGAGCGTTAACCCTTAAGTACTTCTGACGGCATATCGTATAAATTCAGGTTTATTTGTTAGCAAAGACGCACCTTGCCATGGACTCAGGTGGACGTGCTCTCGTTAGGCTACAGCACGCACCTTTGCATTCTGCCCCAATTCTTCTGCAACGTGAGTCTGCTGACAAAGGTACGACGGAAACGTACCGCGAACACTTCCCATGGATGATGTTATTTGGGAGCTCATCGAATGGTGCTTGGCAGCTCCAAGCAGTCGGGCCTTCGCATTTTTTATCGTGTAATCAGCCGGCCACCCGAGAAGGTTGGATGTTCAGCGAATATTCTTAATACACACGCACACCAAATCAGCGTCTTCGGAACCGTCGAAGGGACTGGTGTTGCGGCTTACATCTGGAACATTGGTGCTGGTTCAGACTGGGACGCGCCGGCCAAAATCAGTTGTTCCAGCAGGGTCTATAGCAGTCTGTCCTTTTCTTGAAAAACTTGTAGTAGCTCGCGAGCCGTGATCCATGGTTGGAGTCTGAGTCTCCACCACCTATCGGGTTGACTCGTTCGTCGGTGAGTTCCATCTGAGAGTTAAGTTACCCGCTCAGTAGACTGACGATCGCTCTTGGTGCTGACTGGATGACGATCCCACATCTGATAATGTTGTCCTCGCGGCATCTTTGAAGACAAGAGGCGCCATAAGAAGAAAAAATAATTTACTTAAAGAGAGATACTTGCATACTACGGAGGCTATGAAACCACACAGGCTAACTGCATGTGACGTAAGTCTCCTCTATTCTACAACAAAACACATGTACCTCGGGGGGGCGCTAGTAGTGTGCCAACAGGTACAACCAGTGAAGCTGATTCTGCTGAAGATATATATTCGCTCGTTTAGACGGCATGTTAAAATGTTTCACCAACCTCGACAAAAATTAATTGCTGTTTACCGTTTTGACATGGCTTATGGCACGTACTTGTGCAACACCTTGCGCGTATTACTGTAGCCACTGTAAGGAAACGGAAGTTGCGTATGGGTTGCGTTTATGGGACATCAGGAAAATCCAACAAAACATCGTATTTTTAAATTTAACTGGCGTCACCGCCATGTGAGAAACAGAGTGCTAAGGACACAAAGTATACGTTTCTTCCCCAAAATCAACATGACGCAATCTTACCTTCTTCATTTGTGATATTGCGTGTTAATCTTCTTTTAGAAGGATTGATTGCTCGGCGCTATGGGGAAACATATCTCTCTGTGAGACTCAAAACTGTGTTACAGTTGGTGTTTGAACTGGCACGCGAAAACACCACACAGTCCGCCGGAATGTGTATGTCTGTTTTTGTTTTGCCCGAGTCATCGCGGATATGCTATGCACAGGAATTGAAAGCTACCCTATACAAACACGCTTGTCTAAGTATCCTCGAGGATGCAAATAAATCGATAGGGTGTCTGAAAAAAAATGCGAAAGTCGAAGTACTTGGCACCACTGCTAGTGAAATAAAAAAAAACTTGCTTCGTCAGACGGAAAGGGAATCTGAGTGTCTGAGGAGACGCATTTCTAGGCGCCACCACTGGCTCGCTTGATTGCCGGGGCAGGCGTGCGCGGCAAATACGCCCCTTGCTCTCGCGATCGGCCATTAAGAGGCATGCGTGAGAGGCCTGAGCCTGCCGACGAGTATGTCCTGGCGTGTGCTACACGAACCTTCGTAGCCTTTTGAGCTCCCTCTTCCTATTTGGCCGCACATACTAATCGGGCTCACATGTAGGATACCTTTCTGAGTCGCCGAATAACAGTGGCTTTAGCAGGAAGGCGAACATTATCGCACGTTCCTTTTCCTTTCTTTTTTCGCAAAAATTTGTTTCCGTCCTTTCGTCATGTAGTCATGTTTCCTCTCTTGCTTTTCGTCCTCATTCTATTTCTTTTTCATTGCTGTTGCTGTAACCCCTCAGCACGTTCTATCGTCCTCGTTCTGCGAAGTGCACTTATCAGCCATACTATCCCCAAAGAACCTCGATGTTTGCCCTGCTTCCGCAATGTTGTTTTTTTCTCCCATGCAGAGAAACGGTGTATTCGTTCGAGAGCTTCATTGCCCGAGAACTAGGTCGACACGTGTTTAATTACACGTGTTCTGCAAGAGGTGAAGCCTGATAGATGACCCTGCTTGAATCTTACCTGTTTATGGTTGGCATGTGTGTGTTTCTCTTGATGGTGACATGTATTTTTCCCTTATTTTTTTTTCAAAAGCGCCCGTTAGAGCTAAAGTGGACACATGCCACAGAAAGGGACCACACTAATTACTGCCCTTTCACGTCTAAGCAAAGAGTAATCTTGTAGTAGCTGTCAATTCTACCACAGTAGGCTAAGGGCCCTACTTGATAAAAAGCAGGAAACCTACTGAATGGTATTCACAATTCGCTGTCTCAGTTTGATGTTTACAAGTAGCTATTTGAAATGGCCGTGCAACATTTTTTTCAGCATCACCAGAAGACTCCGCTGATGGGCAGTCAAGGTTCGTGAGAACATGCGAGCTGAACTTTATACAAGCAGCGCTCGGCCTAGAATTCACTATCACTTGTTGAATTCATCTTGAAATGTTTCCCTCATATTTTTACGAATTATGCCTGACATAAAAGTGAACGAGCCACGTGGTCATGTCTTCTTGATTACAGTTGAAGTTATTCTGACAATCACACATCACACACGTTTCATGTGTGTTAACACATCAAACAAAGATATTATATTTTCAACACAGGCGGTAGCCTTACACAGATCTCGCACTTTGATAACAGCTTCCACGAAACACTCATGTACACAAAGAACTCTTATATCACAGTGTCTCTAGGATAACAAGCTACGCCAAACCAAATGAAGACCAAGTAAGAAAATAGCACCCGAATGTTGCACAGAACTACCGCAAGAAAAAAAAACAGACATACTTCATGTAGAGTAAGAGGTAAATCTTTTTTTAAAGTTTTCTGTGCAATGTCCCAAAAAAAAATATCATTCTTACAATAAAAAAATACATGTTCAAAGGTCTCAGGTTTGCTACACAGGTGACAGCTGCTTCCTCATGGTACATACATGCCTCTCTCTTCAAGCCACGTTTTCACTGGCAACGTTCCCGTAAGAAGTTCGAAAAAGAAAGTTTTTAAATTGGGTGGTGTCCACATGTCTTTCACTTGCTTTAGTACGTCTTCTCCATATGAAAACTTTGCCCTTAAGAAACGATACGAGAACAGATTTCGCGCAAGAATGATGACAAGGTGTGTCGTTCTCCCCTGTCTGAAGATACAAAGAAGTCAGGAATGTGGTGTAATAGTGTTGCTTGAAATAAAGAACATAAAAAGCGCATCTCTGGTCTCTTATTAGCATGAAACGTGATACTACTTGGTCAAGAAAACAATGGCATAAAAACAGCCCTCCTTGCTTAACATGCCGAAACAAGTTCGTTCTAGATGTTTGCTCCCATGTAGAGCTCCAGATAGACGTGCCGAATATCCTGTAGACTTTATGTATGCCTTTACGCGTACAACTTGCAAAAGGTACATAATTTTAGCAGCCAGAAAAATGTTACATACAGCTGACCGAGAGAAAATTGAAAAGTCACGACTTCCCCATCTTTCGGTAGTCGCGTGCAGTTCCTCAGTGTTTTCAAGTCAAAACGCTTCCCTGTCTTGATACCTCTCCAATATGACCCCTAGGTAACGACTAGGTGTCGTGAGCCACTGTATATTTTTATAGAAACCGGGCGTGAGGTCCCAATTACCACGCCATGAACCAATGCTTTTTGTATTTGTTCATTAAGCTTCCACTCGTGTCACAAAACCTATCAGTGATTTGTAATAATGAAGTGACGCTCTCTCTATCCACAACAAAAAAAGGCAATATCGTCGGCGTATGCCAAAACACGCGCTTCACATGACTGCAACCAGAAACCATTAATCCCTACGCGGTGAATCACTTTCTGACACTGTGGTTCAAAAAATAGAGCAAGAAGCAAAGGACTTAAAGGACACCCTGGCGCCACGAGGAAGAAAATACTTGTATGCGCTGTAATAGTTCTCCATTTACAATTAAATTTTTGGTGTAACTTTGGTTGCCAACCTAATCCTTTTACATAAGATCGCAACAAGACCAACGTACTCAGCTAGTGTGAAGAGTATATTGTGTGGTACCATGTCGAAAGCGTTAGCTATATCAATTTGTAACATGGCTACTTTCAGAAGTGGAGCATCACAATACTTCAGAATGTTCCTGGTGAAATGAATATTTGTGAATATGCTCTTAACCTTGATGCCGCAAGTCTGATGCGGCCCGACCAACCTGTATATAACTCCTTGCAACCTCCTAGCCAGAACTTTCACAAAAGCTTTATAATCTACGTTTGTTACCGGGATTGGCCTGGATCCTGTCACCTTGTGTAAAACATGTTGCTCTTCTTCTTTAGGAATCAGCACAGCTTTCGCGCGACTAAACAATGGAGACAGATTGCCTCGATCTAAAGTCTCTGAAAAAACCTCATGCAATGCTGCGGCCATATCGTCCTTGAACGTGTTGTAAAAGGCGGCAATTATGCCATCTGGACCGGGCAATTTGGCCATGCCAAGATTACCAATAACCTTCTCAATTTCCACTATACTGATAGACATTTCCAATAAATGTGTATCTTCAGCATTAAGTGTGTGCATTTCTATCAAGAACTCATCTACAAAACCCAGATCTTTTGGCTCACGATAAGCACCAGTGCTTGTGACTTCTTGTCAAACTTGCCTTAGGCAGGCTGTATGTCGGAAAAGCAATCGCGTCAATACCACTTATAAAGCGTTTTAAAACAAGAAAAGAACAGCCAGTCATCGCAATATGCGAATAGTGTAACGAGTGGGTCGTGCAATGCTCCAACCAATTACAAAAGCTTGTTCTTGTTCTTCTATTAACTGTGGCGTAAACCCATTTTTGCCATAATTCCTCATCGTCGTCAGCCACTGCATGAACACCTGGCACAACACTTCTTGCAAGTGTTTAGCGGATACCACGCTTCTCAGAATAATAACGAAAAATAGCATAGCGAATGCTGGCCTACTACCCCCAAAAATTATTATTATTGTCGTATAGTGGCTATAAAGCAAGTGTGCCTGCAGTGGTTACCCAATGAGTATTTTAAAAAGCTCTGAAAGGCCGCTCTTCTAGCTTTCGCTGTGACTGTGCTGCACCTTCCGCACAGGCCATGCGTTTTTTCATGAAGTGTTTTGTACAGAAATCCATGAGTTTACTATTACGTGGTGTTTTGATGACTTTGTAGTGTGGCTTTTTGGAGTTGCTAAGAAAGTCTTAATGTCTATTTGAGATATTCATCTGCCTTTAGCGTTTTGTGGTGGCTCTCTATAAAGCCGAAAATCGAAGATACTACATGAAACAATAAAATTTGCTTAAGGCCGTGACAGCGTCACCAAGTGATGCAACACGAGTGATGCAAGAAATCAACAGCAGGTTATTTCTTCCATGCAGGACGTCGATGCGTGACGTGGTAGCTTGGTCAAAGTTGCACTGATCACAGAGGATATAGGAAAACATGCAAAGTGGAGAAAGTCTGCAATGCCAAATAGTCTTGGAGTCAATGCAAATTCACTTTGGTGGCCGAATTCTATGAGAGAGAGGCATGGAAGCACCAGACGATGAACTGAGAAAGAAAAACGTGTTTTTGTCATCCGGTCGTCATTATAGCGCATACATAAAGGAACCGGCAAGGTTTTTTTTGTTCTATTACCCATGTGAGAGAGAGGTTAACCAGAGATGTGCCTGGTTGTAAAAAATAGAAAAAGAGGCACGACCTTGTTACCCAGGGCTGCCATTCTTACAATACCCGTTTTCGCCAAAATAAAGAGAACGCGAAACTCTATAGGCTTCAATTCAAAAGTTGCAGAAAGCACTCTGGCCTGCAAAAAAGATAAACCAATAAGGAAAGCTTACGCTCGCGCACATAAATTGTCAAACCAACCAAGAGTGTCAAGTTTTAGCATTTACTCAATGCACTCTATCTTTTCGATGCAAGTTGACAAGGTTGACGTGCAGCCACAGGATTTCGATGAGAGCAATAGAATTCGAATGGCAGAGATTGAATATGGCCTCAAAAGTTTTTTAGGAAAAGTCAGACCAAGAAATTTGTTCCAACCTTGTTAAAGTCGACACACTCGCTTCTTGAGAAGAATGCTTCTTTTTTTTACGAACGCTTCAGTACACTAAAGTGTATGCACCAAGTGCATGAAGCGTGAAGTTTGAAGACAAAAAAAAAATTGAAATTCACAAAACACGTTCTTTCCTTTGCAGAAGTATACTACACCTATCTGGTCAAAGACGACGCTCAAATTGCCCCCTGTCAGCACTTTCTTTCAAAAGGGAGAAACTGAGACAAGGAAAGAAGTGCTGAAAAAAATACGTTACGGACTGGGCTTTTGGTTACAAGCTCGCAAGCCACGGCATACTGGAAAACGCTTTTGAGAGCACCTAAAAAAGAGAATAGGCAGACGTATTTCTTTATTTTTGCTCTGCGTTGATTATTCATCGTCGAGTTTGTTTGTAAGTAGAACACGTTGAGACTCCTTTATCGTGGTGCTTGGAAAAATCAGTGAGACTACTGAACTTGTTGACTCAAATATTATGTTGGGTTTCACGTCTCAGGACCAAGATATGGCTATGAAAAACGCCATGAAAGGGCTCTGAAAATTTAGTCCATCTGCTGTTTCTTTAACTCGCACTAACATCCCACATTAAACGAGCATCTCCCGTTTCGACTTCATCGAAATGCGACCACCACAGCCTGGATCCAACCTGCGACCTCTGGGTCAGCAGCCGAGCGTCCTATAGCAACTATTCCATCAAAGTGGGCAACTTCTGTGAATGTAGCCTAGTGATTTCAATTTACTATGAAATCACTGACCAACGCTATACGCGACACGTCATCAATACAAACTGTCCCGTATAGTTCTTAACCGCCAATTCCGAACGCGAATCCGGACATCTCGTCTCACCTGCGATGAAGAGTTCTTTGCTGGTCACTACGCGAATCTATAAATTAGAGCAGAACCGCATCGCCAACGACACACTGTTTGCAACAAGATATATGCACACTGGTCCCTCGATTGCGAGCAGTCAAACAATGTCTAAGAAGGTGCCATCCTGGTGCAAGGACTTCCAGCCGTCACCTGAAACACCAGCACCATCATTGACGGAGAGTGAGAAAGCACATGTGTTGATCCCCTCTTCCCCCAACCTCGTCCGAAAAAAAATGCCAGACTCATTTTAAATAAAGTTTAATCATTCAGTCTTCTACGAGTGAGTTGTACACATCAAACAACATTAACTTCAGAACACATACTTTTGAACGTCTTGTGGACAAAGGGGAGACAGGCGAAGGTTAGATGGAAAGGCTGGTGAACATCGACGACTTAGATGGCTCAAAGCAATGCGTCGTGGTTATGTACGCGTCGAGTCAAATTGTTGCGTACGATGGAACATGCATGGCTGGTCTGCAAAGTAAACGTTCCCCTCAGCTATCGCTCCTGGTAAAGGTCACATGCCAATCCCACGTTTGTGGGATTCTACCCTGCCGCAGTGATCTAGTGGCTAAGGTACTCGGCTGCTGACCCGCAGATCGCGGGATTGAATCCCGGCTTCGGTGACTGCATTTTCGATGAAGGCGAAAATGTTGTAGGACCTTGTGCTCAGATTTGGGTGCACGTTAAAGAACCCCAGGTGGTCAAAATTTCCGGAGCCCTCCACTACGACGTCTCTCATATTCATATGGTGGTTTTGGGACGTTAAACACCGCATATCAGTCAAAGTTTGTGCGATTCTATTGCGGAGGACCATTCAAGCACTGTCGCAGTGGGTAATCATTCAACATGCCATTTACTGCTTCACAGTCCAGCCACCTTCGCAACGTAGACTGGAGCCATAGTTTTCTGCCCACCTCTTTTTTATTTCTATCTTTTCCTCCCCGTTGCTGGCTATCATAGCGGTTACGCTCAACATTCCTGCCTTATCCCCTCTTGTTTGTTTCTTTTTCTTTTTCCGCTTTGCAATACCATTCCCGGGGACAAACCAAAGATAGGTGGATTTACTATGCCACATGAAGCGTGTTCAAATCCAGTATATACCATCTAAGTTAAGGTGTCTGTATACGTTGGGCAACGCACTAGCTGGCATACACAAAATGACCCAAAGTCTTTATGAACTTATAGGAATTAAGGTGGATCCAATCAATAAAAAGTGTGATATTTCACGCGCTTGAATAATTCTACTCTATGTCATACTGACTTGACTGAAGTTAAAAGACAACAATGTTTTATTTATCTTTCTTGAACTAATTCTCTGTTGCATTCGTTAGGTTGTGTCTAAAACGGCTATGGAATTTTGCGGCGATACATGAGCCAAGTATACTATCGACAAATATGCTACATCAAACGTGAAACTGTTACGCATCTCTTCAATCAATGACTATTCTCTCCTCCTTTCCATCATCCTTCCGCCTTCGCAAAGGCAGAGTAGGCTACCGGGCTCAGCCCTGGTTAAGCTCCCCCCCCCCTACCTTTCTTATTATTCTCTCTGTGCGAATGAGACATAAGTTTTCTTTTTAAAGGGACAAATTATGTTAACGAGATTACTTACATTCAAACTGCTGGGTCAATGTAATTATTCTCGTAGGGTTGCGCGTTGTGTACGCAAACTTATCGTATCTCTTTGTATTTATCGCCATTCCCTCCATCCATTGAGGTCCTGTTATGAGCAGCTTTTTAAATAAACAAGAAATACGCGGCTTGCATTTACGTTACTAAAACCACCGTGCCAGGACAAAAGCATGAGCGAACGAAATGTGCGCGATGCCGCATTAATGTTACGAAAGCACATGCAGGCCAACTTTTCACACGCGCAGAAGCATTTCCGGTGGGAAGTAGTTATCACAACAAATGGGCCCTGAAATGATTTTCCCGCGTCGTCCGAAATTTCTGCCGAGAACACAAAAGCCAAATAAAGCGCTGCACGCGGGATATAGTTCAAAAAAATTTCAGTCGGATGAAAACTGCTTTTTCTTCTGTCAACAAATGACGAAAGAATTTCAAAAATCCCTCACCGCAGCCGTTCTATCACCCATTGGCTGATTTTAACAATGAGCGCATGTGGTTACAGAGATCGCCGCGCGAGGCTGTGACTTCTCCACGCGTGCGCGCAAGATCGCAATGAAAAAGAAGAGTATTCGAAGAACAAAAACGGAAAACAAGGTGATGGTCATGACTCATGAGGCACACGCGACGTCTACTTAGGGGCGAAACTCCTTAAAGCGGCGTCCGTTCGTCCCTCCTAGTAGTGCGTAACATGTCTTATTGTAAGATACGCGTAGTCTTAGCATGCCTATATACGTCTGTCCATCCCACTATAGTGCAAATATTTGTTCTCCGGTGCGTTCTGCTGCAGTGAACTTCATGTGATATGAGGCTGAGGACCACAAAGTTTGATGAATGTCCAGAAAACTACTATCCCGGGCTTCGACGACATGGTAGAAGTGACATTGCTCGTAATGACGTATCAGTTGCACGTAAAGCAATAAAGAGAGAGATTGAAGGCTCAAGAAAGAAAATTGGCGTCCGTTTGTTTAAAGAACACGTCTGTCGTTTTCAATTTAAAAAGTGTTTTGCGAAATTTGGAAAGATAATCCTGGTAAGAGAGAATCCGATTCGGGACAGACATTCATTCATGATGGTCGTTTTTGTGTATAGGCACTAAGGAGAAGCTTATATGGTCGAGGGCCTGCTCACATGACCGGGAACCAACCAGGCTTCAAGGAGAAACGGAGCAGAGGAGCCTGAGCTGATAACAGGAACGTGTATTTACGCGACTATTTGTCGTGGCTTCTACAGTCCGATGATATCTGGATAGCATGTTCTTTTAAAGGCAACATCGCTGTGCGACCACCTGTAAAACTTGCGCTGGGTATGTGGATATATATGTGGAGTTTAACGTCCCAAAACAACCATCTGGTTATGAGAGACGCCATAGTGGAGGGCTCCGAGAATTTCAACCACCTGGAGTTCTTTAACGTGCACCCAAATCTGAGCTCACGGGCTTACAGCATTTCCACCTCTATTGTAAATGCAGCCGCCACAGCCGAGATTCGATCCCGCGACCTGCGGGTCAACGGCCCAGTACCCAAGCCATTAGACCACCGCGGTGGGGCAGCACTGTGTATGTGGTGTGTGTGTTATGTGCAATATGTATCTCCACCTCCCTCTTTCTTTTTTACTTCCTCATTCCCCTCTTCCCATGCGTAGGGTATACCTAACTGAATTGGTCAGTCTGGTAGGCCTTCCTTCCTTCCTGACATTCTTTTACTCTCTCTCTGTTTTGCGTCTCGACGCTCGCATTATAAATGCTTGGTCTTTTTTAGATTCCATGTTGAAAAAATTCATTGGGTCCAGGACAGTCCAATCAAAAAATTGTCTTCATCTTCACCTCCAAAACGAAAAGGTCAAGCTTCGCCTTAGTCTCAACACAGAAATAAAGGAAGTGGTGTGCGCTGCTCGTTCGGCTGTGATGGCGAGAAGACAGGACGCAATACGTTACCGCACACACAGTGAAGGAGGCACGGTGGCGCTAAATTTTCCAACTGGCCGCGCATTGAAGTTCATTTTTCTCTTTTATAGACAGTGGCGTCGGGTAGAACTGACGGCAAGCTCTCTGCAGATCCGCAAAGCTATGAAGGCACCACTAATTGTGAGAGAGGGGCCAGATGAGGGATATCAGGCACCCGGCTAATTGTCCAGTGCGGCTTGCAGAGCATTGGACAAAACAGTGCAGAGCTTACCACCCCTACTGAGCAGCCTTGACTTCTAGCAGCTTACTTCCAGGCCATAAAGCTGTCAATGTGGGCCAGGTGTGTCTAAAGCACTTGACGAAGGGCACCACCTAATTTTATAAATGAATTAGTACACGACTGACGTGTTGTCGCCGCATCAAATGAACTTAGGAGAACGTACGAGGTTACAAACCGAGAACATGCCTCCAAATTCATTGCGCACGTCCAAGTGACCCCAAACCATGAGGGCCTATTACAACAGAGCCTAGAACTTACGTGGCACCGCGGGTGTGGCAGGTTTCATACAAAATTTCGCAGGACTTATCTGCAGCAGTCACTTTCCTTGTGCTTCAAAAGTTTGTATACCTATATGCCTAGTTCTTTCAACAATAATTTATATGTGAACAAATATATGAGGGTAAAAAAAATTGCCCGCAGCTTCCCTCGGGGGAACACTGAGGAGGATGCGGAGCATATAATTGATTAACGGGGTGTTAAAGTGCGACTTACTTGGGTCGATGGCTAAATTGGTTAACGTGGTTGTGATATGAAGTGTTAAATTGCGACTTACTTGGGTCGCTGGCTAAATTGGTTAACGTGGTTGTAGCAGGGGTGTTAAATGAGTGAACACGTACGACACGTATGCGAAAGGGCGGTGTTTATTTATTGCGACGAACTTTGAGCACGATGGCTTTTTGGTCGGTAAAGTGAAGAGTGAGTGGATCGGGTTGCGACCTCGGACGTCGACGCGCCGTACAAACCAACCGACGAGCGGCAACTGAGCGAGCGAGCACCGACCTTGAGTATATATACAGCGCGACGGCGCATGCACTGTCAGCCGTCGAATGTTCGAGAAGGGGGAGAAGCGCAACGGCGCATGCGCGCGCGTCAGCTGCCGATGTTCTCGAAGCGCGACGGCGCATGCGCGCGCGTCAGCTGCCGATGTTCTCGAAGCGTGACGGCGCATGCGCGCTACATTATACAGCTAGCGAATGTTCGTGAAGAGGAGAAGCGCACGCGGTGTGTAGAGGAGGAAGGGTGCACAGATGGTGGAGGAGTGAAGCGCGCGCGGTGTGTAAAGGAGGAAGGGATGCACAGATGGTGGAAGAAGGAGGAGGAAGCTTGCGGACGGCACCGCACTACAAGCCTCGAGTATTAGATGCTCCGCATCTAAAAAAAGCACGTACGACACAACGGCGCTGCACCATTCACGCAGAGTTCTTCCACTTTCCATAGGGCTGCCCCACGGCGCTATGGGGCTGTTTATGTAAGTCCGGTATGTCATTCTATTCAGGACTGCTGCATCTGAAGACAACGAAATGAATGCGCCTTGAAAGCAATAACTATCGAAAACGCCGATAGCGTATGGGGTGTTTTAATGTTTTAGAAGAACCACAGTATGGCATGAGGTTTTTCAGAGATCTTTAATATAGGTTTTTGGCATGTAGGCGTGCAGCCACGTAAAGTCATCAACGAACGAATTTAACAAAGGCAAGTCTAAAAAGTATTTCAGAGTCTACGTTCCATGCATATGTCGTTCGCAATATTTCGGTACATCCCACTGAACATGCAGTTTGGCTTATAGTACCAACACAAACCCCTCTGTATAGGCATGTTGTGTTTGGCACCGTTAGAATAACAACAGGGGCGATAGAAAATACTGGCGAAACATATCTCTGGTGCAAGTCACCCTTTATTTCAGCCGCTTCGCATTCAAAATATTGTTCCACACCTTGTTTACACTTTCATAAATGCAGTAGTTGAAGTGACTGAAGCAAGCTTGAGTTGCGAAGCCGACAAATGCAAAAGCGATTGCAACGCGAAACCGGATGCGAAAGAAACTGAAGTGTTGGCGGAAAAGTTCATACAGCAGAATTTAGCACGCCATTGTGATCATGACATTGAGCACAGCCGAATGCGTTGTGCTCAAAAGCGAGTCCTTGGCTGTGTTTCAATTCTTAGACAGCACGTAGACAGCCTACGCAGACTGCTCAGAAGATAGCACTATGCTCATGCTGTGCGAAAATTGAAACACGTCTGGACGGCTTTTAGGCGACGATGCACCACCTCGCGTCGAGAAGAGAAAGCTAAAATAAACAAACATAACAGCTGTATTTTGTGGCCTATTTCGGGTTTAAATGAAAAACAAATAAACGTTACTCACATTGTGTGTCTAGTGAAGCGTCTGCTTGTGTGCAGTCGACCATTCGCGCGAGATCCGATCTATCTGAGCGGTTCGCTGAGCCGCCATCTTGTTTAGACAGCAAAGTAGCCTGCATAGTATTTGTCAACGATGCGGTCTACTCGAAGCTGTCTATTTTGCCAGCTACGTGAGAATTGTAATGGGACTTAAGATGGCTGCCGTCCATTTAGCTGTCTATTTAGCCGTCTACGGTGAGTATTGGACCACACCCCTTATTCGCGGAAGTGAAACAGCCAGCTTTAACATGGCTGGTGTGTCACGAGTCGTGGCGCCAAGTACAAGGTAGGCGGCAAGGTGTGTTGTTCCCAAAATAGGTGGCTTATGTTATACTGCAGTGGAGATACCGAGTGATATTTTTCCCCCGCAATCACGTGCATCCAAAGTTAACAGCAAAAGCAACAACAACGTGACCATCAACAGAAATAGCAATAACGGTGGCATGAAGTATTAGAACACACGTGGTGGTCTCTTCCACGGCAACATTTAATGTGAAGTACATGGAATACTCGCTGTTCACAAACCTTTGATGCTGAGAAAGACACAGAGAGGAAAAGAAGGTGAAAAATAAGTTGATTGTTATTAGTTTTAAAGCAGGATTATTACGGAGCGCTCTGAGAAATTTCACGCCGGGACGATTGCCTGAACAAGATGCCGATATTTAAGAAGGGGGTCATGCCTTTGTACCGTCCTGCGAACGCGCTTATGCTTGCAGACAAGTGTAGTCTCACGCTACGGAATCAGTCTTATTTGCATCCTAATACAAACTGCTTCAAGTGCGCGTGAAACTTATGCGGGGCGTAATTGCCTTTGCATATTTAATGAAGGAGGAATTCGTGTGGGGTTGTATAATTGATGAACTGCCTTCTAGCGAGCCGAGGTGTTTATTTGAGTCTGTGTACCTGCTTTAATGAGGAGATTAAAATAATAGTGACTCGCTCGACACTTTAGAGCAGAAAAGGAGAAAGGTATTGTCCTGCGAAGGACGAAGTACTGTTCAAGTGTATTTTTTTTTGCCTCCGTGCAAGAACATAGGTAAACTGCAGGCGGATTATTGGTAGGATCACATGACAAGGTAAACTCAGTTCGCCTGTCGGAATATCTTGTGCACGTTGATAGTCTCTAGGTCTACAGTAGAAGTTTAAAAAAAAAGTTTTAGCTATAAAATTTGCGCGGGACACCTTTGTAATGTTACTTGCGCCGCGTGGCGCAAATGTCTGACGCAGAACCCGTATTTTGGGGCCATCACGATTGGGCGGTAGGTGGCGTTGTGTTTGCGAGCATTTTTTTTTCTTTTTTTGAGCACTCCCGATCGACTGCGCAGATAAGTGTTTTTGTATATTTTGAGCTTGTCCTTATAATTATAAGGCAGCAGTTGAAATCTTCGTAGCACTTATTTTATGGTACGGCTTTTTCAGGGGCCAGTGACCAGGTATTTATTGTTAGTGCGTGTGTGTGTGTGTTTGAATTTTCTGTTGTTTTTTTTTTCTTTTGCCAGCCCGTGGGCAAGGTGCGCGTACAATAAACACGCAAATTTTCGCAGTAGAGCTTAGACTTTCTTTTTTTTTCTTAGTGCAGGGCTCGAGTTTAGTAATTATCAAGTATAGGGACAATTGGTGTCAGAAAGACATGCTTAAAAAGACTGTAAGGTGTTCAGGATGTGGAGTGGGTTCGAAAGTAGACCCAAGTATACAAGCGGATGAAGAAGAGCCTGACGCGAAGTGTAGGCAATGTAAGGTCGAGGAAAAAATGTAGAAAATGATGGTTTCTCAGAGTGAACTGCTGATGAGAATCGCCGAGCTCGAGACTGCGTTGGCGACAGAGCAAGAGAAAACGAGGACAATGGGAGAAAGGCTGATGTCCGCCGAGGAAGAACTAGCGAAGTTGAACAAAGGAGCGGCCTACGGAGAGAACATTAGGGAACCGGCAACCATAACGGCGGAGAAGAAAGAGCAAGCAAGTTTGGAAAAAACAGGTTCCGCCGGTTCAATTATCGCAAGGCACAGCTTCAGCGAGGTAGTGGTGGGGCTGGGAGGGGACAAAGCAGTCGGCGTCACAAGTGCAAGTAGCCCCCAGGTGCTGGACGCTCCAGCTGAAAATTCACAGCATGTGATAATCGCCGGGGACTTGAATTTAAATCGATGCACAGAAGCTATCAAAGAGGGGGTAAGAGGTGACAAGAGGGTTGCAGTAGGTGCGTTCCCAGGACGCAAGCTGGAAGCAGAATGAGGAAAGCGAGCGCACAACTCAAAACTACAGCTGACAGACGAAACCTCGTGATAATTTCAGGCGGTTTAAATGATGTCTTAAATGAAGATACAGCAGGACTACCAACCACACTGGCGAAAAGCGTCGATGACATGCGCACCACTTCTCCTCAGGTAAAGGTAGTGATATGCACGATACCGGAGGTACCGGTGCGTGATAGCAACCTGCAAAGAGCGGTTGTCAACGCAAAGCAAGAGATATGGCAGATGAGTCGAGAGAAAGGCTTTGAGGTGGTGGAAATAAACATAGAGGTGCATAGAGGGGGTGGTTTTCAGCGAAACAGAATTCACTTGGATGGGCGGCTAGGTCAGTAAGTGGATTGGCGATTGCAGGACGCGTAGTAGTTTTTTTCGGCGGCAAGCGGGCCCTTCGGGATGCAGGATAGCTAGTGACGAAGAAAACAACCAGGGAGACTCTTTGACAGGTGGTATGGACAGATACGATTCCAAAGTGGCAACAGTATCTAAGATAGGTAGAGTCCGGGGCATAAATAGACGTAGCCACGAGCACCGATCCAATTCAGACATAGGGTATATTAACATGCAGGGTGGTAGGAACAGGCTGAAGTGGGAAGAGATAGAAGAACAGCTAAGGAAAGAGAGGCCGATGGTATACAGTTTTGTAAAAACACATCTCAGGGACATGGAACAACCTCCAAACAATCCGGACCACGCGTGGGAATATTGTAATAGAACAGAAGGCAGCAGAAAGGGGGGTGGTATTGGCGCATTCATTCATAAAAGTACAGACTGGCAAAGGGTCAATCAGGAGTGCAAGGAACATTTATGGCTAAAAGGGAAAGTGGCAGGTCAAATGACACTCCTTGGTTTTGTGTACGTGCGGACGGGAGCAAAGGCCAGAGAGGAAAACCAGGCAATGGTAGAGTCTATATCAAAGGGCATTCAGGAGTTAGGAAAAGAGTGCGAGATAATTATACTAGGAGATATGAATGCGCACATAGAAGATATAGATGGGTATACCGACCCGACAGGCAAAATAATCATGGATATGTGTGAAAGGCTCTATTTGATCATCTGCAACAGTACCGTGAAGTGCGAAGGGCAAATAACATGGGATGTAGGAAGACTACAGTCGACGATAGATTATGCACTGATGTCACATAGCATGTATGATAAGCTCAGGGGAATGCACATAGATGGAGGTGGCTCCAGAAGTCTGGGTAGTGATCACAAACGTATCAAGCTAAGTTTTAGAAGAGCAGTGAAAGTGGGAAGGAGACAAGATGAGCAACTACAGGAAAGTTTTTATCTAGAAAGGCAAATTGAAATAGCCACTAAACAAATTGAGAAAGTAATCACGGAGAATTATAAAACAGTGTGGAGATACACGAATCTAATTAGACTGTGTCGGTGAGCGCTTGCTAAAGCACGTGACAAGTCACCCCTGAAAAGAAGACACAAGCCCGAGAGTTGGTGGGATAAGGAAGTTGAGAGAGCCATAGCAAAACGTCAGGAAGCCTCTAGGGAACACAGACATGCTAAGCAACGGGGTGAACAGACAGATGATGTTGAAAGAAAATGGAAAATCTTTCTAAGCTCTAGAAGGGGAGCATCACTCCTGATCAATGAAAAGATAAGAAGTAAGGGTGCTCGGTGGCGGGCAGAAGTACATGAAAAGGACAGAAAGGCAGCTGCGAAATTTTGGAACCATATAAGCTCAATAAGAAATGAAACAAATCTAGAGCAGCGGTTTATAACTACCGCCCAAGGTGCTAGGCTAGAAGGGGACGAAGCTATTGAATATATAAGAACAAGGCTGACAGAAAAATTTTAACAAAGAAGTGCTTTATGCACCACATTAGACAAGGATGAATCAAGTGGTGCAATGGCTCCGTTTTCACAACGAGAGTGGAAAAGGGCTGAGAAAAGGGTTCCTAGTAGTACATCAACAGGCCCAGAGGGCATTCCAATTATGCTGATAAAGACATTAGGTCCAAAGTCGAAGCAGGCTTTGAGAGAGGCAGTGAGCAAACTAATTATTGATGGTGAAAATCCCGATGGATGGAAACTTAGCAGGATGAGCGTGATCTATAAAGGAAAGGGGGACAAAGCCGACATAAACAACTACCGTCCTATAACAGTCACATCAGTGGTCTACAGGCTGGCGATGCAGATTTTAAAGGAAAGACTGCAGGCATGGATAGAAAATGAGGGGGTGCTGGGGGAACTGCAGAATGGGTTTCGGAAACACAGGAGGTTGGAAGACAATCTGTTCTCCCTGATGCAGTGCATCGAAAAAGCAGAAACAAAACACAGGCCCCTGTGGCTAGCATTTTTGAGTATCAAGGGAGCGTACGATAGCGTTGTTTAAGAGGAATTGTGGGGAATACTGGGCACATTAGGCGTGGATCATGTAGTCACTAATCTTTTAAAGGATATCTATAAAGGTAAGAAGGTAGTTATAAAGTGAAAAAACAGGTATCCAAGCTTGCAGATGTAAAACGGTAGCTTAGGCAAGGGTATTTCCTGTCACTCTTATTATTCATGATGTACCTACAAGGATTAGAGGCCAAATTAAAGCGAAGTGGACTGGGCTTCAACCTCTCTTTAGTCAAACAAGGAAAACTCATTATTCAGGCACTACCAGCCTTAATGTACGCAGATAATATAGTGCCAATGGCCGACAACAAGGAAGATTTGCAGAGATTGATGGACATCTTCGGTAATGAGGGAGATAGGTTAGATTTTAGATTTAGTAAGAAAAAATCAGCACTCATGATTTTCAATGATAACGAAGGTAGTGAGCTTAGAATACAGGAGGTCACGCTAGAGATATCAGATATATACAAATATCTGGGCGTACGGATAAGCAATGGGGTCGAGTACCTAAGGGAACACGAAATATACGTGGCGACTAAAGGTAACAGGAATGCAGCAGTGATGAAAAATAGGGCACTGTGGTATTACATTAAATATGATGTTGTGGGAGAAATATGGAAAGGGGTCAAGGTTCCTGGGCTGACGTTCGGCAATGCGGTCTTGTGCATGAGATCCGAAGTTCAAGCAAGATTAGAAATTAAGCAACGTGAAATAGGTAGGCTTGCTTTAGGAGCTCACGGGAACACACCAAATCAGGGAGTACAAGGTGATATGGGATGGACATCATTTAAGGGCAGGGAAGCTAGCAGCAAGATAAAATTTGAGAAGCGATTGAGAGAAATGGGGGAGAAGCATTGTGCTAGGGAGGTTTTCAGCTAGTTGTACATGAAGAATGTCGATACAAAATGAAGGAATCGAACCAGGAAATTGACTGGTAAATACTTAAAAAACAGCAGGTGGCCAAACCAAAAAGAACTATCGGTTAACAAGAAAGTGAAGGAAACGCAGATTGACATGTGGAGAATTGGCATGATTAAGAAGTCCGACCTAGAGATCTATCAAACTTTTAAGCAGGAAATGGCCAAAGAAAGGATCTATGATAATACTCGGGGTAGTTCTCTACTGTTTGAGGTCAGGACGGGAGTATTGCGAACCAAGACATATCGGGCCAAGTACGAAGGGGTAGACACAGTATGCAGTGCATGTGGAGTGGAAGAAGAAACTGCCGAACACTTGACAATGTTCTGTATAGGGCTTCACCTTATAATTCAGGATGATGGCGCAGAGTTTTTCAAAGCACTGGGGTTTAGGGACAAGTAGGGCAAAAAAGACTTTAAGTGGTTACACCTAACTAGAAGGAGGTTATCTGATTGGTGGCTAAAGTCAAGGAACGAGTGAAAATTAAACCCTTCCCAGCAAAGTACAAATCCTCAACCTCAATATATAAAGAAAAAAACATAAATTTAATGGTTAGTTCACTAAGTATTACGGCTAGGTGGCGTTAGCCGCCGCCCGATCTACAGGGTACAGCCACATCCATCCATCCATCCATGATCACCACTATCATCATCATGATTAGATTGGTAGTGCTAGCGGTGACCTCTGGCGGCAAGCCTTGGTGGTGGCAGGAGAGAACTGAGCGAGTATTTTTCGGCGTGGGGCGGTAGCACGGACAGTTGCCTCCAGCGGTGGGTCTGCCGTGTACGGCACCACGGACCGCCTGCGGTGGGCCTACAGGGTGAGTCGGGCATTAGCGACACAGCCTTGTTTGTCATGTTGTTCAGTGTTGTTTACTATTGTGCAAGGATGTCTTAGTGTGTTGATCACGATTTATGTTATAGTAATTCGGCGGACGGTATCGTCGATCTACGTGTAGTTAAATAAATGTGAGTTGTTTGGTTTGGTTCGACCACGTCTGCTGTGTCCGTTCACTCCATGAGCGGTGCGCTCACCATATCGAGACCCCCACTGGCTGCCAGCGTGGAGCTCTTGGAGCATCGAACGACAGTTATCCTGGTTCGGTACACGCTTTTGTTAGAGCTGGAATAGAGTAGGCCTAGGGGAAATTCTTTGTTAGCGTCGGCGGTGTGCTTCGTTGAGAGCGAAGAAATCGGTTTTTGTGACGTGTTTGGACTTGTCGGCAGGTTGAGTTGTTATTTTTTCCTGCTCGCAAGTAATTTTTGTTTTGTTTTCGTGGTTGGTTATCAAGAACGTTGTTTCATTGGGACGAGAGCCATGCGGTCTGGATCTTGGGGTGAGCAAAGCTTAGAGCACGTGCATTGTCGGTCAAGCCTGAAGCGAGTGAGTACGGAAGCCTCGTAGGTGATCCGAGTTTCTGTAGATAGCTTCTCCTATTTCTTTGGGCTCAGTGAGCCGGGAATCGTTGCTGTCTTGCCTTGCAGCTCGACGCCGGGGCGTCCTGACACCGTCTGGGACGGGGGACGCCGATTACTCGGTAAGCTGCCGTGTGCGGCGAGCGATAGGGCCACCTTACTTAGTGGATGTCTCCTATCAGCTGCCTCTTCTGCGCCTAGGCTGGGTGCTGGGTGGATGCCGGTTGTTGCCAAGCGACTGATTAGGCCTAAGGCTCCGCGCCGGCGCCTGTCACACGTGGCACAACTAGGTGGATTGTGGCGTTAGGATTTCGCACACTGCTTCCCTTACTTTTTTATCTTTATCTTAGGATGCACGAGTTAAGAAAAGTTACCTTTATTTTAAATTTAAGCAGGGTGTCTCGGCCGCCACCGATGTATTAGCTAGAAGTACTGACCATCGTACCACGTGGGCGAGGATCCCGAAGCTCCCTTCCCTTTGCCCTACTGCATTGTTCTGTCGAGTGTTTTGAATGTACGCAGCGGGACTGACGTAACCCGCGGCTGGCTGTCTTCTGCACATCGTCTACGCCGTTGGCCAAATATGCAGTCGCAAGATCGGGCGATGGACATGCCTGGGACCTGTGAAACTGCCTGCAATCGGGCGCCCTCGTGAGTGCTTGTCGCAGCCGGAAGACGTGTCGGTGCGAGTGACGGTTCGTCGCACCAACGGCAACGCTGCTGTCGCGGGACCAGTACTGGGGTGAAGTCATCGAGCTGGACAGTGCAGCAGGGTCAACCGGCGGCAGTATCGCGGTGCACGGACATTATGTAGAGACTTGCGTTGTCATTTTTTGTTATGACTTGTGTAGCTGATTTCTTTCATGCTTTTTTTTCGAGATATGGTTTGTAATAAGATTGGGGAAGATGTGGGGGACACCCCTTGTACAGTTGTTTGCTGCGTGTGGCGCACAAGTCCCACGCAAAAGCCGTGTTTTAGGGGTCACAACTATTCATTTCATTCATTTCATTTTATTTTACCCTCAGAACCGAAGTATTAAAGAGGGGAGTGGTTAACAATACATACAAAAGTAAAACAAAAACAAAGCAGTAAAAGTGGCTACGTAATACAAGAAATAATTGGTCAGTTAATTTCTGGAGTGATGATGTTCGTAATGACCAAACGAAACTTTGAGTGGTCCTTGATAGAAACAATAGTGCCGGGAAGGTGGTTCAATTCTCGAGACGTCCTGGTAATAAATGATTCGTGACAGGTTTTGGTGTGGCAGTGCATTATCCCAACCGTATGGACATGATCATTGCGAGAAGAAAGGTAAGCAGGACATGATAAAAGGTTTTCACGCAGGACATGATAAAAGGTTTTCACGCAGGTAGGAATTGTAGAAATATAAGTTATGCAATAAAGCAAGGCGAAAACACTTACGTCGAGATGGGAGGGGAGTAAGTAGTAAGGTTTTTGTCATGGAAGTAACGCTTGATGTTATAAATGAAACGAACGGCGTTATTTTGGATTAGTTCATGCGATTGAATATGGGTAGCGGAGTATATTACGCATCATCCATCTGGGACCCTAGTGTCCCAGATGGATGATGCGTAATCCATTTTACTCCTAAAGAGTGTTTTATATAAGATTAATTTGAATGAGGAAGGAGCATAAGAGACATTGCGCCGGATATATCCTAACATGCGGTTAGTATTGCTAATTAGCTTATCAATGTAAACAGACAAGAAAAGTGTCGAAGTTAAGTAGACGCCAAGGTACTTGTAGAACTTTACGGCTTCTAGGGGAACGTTGTTAAGATAATAGTTTGGTGGAGGGACATTGTTGCAATTTACACGCATTGTTTTACATTTAGAAACGTTTAGTTGCATCAGCCGTACGCCACACCACTTAGAGACAGTGTTAATATCGTATTGTACGGACTTGTGGTCGTTGTTATCTGAGATTTCGTGGAGAATGACGCAGTCATCTGCGAAAAGATAAATGTTAGAGGAAAAAGCTGTAGGTAAGTCGGTAATGTAGATGAGGAAAAGAAGAGGGCCTAAATCTAGTCCCTGTGGTACACCAGAGTCCACAGGGTCAAACGAAGATGTATGACCGTTCGATGCAACGTATTGTGACCGATTTAAAGACAAATTTCATGCCATCTAAACAGGTTAGGATCAAGACTAAGTTTAACAAGTTTAAAGAGAAGAAGTTGGTGATATACTTTGTCAAAGGCCTTGGCGAAGTCGAAAATACACAGTCTGCGAAAGAACCTTTGTCAAGAATAAGATGGAGGCTGTGAGTAAAAGAAAGAAGTTGTGTTTCGCAAGACAAGTTTTATGGAAACCATGTTGTGATTTTGTGAAAAATGAATCACTGTCTAGGTGCTTTGCTAAGTGTGAGTACAGATAATGTTCGAGAACATTGCAGGGAATGCTGGTGAGAGAGAAGGGGCGGTTGTTGAGGGGTGAATTTCCGCTACCGGACTTGTGAGTCGGGACCACATTCTCTACCTTCCAGTCAGTTGGTAGCTGATGGGTGTCTAAGACTTGCTGAAAGGTTCTTGAAAGTAGAACTGATGAATAAACAAGAGTACTTTTCAAAAATTTAGAAATAATTAAATATGAACCCGGACTTGATGACAACTTGAGACCCTTAATTACATTTTCAATCCCAAGAGGCTCAGTGATAATCAAATCCATAACAGGGTAATTGCAACTCTCAGGATGAGTAAATTCGGGTTTGGAAAGCACGACAAAGTTGTTGCAGAAAGCCGAATTAAGAAGCTGGGGACATACAACCTCAGGTACTGGTAAACCGGTGGAATCAATCAATGCCACGGAATCATCACTAAAAGGGCTCATATGTCGCCAAATGTTTTGGGATCCTTTGCACAACTATTGAGCGGTAGGTGGCGTTGTGTTTGCGAGTGTGGATCACTACTATCATCATCATGATTAGATTTAGAGCGCCAGCGGTGACCTCTGGCGGCAAGCCTTGGTGGCGGCAGAAGAGAACTGAGCGAGTATTTTTAGGGGCGAAGCTCCTTAGGGCGTGGGCTGTGCGTCCCCTGTAGCCTGTATGTAGCCACCTCTAGTTTAGTTCTTGCAGTGTTCACTAGATGGCGGTACCGTCCCCTGTATGTAGCCACCTCTAGTTTAGTTCTTGCAGTGTTCACTAGATGGCGGTACCGTCTCGTGTATGTAGCCACCTCTCGTTTAGTTCTTGTAGTGTTTACTAGATGGTGGTACTTGTAGCTGATGATGAAAAGATGCAAGATGTTATAAACTAGAAAGCGGTACTTGTAGTTGATGAAAGACGCGAGATCTTATAAAATAGGAATGATGTCACATATGGCGCGTGTCATTGGTTGAAGGCAATCGTTCGATTTAGTGCCGCGACGTACGCTAGGGGGAGCGTTGTAATAAAATCCGTTCGCTGTTGGCGCGCGCTCGGAGTCGCCGGATGGATAAGGCTGCACAGCGGAGAGAGCGCAAGGCGGCAGCAGCGCGCGCTCGCAGACAGAATCCCGATGTGCGAGCGCGCGAGGCAAGGGACATGACAAGCCATCCATCGTCTAAGAACAAATAAAAGTTGATTTGTGTATATACACACACAGCGTTTCTCACGTCTTTACATGATGATCGACTGGGCGAATTACACGGAAGATTCACAGTTTACCGATGAATCCCTCCGGAGCTTCGCCCATTCATCATCATTCACCCCGTGAATATGCCGTAATTTTTTTCATGTGAGGCGGTAGCACGGACGGTTCGCTCCAGTGATGGGTCATGCCGTGGATGGCACCACGGAACGTCTGCGGATGGTCCACGTGGTGAGTCGGGCGTTAGCGACACCGCCTTCTTTGTTATGTTAATGAGTGCTGTTTAATACTGTGTAAGGATGTCTTAGCGTGTTGATCATGATTCATATTATAGTAATTCAGCTGACGATATTGTCAATCTAAACGTTCGAATAAATGTGAGTTGTTGGGTTTGGTGCGACAACGTCTGCTGTGTCCGTTCACTCCAAGAGCGGTGCTCTCATCATATCGAGACACCCACAAGCTTATTGCCACATGGGTACAATAAATAAACAGCAAGAATAGTGGCAAAAAAAACTGCGTATAGGCAGCTTGACTAATGCCATATCCCCGAATAATAAAACCAGCAACATGGCAAGAACTTTCACTTGTCGCAATATTAAAATAGGAGCACAAACTGCAAATGAATAAAAGTCAACAAGAAATACACTGTTTCAAAAACACAGAAGATAAGTTAACATTCGTTATGTGAGCAGAAGAATGCGTTTTCACAAGCATAACGTATGTTTTCATCGCGTAAGTTATATTTGTTTAGTGTTGAGGGAAGAGAGTTGAAAGTGTTATTACAGTAGTAGGGACACGACACTATTTATTCATTTTATTTATTCAGAATATGAACGATGCGTTTCAAGAATAAACCTACGGATGAGAATGAAACAGCTTTTTCAGTAGAAGAATTGCATTAGTTGATAGCTTTTGGAAAGAAGCTATATACTTATAACAATCAGTTAAAAGAGCAGGGGCACGAATGAACATTGAATGACGATGTCTAGAGTTTTCGCCACGAAGAATATCAAAATAGTCAGCAGATGGTATGATGACATAGTGAATAATAATCAGGTAAAGATATTTGAGTCTTTCGTATTTAGATCTAGCCTGAATTGTGAGTAAGTCTGCTATTACCCACAGTTGGGATGGTGAATCCGTTCATTAATATCTATTGAATTAAAACCAGACTGCTGGACTCTGAATGTTTTCAATTTTTTAGATGTTTGTAATAAAAAAATCTTTGATGATTTGCACGTATTCTATGATTGGCCTATTAAGTGTTTTGTAGGCTAAAGATTTCGTTTTTTTTGTTGCAAACGGAAAATAGTCTCAAAGACACCAGAGAGACTTGATGGCCTGTGCACACACATAATCTATGTGCTTATTCGAGCGAAGATCACTAGTTAGTGATCAGGTTGACGATATGCTCCAGCGCGACGTTATTCGGCCCTCGGACAGTCCATGGGCGTCTCCTGTTGTTCTCGTTGCGAAGAAAGACGGTTCTGTGCGGTTCTGTGTGGACTACAGACGGCTCAATAAGATCACTCGCAAGGATGTTTATCCACTGCCACGCATCGATGACGCGATTGACAGCCTTCATGGAGCAGATTTTTTTTCTTATCTCGATCTGCGCTCGGGGTACTGGCAAGTACCCATGGCTGACGCCGCTCGACCAAAGACCGCCTTCGTCACGCCAGACGGCTTGTACGAGTTCAACGTCATGCCGTTTTGTCTATGTAATGCACCTGCGACCTTTGAGCGCATGATGGACACCGTTCTGCGCAACTTGAAATGGTACACGTGCTTGTGTTACCTCGACGATGTCATTGTCTTTGCTCCGGATTTCTCCACGCATCTACAACGTCTGAAAGAAGTTTTCGCACATGTGAGCAATGCCGGCTTGCCACTAAATCTGAAAAAGTGCCGCTTTGCAGCACGGCAACTCACCATACTGGGGTACGTCTTGTCCAAAGACGGCATTCTTCCTGATCCTGCCAAGCTTTAGGCCGTGGCCGAATTCCCCAAACCTGCATCTGTCAAAGAACTGCGTAGTTTTGTGGGCCTGTGCTCATACTTCCGACGCTTCATACGAAATTTTGCCACGATCATATCACCGCTGACGAAGCTCCTTGGAAGCAACGGGCCCTTCAATTCGTGGTCATCCGAGTGCGACGACGCGTTCGCCAAGCTCCGCCATTTGTTGACGTCGCCTCCCATTCTACGCCACTACGACCCACAGCCCCAACGGAGGTGCACACGGACGCCAGCGGTGTAGGGCTCGGCGCTGTCCTGGCGCAGCGAAAACCCTGATTCCCTGAATATGTCGTAGCATATGCAAGCCGTACGCTCACGAGAGCCGAGAAAAACTACACCGTCACGGAGAAAGAGTGCCTGGCGATTGTCTGGGCTCTTACAAAGTTTCGACCTTATTTGTATGGTCGCCCATTCGATGTCGTCACCGACCATCATGCACTATGCTGGCTTTCAACATTGAAGGATCCCTCAGGCCGTCTCGCCCATTGGGCTCTTCGCTTACAAGACTACGACATCCGCGTGCTGTACCGCAACGGACGCCAGCATGCTGACGCTGACGCCCTCTCACGCTCCCCTCTGCCTGAAGGTGATGTGCTCTGCTCAGTATCCTCGGCTGCTGTTTCTGCCATTGATGTTGACATCATCGCTACCGAACAGCGAAAAGATAATTGGATCGGCCTGCTTATCGACATGCTCTCTGATCCATCCGCAACGCCATCCACGCGTGCCTTGCGTCGTCAAGCTCGCCATTTCGCCATCCGTGACGGCCTTCTACACCGACGCAATTACGACGCCGACGGCCGGCAGTGGTTACTCGTGATACCCCGCAGTCTGCGGTCAGAGATATGTGAATCCTTCCATTCTGAACCGCAATGCGCGCACTCTGGGGTATTCAAAACCTACCATCGCATTCGACAACGCTACTTCTGGCGCGGGATGTACCGCTATGTGCAGCAGTTCGTTCGCTCTTGCCTCACTTGCCAACGCCGTCAACCATCAGCCCACATGTCGCACGCCAGTGTGCAACCGTTACCTTGCCCTGACCGTCCCTTTG
The DNA here is from genome assembly GCF_043290135.1 of Rhipicephalus microplus. Lineage (NCBI taxonomy): Eukaryota > Metazoa > Arthropoda > Arachnida > Ixodida > Ixodidae > Rhipicephalus > Rhipicephalus microplus. Next base: position 88,915,830 of record NC_134704.1, read on the forward strand.
GGCGCGTAGGTATCGATTTGTATGGACCACTTCCTCTGACGTCGGCTGGTAACCGCTGGGCCATCGTTGCCGTTGACCATTTTACGCGATACGCCGAAACCGCCGCTCTCCCTGCGGCTACTGCGCGCGATGTTGCGTCCTTCCTGCTGCATCGATTTATACTGCGCCACGGACCACCTCAAGAGCTTCTACGCGATCGAGGCCATGTCTTCTTGTCGGAAGTCGTCGAAGCCATTCTGACGGAGTGCCATTCTGTCCACCGCAAAACTACTGCTTACCACCCACCGACGAATGGCCTCACCGAACGCTTTAACCGCACCCTCGGCGACATGCTTTCTATGTACGTCGCTGCCAACCACACTAATTGGGATAATATACTGCCCTTCATCACCTACGCCTACAACACCGCCCCTCAGAGCACAACTGGTTTTTCACCTTTCTACTTGCTGTACGGAAGGCACCCGTCGCACACCATGGACACGATACTCCCGTACACGCCGGATCCATCTGAGTGTACACCAATTTCTGAGACAGCCAGGCTTGCTGAAGAGTCTGGCGAGCTTTCCAAGACTTTTACGACGCAAGAGCAAGAGCGGCAGAAAAGTATTCGTGATGGCTCCACCACTTCTGAGCCCACGTTCCTTCCTGGTGCGCTTGTATGGCTCTCGATCCTCTGCAGCTGGCCTCTCTTCCAAACTACGTCCCAAATACGAAGGCCCCTACCGTGTCATCGAGCGCACCTCACCCGTCAACTATCTGATCGAACCCGTTGAACAATCTTGGGACATGCGCCGCCGTGGGCGAGACATCGTCAACGTGGAGCGCCTGAAGGCTTATTATGACCCGCTCATAATAACAAGCTGTTAGGTTGCCAGGCGGCTCCCTCTTCGACCCCGGGGTAATTGTAGCGAAGCCTCCGAACTCTGAAATGGGTCGAACTTTTGAGTACCTTCTAGTGGGGCTACCCAACAAGGACGCCGCTCGCGCTGAGAGCCCGTGCTTGGCTGTGACTGTCGCCATTGTATATTCTCGCTCGTTGCCGGCTAATAAACGCCTTAACAATATATATATATATATATATATATATATATATATATATATATATATATATATATATATATATATATATATATATATATATATATATATGGTGGTTTTGGGCCGTTAAACTCAAACCATTATTCTATTACCTCTTAAACTTGAGAAATTAGCTAGGACCCACAGTATATATTTAGTATGTATTATAATCCTTGTCTTTTCATTCATTATTGGTGATTTAAGGCGATTTGGTAAACAAAAGGAACATAATAACAACTACATTGTAAACATAAATAGCGGAGAAGTTGGTCTGAGCTGGTTTGAGCCAGCTTGAGTGCTCTATAAATAATAGATTGCTGTAAGGTAGTGCTAAATAGGAACGAAAAGTAAAGCTATTGTGATGATATATGCTTACAAGCAAATTATTGTAAATTCATAGTTCGCGACAGACGTTCTGGGTCGCGTATTTCATTCATTCCATCATATGTTCGTGTTATCTAAGGGCATCTGTGAACATGAACGAATACCAACTATGACACTTCGTAGATTTTTTTTCAAGAGTACCATTATTACCCCTATTGCAATGCGCAAAAAACGGACGGAAACACAAAGCAGAGAAAAAAGACAGACAAGCGCAGACTATCAACTCAAGCTTTATTGCGAGACCGAGGCAATATGTAAAGGAAATATTAAAAAGCAGAGGAAGGCAAAGCGGGAGGAGTAAAAGGCACGAAAGGCCAAATCAACAAATTGTAAGTCTCATCAGGAATAGCACGCACGTCATACAAAACCTAGAAAGCTCAATTCCTTATCGTGTATGGCCACAGAGGGAACATTGACGCACGACTCGAAAATCTTGTGATTATGCGCAGCCTTAATATGTTCACGCACTCTTTGGTTCTCATGCCGAAACAACACAGACGTTTCATCAAAGAGTGGCACGCAACCGCATTCCCAACTGTGGGCTGCAAGATGAAGGACGGAGTGGCCTTCACCTAAATGGCATGTCAGTTGAATCTTTCACAAAACAGTTCTTCTTTTGCCTGGGGTCTTTCTTTATTTCTTACCAAGGTAAGGTGTACCTGACAAAGAAAGGTGTATGTATTGGGTCTAGGGTGGCACTGGTTTTAAGCGATATTTTTCTAAAGAGACTTGTTTGGGTGCTCTAACTGGTTTTACAGGCCTCAGTAATCAGAGTTGTCCGTTCTGTCGATGACTACATCGTTTTCTTTCCGTAAGGGAACTGAAGATATGTCGGCAGGTATTCTAAAGAGCTTGGCCTGAAGTTCACTTCAGAATACTTAAAGGACCAATGTATCCAATTTTTCGATCTTCAGCTACAGTTCTCATCCACGCATGTGTGTTGGTGCTACACCTTTATCGGTTCGTGAAACGTGTGCTGAACTATAAATTGGTCCACACGAAACTGGTTAAACGTGCGATTGCACTCTCTTGTTTTTAGCTCTGCACTGAAGAAATCTTGCACTCAGTTCATTGAAAAAAGTTTTGCTTGGCAAGTCCAAAAACTGAGACAAGCAGGCTGCCCAGGGGATGTAAAAGAACTTGTTGTTGGGCTAGTTGGTAGAGCATTTCGAAAAGTTAATTTGCGCGCGAAAACTTGACACGATCACTCACACGCGCACACACCCATGCATCAAACACACACAGCGCTCACTTCCAACTGATTTATTCATAGCTCTAAGGCTTGAATTTATACAGGACACTTTGTGCGCACACACACCATAGAAGGCCAACAACATACATTATCAATACGTACAGTTAATCAATGTCGTAGCCTCAGCTGCGTTTCTTCCTATCGCACACACGTTGGCACAGTCTTCCGATTTTTTTTTTGGTGCGGAAAACACCATCGGTACGCCGTGCCTGGCCACGACTTTCTTGAGGTTGTGCGAGACTTTATAGATATATGGCACAACTTCTGGCCTAATCCTCAAGGGCTGAGTAGCATTCATCGCTTCCCGCGTGTATTAGGCCACAAGTTGTTCCATATATCCATAAGGTCTCGCACAACCTCACGAAAGTCGTGGCCAGGCACCGCGTACCGATGGTGTTTTCCGCACCAGAAAAAATCGGAAGACTACCAACGTGTGTGCGATAGGAAGAAGCTCGGCTGCCAGAAGAAACATGACAGGGCCTTTGTTAAGTGTTGCAGTGGGGGTTTTGTACTCCATACCCTTATCCTGCGGAAAGGTGATCATTGGCCAAACCGAACGGTGTATTAATGACCGATTAAGGGAACACGCCCAAAAAATTAACAAAAAAGAGATCACAAGTATGCGCACCTGGTTGCGCATGTCATCTCGTGTGGTTGTGACGCACAATTTTCTGAGACGAAGATTTTAAGCAGAAGCGCAAGTTAAACTGCACGTGAAGTGTTAGAGGCCTTTTTCATTGAAAAAAAAATAAAGATCACTGTGTAAGCGCCCCTTCAATTTCGTTGTTACCAAGCGAACTTCAGTTTATCGCTCTGAGGCTATGATATTGATTAACTGTACGTATTGATAATGTATGCTGTTTGCCTTCTATGGTGTGTGTGCACACAATGTGTCCTGTATATATTCAAGCCTTCGAGCTATGAATAAATCAGTTGGAAGTGAGCGCTGTGTGTGTTTGATGCATGGGTGTGTGCGTGTGTGAGTGATCGTGTTGAGTTTTCGCGCTCGAATTACCATTTCGAAATGTTCCCAGGGGATGTATTGTTAAAGGTCTGCGAAATGTTGAAGAAAATAAAAAGAGGCCATGGTGTTGGTTGCAACTAGGATGAGAAGGTGAAGCTTAAGAAATTTGTTGTTCTTCAATGTGTTCACGGATGTACCCAATGCCTAAAAATATGGCATCAAGGTATGACGTCCGAGTGGTTTTTTCTACCAGGAACAGGTTATCCACCTTATGTGGCAATGTAGATAGACGAGTTGCGAATATGATATATGTCCAGCTTAAATATGCGATGTTAATCATATTTCTATTTATGTATCATGTATCACCGGTATTGTCTACTCCATACCATTGTCATGCAATTGTGTATACGTGGGTCAGACAGGTCGCTGTCTAAATGTTTGACTTCGAGAACATTTCAATTCTCTGAAAGGCCACTCTGGCCTTCATCTAGCAGCCCACTGTAGGGAATGTGGCTGCGTGCCGCTCTTTGATGAAACAGCTGTGTTGTTTCGGCATAAAAGCCAAAGAGTGCACGAACCTATTGTGAATGCACATATTCACAAGATTTCTGAATCGTGCGTCAGTGTTCCCTCTGTGGCCATACATGAGAAGAAGCTGAGCTTCATAGGTTTTGTATGACGTGCGTCCTGTTCTTGATGCAGCCTAGATTCTGATTTGGCCTCTCGTGTTTTTTACTCCTCCCGCTTTGCCCTCCGTTGCTCGTTATTCTTTACTTTATATATTGCTTCCGTCTTGTAATAAAGCTCCACTTGATAGCCTGTGCTTGTCTGTCCTTTTTCGCCACTCCGTGTTTCCGTTCATTTTTTTTACGCATTACATTATGAATCGGTACCAACTTGTCCAACTAGCCATTTCTTTGGACCGTTATTACGTCGCAACTGCAGAACGAGGCTATGAGAGAACAACAGAGCCCTAAAAATGCCTATCTGCCTACGCTGACGAATGATTATCTGGACAGAGTTACGGCTCAAAAAACCGCTAGCACCCAATAGAGGTGACCAGGCAAGATTTTGGAGTTTCAAAACTAAAGCGGTATGCGTTTGGCATTTCAGAGCGACGCCGTCATCGGCGTGCAGAACGCTGGAGGTTGCTTTGTTTTAGAACGGCATTACAGGCTGAAAGCGATCGTTTTCAGGGAAAATGTGGCCGTCGATTTGCCGGTAATAGGGAGTTTTAAAATACTGTTTGCAATCGCTGCGAGCGTTGCGGGCGTAGCGGGCGCTATATGAGTTTTAGAATAGCGTTTGCCCTGCTGCGATCCACTACGCACGATCGCAGTGACACCATTGCCTGGAAACCAGCGCTCGCGTTCCACATGCGAGTCGCCATCACTGACCGTAGCCTCGCGACCAGCTCTTGCGGGCGACAGGTGGACCGCCATTACCACACGCGATTTCGGATTTTTTACGTGCGGTCCACGAACGCGAACGCCGACTCGCGTTACGACGCATGCGCAGTGGCAGCGAACGCACTGCAAGGGCTCGCGGTGCACTATTCTAAAACTCCCAAACGACGAAAACAAAAGTAGGCGGTGAAGTATCTGGACTCCGGAATCTGATTCAACCTCTTGCCTGACATCCGTCTGGCCACTGAACGGCATCATCAAGTTAACAAACGAGGCCGGGAGCGTAGCCGGCAAGTGGACAACAAATGCTTAGTGAGGCCGTGCCACAACCCGAGCGTGACGATCTCTGCGTTCGTTTGTGTCGGCGTCGGCGATTTATCTGCGCTGCGGCACTGAACAAGCCTCGCTGTGGCGAAAATGGCTGCGCTGAATAATCGAAGGCACCGTAGAGAGAATTACGTTCATGTCAGCATAGCTCAGTTCTCAACCCTTGAGGAAACAGCCAGAAGTGGCCTGGGAACTGGTAAACGTACACCTGTTCAATAACTTTTCGTAGCACTGCTAGCTCAGGAGAAGAACGGACTTATGTTTATTGCCGTCAAGATTGTTGGTGCGTGCGTGCGTAGGATCGAATGTACTAAACAATCAGACCCTTCATATAAGAATGGCAGAGCTGCTTACAGTCACTCCCACAGCAAACACCTCGCATTATTTCTGTATGTTACTGTGCATGCTACCATCAGCTGTTTTCTACAGGGGATGGAGAGAGGGAATTTGGTGAGATAAGGTTTTATGGTAAGGAGTTTACTGAGAATGTCTGTATCAGCAGCACGGGATGCTTTGCAGGAGAAACAAGAACTAGCAAGCTATAGTTACAATGCTGGTTTACAAGGTATTCCTACACTTTATGCTACGTATAGTGTGACATATATTCTAGCAATACAAGATCCCTTATATGTGCAATCGGTGCGATGTAAATGTCCGCGTGGAGAGAAGCGCTTATGGCTCTCGGTTCTCAGCTAAAGAGGGAAAGACTTTCGTTTTCAGCCCAACGCGCAATATGCACAGTAACTCACGATAGAAAAAACATTTACTGACTTTCTTTGAAGAAAGACACACAGCGGCAGTGAACGTTGGTTTCTCAAGAAAAAACTATTTTCTTAGTTTCTTATACGAAAAAGGAAATAGTATCTCAACGTAACTACGCTTCGCTGAAGGAACGAAAATCTAGGAAAATAACAAGACACGCATGTCTTACTCCTTCTTTTTTTCCTCGGTACAACAATTCAAGTATTACTAGCGCAGTGGATGCTTTATTCAAGTTACGAGAAAAAAAATCCGGGACCTATTACGAACCATATATTCCGTGGAAATGCAGAGCTTCTAGCGACCTGCACTTTTCTAAAAAGGTCTGTCGTTATGTTATGGTAGAGACATTGACATCTGTCACACTGTTATCACTGGGCCTCACCTGCCAACGTGCTATCATGAACAGCTGTCCGTCCAGAACTCAAGTCACTCTAAATGTCCAAGAGTATGCAGCACGAACTGCGGGCTGGTGCTGACTGGAGTGGCTATTACACTGCCTCCTACCTTCCCAGACCAATTTTGATCAACTGACTCAGGTAACCAACAGAAGCTTATATGCATCGCAGCATTCACTGTCGCTACAAATGAACACCAAACGGCTCCAATTTTCGTTTGGTTAGGTTGAACATTCGCGATAAGTAAATCACTCCACGTAGGCATGCTTTTCTCCACGCTGCTGCACTACCTCGAGCGCAATTTAGTACCGCTTGAAGAGGCAGACGGTGTTCACCACTCATCTGGCTAATTGCTACGTGCAACAAGTATGGAGAAATGAACACTGGCATTGTACGCCATAATCTTTTTTTCTGCAACGTGAAGTCGCGACATTGTGCGTTTCCAATGGCTGCGCAGAAGTTTTCCTTCCAGTAAAGACAGGCTGCACGTGATCCTGACATTCTCGTCCATCCATTGCCTTGATACGAAACTTCATCAACACTAACGTGAGCCACTAATTACAAATGTGCAGTTTGTGCATTAGTGCGACGTGCACTAACTACAAGTATGCCTCCAAGGATGTCGCGTGTAAATGGCGTTTTGAATAATTGGGCTTGGCTGCTCTACACCTGCCCGTTACTGCGCACTGCTCTCCAAAGTAACATAGGTGATTGCCTCGCTAACTAAGCTGCATAACATATATCCCAGTTGAATTCATTTACGTTCATAAAATGGTGTCCAATGAAGTCCTAGATAAAGCAAAGATGATTATAAGACCTAGCAAAGTGAGACGCTAACAGCACGCAAACAATTCTGCTTGTTTTAAACTTGAAAAATGTCTTAGCAAACTTCAGCGACTTTGAACGTATCTATCTATCTATCTATCTATCTATCTATCTATCTATCTATCTATCTATCTATCTATCTATCTATCTATCTATCTATCTATTTTTCTATCTATCTATCTATCTATCTATCTATCTATCTATCTATCTATCTATCTATCTTTCTATCTATCTATCTATCTATCTATCTGTCTATCTATCTATCTATAGATCTACCTATCTTTCTATCTATCCATCTATCTATCTTTCTATCTATCTATCTATCTATCTATCCATCTATCTATCTATCTGTCCATCTATCTATCTATTTACGACTTTAGCTCTTCTGGCTGTTTCGATAATAGTATGGACACCAAAAGTGCTACGACATAACATTACTGTTTGGGGAGCATGATTCACTAGTAAAAACATGAAAATAATGAGATGTATGTCATGATTCACATATCATGTTCTTGCTGCTCTAGCGGTGGTTTTGCTCACATATCATATTGCAAAATTGGTGTGATGTGACATGACTGCATGGCGAACTTAAGTAACAGACCCTAACGTGGCAATATTGACATGCCTGTCACCAAATTTAGTATCACGTGACGTGAATAGACGATGAAGATAGTTGGCCCGTCTAAACATGATAATCATGACATGGATGTCATGTACGGCATAGTTTACGTCTGTCTCATATTGTTGTGCTAATTTTAAAGGAACATATGACCCTCCTTCAATCGTGCTTCGCATATTTTTTTCCCACTGTATGTGGAAACTGCCACTTCTTTTTCACGTCATTAGGTTTTCAGTAAAATGCTTTTAGCAACTTTTTTACTGCTTTATTTTTACCCATACAATATAATGGTGAATGATGGTAGTGACATTCTCCGGAAGTTTGCTACAAACAGTACTAAACAAAGATGGGATGATTGTGATGACGATCACGATGTGGATAATGACAGGAACTCTAAGTTGAGGAATGTGCAGAGAAAAAAATCATAAATTAACCATTGTCCAGGTCCGTTTTGCGCAAATATCCCTTCACAGAGATTACTTATGGTGCAGCCTTGGCCTGTGCGTTTAGCTCCGACAACGTGGCATTGATAGGCGCTTTTTTGGAGGTAATCTCGGTGGCCTTGGCATAGCCTAACTTGGATTGGACCACGTCTTACGATCCAGAATATAGTCTTCTGACAATGGTATGCCGTTCATTACCACCGCATTGAGAGTTGCCACAATGTTTAATTGAGAGCTGTATAGATTTCAAATGTACTCTTAACCCACCTGTGTGCACCAATTGACCATTAGCGGGAAAGCTACTCTGCACGAGCAGCAACACCTCAGACAGCGACATATGCATGCATTTCGGTTTCGGTTGGAAAACATGAGCCCGACCGGCCGCCTGTCGTCGTATTGTGTGCCATGGTAGAGTGGCCTTGCTTTCGTAGTTTGAGCAAATCTGCCAGCACACTGCGCGATTTATTTTATGGAGGAAGTAGCTTGAAAAGTCAGACGAGATAGTTCATGTTTAGGTGCAAGAGAAACCTACGCAAACTTCCGGTGACGGTGTGCGATTGAAAGTGCCTTCTTTGCCTTTGTCTTGAGTTCTCGCACGGTTTTTCGCGCATCTAAATCAAGAAACGACTACAACAGGTTCCCCTCCAGGAGAAATTGTGACGAAAAAAGAGATGCTCAAATAACGGCATGCAGGATTACAGAGTGTTGGCGAATACGGAGAAAGTGTGAATTGAAACAGAGCAGTTTGGCACAGGCGGCTCACGGAGGGGGCCGAAAACGTTTGGATACCTTTAGTGTGGCACGGCAGCACACAGTCTTGCGTATATCTGCGCTTCGAAAATACCACCAAATACTGCCTTTAGTAACCGAGGATGTGTCCTGGCGTATCTGCGCGACCAATGGTGGTATTAGAATTACGGGTATGCAGTAGTGATAGATGCATTCTTAGCAGCTTTATGTGTAGTGGGGGAAACTCCTGACAAGGGAAGAAGGAGTAAAAGTTGCGTACCAGTAAACCATATCCTGGGGTGATGCTGCGCATCAAAAAAGCACATTCTACCTTCATTATTGTTTTACTAATGAGTGCATTGACGTATATTCATTTACATCATCATTTCATACTTCGGTGATTTTCACCAGATAGACGTGTATTAAAGTGTACTAGAAACACTTGTAGAACGCTCTATGCATATATAGAAATCCCTTTCGGCAACATGGTCGCAGTGTGTTCCAACGATGTCACTGGCAGCATAGCGACGAACCCTGCCGTTGTCACGTAAACGCCGCAACTCACAAACAAGCAGCCCTCACCAAACCTAGTTCATCGTCGGACATGTGAAAGCGTGGTTACGGTCTGCGTTTTAAGTATCAGGTGTGTTGAGCCTGGCGAACAGTCGACGTAGTGAACGTATCAACTCACTTCTTCATTGCTCAAACTGAAAAGCAATAAATCTTTCTTCTATCCCGTTTCTACTAAAGTACACAGAATGTTCTCCCAGCCATATATTTTTTTCAACAGCACACACGCGTTTGCAGAACTACAGCAGCAAAACAAGCTCAAGTGAACTACTGAACTCTGCTTTGCGCATGTTGGTTGGTGAATACATTTCCAACCAAAAGCACGAGTGCAGCCATCTTGTTTACACAAGAGGTGGCGTCCACCTTCTCGCAAATAGTCATAGAACACCCTCTAATTTGCTGAATAGGAATGCATAACTTCTCTCACTTGACGACATTCTAAAGTGGCCAGGTTCCGTCTTCGATTCGATGCTTACGTTTTGGCATTGTTTGGTAATGGTGCTGAGAACAGGGACTAGTGCTCTGTTTACAAGCAATAAATCAGAATTCGTCATTCGCGCTTTGCAGGAGGTGTGAAATAAAACACTTTAGTGGGGCTCGCATTTCATTGTACAGCATACCAGTAAGCATCTAAAGAAAGCCTAGTTATGCACTGATGTACACTAGCGCGTTGTAAATACATAAATCGATGCCTCATTTTAGTTGGCCATCATATTTCATGGCTCTCACTTCAATTATGGTAATTATGAAATGAAGCGAAGCTCTGTAACCATTGGGTCTGCCGCAGCCACAAAAACATAATGGAAACATCCTGTAACGTAAATGTCCAGGTACAAAAAAAAAAGACTGAGGCTGAAGACAGATTACTGAGAAGACTCATTATTTGAGCCGAGCACTTCCAAAGCTTCTGCCACAGTTGGCAGAGCTGTGCGGTTGCATGGCAACTGCTCTTACGCCCACACCAGCTTGAAGACGCCGACACATTTTTATTTTTCTTCAGTAACGATGTGTTGCTATCTTTTGTTTTCTGTGAGTCTTGGTAGGGTAGTTTGGGTCTGCTGTACACTTTCCGTGAGGGTAAGGAATGTTCCAGTCCTAGACCCCACTAGTAATCAGACAGGATTACTGAGGAGCCCGCCATTGCTAATCCTCACTGCCCGTACAAACTGAAAACGTAAGCGCGAAAGCATAAATACAGCAAGATACGTGTTCGCGGGATTTGTATTTCATCAGCGCAGGCATTAGGTTTTGTGATGGTAGTGGACACTGTGAGCATAATAGAAGAAGACTGGATATTTCTGAACGAAATCTTGCTTGCTTCTAAGCAACTGGTATTTCAAGCTTCAGTGTCGTTTTCGCAAAGGAAAGCTTTTGAAACTCCCTTTCGGGCTAGTGGTGTTCTTGCCCCGACGTTATATTTTTTCGCACGAACAGGAGAAAGAAAGAAAGGCCCATTAGTGACACATAAATTCATTTGTTTGGCAACGAGTTTAGATTGCCCCGCCGCGGAGGTCGAGTGGCTAAGGTACTATAGGCTGCTGACCCGCAGGTTGCGGGATGAAATCCCGTCTGTGGCGGCTGCATTTCCGATTGAGGCGGAAATGTTGTAGGCCCGTGTGCTCAGATTTGGGTGCACGTTAAAGAACCCCAGGTGGTCAAAATTTTCGGAGCCCTCCTCTACGGCGTCTCTTATAACCATATGGCGGTTTTGGGACGTTATACCCCACATATCGTTAAATCGTTGGAAGGTATTCCCTGACGATAATAACGTATAAGTTGACACAACTGCCAGAATCTTTCAGCACACGTGTTATTAGCATCGCTGTTTACGTTGTAGCTACCATACTAGCCCGAAGAGAAAAATTTACAGATTCCCCCATGTATATGTTTCAGCCGAAGAACTTCATCTTCTTCTGAGCAGATGAGGTAGCGAGGCGTGTACTGAAATGAACAACAGAAAGAAAGTGAAGAAGAAAACATTTCAGCGTAGTGTCAAATGCATAACCCTGACACCAAGTCACCTTGATATATTCTCCTAAAGGCTAACGCACTCCGTTCAAGCGTTCTTGCAACCTGCGCAGAGTGCGTGCGTTAGGTGGCGAGGCTCTCACAAGTGTTCTTGCTTCCAACGAAGGCTGCGTATATTGAAGCGACATCGAATTCTAATGGCCCCGAAAATTTTTGCGAAGGTCGGATTCAAGCAGTTCAGCGGCACGTGATAGATTAGCCAGTGTGATCGAGAGCCACTCCACTTAATCGAAACGAAAAGATGTGTTTTCGCATTTTTTACTCAAAAAATTTCAATTCATTGCTATTCTTTTCTGCACCTATAATATAAAAAAGAATGACCGTCCACTTCACAAGCCGAAAGCAAGTTTTACCAATATTGAGGGAGTATCCAGTGTATGAACCCTTCGGGTAGGTGCTATCGAACTAGTCCGAAACTACAGCAAGGATCCTAAGAATCGATACATGTATCGCACGTACGTCACATTCAGGCAATCTGCCAAGTTTATGTTCTTTTCTGGAACCGTATTTTATTTCTATTTTTGTTTATATCTTCAACACACTTCTTAGCGTGGGTTTTCTTGCTGTCTCAGTTTGTAGGCGACCAAAGTGCACGTGTAAACCATTAGGAAACCATTAGGAGAAATATTTGTTTTGTTCGCAGTGAAACCTACTTAAGCGCAAGCATCTCTGAATTAAGAGTTTAAGGCAGCCAGCCTATACATCACTTTCTAAAGGGCTGTCTTTTCAAATCCTGGTTTCGTAAGCACTGCTGATGGAGCGCTGGATAAACGTGTAAAAGCGAAGTTTTTGCTCCTATTCTTTGTTTTTTTAAGGGCCATATCTTCGCTAAAGCCTGGTGCGATGGTATTCCTATTTCAAAAAGCTACCTCTCAGAATTCATTAATGGAGTTTTGAAGTTACGAAAGTCCGAACTTTTGTAACAGACTTTCACTGTCCCGGCCACAAGTTCGGCCAAATAAAGGGTCTTGACTTGAACTCGCCGACTGCTGCCTTCGTAAACGTCATGGTACCATTAGATCTGACATTCTGGCATGCAATGCGTAAGGCAGAATCAACACGGGCAAAACGCCGGCATTATAAAACATAGAAAGGAGCATGCGTAAGCAATATTAGCTTCTTTCTTAGTTTCCTCTTAACGTGGCTGCCATAGTGCAGATGGTTACGGTACTAGAAAAGTAACCCACAAGTCCGAAATTCAATCCTGAAAGTGGCGTTCACATTTCGATGAATCCAGGATGCTAGAGGCTCGTATACCGTCTTTGATTTAGGTGGTTGAGTTTCCGGATACCCAAAAGGTAGAAATTTCCGGAGTCCTTCACTACAGCACCCCTCATAACTATATAGTGAGTCTGTCACGTAAAACCTGCTGTTTTATTCTGTCCTCTAAACGCTTCCCTCTAATCTTACCTAATCTTACGAAACCGGAATCACCTGTACATTTATGATTTTTTGTGTGTGTATGCCTAACGAATAAAATTTGGTATTTTCAGAGAATACTGGCTCTTAAAGTAAATTTCGTAAAATTTTGTGCCTACGATTTAAAAAAATATAGCCGTGGAGCCAGAAGTGTATGTGGGTTTACTACATACTCTCAGGAAAAGATTGAACTATAATATTTTTATAATATACTGCACGTGCCCCTTCCTTCTTATAAAAAGTGAGCACAGAGAATCGCCTGATGAAAAATTAAGCTTTCTGAGCACTTGACAATGTTCTCCCGGTGCTACTATTTCTGTTGTCTGACAGACATTGGCTGCCTAGTCATTCAATTTTCTATCTTTTTTTTTCAACCAAAACATAGACTCTAGTGAAGAAAGAACCAGAGCAAGGCACCCACACAAACTAAGGTGTGGAGAGATAATACCGTTGGTGGAGCAGCGGGCTTAAGGATGAAAAATGATCCCGTCTGCAGTTGAATCCCGGTGACGAATAGTTGGGTGGCTCGCGATTCTTTTCAAATCTGAAGAACCGCGCGCAAGGCACGCTCTACTTGGCCAGGTGAAAAATGAGAAAGATATGCTTCGTCGTTCGTTTTACTTCCCGCCACTGTGCAGCGGAAGAGGAACTTTCAGCCTCCAAATCATTTCGGGAAAACAGTTGTGCCTGGTTACAACGAAACATAACAACTTTATAACGAACGATAAATAAAGTGTGATGTTAGACTGGTTTGAAAAGGCAGTGTGCCAACTCTCGTGATCCTCTCTAACATCTTTATTAAAATTAATAAGTGTCCTGAAAGGTCGGGTGTGTTAATAGTCGGGTGTTATTCCATGAGTACTGTATGCAGTAAGTTTCACGTGTTCGATTCTGGTGTAGCTCGGCATGGTGAATCGGTGGCTATGAAGTTCAGCTGCTGAGAGGAAAGTCGTGAGTTCGATCTCGGCCGTGGCGGTTGCACATCGGTGGAGGCAAAACCGTTGAAGCCCGCGTGCTGTCCGCCAGATAGTCGAAACTTTCGGAGCCCTCAACGGTGGCACCTCTCTTAATAATATAGTGCTTTTAGGACGTCAACTCCCAAATAATAATAATAATAAATAATGATAATAATAATGATAATAATAGTATGTCAGTAACACTATTATTAAAATATTATCGAGTTAAGGTATGGTTTTCTTGATTTGTTGTCGTTGTATAAGCTTTCAAACAAGTACTATACTATAATGATACCACCGTAAGAAATGGGAGCGCACAAAAGGAGGCGAAATGTAAAGAAATTGAAAGGAGAAGCTGATAGATTCGCTGCTTTAAAACTTCTCGACAGTTGCGGAAGCTGAGGCTCATTTTGATGGATTCAGCAAGACATTAAGAAAAGAGTAGTCACTCACGGGCTTTTCCAGCCGAAGCATGTAAAATTAGCCACAAACACAAAAAGCATCAAGATGGCTGGGCGCAAGAGGCACCGCAAACAGACGATCGTAAGGTATGACAACGAAGAATATAATTAGAAGCTGCAGAACAGCGCGACGTTATCGTAAATTTAGGTGGTGCCCTCTTACGGGTGCGTATAGTTTCTCTTTTTTTTTCATTTCATCCATAATATGAAAAGTGAGATACATGGAAAGTTGGAATCTCCGTTACTGGGGGCGCGCGAACATTAACTGATGTTTTGTTCTTTCACGTGGGGGAGGATGTTTTTTCACACTTGTGGTTTTGACTGACGAACGGCTGAATGACCCGAAGTGGTGGCGTTCCGTTCCACCACGCAATTACTTTACTCACCCGCAACCGGCTTTGGTCAGCACATTCAAATTTAATCATGTCGAGGGTAGGCTAAATGACTTATAGTAGCTGTTAGTGTCAAGAAATGACAAATGTCGGCTAGTTTAGCTGTATGTTCTCTAATGATTGCAAAATTTAGTCTACATTCCCACCAGTCAGTGTTAATTCAGTGAGTGAGCCGTGCTGTCACGTTTTTGCCTCTATGTTTCTCTCGCACAGAGTAGTACAAATTCTCGAAATGGCTGGCTCCTAAATTTTGCACCGCCTGTAGGATTGTGGTTCATTCATATGTATGCGATATATATGTCACTTAAAATAATAAATATTGCATTAAAATGTGCCTTTCATTCGCAGTTGAACGTGTTCGCAAGCAAGTGGGATTTTAGAGGATCTGATTGTGACAGATTTTGAGCCACGCCTGTCGCAATAATGCAAGGAGATTTGGTAACATGGGTACAAACTAATTATGCTCGCCAAGGCGCCAACAAATCCAACTCTTGAGGGCTTTCACAGGGAGTATGTTTTAAATTTAGGTGAATGTGGGAGTAAGTATGAATCTGACTTAGGTCTTGAGAACCTACGAGCCTAGTTCAGCTTAGCGAAAGGTGGCTAAGAGAAGGGACGTATAGGACAACAGTGATGTGAGTGTTACGAAGAGAGAGAGAGAAGTGGCGTAGGCAATATGGTAACTAAGAAAGAAAGAAAGCGAAGTGAAAGAAAAACAGAGATTTCGGAGAATACGAATAAAGAAAGAAAGAAAGAAAGAAAGAAAGAAGGAAAGAAAGAAAGAAGGAAAGAAAGAAAGAAAGAAAGGAAGAAAGAAAGAAAGGAAGAAAGAAAGAAAGAAAGTAGGGAGGGAGGAGAGAGGGAGGCGATTAACAATGAAGAAGAAACTCAATAAGCATTCGCCAGGCGTTGGCGATTGCCACCTGCATTCTTTTCTCAGATACCTCCGGCAAAGAAGTGAGTATTTTTGTTTTTATAAAGGGTTACTTACGTAGCATATTCAAACAGTCTCTAGACAGTGATATAGTTTTGATATCACCTGTAGCTTTAAACATGACTCCCGAAATCGTACAGAACAAGTGTAATTTTTAGTGATATTTTATGTATCTGCTCATTTATAAAAGATGAGGTTATGCAAGAACTGTCTCGGGCGTCGTGACACAAAGAAACAAAAATGTTCAAAAATGTTAGAAAGAGTTGGAAGCAATTAGCAAGTTTAAAGTTGCTTCTCCCAACACGGCAGATCGGATAATATAAATGCAAATAGGTGATAAACGCATACGAGTGAGATAAGACCCCACATATTACTCGTAAAGTTTACTTTACGTGCCTGTGTATAAATAAGGCAAGCGTTATCACCGTACTCCTGGTAGCCTAATAAAGCTAAACAAAGTCTCTAACGCGAGTTAAAGCCGGAAGAGGGAATGCATTGATATTCTCGGAAGCGAAGATAAGCTCCCAGCTGGTACAAATTTTCTGGCTAACAACAACCGCACAAGCCAGGAATAAAGCACTTTCAGTGGAAATCAAAAAGCAAACAATCAATGACGCCAATGTTAATAGAAGCTTTCTAAAAAGTAGATTATGCCTATAGAGGATTGAGTTGCGCGAGACATAACACGACATATCTGAGAGGAGGTGTGTTTTTTTCGATTTTGAGGAGGGAGGAGGAAAGAAATAAGTGGAAGGACAGGGATATGTTAGCCAGTTATAGAGCAGCTGGCTACCCTGTGCTTCAGAAGGGTGTAAGGAGAGTAAAGATGGCAGAAAAGAGATGTTACGAAGAATGAGAAGACAAAAAATAATGAAAGAAGAAAAGCAAAATTAAAGGGAATACGACAATATAGTCTGTCTCCAAGCTGAGTTGCCCGCAAAAATTGTACAAAAGCTTCCAATGCTTTTTGGGCTGAGCATAGACTAAGTTAAGTACTCATGATCCTCTGTTCCGACAAAGGACTACCATCTAGTTTTTCTGGAATTTGGGCAAGTCGTTGTCTTGGCACGTTAAAATGGCCACAGTCGCACACATGATGGGCGATTGTTTCTTCACAGCTGCAGTAATTGTACGTCGAGGGGATGGCAATTCCAATAAGAAAGGAATGTGTGTTCGTGAAGGCCACGCCAAGTCACAGGCGGCACAGAAGAGTCTCCTCAGCTTGAGATATCTCTGAGCGAAGACTAAGCTTGAGACTGAGATCCAAGTTATATAGGCGCGCGTTTGTGAATCCTATTGACTCCCACTGTGCCATTCAGTGTGATGTCACGGACAAGCGAACGAAGCCTTGTAGCTGCGTTGGTTCTTGAGGACGAGATGATTGTGTATTGCGCACCGTCACGTGCAGATCTAGCAGCCTCATCTGCATGGTCATCGCCCTATATACCACAATGACCTGGTACTCACTGTAATACTATCATCTGCTGTCTCTTGATTGCTTGGTGGTGAAGAAGCCTTATATTGCCAATTAACCATTAGGTAACAAAAAGGTGACAAAAGACATTGAAAAGCTGCCTTCGAGTCTGAGAAGACGAACCAAGCTTGTGAAGGCACTTCAACGATAAACTCCGGTGCTTCACGTATGGTGGCTAATTCTGCAGCCATAGATGATGTCAAATGCGATGTCTTGGAATTGAATTGGGACGGACTTCACGAAAATAATCACCGCCCCTGCTAAGCCAACTGAAGAAACAGAACCATTAGTGTAAATGTGAAAGCGTCCGTTCTGCTTCCCGTGCAGGAACAGTAATTTGGCCTGATTCAGGGCTAGATGCGACGACTGTTTCTTTTTTCGGATGCCAAAAATAGTAAGGAGAGGTTTAAGTGGGTGTAAGCACCACAATAGTAATGGTGACCGTGCTGCACACGTGAAGTACTATGAAATCATGGCGCAATGCTGAGCTACTTAGAGCTGCGTTGGACGCTGAGAGGGACCTAAAAGTTTGAAGTCAGGCGAGGTGATGCGTTAGAATCTGAAGAAAATATCTTCAGTGCATTCTCAAAGCTTCAACGTGGATCTGTGTGCTAACTAGATAATCACGCACTATGACGACTGTAGCTGGTGTAGATGCGCATCTCGAAAGGCCCAGGCCTATTCGCCGTGCTCGGGCTTCAGGCTACTTAAGGACGTGCATGTTTTTATTCGATTCCCGCAAAGCACAGGTAAGCTATACAGAGCAGTGTAACGCTGAAGTATCTCTCGTACAGATGCACCCCACCCAGCAAAAAACAAAACCTTATTGTAGGTGGTCATGGTGAGTTTTGTCTTCATATAGGCGATGTGAGAGCTCCAGGAAAGGTCGCGATCAACTATGACTTCGAAGATTCGGTGGGTTTTCACGCGGATAATGATGCGTCCATTGATTTTAATGGCATATGGGCTCATCACCTTATGCCTCAGTGCAGTAAGCGGGCACTTCTCTAATCAAAACTCTAGTCTCCGTACTTCAAGGTACATTTTCGCTAGTGTAGCTGCTCTCTAAAGTCCAGCACGCCCATGAAAGCGTGTCATTTCTAACGCCCACATGCAGATGTCATCAGTGTATATTCATAGATGGACTGATCGTCAAAGTGCAGCAACCAGGCCGTGGAGCATTAGGATGAAAAGTGTGTGGCTAAAAACTCTACCTTGAGGTACACCACGACAGATGCAATGATGTGTTGTTTTGACATCCTCACTCTGTACAAAAAAAATGTTATGTTCTTCAAATAGCTATTATTTCATTCGTAAACATGAACCCCATCTAACACTTTCCAAAACATCCAAAACGGCTTCATTTGATACGTTATCGTATACGCGTTTCACGTCCAAGAAGAACGCCATAGATAATTGTTTGTGGTTTTTTTATGTTGCAAAGGCGAGGCCAGGCCAATAGCGTTATCTAAAGCGGACTGCCCGTACCCGAAACACATCAGTCTCCAAAGATTCAAGAGTGGCCACCCTTTTTCTCTTTAGAGGAGCTTCGGGTGGCCTTGACCGCATGCAAAAGATTTTCATCGCCTGGTCCAGATCAGATCACGTACATGGCTCTTTGCAACCTTGGCGAAGCAGGTCGACGGGCCCTTCTACTCGTGTACTACGACTCGTGGAGTAGTGAAGTGGTTCTCCTTCGTAGAAATCCCGCCGCCTCTTCCCTGTGCTTATAAGGCAAATCTTGTCTGGACTTGACTTTTTATTGCGCCATCGAACTTGCCAGCTGTTTCGGGAAAGTAATGAAGAGGTTCATTTTGATTAGCCTATAGTGGTACCTGGAGCATCATGAGATATACCCTGATGCTACTATGGGCTTTTAATTTTGAGAAACTGCGCCAAGGCAGCGCCGTGCTTCATTTTAGATGAATACGGTTTTACAGCAACTCATCGACGGGGTTTGATTACATGTATTACAAAAATTAGGTAGAGTCGTTTGGAGAAATTTTTTCGCTGCTAGCGGTCCAGAGATCTGAGCTACTGCTGTATCACCTGACACTTAGTGGTCGGCCACTCAAACAACATCCCCAAGCGCAGGCTCACGCCGATATAAAACTCACTAGAAGCGACGTTCACGCCGTACCAACCGTTGATAAAATCCGAGTGCTGGGTCTCATCATAGAAAGTAAGGGTACCAACGAAGAGACAGTTCACAACATTGAAGCCATAGTGTCTAACACGATGCGCCTCATTAGGTGCATTACCAATAAACACAAAGGCACGATAGAGGCTAGCATCATCCTTCTGATCCAATCATTCGTTCTGAGCACATCACCTATACGGTGGCGTACCGCCGATGGCTCACTGCAGAAAAGTCAAAACTCGGCAGCCTAACTAGGAGAATTCACAAACAAGCACTAGGTTGGCCTCAAAACACCAGCACCGAACTCCTCCTTCAACTTGACTTACACAATATCCTCGAGGAACTTATTGAGGCGCCATAAATCTCCCAATTCGAGCAATTAGCCAAGACTATGCCAGGCCGCCAGATTCTATGTGATCTCGGTATTTCTTACCACATTCAACATGGACACAAACACGTCATACCCGGAAATATCCGTAGCAAACTCATAGTACCACCAAGACCAGGAAACATGCACCCTGAACACAAATAGGGCAGACGTTTCAGTAGAGCCGGAGCCATGTCAAAAATGTTTGAGCGCAACCATGAGGTGGTCTTTGTCCACGCAGCACGCTACCAGGAACGTCGCCGCTTCGTGGCTACTGTCGTAGACCATACACAACGATGCAAAATCAGCGCGTCAATCATAATACAGAACGTAGAAATGACCGAGGAAGACATCGCAATGGCCATGGCTCACACTAACGCCTCATGTGTAATCAGCGACTCACAGACGGCCATTCGTAACTACGCCAATGGCAGAA